>NW_026046046.1:0-600000 GCF_023898315.1 Schistocerca nitens
ATCTACCTGGGAGCCTGTATCTAATATTTTCTGGGTCCCATGAACAAATAAAGCGCGTTGGGTCTCACACGATCGCTGTTTCCGGAATCCGTGTTGATTCCTACATAGTAGACACTGGGTTTCCAAAAAACGACATGCTACTACTCGAGCATAAAACATGTTCTCAAATTCTACAACCGACCGACGTCACAGATATAGGGCCTATAGTTTTGCGCATCTGCTCGACGACCCTTCTTCAAGCCCGGGACTACCTGTGCTCTTTTCCAATCATTTGGAACCCTCCGTTCCTCTAGAGACTTGCGGTACACGGCTGTTAGGAGGTTCTGTCGCGTACTCTGTGTAGAATCGAATTGGTATCCCGTCAGGTCCAGTGGACTTTCCTCTGTTGAGTGATTCCAGTTGCTTTTCTATTCCTCCTTGGACACTTATTTCGATGTCAGCCACTTTTTCGTTTGTGCGAGAAGGAACTGCAGTGCGGTCGTCCTCCGTGAAACAGCTTTGGAAACAGGTGTTTAGTATTTCACAGCTTTTTACGCGTGTCATCCTCTGTTTCAATGCCATCATCATCCCGGAGTGTCTGGATATGCCGTTTCGAGCCGCTTACTACTGATTCAACGTACGACCACAACGTCCCAGGATTTGATTTGATTTGATTTGATTTCCTGTCACGTCGGTACATGGAATTTTACTTTCGCATTCACCGGACGCTTCACGCATAGCCCTCCTTACGCTAACTTTGGACATCGTTTAGCGTCTGTTTGTCTGAGAGGTTTTGGCTGCGTTTCAACTTTGAGTGAGGCTCTCTTTGCTTTCGCTATAGTTTCCTAAACTTTGGTTGTTGTACCGCGGTGGGTTTTTCCCATCCCTCACAGTTTTACTCGGCACGTACCTGTCTAAGACGCATTTTACGATTGCCTTGCACTTTCTCCATACACACTCAACATTGTCGGTGTCGGAGCAGACATTTGCGTTTTCATCTGTCTGGTAGTCTCAAATCTGCCTTCTATTACTCTTGCTAAACAGATAAACCTTCCTCCCTTTTTTTTTTTTTTTTTTTGTATATTCCTATTAACGTCCATATTCAGCGATGCTGCAACGGCCTCTTGATCACTGGGTCCCTGTTCTGCACATACAGAGTCGACAAGTTCGGGGTCTGTTTGTCATCGGTAGGTCCACGATGTTATCTCCACGAGTCGGTTCTCTCTCTGTTTAATTGCTCGCGGTAATTTTCGTTCGGATAGTGCACTCAGTATAATGTCACTCGATGCTCTGTCCCTACCACCCGTCCTGAACATCTGGCACATTGAAATCTCCACCTAAGACTGTAACACGCTGGGGAAAGGAAAATGTATGTCCACATTTTCTCTCACGTGTTCGGCCACTAATGCTGCTGCGTCGCGAGGTCGGTAAAAGGAGCCAATTATTAACCTAGCTCGGCTGTTGAGTGTACCCTCCACCCACAATAGTTCACAGGAACCGTCCACCACTTCTACTTCACTACACAGGATAAACTACTACTACTAACAGCGACGAACCACTCCACCACCGGTTGCATGCACGCTATCCTTTCTAAAGCACCGTCTGTACCTATAACGATTGCAGCTTCGGTGCTTTCTATCAGCGCTTGACGTTCCGGTACTTCGACAGTTGACAATTACAATACCGATTGCCGCTTGGTCCCCGCATGTCCTGACCTTGCCCCGCGCCCGTTGAGGCTGTTGCCCTTTCCGTACTTGCCCAAGGGCCATCCAACCTAAACAGAACCGCCCAGCCCACG
Source organism: Schistocerca nitens (assembly GCF_023898315.1). Classification (NCBI taxonomy): domain Eukaryota; kingdom Metazoa; phylum Arthropoda; class Insecta; order Orthoptera; family Acrididae; genus Schistocerca; species Schistocerca nitens. The sequence continues at coordinate 1,778 of NW_026046046.1, forward strand.
CCACACAACCCCTGCTACCCGTGTAGCCGCTTGTTGCGTATAGTGGACTCCACCTAAGACTATAACATGCCCTAAGGCATTCGCGGTGTACACCACCCTAAGGTGAGGTTAGGTTAGGTGGACGTGGGTTAGGTTAAGGGTTACAGTTAGGTTAGGCGTCAAAGTTAGGTTAAGCGTTCGGACGTGAGGCGTCAGGTGGCCGCACCTACCTTACGGCCGGACATCTTAGGTTAGAGGTTAGGTTAGGTTAAGGCGCCGAGAGGTCCGCGGTCAGGTTACGTTCACCTTCGGGCGCCACACGTAGGTTTCAAAGGTGTGTCGGTCGGTCGTCGGCAAGCCGCAAAAACTACAGACGACGTCGACCAAACCGCCGCAAGACCGAGCAGGAGGCAGATATACCGGCCGGCCGGCCGGCCCCACACACACACAACACAACACAAAATTAAAAACACCACCCACCGGCCAAACGGCACAAAAAACAAAAAAAACAAAAAACCACAAACCCGAGCACCACGTCGACCAGAGGCAACCCGCCGCTCACGCGACATGGCTGGCAACTAAGGGGCAAACTGCAACGGCGCTTTCCGCACCGGGCCGGATGCACGTACGACAACACCGCTACCCGTACGCAGGCCTCCCATTGCACACAGCCGCTCTGTGTTTGAACATCATCAATGGCGCGCCCGTGCCTCGTCGCGGTCGCAGCCATAACGCCGCCACTTTTGCACCAACACATTCACGCACGGCAAAACAGCTCGCCGACACAGCACAGCCGACAAACAAAAACAACCCGCGAGACGGGGGCGACAACGACAACGACAACGACAACGACAACGACAACGACAACAGCAAACAACTCGCACCAAGCGTCCAACAGGTAACAAACGGACAAGCACAGCCACTGCTAACGGCCACGACGCCCCAGCGGCACACTGCTCCTTTCCCGCCACACTCGATTCACAACGCACGCACGCGACCCCGTCAACGACACCGACACGACACACGACGGGCTCCCTTCCCGCAACCTACACCTTTCCGCCACTACGCACAGCTCCACCCGACGCGCCCGTCGCAACGACACTACTGCACGCACTATCCACCCGCCTCCTCCTCTCCCCCCCCCCCCTTCCCGTACACAACAACACGGCCAAAAACAACACTCACGACCCAAACATAATAACGACATGGCACGTGCATCGGCGCACACCCCAACCAGTCACCGTCGACAACCACACGCAAGGCACGAAACCGGCGTCCTTCCACGTTGCCATCAAAGCTGCACAAACAACCACAGGAGGAACCACCAACAACGGGCCGGCCCGCCGGCCCGCCCCAATATTCTCCCACCCTCACCTCACGCCGCAACCACCAAACGCACATTCCCGCTCGCTACCACACACCTCTCGGCGGCCGCTTCGCAAAAACATGACGTGACGTGACGTGACGTGACATCATCACATCACGGGCTACGCACGCACACCGACCCACTTTCCTGCCCTTCGCCCTCTTCTTTCCGACGCCTGCCTTCGGCCGAGCACACGTACGTGGCACAACGCCCAACACAGTCACACACAGTCGACAGGCGCACGCCCAGGCACGCAACGACGCAGCGCAGCAAAGGCGCCCGCAACACATACCTCCTCTCTCTTCTCGCCGCCGACCGCCCGCCAGCCAGCCAGCCAGCCACTCGCAATGTGCACTGCCAACCAGCCACACGTCCACCGCGCCGCCTCCGACCACCCGCCAGGGGGGCGCTCACGTCCGCGACAACAGCGCGGCCCGCCGCCGGGCGGGCCCAGCCGAACCCAGCCCAGCCGGCGCGCGCTGCTCTGCACTCGGCGCGCCACACATCCTGCTGCAGACCGGGCTCGTCTCTCTGTACGCGTCTGCCCGCATCTCGTCTTCCTGCGCATCAACACAACGAGGCCGCGTGAGCAAACCCCCCCGTCACAACGCCACATCACACACTGCCTTGTCTACCGCCTAAATGCACTCACCAGCCATCCGCTTCGTCTTCGTCTTGTTTACTCGTTGTTGTTGCAGCGGCGCACACAGCCCCGGCCGGCCGCATCCGAGGGTGGCCCGCCGCCAGCGTCTCCTCCTTGGGCACAGGTGCGGTGCGGTGCCGTGCCGTGCCGTGGCCGCCCATCCATCCAACCGCACGCATTTTGCTGGCCGCCTCTGCTGCAGAAGAAGACAAAAAAAAAAACGAAACGTACAAACATACACGCACCCACAGCGTGGCCACACACGGACGGGACCGACAGGCTCCAAGGCGACCAAAGGATAAAAACAAAATAAAACACTAAAAGACGCAAGCAAGCACCAAGCAAGCTGTCGCCTCGCGCCTCTGTCCTTCCGCCCCCGCCATTCTCTCCCACCACATGCCCACAAACACCACCGCCTCCCCCTCCCCGCACCTCCACATTCGCCCCCTCCATTTTGTTCCTTTCTCGTTCTTCCCTTCTGTGTGTCTGCGTGCGTGCGCGGGCGGCGCCTCTCAACATCCGCCGGCCGTCCGTCCCGTTTTCGCCGTACCACACACGCCACCGCCTCGCCTCCTCCCCGTCCACCACCGCCGCCCCTGTCCGCCCCGCACAACACCATACACCGCTGCTTGTCCTGGCCGTTGCCACCAAAGGCGCCAGCCGCAAACCGCGCCAACGCCGCAGCGCGCGTGCCTCCTTCCTTCTTGCTTCCTTCTCCGTGCCGACGCGGCCTCTATTCCCGCACCCATTCGGCCGACGACACAGCCGTTGGGCTCCGCACTGCGCGTACCGGCGTTACGCACGCACACCCACCCCCCTCGCGAACGCACGACTCATTCATTGTCTTTGTTGTTTCTCCTCTTTCTTAACGTCTTTGTTTGTTGTTTGTTTTCTTTTTTTTTTTCGTTTTTCCCCACCGCCACATGTGACACAATGCCTCCCTCCACCTTTCGTTCGTGGTTGCTTGCTTTGTTTCTCTTTCTCATTGGTACACGTCCGACGCGCTCCATTTCCACCACACCACGGCCATCGGCCTCCTCAACGGGCAGGCGCAGTGTGCCATTCTCCGGCGCACAAGCACACCGCGCGGTACTGGCGCGGCTCGCCACGCCACGCCACGCCACGCCACGCCACGCCACGCCACCGGTGCGCAGCAGCACATGTGATGTCTCGCAACACGACACGCGGTGCGCACACCCCGACCACGCGGCTCTAAAGGCATGGCACCGGCGACATGCGCCGCCCCAGCCACGCATCCGTCGTCTCAAGTTGTTCACTGCCAGCCGCGTCTGAGGCTACAACCGCACCACCACATCAACGGTCCCCCTCCCGGCAACACATTTGTTGCACAAACAAACACAACCGCCGAGCGCAGCGCGAACCACCCACACGCGCCCTCCGCGTCTCCTTTCTCTCCTTTCGCCCCCTCCCATCTCCCGAATATGCCAGCAGCGCAGCGTTACGCGTGCCCCTCACCCGTCCACACTACCGCGAAACGAGCACGCCTTCCGGGCCACATGCAAGGGCACGCCCACCACCAAATACTGCCGTATTCACGGACGCAGTTCGCAACACGCAACGCACTCTCCACCTACCTTCTTTCTCTCGTCCCTTCTCTTTAAAAACAAAACAAACACACAAACCAACCAACCACGGCTAACACACTTTTTCGCGACACCTTTGACTGCGTTATCTTGACCGTGACGGCAGCTATCGACCATCCATTCCCCACTACACACACACACACACACATCATTCGCTACACCGCACACGAAACGGCAAAGGGCAAGGCACTCTCTCATAGATTCTTCCTCCGAGCCATATCGGGCGAACGTTGCATCCGGGAAGGCAATGCAATTCAGCCGTCACTTGCAGCCGCGCCGTAAACGCATTTCAGTGCGGCTGCAATGCACGGGAACGTTCCGTTGCTCTAGACGGCGCCTCTCCGTTTTTCCCCTGTTTCGTTTTCCGGTGATTGCTTCCCCTTCTTCTCTTTCTTCGTTTCGTTTTATTATTTTCGTTCCCCTCCTCCACCATTGTTTCCGTCCCCACAGTTTTTTTTTGCTCATTCCACACGTTCTGCCCAGACAAGACATGACATTCGACCGATCACAGCCAGCCTTTCGTCGCCGTTCGCAGCGCCGACGGTGCCACAGTGAGACGGGTGTTCGGACCGACACGTTGCCGTGATGCCGATAGACAGCTACTCAGAGCCGCCGGATCGGATCACATCACCGACAAACCGGCCATTTCACCGGGGGACACACAGACAACCGCGTGTACGCCCATAACAACAAACAACGACCGTCGTCGTCTACCGTCACTGAACCGAACACACGTGCACCTTGAATGACGACACCGGCGTGCGTGCGTGCGCACAACAATCAATCATTCAATCAACTGCAGAAACGGCTATCAAAATCAAGGGCCAAATAAATGGGTACACCACCGTGCGTGTCGCCTACCCCACCCGCCCGTACAATTCTTGCGTCTTCCTAATGACTAGTAAAGACACGTCCATTTGTTTTAAAACGTCACCAACACACCTCCACGCCGTACAGCAAAGGGAATAGTAGACGGCAACACAACATTTCACCCTCGCCATCATGTATGTATGTATGTATGTATGTATGTATGTATGTATGATGTGACAAACAAACAAACCCGCAGACGGCCCTAACGGTGACATCCAACAATCGCGAGGGGTTTCAATTGCAGTCACGTGACTAACCGGGCAGACAGAGACAAAGAAAGGAAAGGAAAGGAAATCAGCGACACAGACAACACCTCCTGTCTATGTGTCGACAAACAAACAACCAACCAACCACGCCAAGACTCGCGAGCACGCATAACCACATTCGAGACCACCACCACCACCACCACCACCACCAGCTGCTTCGCAACCAACCAAACCGGGTAGCTAGCTATGCGCCGCCTCACACAAACAACAATTCCGCTCTTCCCGCAAAGGCAATTTGGTGGCCCTGAAAAGGGCCGTTTTTTGCCGCTCTCGCAACGGAGGGGAGCTCCCTAGAGCCTTAACCCCCTCACTTGGAGCTCGTGTACTTGGTCACCGCCTTCGTGCCCTCGCTCACGGCGTGCTTGGCCAGCTCGCCAGGCAGCAAGAGCCGCACAGCCGTCTGGATCTCGCGGGACGTGATGGTCGAGCGCTTGTTGTAGTGCGCCAGGCGAGACGCCTCGGCCGCAATGCGCTCGAAAATGTCGTTCACGAAGCTGTTCATGATGCTCATCGCCTTCGACGAGATGCCCGTGTCGGGGTGCACCTGCTTCAGCACCTTGTAGATGTAGATGGCATAGCTCTCCTTCCTCTTGCGCTTCTTCTTCTTGTCGCCCTTCGAAATGTTCTTCTGCGCCTTGCCAGCCTTCTTGGCGGCCTTCCCGCTAGTCTTGGGCGGCATCTCGAACGTACAACAGCAAGCAGCAAGCGCTCCCCTCTAGTCAGCGTCTCCCCACACAGTGGCACCCGCCGCTACCGCAACACCGCACCTTTACCAGCTCGCCCTGTTGCGGCCGCCGACCAATGGGGCGCGCGCGCAACCGGCCGCCGCACCCGAGCCCATAAAGGGACCCCCACCCTAGTCCCGCCGCCACGCACTCCGCTGCTCGACTCGCTGCGGCTCGCACCGTTACGTTACGTGTTTCAACTAGCCAAACGCCATGTCCGGACGCGGAAAGGGAGGCAAAGTCAAGGGCAAGTCAAAGTCCCGCTCAAGCAGGGCTGGGCTCCAGTTCCCGGTCGGCAGAATCCACCGCCTCCTGCGCAAGGGAAACTACGCCGAGCGCGTCGGCGCCGGGGCGCCCGTCTACCTCGCCGCCGTCATGGAGTACCTCGCGGCTGAGGTGCTCGAGCTGGCCGGAAACGCGGCCCGCGACAACAAGAAGACGCGCATCATCCCGCGCCACCTGCAGCTCGCCATCCGCAACGACGAGGAGCTCAACAAGCTCTTGTCGGGCGTCACCATCGCACAGGGTGGTGTCCTGCCCAACATCCAGGCCGTCCTGCTGCCAAAGAAGACCGAGAAGAAGGCCTAAACAGAGAGCGCGGAGCTGCGCTTGCGTGCTCCCTGCACGCAAACGCGCCTGCCTTTGCCTTGCCGGCTCGGCTCACAACAATCGGCCCTTTTCAGGGCCACCACACAAACCTACGTCCAAAGCAAAGTTTCCGTCGTCCGTGCTCGCCGCACTTTACACAACACGTCCACATACATACATTGCACAGCCAGCGCCGGCGCACGTCCGCCATCTTGTCCACAGCCCGTGTGGCCGAACGCGCACACATTTTGTCGTTTCTCTCTTTTTGTCTTTTTCCTGTTTCTGCACCCCTCCGCGCACGCACAGAGTCGCGTTCCAAACGACAACGACATCAATACACCGATAATGTGATGATCATTGTTAGCATTCTAATGTTTCAATTAAAGGGGCGCGCGTGGCACACACAGCGCGTAAACGGTCCGACGACGACACGCCGGCCGCCGCGCGCTCCAAACGCACAGGCACAGGACAAAACCAAACAGCTGATCCGATCGATCGATCCGGCCGGCCCGCCCGCCTATGCCCACGCCACAAACAAACAAACAACAAACCACGCACACACTGGACTCAGCCGCGCCCATCGCGTCAAACTCAAAAACTAACGCACGCGCAGCACAACAACAACAACAACAACAACACGCACAGGCAACACAGACTCTTTCGCACTTTTCAATCTCCGAACAGTGTGGTGGCCCTGAAAAGGGCCGTTTTCGTCTCTCCCACCAAGCACGGGCACGGCACGGCCGCGGGAAGGCCACAACGCAGCACAGCACACCGGCTGGCTGGCTGCCTGCCTGCCTAACCGCCGAAACCGTACAGGGTGCGCCCCTGCCTCTTCAGGGCGTACACCACGTCCATGGCCGTCACAGTCTTGCGCTTGGCGTGCTCAGTGTACGTCACCGCGTCGCGGATCACGTTCTCCAGGAACACCTTCAGCACTCCGCGGGTCTCCTCGTAGATCAGACCAGAGATGCGCTTCACGCCGCCCCTGCGAGCCAGGCGGCGGATGGCGGGCTTCGTGATGCCCTGGATGTTGTCGCGCAACACCTTGCGGTGCCGCTTGGCGCCACCCTTGCCCAGCCCCTTTCCTCCCTTGCCGCGGCCTGTCATTCTTCTTCCTTCCTCCTCCTCAAGCAAGCAAGCGAAAAAACACAAGCGCCAGCTCCTCACCCGGCGCTAGCGAGTCGGCTACGGTGCGAGCTCTTATAAAGGATGGGGCCCCTCCACGCCCGCACCAACGTGGTGACCAACACAAAAGTTTTACTGTCACCTCCGTAAGCATGTTAGTTTTGAATCAGGCGTCACAGGATGCAGGCTGTGATGTTATCCATGCGTCTGGGTAAGACTACTCATTAACATGGTCCATCAGGAGATAGTAGTGGTCGAAAACGATCGAAGGGTAGCGGTTTTAAGAGCAGAGGAAAAAAAGTGCCAAGGCCAGCGCCAAGGGAAAAAAACCTCTGCGACAGTAGGACGGGTGGTAAGGGCAGTAGCGGCTTGCTAGCTGCGACAGAGCATGCAAGGTGAGGGGTGGTTAGCGTGAGGTATCGTGCAACGTTACCTATGTACTGCGTGGTCGTTAGCTGGATCAGGCCGGTGCTGCGGCTGGGCTGGCTTGTGGTCTCCTGGGCCGGCCGCAGTGGCTTCCTCCCTGTAACATAAAAAGTTCGGCGCGGCAACGCATGCGCTGCTGTTAGGCCCTCTGCTGCGCCTTGTCGTCAGTGACTTGGTGCAGCTTCATCAGGCTGGCGCAGAACGACGGCGATCGGCTACAGCGTCCTCCTCTACTGCACGGCGCAGCCCTTCTGCACTGCAGCTGTGAAGTGCTCCACTCTTCCAGCGATCTGCGCCGCTTCAGCGTCGGAGATATGCACGCCGTTCGCTCGCGCTTGCGCGATGACGGCTGCCTTGGGGTCGTATCCCGCAGCGGGCTGCGTCGCCACCGGCTCCTCTGGGGCGGCGGTTGTCTTCCCTGCGCCTCTCACCTGCGGTGCTGCTGGAACAAAAGCAGGGATAGGGGCGCGAACTTCCTTCTGCGAGGTCGCAGGAGTGTTCGCGGGTACGACTGCACTGAGGCCTTGGGCGAAAACTGCTCGCAGTTGCCTCAAGGCCTCTTCCTTCTCTGCAGCCACGGCGGCTGCGAAGGCAGCCCTCTCCGCCGCCATTACGGCTTTGAGGGCTGCTGTGGCCTCCTTCACGGCGGTGCCGAGTTCGAGGTCACATCTCTTCGCAGGAAGGCGGGCTGCGTCCTGGCTGCCCGTTTCCGAGCGGCCGTCCCTGCCCCTGGCAGGTGGATCTGCTGCTGCGCCGTCCCTCAGCTGCGCCGGGCTGTTCTGCGCCCTACGTCGTTTCCGACGTCGTCTTCTCTTCTGCTGCTGCGTCGGTGCGGCCGCGGCCGCTTCGCCGCCCCCGGCACGGCTGCGGCTTGAGAAAGCCGCACAGCCGCGCCAACTGGCGACGTGCGGGCCGCCACACCGGACACAAGTCGGCAGAGCGTTGCTGCCGCGGTCGCAAGCGCGGCTGTCGTGCTCACCTGAGCACTTGACGCACCGCGCCGCGTTGCGGCAATACTTCGCTACATGGCCCTCGCCCTGGCACCTGAAGCACTGGGGCTGAGGATCCATGGCGGTCGGGAGAGCCTCCGTCGTAACCGGGAAGCCCAGCAACTTCCGCAAGTCGAAGATGTCACTCCCGCCGTCGACCGTTTGCACGGTCACGGCATAGAGCGGCGCCCTCTTCTTGTTGGTTCGGTTGTGCAACCTTGCGGCTGCACTACCAAACCCGGCTCGCAGCAGCCCTTCCCGGACCGCTGCCTCGTCACAGCACCAAGGCAACCCCCTGAGGAGTGCCTTAGTCGTCTTCACCCTTCCTACGGAAGGTGCCTTCTCTCGCGCCGGCGGCGCGTCGACGATGTGGTCGGCCACTGCGACCTTGATCGCCCTGTGGTCGGCCACGTTTGCGGCTCGAACGCAGATCAGCGAGTCTGTATCGACAGACTCGTAGACCACCTCGTTCCGAGCGCAGCTCGTCATGGTGTCGAACAGCGCTGTCCACCCGCCTTTGCACTTGACATACAAAGGGGGGACAGGCCGCGACTCGTCTTCTCTAGAGTTCCTTGCACGGTCGGCAGACTCAGTGAGTTGCACAACCGAAGGACCCTTCGTAGCGGCAGGTTTCCCTTGCGCACGCTTCTTCCCCATACTGCGAGGCGCGGAACACGACAATTTGCACGCGTTGTCAAAACAACGCACGACAATTTGCTTTCCGCAGCGCCCACAGCACAGAAAACCTCTTCACGAGCTCTCAACGGCCGAGTAAGCGAAGCGCGCAACGCCAGCGATGCGCTCACCTCGCCAGCTCAGGCCGCTCTGGGTGCGAGCTCTCTGCCGCCGCCCCCCTATATAGACTCTGGCCCGCCCTCCCCCCACCACGCGCACCGAGGGCATATAAGCGCGGCGCGGGGCCGCGCGGGCCCGTTGTCAAGGCAGCACCGGACGCTTCGTGTACCGCACGCACCTCCACGCCGCTCTTCCGCTATGGCCCGCACAAAGCAAACGGCCCGCAAGTCCACCGGCGGAAAGGCGCCGCGCAAACAGCTCGCCACCAAGGCGGCGAGGAAGAGCGCGCCCGCCACCGGCGGCGTCAAGAAGCCCCACCGCTACAGGCCGGGCACCGTCGCCCTGCGGGAAATCAGGCGCTACCAGAAGAGCACAGAGCTGCTCATCCGCAAGCTGCCGTTCCAGCGCCTAGTGCGCGAGATCGCCCAGGACTTCAAGACCGACCTGCGCTTCCAGAGCTCCGCAGTCATGGCCCTGCAGGAGGCCAGCGAGGCCTACCTCGTCGGCCTCTTCGAAGACACCAACCTGTGCGCAATCCACGCCAAGCGCGTCACCATCATGCCCAAGGACATCCAGCTCGCGCGCCGCATCCGCGGCGAGCGCGCCTAGAAACCGCGCCGCGCACGCGCGCCCGCCCAACAAAAACGGCCCTTTTCAGGGCCACTAACATCTCTCCGTCGCGAGCAAAACTTTTGTCGGTCTTGCCGCCCCGCAAAACAAACAACCACCAATTCCCCTCCCGTCCACAGCCGCTCTCGCCAACAATCGACGTCATCCCATCCCTCACAATACACACACACACACAACAGCCGGACGACGTCACCAACACACCGCGGGTGGCTGGCCGCCGCCGTCTCCGAGGCGCGCGCACGCTACGCTACACTACACTACACTACACTACACTACAACGTCAACGCCACCGCGCCTTCCCAATTCCCGCCGGCCACTTCCACGTCTCACGTCCCCCCCCGCCGCTTTCAAAGAGAGAGAGAAGAGACAACACACACACACAAAAGACACGACATCCGCAAAGCAAGCAAACACACAAACAAACAAACAAACAAACAAGAGTCTCCAGAAACATACATGAGCAACCAAACGTCGGCCGCCGCAAAAAAAACAACAACAACAACAAAACAAAAAACAACAGAGACCAACAAACGGCCACAACCGCTCCGCTACCGCGCGCCGCCGCCTACCGCCACCGGCACCACAATCCAACCACCACGGCACGCAAACAGTACCCACAAAGGGTCACACACAACCAACCACACCGGCGCATGCACGACAATCAACGCCTTCCCGACGTCCTTTGATGGCCCTGAGAAGGGCCGTTTTGGGCCGCGCGACAGCCGCAGCCGTGCCATCGCGCGCCACTAAGACGACGCGGGGGAGGGCGGTGGGGGACGACGGCGTCAAGCGCCAACCCCTCTCCCTTGCCTTTCTTTAACTTTACTACTTTACTTCTTCTTCTTGGGCGACGCCTTCGCCTTAGACGGCGTCGTCGCCTTCTTCGGGCGCGGCGCCTTCGGCTTCTTCGTCGGAACCTTGGCGGCCTTCTTCGCCTTCGACGGCGACTTGGCCTTGGCCGGCTTGGCCGCAGCCGCCTTCTTCGCACCCGCGGGAGCCGCCGACGCCGCAGACGCCTTCTTGGCGGCGCCCGCCTTCCGACCGGTCGCCGCCTTCACGCCACCAGCCTTCTTTGCGCCGGCCGCGCGGCCGCCCTTCTTCTCCTTGCTGGCCGGAGCGGCGCGCTTCTTCTTCGCACCGCCGGCACGAGCCTTGCCGCCCTCGGCCGCCCCGCCGCCGGCGCCGGCAAGCTTGAAAGAGCCGGACGCGCCCTTCCCCTTCGTCTGCACCAGCTCGCCAGCCACGACGGCCGACTTGAGGTACTTCTTGATAAAGGGCGCCAGCTTCTCCGCGTCCAGCTTGTAGTGCGCGGCAATGTACTTCTTGATCGCCTGCAGCGACGAGCCGCCGCGCTCCTTCAGACTCTTGATGGCGGCCGTCACCATCTCAGAGGTGCGCGGGTGCGCAGGCTTGGCGCGCGGCTTCTTCGCAGACGCCGCAGACTTGGCCTTCTTCGTCGTGCCGGTGGCGGCGGGTGCCGCAGCAGTCTCGTTCGTAGCCGCCTGATCTGCCATTATTTCGACGGACGACGCGCGTACACACAACAACAGAACAGCGAGAGAGCGGCGAGAGCACGGCAGAGAATAGCCGCCGCGCCGCTTTTTTTTTTTTTTTTTTTTTTTTTTTTTTTTTTTTTTTTTAATTTGTGTGTTGAAGGCAAGGGTGCTATCGCCTGGGGCGATTGGTCCCTCTTGTGTGCTGGTAGGGTTACTTAATTGGGGTCACTATTTATTTATAAATAGGGGCACCATTTTTATTCTTTGGAGGTCCCTTTGGGCACTCATTTGGTCCTTTAGGGCCTCGTTAGTGGTCTTCATTTGGTCATGGCCTATTTCTCTTCTGCTTTTTTGTGGTTTCATTTATCTATCCTAACATTCTTGATCCTATGTACTAAACACACTTTCTTGCAGTTCTGACCTATATTTCTATCTATAGTTGCTTGATGTTTCTAACCTATGTAATATCTATCCTTACTTGCTGTTTCTAACCTATGTATTACCTACGCTTGCTTGAACATTCTTGATCCTATGTACTAAACACACTTTCTTGCTGTTCTGACCTATATTTCTATCTACAGTTGCTTGATGTTTCTAACCTATGTAATATCTATCCTTACTTGCTGTTTCTACCTATGTATTACCTACGCTTGCTTGATGTTTCCACCTAGATCTCGTCCTGGCTCTCTTGATGTTTCCATTATATTCTACAGTAGTCATCCTAGTCTCTTAGTTGCGAATGATGGTCAATGGCACCCTGATTTTGTGCCAGGGTGCTGGTTCGTACGTGGCGATCTCCTCTAACTGATTAAGGTCAGGTCTGAGTCTGTTTACCTTGTCCACTAGTCTCGTTGTTGCCTCCTTTACGAGTTCAGCCATTCTTGGCATCTCCAGTTCCCTGTGAACTCTGTCGGTGCCAGTCCATGGAGGGGCATTCAAGATCAGTTTCAGGCACCTGTTTTGCAGCGTCTGGAGCTTTTCGAGGTTGGTTCTGCATGTGATGCCCCAGGAGGAGCATCCATATAACATGGCTGGTAATATAATTGTTTTGTAAATTTTTAGTTTCGTCACTGGCAGCATGTCTTTGCTAGCCAAGATGGGGTATAAGGCATGGATGGCTTTGGTGGTCTTTGTTTTCTTGTCCTCCAAGTGTGTCTTGAAGGTCATTTTTCTGTCTAGGGTGACACCTAGATAGCGGACTGTTTGTTTCCAGGGGATCCGTTCTCCATTGATTTCTACTCTTTCATGGAGTTCCGGGCGTCGTCTGGTAAATAGAATGGCCTCGGTTTTTGACGCATTTATTTTTATCCGGTTTAGTCTCGCCCATGTTTCAGTTAGGTCGACTTGCTCCTGCAGCTTCCGGATCGTGGTATCCAACCTTCTGTTGCTGGCCAGTAGGGCCGTGTCGTCGGCGAACTGGGCCAGTACTGTGTCCTGGGTTTTTGGCAGGTCATTCACGTACACTGTGAACAGTGTGGGTGAGATGACTGATCCTTGTGGGATGCCCTCGTGGAGGGTTTTTATTTCTGACCTTTTTCCGTTTATGGCCACAAAACATCTTCTATTCGTCAGGTAATTGTCTATGAGTTTGAGGTAGCAGCGGGGGAGATCCGTGTCCTCATATAGTTTGACTAGCAGGTTATCTCTCCATACTTTGTCGTAGGCTTTTTCCACGTCCAGAAGGATTGCCGCCGTGAATCTGGAGAGGTTCATGTTTTTCGTGATGAACTCCGTTATCCTGAGGAGTTGCAGTTCCGCTGACAGCGTTTCCTGATAGGCGAACTGTTCCCTGCGTATGACGTGGTTGTCAAGAAGAGGTTGTCTGATTCGTGGGAGTATTACCCGTTCCAGCACTTTGGACATCGTTGGTAGCAGACTTATGGGGCGGTGGTTTTCTGGTTTTGTGAGATCTTTGCCTTTCTTCGGGATGGGGACGATTTTGCACACTTTCCACACGTCAGGGAAGTGACTCTTTTGGAGGCATGCATTTATTATGCGGGTGAGGAGTACGAGCGGTTTGCGCGGTAGGTGTTTCAGTTGCTCGTTGGACACCTTGTCTGGTCCAGGCGCGGAGTTGTTGTTGAGTCGCCGTAAAATCGTGCGGACTTCGGCTGTGGTTGTTAATTCTGCTGCGTCGTTGATTGGGTTTGTCCTAATTTGTTGGATTGTTGTTCCGATTCTTCTATTGAATTCTTCTTCGTCGGGCAGTTGTGCTGCTCTCTGCTCCACTCTGTTTTGTAATTCGTAAGTGGAGGCAAAAAGTTCCGCCTGCCTAAGATCGTCAAAGACCATGTTGTTTTCGTCCTTGAGGGCTGGTTTGCGTTGTTTTGGTGCCCGTAGGTTCTTTATGAGCTTCCAGTCATCTCGCAGGCGTAGTTGAAGTGCCGACATTCTGTCCTCCCAGACCTCTGCCTTCCACTCTTTTGCTCGTTTGTGAATTTCTCGTGTAAGCCTGTTGACTTCCCTCCTTGCTTGTGGGTCCCTGGTGCGGATCCATCTGCGACGTTCCTGGTTTTTCAGGTATTTGAGGTCCTGAATTAGTGGTGGGAGTGTGTTGTGTTTGACCTCTAGGAATGTTGTTTTGCTGGACGCTCGTTTGTGGGCTGTGGTTATCTTGTCTGTGATGGTGGTGATGGCTTCTTCTATTTGTTGTTCTGTGTTTAGCGCTGCTGTGGGCGTGACATTGTTGTTTAGCCACCGTTCGTATTGTGCCCAGTCGACGTTGATGGTTTGTCGTGGTCGTGGGGGTTCCATTGCGTCGCCGATGTGGCCTGTTACTGGAAGGTGGTCTGATGTTAGCGCGTTTCGTACTTGCAGGTTTAGTTCTGGATCTAAGTTCTTCGTGATGCAGATGTCAAGTACGTCTGGCCGGTGGAGGCTGTTGAAGGGGATGTATGTTACGTCTTTCGGGGCTGTTACTGCTGCGTTGAGGCGACCTTGTAATTCATGGAGTCTTTCACCTCTTGCATTGCTCCTTCTGCTGTTCCAGGTTTCGTTCTTTGCATTAAGGTCTCCACATAGGAGGACCCGTTCGTGGTTGTCGAACAACCACGTGAGATCATGTTCATTGAGTTCTGCTCTGGGGCTGAGATATGCAGCTACTAGGGCTATTTTTCCTTGCGCCGTTTCTATATGCACGATTGTGGCCTCAAGTGAGTGCATCGGCGGCGTGATCTCAGGGTGGTGAGTGATGTGGGGACGGATGTATATGGCTGTGCCTCCGCCCCTCCTGTTGACTCTATCTGTCCTGTGACATATCATGTTGCGGAGGTTTAGAGTTGCGTTTTGTTGTAGGTGGGTTTCAGTGACGAAGAGGACGTCTATCTTCTGCTCTTCAATGAATTCGTTGAGTAGTTCTCTTTTGTTGGCAATTCCATTTGCATTGAAATTGCCGAATCGGAGGTGATTCTTCTTTGATGGCCTAAAATCCATTGAAGGTGCCGAAGATAGTCATCATTCCTCCAATGACGGTTGTGATTTTGGACATAATGTCCGGTGCCTGAGTAAAGTTGTTCATGAGCGTTGTTAGTTGTTGTAATATGTTTGAGGATTGGACTTTGTCCCATAGTGCTTTTAGCTTGTTGACAAAGCTGAGGATTGATTCTAGGCCATTACTGTTGGCAGTGGCTGTGGCGTTGTTGGTTTGTGGTGGCAGAGTTGCCCAGTTTCTTCTTCCTGATCGGCTGGCTTCTGCTGGTGTGGGCATTGCTGTTGGTCGAATTGTCGGTCTGGGTGCAGGTGCTTGTCTTTCTGGTCGCTGTTTATTGTATGCTTCGATGGCCTTTTGGTATTCTTCACAGCCTCTGAATGAAGCTGGGTGGCCATCTTTGTTGCAATTTACACAGTGAAGAGCTCCCTCTTTCGGTAATGGGCACTGGAATGCTCTGTGGTCCCCGCCACATCGGACGCAGCGCGTCGGCATGTTGCAGTAATTTGCTGTGTGGAAGAACCCCTGGCACTTTTTGCACTGTGGGGGGCCTTCTTTGCTTTTGTATGATTCTACCGTAATTTTGGTGTCCAGTAGGTATCTCGTATTATATATTGCCTCGTTTTCTGGGTTTTTCTCTAATGTTACACAGAAGACATCCATTGGACGTAACTCCTTCGTGTTTTCGTCCCTCTTTTTGTACTGGTGTATGTTGGTTGTGGCGAAGTTGTGTTGTTGTAGTTCTTCTTCTATTTCTTGTTCCTTGACGGTGTTTGGTAGGCCCTTTATGACCACTTTCAGTTGTCTGTCGGCTTGTGGCTGGTGGGTGAAGTTTCCGATTCGGTGGTGGTTAAAGAATTCCAGCGCTGTGCGTTGGTCCTTTATCGATTCAAAATGGTATTTGATAGATTTTCCTTTATGGATGGCCTTGATGGGGCCTTCCATATATTGCTTTAGGGTTTTGTTCAGGGTTAGATAGTGCCCTGGATATTCAATTGTAATCGGCGGGACGCGTGGTCTTTTTGGGACCGCTCGTTGCGCCGGTGCGGTTGTGGTCTGCTGTTGAGGTGTGGGGTCCGCTGTTGTGTTGTTTGCGGCCTCCAGATTGGTGGTGTTGTCATTCAGCGCGTCGTATCTGTTCGCCGTCGGGACGGTGAACTTGTTCGGCGCATCTGTTTCTGAGGAGTTTTTTCTCTTCAGGGTTTTTCTGGCTCGTTGGAATTCGCCCTGGCCATCGTCGAATTCCATCTCCTCGTCACTTGAGAATTTTGGGTTGCCCTTGTTTGTTACCGAGTCGTCGCTGTCTGAGTTGTCTGCAGCATTGTTGTCGGTAATGTTGTGGCGCGCTAGCTCCTGCCGGTGCTTGGCGGCCATCTTGTCGTCTCTGCGTTCCAGCGACGTGTGTGAATGGTCTTGTTTCGTCGAAACGGGGTTTCGGCGGGAAGGGTGGGGGTTTACAGACTCAGACCTAGCCCTAGCCCTGTCCGCGGAAGCTGACTTTGCCCTATGATTCAAATCTTTCCTGGAGGCGCGCGGACGTACCCCGCCCAGGGAGTCGGCCACCTGTCGGTCGACTGCCTGGTGAGGAGGCCCTGGTGCCTCTTCATTCCCTATGCTAAACATTCCTATCCCATCCGGCTATCCCGGAGGATCTCGCCTATCACTAGTAAGACGGCCCTATCAGGACACAATTGCTTTTTAACACGCAGTGGGAGCACTTCAAACTTAAAAGTTCGCAGCGCACCCTCCGCGTGTGCACACAGCTCGGCTGCTCGGAGACCGATGCGCCGCGCCGCCAGGCCCAGCCAGTGTCGCGGGCGGGCGCGGACGGCCGAGAGAGCGGCCGCCACTCTGCGCGCCGCCGCGCCGCGCCTCCCGCGCTTGCTACCGCCCAACGTCCGACAGCCTGTGCGGACCAGCCCCAAACCTGCGCCGCAACCACCCGCGCCATTCAAACCACCGAGGATGGGGCTACACACGGCCACACCACAGTCGCCAACCAGTCGCCACGGCAGCGCCGCAAACCACGGCCAAACTGCAGCTACCGCGCGCTACAGCCTGGCTCGGCCCGCCGAGAATCGCCGCCCCCGCCCAAATGCCGCCCCCACAGCCCCAGCCGACGACCCGCCACAATGGCCAAACCTTCGGCAAAACTGGCGCACCGTCGCCGCGCCAGCCCGGCCAGCGCGGCCGCCGCCACAGCCACACAAGCGGAGGCGTGCGGCGATGACGGCCGTGCAAACGCACCTCCGCCGCCCCATCGCCCTCCCACCGTTTCCCGATCGGCCCGCGGCCGTCGGGCCACCTCGCCCGCCAACATTCGCGCCCGTTTCTCACAAAATTGCCCGCCGCAAAACAAAAACGAGCGCCGCCTGCGCAACATGGCCACCGGCCAACCGAGGCGCCGCCGCCCCTCGCCGCTTTAAGCGACGGTGGCTAACCGCCATCCGCAACTACAGACGCACCGAATCTGCCTTCAAAAGCACACACCGACAGCCGACCTCTAACATTTAGACTCCGCAAGCCACCCAACGGTGTGTGGCGGAGGGCACTTCACGTGCCACTGTCATTTACCTCCCTTCGCTGTTCCAGTCGCGTATGGTTTCGCGGGACGAACTGACAGTCTGCAAAAAAAAAACACCGCCTCCGTGCGCGCTCGAATCTCTCTAACCACATCCATTCGTGATCTCCTCGGGAGGTATACACGTAGGGGGGAAGCAATATATTCGATACCCCATCCAGAAACGCAATATCGCGAAACCTGGCGAGCAAGCTACACCGCGATGCAGAGCGCCTCTATTGCAGGGTCTGCCGCTTGGGTTTGTTAAACATCTCCGTAACGCTATCACGGTTACCAAATGACCCTGCGACGAAACGTTGGATCGTCTCCGGTCGCCTCCGTCAACGCGACCTGGTACGGATCCCACACTGATGGGCAACACTCACGTATGGGTCGAACGAACGGGTGTTTTGTAAGCCACCTCCTCCTTTGTTGATGGACTACATTTGCTACGCATTCTCCCAATAAATCGCAACCTGGTACCCGCCTTACCACCAATTACTTTTTTTGTTTTTTTTTTTTTTTTTTTTTTTTTTTTATATGATGATCATCCCACTCCCAATCACTCCGCACGCATACTCCCAGATATTTTACAGACGTAACTGCTACCAGTGTTTGTCCCGCTATCATCATATAATCAATCATACAATAAAGGGTCCTTCTTTCTTATATTATTCGCAATACATTACATTTGTCTATGTTAAGGGACAGTTGCCACTCCCTGCACCACGTGCCTATCCGCTGCAGATCGTCCTGCATTTTTCGCTGCAACTTCTCTGTATACTACAGCATCATCCGCGAAAAGACGCATGCAACGTCCGACACTATCTACTAGGTGTGTGAAGAGCAATGGGTCCCATAACACTCCCCTGTGGCACGCCAGAGGTTACTTTAACGTCTGTAGACGTCTCTCCATTGATAACAACATGCTGTGTTCTGTTTGCTACAATCTCTTCAGTCCAGCCACACAGTTGGTCCGACATTCTGCAGACTCTCTTACATTGTTTATCAGGCGACAGTGCGGAACTGTATCGAACGCCCTCCTTCCGGATGTCAACCAAAATGGCATCTACCTGGGAGCCTGTATCTAATATTTTCTGGGTCCCATGAACAAATAAAGCGCGTTGGGTCTCACACGATCGCTGTTTCCGGAATCCGTGTTGATTCCTACATAGTAGACACTGGGTTTCCAAAAAACGACATGCTACTACTCGAGCATAAAACATGTTCTCAAATTCTACAACCGACCGACGTCACAGATATAGGGCCTATAGTTTTGCGCATCTGCTCGACGACCCTTCTTCAAGCCCGGGACTACCTGTGCTCTTTTCCAATCATTTGGAACCCTCCGTTCCTCTAGAGACTTGCGGTACACGGCTGTTAGGAGGTTCTGTCGCGTACTCTGTGTAGAATCGAATTGGTATCCCGTCAGGTCCAGTGGACTTTCCTCTGTTGAGTGATTCCAGTTGCTTTTCTATTCCTCCTTGGACACTTATTTCGATGTCAGCCACTTTTTCGTTTGTGCGAGAAGGAACTGCAGTGCGGTCGTCCTCCGTGAAACAGCTTTGGAAACAGGTGTTTAGTATTTCACAGCTTTTTACGCGTGTCATCCTCTGTTTCAATGCCATCATCATCCCGGAGTGTCTGGATATGCCGTTTCGAGCCGCTTACTACTGATTCAACGTACGACCACAACGTCCCAGGATTTGATTTGATTTGATTTGATTTCCTGTCACGTCGGTACATGGAATTTTACTTTCGCATTCACCGGACGCTTCACGCATAGCCCTCCTTACGCTAACTTTGGACATCGTTTAGCGTCTGTTTGTCTGAGAGGTTTTGGCTGCGTTTCAACTTTGAGTGAGGCTCTCTTTGCTTTCGCTATAGTTTCCTAAACTTTGGTTGTTGTACCGCGGTGGGTTTTTCCCATCCCTCACAGTTTTACTCGGCACGTACCTGTCTAAGACGCATTTTACGATTGCCTTGCACTTTCTCCATACACACTCAACATTGTCGGTGTCGGAGCAGACATTTGCGTTTTCATCTGTCTGGTAGTCTCAAATCTGCCTTCTATTACTCTTGCTAAACAGATAAACCTTCCTCCCTTTTTTTTTTTTTTTTTTTGTATATTCCTATTAACGTCCATATTCAGCGATGCTGCAACGGCCTCTTGATCACTGGGTCCCTGTTCTGCACATACAGAGTCGACAAGTTCGGGGTCTGTTTGTCATCGGTAGGTCCACGATGTTATCTCCACGAGTCGGTTCTCTCTCTGTTTAATTGCTCGCGGTAATTTTCGTTCGGATAGTGCACTCAGTATAATGTCACTCGATGCTCTGTCCCTACCACCCGTCCTGAACATCTGGCACATTGAAATCTCCACCTAAGACTGTAACACGCTGGGGAAAGGAAAATGTATGTCCACATTTTCTCTCACGTGTTCGGCCACTAATGCTGCTGCGTCGCGAGGTCGGTAAAAGGAGCCAATTATTAACCTAGCTCGGCTGTTGAGTGTACCCTCCACCCACAATAGTTCACAGGAACCGTCCACCACTTCTACTTCACTACACAGGATAAACTACTACTACTAACAGCGACGAACCACTCCACCACCGGTTGCATGCACGCTATCCTTTCTAAAGCACCGTCTGTACCTATAACGATTGCAGCTTCGGTGCTTTCTATCAGCGCTTGACGTTCCGGTACTTCGACAGTTGACAATTACAATACCGATTGCCGCTTGGTCCCCGCATGTCCTGACCTTGCCCCGCGCCCGTTGAGGCTGTTGCCCTTTCCGTACTTGCCCAAGGGCCATCCAACCTAAACAGAACCGCCCAGCCCACGCCACACAACCCCTGCTACCCGTGTAGCCGCTTGTTGCGTATAGTGGACTCCACCTAAGACTATAACATGCCCTAAGGCATTCGCGGTGTACACCACCCTAAGGTGAGGTTAGGTTAGGTGGACGTGGGTTAGGTTAAGGGTTACAGTTAGGTTAGGCGTCAAAGTTAGGTTAAGCGTTCGGACGTGAGGCGTCAGGTGGCCGCACCTACCTTACGGCCGGACATCTTAGGTTAGAGGTTAGGTTAGGTTAAGGCGCCGAGAGGTCCGCGGTCAGGTTACGTTCACCTTCGGGCGCCACACGTAGGTTTCAAAGGTGTGTCGGTCGGTCGTCGGCAAGCCGCAAAAACTACAGACGACGTCGACCAAACCGCCGCAAGACCGAGCAGGAGGCAGATATACCGGCCGGCCGGCCGGCCCCACACACACACAACACAACACAAAATTAAAAACACCACCCACCGGCCAAACGGCACAAAAAACAAAAAAAACAAAAAACCACAAACCCGAGCACCACGTCGACCAGAGGCAACCCGCCGCTCACGCGACATGGCTGGCAACTAAGGGGCAAACTGCAACGGCGCTTTCCGCACCGGGCCGGATGCACGTACGACAACACCGCTACCCGTACGCAGGCCTCCCATTGCACACAGCCGCTCTGTGTTTGAACATCATCAATGGCGCGCCCGCGCCTCGTCGCGGTCGCAGCCATAACGCCGCCACTTTTGCACCAACACATTCACGCACGGCAAAACAGCTCGCCGACACAGCACAGCCGACAAACAAAAACAACCCGCGAGACGGGGGCGACAACGACAACGACAACGACAACGACAACGACAACGACAACAGCAAACAACTCGCACCAAGCGTCCAACAGGTAACAAACGGACAAGCACAGCCACTGCTAACGGCCACGACGCCCCAGCGGCACACTGCTCCTTTCCCGCCACACTCGATTCACAACGCACGCACGCGACCCCGTCAACGACACCGACACGACACACGACGGGCTCCCTTCCCGCAACCTACACCTTTCCGCCACTACGCACAGCTCCACCCGACGCGCCCGTCGCAACGACACTACTGCACGCACTATCCACCCGCCTCCTCCTCTCCCCCCCCCCCTTCCCGTACACAACAACACGGCCAAAAACAACACTCACGACCCAAACATAATAACGACATGGCACGTGCATCGGCGCACACCCCAACCAGTCACCGTCGACAACCACACGCAAGGCACGAAACCGGCGTCCTTCCACGTTGCCATCAAAGCTGCACAAACAACCACAGGAGGAACCACCAACAACGGGCCGGCCCGCCGGCCCGCCCCAATATTCTCCCACCCTCACCTCACGCCGCAACCACCAAACGCACATTCCCGCTCGCTACCACACACCTCTCGGCGGCCGCTTCGCAAAAACATGACGTGACGTGACGTGACGTGACATCATCACATCACGGGCTACGCACGCACACCGACCCACTTTCCTGCCCTTCGCCCTCTTCTTTCCGACGCCTGCCTTCGGCCGAGCACACGTACGTGGCACAACGCCCAACACAGTCACACACAGTCGACAGGCGCACGCCCAGGCACGCAACGACGCAGCGCAGCAAAGGCGCCCGCAACACATACCTCCTCTCTCTTCTCGCCGCCGACCGCCCGCCAGCCAGCCAGCCAGCCACTCGCAATGTGCACTGCCAACCAGCCACACGTCCACCGCGCCGCCTCCGACCACCCGCCAGGGGGGCGCTCACGTCCGCGACAACAGCGCGGCCCGCCGCCGGGCGGGCCCAGCCGAACCCAGCCCAGCCGGCGCGCGCTGCTCTGCACTCGGCGCGCCACACATCCTGCTGCAGACCGGGCTCGTCTCTCTGTACGCGTCTGCCCGCATCTCGTCTTCCTGCGCATCAACACAACGAGGCCGCGTGAGCAAACCCCCCCGTCACAACGCCACATCACACACTGCCTTGTCTACCGCCTAAATGCACTCACCAGCCATCCGCTTCGTCTTCGTCTTGTTTACTCGTTGTTGTTGCAGCGGCGCACACAGCCCCGGCCGGCCGCATCCGAGGGTGGCCCGCCGCCAGCGTCTCCTCCTTGGGCACAGGTGCGGTGCGGTGCCGTGCCGTGCCGTGGCCGCCCATCCATCCAACCGCACGCATTTTGCTGGCCGCCTCTGCTGCAGAAGAAGACAAAAAAAAAAACGAAACGTACAAACATACACGCACCCACAGCGTGGCCACACACGGACGGGACCGACAGGCTCCAAGGCGACCAAAGGATAAAAACAAAATAAAACACTAAAAGACGCAAGCAAGCACCAAGCAAGCTGTCGCCTCGCGCCTCTGTCCTTCCGCCCCCGCCATTCTCTCCCACCACATGCCCACAAACACCACCGCCTCCCCCTCCCCGCACCTCCACATTCGCCCCCTCCATTTTGTTCCTTTCTCGTTCTTCCCTTCTGTGTGTCTGCGTGCGTGCGCGGGCGGCGCCTCTCAACATCCGCCGGCCGTCCGTCCCGTTTTCGCCGTACCACACACGCCACCGCCTCGCCTCCTCCCCGTCCACCACCGCCGCCCCTGTCCGCCCCGCACAACACCATACACCGCTGCTTGTCCTGGCCGTTGCCACCAAAGGCGCCAGCCGCAAACCGCGCCAACGCCGCAGCGCGCGTGCCTCCTTCCTTCTTGCTTCCTTCTCCGTGCCGACGCGGCCTCTATTCCCGCACCCATTCGGCCGACGACACAGCCGTTGGGCTCCGCACTGCGCGTACCGGCGTTACGCACGCACACCCACCCCCCTCGCGAACGCACGACTCATTCATTGTCTTTGTTGTTTCTCCTCTTTCTTAACGTCTTTGTTTGTTGTTTGTTTTCTTTTTTTTTTTCGTTTTTCCCCACCGCCACATGTGACACAATGCCTCCCTCCACCTTTCGTTCGTGGTTGCTTGCTTTGTTTCTCTTTCTCATTGGTACACGTCCGACGCGCTCCATTTCCACCACACCACGGCCATCGGCCTCCTCAACGGGCAGGCGCAGTGTGCCATTCTCCGGCGCACAAGCACACCGCGCGGTACTGGCGCGGCTCGCCACGCCACGCCACGCCACGCCACGCCACGCCACCGGTGCGCAGCAGCACATGTGATGTCTCGCAACACGACACGCGGTGCGCACACCCCGACCACGCGGCTCTAAAGGCATGGCACCGGCGACATGCGCCGCCCCAGCCACGCATCCGTCGTCTCAAGTTGTTCACTGCCAGCCGCGTCTGAGGCTACAACCGCACCACCACATCAACGGTCCCCCTCCCGGCAACACATTTGTTGCACAAACAAACACAACCGCCGAGCGCAGCGCGAACCACCCACACGCGCCCTCCGCGTCTCCTTTCTCTCCTTTCGCCCCCTCCCATCTCCCGAATATGCCAGCAGCGCAGCGTTACGCGTGCCCCTCACCCGTCCACACTACCGCGAAACGAGCACGCCTTCCGGGCCACATGCAAGGGCACGCCCACCACCAAATACTGCCGTATTCACGGACGCAGTTCGCAACACGCAACGCACTCTCCACCTACCTTCTTTCTCTCGTCCCTTCTCTTTAAAAACAAAACAAACACACAAACCAACCAACCACGGCTAACACACTTTTTCGCGACACCTTTGACTGCGTTATCTTGACCGTGACGGCAGCTATCGACCATCCATTCCCCACTACACACACACACACACACATCATTCGCTACACCGCACACGAAACGGCAAAGGGCAAGGCACTCTCTCATAGATTCTTCCTCCGAGCCATATCGGGCGAACGTTGCATCCGGGAAGGCAATGCAATTCAGCCGTCACTTGCAGCCGCGCCGTAAACGCATTTCAGTGCGGCTGCAATGCACGGGAACGTTCCGTTGCTCTAGACGGCGCCTCTCCGTTTTTCCCCTGTTTCGTTTTCCGGTGATTGCTTCCCCTTCTTCTCTTTCTTCGTTTCGTTTTATTATTTTCGTTCCCCTCCTCCACCATTGTTTCCGTCCCCACAGTTTTTTTTTGCTCATTCCACACGTTCTGCCCAGACAAGACATGACATTCGACCGATCACAGCCAGCCTTTCGTCGCCGTTCGCAGCGCCGACGGTGCCACAGTGAGACGGGTGTTCGGACCGACACGTTGCCGTGATGCCGATAGACAGCTACTCAGAGCCGCCGGATCGGATCACATCACCGACAAACCGGCCATTTCACCGGGGGACACACAGACAACCGCGTGTACGCCCATAACAACAAACAACGACCGTCGTCGTCTACCGTCACTGAACCGAACACACGTGCACCTTGAATGACGACACCGGCGTGCGTGCGTGCGCACAACAATCAATCATTCAATCAACTGCAGAAACGGCTATCAAAATCAAGGGCCAAATAAATGGGTACACCACCGTGCGTGTCGCCTACCCCACCCGCCCGTACAATTCTTGCGTCTTCCTAATGACTAGTAAAGACACGTCCATTTGTTTTAAAACGTCACCAACACACCTCCACGCCGTACAGCAAAGGGAATAGTAGACGGCAACACAACATTTCACCCTCGCCATCATGTATGTATGTATGTATGTATGTATGTATGTATGTATGATGTGACAAACAAACAAACCCGCAGACGGCCCTAACGGTGACATCCAACAATCGCGAGGGGTTTCAATTGCAGTCACGTGACTAACCGGGCAGACAGAGACAAAGAAAGGAAAGGAAAGGAAATCAGCGACACAGACAACACCTCCTGTCTATGTGTCGACAAACAAACAACCAACCAACCACGCCAAGACTCGCGAGCACGCATAACCACATTCGAGACCACCACCACCACCACCACCACCACCAGCTGCTTCGCAACCAACCAAACCGGGTAGCTAGCTATGCGCCGCCTCACACAAACAACAATTCCGCTCTTCCCGCAAAGGCAATTTGGTGGCCCTGAAAAGGGCCGTTTTTTGCCGCTCTCGCAACGGAGGGGAGCTCCCTAGAGCCTTAACCCCCTCACTTGGAGCTCGTGTACTTGGTCACCGCCTTCGTGCCCTCGCTCACGGCGTGCTTGGCCAACTCGCCAGGCAGCAAGAGCCCAGGCAGCAAGAGCCGCACAGCCGTCTGGATCTCGCGGGACGTGATGGTCGAGCGCTTGTTGTAGTGCGCCAGGCGAGACGCCTCGGCCGCAATGCGCTCGAAAATGTCGTTCACGAAGCTGTTCATGATGCTCATCGCCTTCGACGAGATGCCCGTGTCGGGGTGCACCTGCTTCAGCACCTTGTAGATGTAGATGGCATAGCTCTCCTTCCTCTTGCGCTTCTTCTTCTTGTCGCCCTTCGAAATGTTCTTCTGCGCCTTGCCAGCCTTCTTGGCGGCCTTCCCGCTAGTCTTGGGCGGCATCTCGAACGTACAACAGCAAGCAGCAAGCGCTCCCCTCTAGTCAGCGTCTCCCCACACAGTGGCACCCGCCGCTACCGCAACACCGCACCTTTACCAGCTCGCCCTGTTGCGGCCGCCGACCAATGGGGCGCGCGCGCAACCGGCCGCCGCACCCGAGCCCATAAAGGGACCCCCACCCTAGTCCCGCCGCCTCCCGTTTTCGTCCGGACATGGAGCAAATGACACAGTCCCCAGTGGTCCTTACGGTCACACGAAACAAAGAGACGCCTGGCAGCTACGCGGTCCAAAGGACTGACCATACGGACTGCCAGGTGGAAATCAGCCCTAAGTCCAAGCTTTTGCTGGCTAACGCTATCGCTGGACTTACGGGCAAGGACAGAAAGAAATACGAACGGCGACTAGAACGAGCGCTGAAACCTAAAATTGTTGAAAAACAAACACCAACACCCACACGACCACCGAAAACGAGCAGCGGAGCGCGGCAGAAAAAGACATCCACAAAAAAACCGCGCAGCTCCCCTACACACAGAAAGCAGACGCCAACGCGACCGCGCAAACGTAGAATCTCACACCTGCCAGCAGACCCGAGCGCGGAGCAGCAGACCGTACCAGCGAGCGCTGAAAACCACCACACAAAGGCGGCCGCCCACCCCGGAAGCGGGGAGGGCGACCGCGCGCGCGAACAAAGCCCTCAGGTATGCGGCCGGCTGCCCGAGCCGGCCGCGTCACCCGAGCACGTGCAAGAGCGGAGCTGCACAGGCCGCGAGCCGCGTGGCGAGGCCCTGGCCGTGGCGGAGCGGGCGACCGGCGGGCCGCGGCACGATGAAGTGGCCGCGGCCGGCGGGCCGCAACGAGCCGTCACGACGGACGTCGAAGAACACGCCGACGTGAACACACCAGACACAGACGAGGACGGCTTCATACTAGCCAGAAAAACAGTTAGTCGATCCTCCACTTCCATCACACACACGCCAGTCGCAACACACAACCGGTACGATACAATAGACGAGCAAAACACAGAGGCAGCGGCACCGGACGCAACACCAAATAACAACAGAAACACAACACACGAAGAGGTGACAAAATACAGAATCCCCCCACTAGTCATCCAATTCGAACAATCGTACAAAACAATCCATGACCTGATTAAACAAGCTGTAGGAGACAGTAAATTCACCGTAAAAACCACGGGGGAGGACAAAATAAAAGTAACACTGAAATCAGTTGACGAATACAAACACGTCAAACAAATGTTACAAAATCAAAAAATCAACTACTACACCTTTCCAATAGCGGCCAAGAAGCCCATCAAGGTAGTGTTCCGCGGCATGCCGCACCAAACAAACACGGCAGATATTAAAACATACCTCGAGGAAGAAGGCTTCGAGGTAAGCTCGGTGGTAAAGACCCACCCAAAAAGGCCATGGCCCCTCCACACAGTCACCCTCCCAGACTCAGCTCAGAACAGAAAGATTTGGGAGGTGGAGAGAATCCTGGCAGTGGAAGT
This sequence comes from Schistocerca nitens, assembly GCF_023898315.1. Taxonomy (NCBI): domain Eukaryota; kingdom Metazoa; phylum Arthropoda; class Insecta; order Orthoptera; family Acrididae; genus Schistocerca; species Schistocerca nitens. Next base: position 29,037 of record NW_026046046.1, read on the forward strand.
AACCCCCGAAAAACTAAAGAAGAAATCAGGGCCAGGCAGATGCTTCAACTGCCAGGAAATAGGACACCTAGCAAGGGACTGCGGTATGCCTATGAGATGCGTCAGATGCGGGGAACATCACACATATGACGAATGCAGGGTACCTAGGGGGGAAGGCAGGGAATCGTGTTGCAACTGCAGAGGAGCACACCCTGCCAGCTACCTGGGGTGCCCTGCATATCGGCACGCCAGGGATCGCCACAGAGGTAAACAAACTTACAGCGACCGCCCCCAAAGAACGGCAAATAAAACGGCACCCCAACAACCGCCCCCCTACCGACAGTTCAGACAACAACCAACCAGAGTGTACGCATCGCGCACATACTCAGCAACTGTAGGCGATCCCAGCAAACCACCCCAACCACCCGACCCTAACCAGGTTCCTGGAAACGGAGAATCGCCTAGGGAAGCCCCTCCGCGCCCCCCCAAGCCCAGTCTGCAGAATGCAGCCGAGGACGCCACCATTCAGGGACTCGCATCGTCGATCAAAATGCTGCAAGAACAGATGACCCACTTGGTCAGCGTTCTTGCCAGCATCACGCGCCTTCCAGCCGAACTCGCGTCGGCAGCCGAGCAGTCGCAACTTACAGCGACTACCACAGGAAACCCCACTTCCCACCATGGATAGACGACCTAATATACAAGGTCTCAAAATTTGCGTCTTCAACGCAGACGGTCTATTCAATCAAGCCCTCGAATTTAGAGAATTCATAAAAGAGGAGAACATTGACGTATGCCTAGTAGCCGAAACACACCTCAAACCAGGGGTAAGGGCATCTGTACCAAATTACAATTGTTACAGACGCGATCGGCCCACTGCAGGAGGCGGGGTCGCAGTATACGTCAAACGAGGCATAGAACACCACCGGGTGTACCCACCAGCAACCCAACAGATAGAAACGGTCGCAATACAAATTGCCACCGTAACAGGACCCCTCACAGTCGTTGCAGCCTACCGCCCCCCTTCCCCAACGCTTGAAGAGGACGATATAGCTGCATTAAGCCAAATAAGAGGCAAGCTCCTAATAGGAGGAGACCTCAACGCCAAACACGCAGACTGGCACTCAAGAGTAAGTAATAGAGCTGGTCGACAACTGCAACGACTCGCGCGCACGCACCAGTTCCAAGTGTGGGGACCAGAGGAACCCACCCACTTCCCGAAAAACGGGAGCAGGGCGGACGTCCTCGACATTGCCCTCACAAGACACATCATGGGTTTTGTGTCCGCAAGTTCAATGAACAGAATGTCGTCGGACCACAACCCTGTCATTCTCGAGGTCGATATGGGAGAATGGCTCTCTATCCCACAGCTAAGAACCTCACACAAACACACAAATTGGGAACAGTTCCGCGCCAATATAGCTACAGAACTGACCCAAGCCCCGCCTCCAACAGCAGACACTGTCGAGCAAACGCTGGAAGACCTCACTAAAGCGATCCTGCAAGCAGCTGAGGAAGCCACGCCTGCGCCAGCGGGACTCCCCCGCCCCAGGCAACTTCCCCAGCACCTGCTTGCACAAATAAGGCACAAAAACAGGATCGCCAAAGAGTGGAAACTCACAGGCAACAGAAACACAAGGAGGCTGCTCAACAGACTACAAAGAGAGTTGAAAGTTGCGCTCACTGAGCACCGAAACCAGCAATGGTCCGAAAGACTATCAACTCTCAACTTAGAAGACCACAGTCTATGGCAAGCCACAAAACAGTTCACGAAAAGACGCGCAAAAATGCCGCCGCTGCACGGCGAACGTGGACTGCAGTTCAGTGCCGTAGACAAAGCAAACGCGCTAGCCGACGTGTTCGAGAAACAATTCACGCCAGCAGAGGCACAGGACAGGGAACACGTCGATACAGTTCGCAGACAACTGGCCACCTTTTTAGCAGCAGAAGACGAAGATGAATACACGCCACTCTTCAGCCCTGAAGACGTGGCAGGAGCCATCAAGTCACTGCCAATAAAAAAGGCACCAGGCCACGACCAGCTCACCAACGAACTCCTAAAACATATCCCGCCACTGGCAATAACCCACTTAGCTGATATCTTCAATGAAATTACGCGATCACAAAAATTCCCGACCCAGTGGAAACACGCAGAAGTAGTCGCGATCGCAAAACCAGGGAAAGACCCGGTGTTCCCGCAGCACTACAGACCAATTAGTCTCCTGCCCACCCTCAGCAAATTGTATGAGCGCCTCCTCTTAACTCCGATTCAAGATCACATCAGAAGAGAGCAAATTATGCCAAAATTTCAATTCGGCTTCCAGCAACAACACTCCGCCCCCCAACAAATAATGAGGGTAGTTGAAGCAGCTACAGAAAGCTTCAACCGAAAGGGCTACTGCGGGATTGTCTTATTAGACGTCGCCAAGGCTTTTGATTCAGTCTGGCACACCGGAATCTTGCACAAAATGTATACCCAAGGCTTTCCAGGGACGATAGTAAAACTTATACAGAGCTATCTAACCAGTAGGACATTCTCCGTTAAGATCGATAGATCACAGTCGAGCAGGAGAAGAATACGCGCTGGAGTGCCCCAAGGGTCTGTACTGGGTCCTACCCTGTACAACCTCTACACAGCCGACATACCTGTAACACAGCACGTCCAAACAGCTCAATATGCAGACGACACCGCTTTTTTCTCCTGCTCCACGAACAGGAACCTGGCAACGAGACGACTACAAACAGCCCTAAATAGGACTGACTCATGGGCCAAGAAATGGCGCATCTCATTGAATACTGAAAAGACCCAGGCACTAATGATAACAAGACGTATCGGGAAACGCCGCCCCCTAAGAAGACCCATCCAACTGCTGCAGCTACAAGGGCAAAACCTCCCCTGGAGAAACACGGCGAGATACCTCGGTGTGACACTGGACAAGCGACTAACTTGGAAGTGCCACATCGAGGAACTCCGCAAGAAAGCCCTTGGCAGGATGCAAGTCCTCTATCCCATATTGAATGAACGCAGTTCACTAGACCCCAGCACCGGAGTAGCGGTCTATAGAAGCCTTATTAGGCCGATACTGGAATACGCATGCCCTGTATGGGGATATGCAGCCAGATCGACAATAGGCCGCCTACAAAAAATTCAAAACAGAGCCCTCCGGAGAGCCCTACACGTACCTCCACGATTCCCCACAGCAGACCTACACGCTGCTGCGGATATCGAAACACTCCACACACGGTTCCGACACCTGGCAGAACAGTTTTATGCCACAGCCGGTACCGCACAAAACCAGCTCATCAATACACTAGGTCAATATGACCAAAGAAATGACAAACACAAGAGACCAAGATCAATACTCTCCTGAGTAAAAAAAAAAAAAGAGAATCACACACCTCTCACCAAAACAGCAAAACAAAAGTACAGTATATACCAACACACCAAGTCAAAGTGAAGGAAATGTCCCCAAGGGACAACAACCTTCCCCGCAACACTTCCAATAGGAGGAAGAAATTAGAGAGGAATGGAGTGGAGTCCCGCCGCCACGCACTCCGCTGCTCGACTCGCTGCGGCTCGCACCGTTACGTTACGTGTTTCAACTAGCCAAACGCCATGTCCGGACGCGGAAAGGGAGGCAAAGTCAAGGGCAAGTCAAAGTCCCGCTCAAGCAGGGCTGGGCTCCAGTTCCCGGTCGGCAGAATCCACCGCCTCCTGCGCAAGGGAAACTACGCCGAGCGCGTCGGCGCCGGGGCGCCCGTCTACCTCGCCGCCGTCATGGAGTACCTCGCGGCTGAGGTGCTCGAGCTGGCCGGAAACGCGGCCCGCGACAACAAGAAGACGCGCATCATCCCGCGCCACCTGCAGCTCGCCATCCGCAACGACGAGGAGCTCAACAAGCTCTTGTCGGGCGTCACCATCGCACAGGGTGGTGTCCTGCCCAACATCCAGGCCGTCCTGCTGCCAAAGAAGACCGAGAAGAAGGCCTAAACAGAGAGCGCGGAGCTGCGCTTGCGTGCTCCCTGCACGCAAACGCGCCTGCCTTTGCCTTGCCGGCTCGGCTCACAACAATCGGCCCTTTTCAGGGCCACCACACAAACCTACGTCCAAAGCAAAGTTTCCGTCGTCCGTGCTCGCCGCACTTTACACAACACGTCCACATACATACATTGCACAGCCAGCGCCGGCGCACGTCCGCCATCTTGTCCACAGCCCGTGTGGCCGAACGCGCACACATTTTGTCGTTTCTCTCTTTTTGTCTTTTTCCTGTTTCTGCACCCCTCCGCGCACGCACAGAGTCGCGTTCCAAACGACAACGACATCAATACACCGATAATGTGATGATCATTGTTAGCATTCTAATGTTTCAATTAAAGGGGCGCGCGTGGCACACACAGCGCGTAAACGGTCCGACGACGACACGCCGGCCGCCGCGCGCTCCAAACGCACAGGCACAGGACAAAACCAAACAGCTGATCCGATCGATCGATCCGGCCGGCCCGCCCGCCTATGCCCACGCCACAAACAAACAAACAACAAACCACGCACACACTGGACTCAGCCGCGCCCATCGCGTCAAACTCAAAAACTAACGCACGCGCAGCACAACAACAACAACAACAACAACACGCACAGGCAACACAGACTCTTTCGCACTTTTCAATCTCCGAACAGTGTGGTGGCCCTGAAAAGGGCCGTTTTCGTCTCTCCCACCAAGCACGGGCACGGCACGGCCGCGGGAAGGCCACAACGCAGCACAGCACACCGGCTGGCTGGCTGCCTGCCTGCCTAACCGCCGAAACCGTACAGGGTGCGCCCCTGCCTCTTCAGGGCGTACACCACGTCCATGGCCGTCACAGTCTTGCGCTTGGCGTGCTCAGTGTACGTCACCGCGTCGCGGATCACGTTCTCCAGGAACACCTTCAGCACTCCGCGGGTCTCCTCGTAGATCAGACCAGAGATGCGCTTCACGCCGCCCCTGCGAGCCAGGCGGCGGATGGCGGGCTTCGTGATGCCCTGGATGTTGTCGCGCAACACCTTGCGGTGCCGCTTGGCGCCACCCTTGCCCAGCCCCTTTCCTCCCTTGCCGCGGCCTGTCATTCTTCTTCCTTCCTCCTCCTCAAGCAAGCAAGCGAAAAAACACAAGCGCCAGCTCCTCACCCGGCGCTAGCGAGTCGGCTACGGTGCGAGCTCTCTGCCGCCGCCCCCCTATATAGACTCTGGCCCGCCCTCCCCCCACCACGCGCACCGAGGGCATATAAGCGCGGCGCGGGGCCGCGCGGGCCCGTTGTCAAGGCAGCACCGGACGCTTCGTGTACCGCACGCACCTCCACGCCGCTCTTCCGCTATGGCCCGCACAAAGCAAACGGCCCGCAAGTCCACCGGCGGAAAGGCGCCGCGCAAACAGCTCGCCACCAAGGCGGCGAGGAAGAGCGCGCCCGCCACCGGCGGCGTCAAGAAGCCCCACCGCTACAGGCCGGGCACCGTCGCCCTGCGGGAAATCAGGCGCTACCAGAAGAGCACAGAGCTGCTCATCCGCAAGCTGCCGTTCCAGCGCCTAGTGCGCGAGATCGCCCAGGACTTCAAGACCGACCTGCGCTTCCAGAGCTCCGCAGTCATGGCCCTGCAGGAGGCCAGCGAGGCCTACCTCGTCGGCCTCTTCGAAGACACCAACCTGTGCGCAATCCACGCCAAGCGCGTCACCATCATGCCCAAGGACATCCAGCTCGCGCGCCGCATCCGCGGCGAGCGCGCCTAGAAACCGCGCCGCGCACGCGCGCCCGCCCAACAAAAACGGCCCTTTTCAGGGCCACTAACATCTCTCCGTCGCGAGCAAAACTTTTGTCGGTCTTGCCGCCCCGCAAAACAAACAACCACCAATTCCCCTCCCGTCCACAGCCGCTCTCGCCAACAATCGACGTCATCCCATCCCTCACAATACACACACACACACAACAGCCGGACGACGTCACCAACACACCGCGGGTGGCTGGCCGCCGCCGTCTCCGAGGCGCGCGCACGCTACGCTACACTACACTACACTACACTACACTACAACGTCAACGCCACCGCGCCTTCCCAATTCCCGCCGGCCACTTCCACGTCTCACGTCCCCCCCCGCCGCTTTCAAAGAGAGAGAGAAGAGACAACACACACACACAAAAGACACGACATCCGCAAAGCAAGCAAACACACAAACAAACAAACAAACAAACAAGAGTCTCCAGAAACATACATGAGCAACCAAACGTCGGCCGCCGCAAAAAAAACAACAACAACAACAAAACAAAAAACAACAGAGACCAACAAACGGCCACAACCGCTCCGCTACCGCGCGCCGCCGCCTACCGCCACCGGCACCACAATCCAACCACCACGGCACGCAAACAGTACCCACAAAGGGTCACACACAACCAACCACACCGGCGCATGCACGACAATCAACGCCTTCCCGACGTCCTTTGATGGCCCTGAGAAGGGCCGTTTTGGGCCGCGCGACAGCCGCAGCCGTGCCATCGCGCGCCACTAAGACGACGCGGGGGAGGGCGGTGGGGGACGACGGCGTCAAGCGCCAACCCCTCTCCCTTGCCTTTCTTTAACTTTACTACTTTACTTCTTCTTCTTGGGCGACGCCTTCGCCTTAGACGGCGTCGTCGCCTTCTTCGGGCGCGGCGCCTTCGGCTTCTTCGTCGGAACCTTGGCGGCCTTCTTCGCCTTCGACGGCGACTTGGCCTTGGCCGGCTTGGCCGCAGCCGCCTTCTTCGCACCCGCGGGAGCCGCCGACGCCGCAGACGCCTTCTTGGCGGCGCCCGCCTTCCGACCGGTCGCCGCCTTCACGCCACCAGCCTTCTTTGCGCCGGCCGCGCGGCCGCCCTTCTTCTCCTTGCTGGCCGGAGCGGCGCGCTTCTTCTTCGCACCGCCGGCACGAGCCTTGCCGCCCTCGGCCGCCCCGCCGCCGGCGCCGGCAAGCTTGAAAGAGCCGGACGCGCCCTTCCCCTTCGTCTGCACCAGCTCGCCAGCCACGACGGCCGACTTGAGGTACTTCTTGATAAAGGGCGCCAGCTTCTCCGCGTCCAGCTTGTAGTGCGCGGCAATGTACTTCTTGATCGCCTGCAGCGACGAGCCGCCGCGCTCCTTCAGACTCTTGATGGCGGCCGTCACCATCTCAGAGGTGCGCGGGTGCGCAGGCTTGGCGCGCGGCTTCTTCGCAGACGCCGCAGACTTGGCCTTCTTCGTCGTGCCGGTGGCGGCGGGTGCCGCAGCAGTCTCGTTCGTAGCCGCCTGATCTGCCATTATTTCGACGGACGACGCGCGTACACACAACAACAGAACAGCGAGAGAGCGGCGAGAGCACGGCAGAGAATAGCCGCCGCGCCGTTTTTTTTTTTTTTTTTTTTTTTTTTTTTTTTTTTTTTTTTTTTTTTTCCTGTGTGTGGTGTTGTCGCCGAAGTGCTACCGCCTTTGGCGGCTGGACTTCCAAGGTTGAAAGGTAGGGTTTGTATATCTTTATTGTAATCGTTTGTAGGACTTTGGGCTCACAGGGGTCCTTTGTGCCCTACATACCTTTGCTTCGCTTTTTATTGAGTTGTGAGGGCCCTAGGAACCTTGACTTTATGCCAGGGTTCGGGTTGGATGGTCGCGACTCCTTCGAGTTGCCTTGTCGACATTCTTAAGTCGTCGATTTTGGTGATGAGACGCTGGACGTGTAATTGGATTACTTGATCGATAGGTGAAATCTGTAGTTCATCGTGTAAGGAATTAATCCGGGACCACCTGGGCGCTTTGAGGATGATTCTTAGACACCGGTTTTGCAAGCGTTGTAGTTTGCGTATGTTGGTGGGAGATGTGATTCCCCACGTTGCGCAGCCATATAGCATCATCGGGAGTATTGTCGCTCGGTAGATGCGGAGCTTCGTCGCGACATTCAGTTCAGTGCTTGCTAAGAAGGGGTAAAGTCCATGGATGGCGCGAATGATTTTGAGGCTTTTGTCGTTTACATGGGCTGAAAATGTGAGTTTATGGTCCAGTGTGACCCCCAAGTATTTTGTTGTGGTGGACCAATCGATGGCGTGGTCATTGATTTGGAGGCGACGGTGAAGAATCGGTCTCCGGCGAGTGAAGAGTATGGCTTTCGTCTTGAGTGCGTTGATCTTGATTTTGTTGTCCGTTGCCCACAGGAGAAGGATATCGATCTGGTGCTGTAAACGGGTGATGGCTGTATCTAATGAACGGCTACTGGTTAGAAGAGCCGTATCATCGGCGAATTGTGCGAGCATAATGTTCGGTAATTTAGGCATGTCATTCACGTAGATGGTGAATAGGATAGGTGAGAGTACCGATCCTTGCGGTATGCCGTCTGAGAGAGGTTTGGTGTCTGAGTGTTGATCGGCCTGTTGGACATAAAAACGGCGGTTGGTCAGGAAGCTGTCGATGATCTTAATATAACAGTTGGGGATGTCGGTGGTGTTCCGTAGTTTGCTGAGGAGCTTCGCTCGCCACACCTTGTCAAATGCTTGTTGGACGTCCAGAAAAATGGCTGCCGTGTAGTGGTTTAGGTTTATTTGATTTGTAAGATGTTCCGAGATCCGGAGCAGCTGGATTTCGGCTGAGAGTTTTGGTTGAAAGGCAAATTGGTCGGGTCGAATGACATCATTTTCCAAGAGGGGCGGCTTGATACGGGCCAGGATGACACGTTCAAACGTTTTGCCCATCGTGGAAAGGAGACTGATTGGTCTGTGGTGCTCAGGCTGGAGGAGGTCTTTGCCCGGTTTCGGGATGGGTATGATCTTGGCCAGTTTCCATTGAGGGGGAAAATGTTCCTTCAACAGGCATGCGTTGAATATTCTCGTTAGTAGAACTAGCGGTTTTCGGGGGAGGTGTTTTAGATGATCGTTCGAAATTCCATCTGGTCCTGGAGCAGATGTGGAGTGTAACTTCCTGAGAAGGCTACGAATTTCCCTTGGCGACGTCAGTTCCGGCCGGTCTCCGCTGGGGTGTTGTCTTATGTGGTTTGCCTCTGCCCGAGTGCGCGCGTCCTCTTCTTCGTCATTGTGAAATTCTGCAAAATTCAGGCGTGACTGCGTTTCGTAAGTTTCCGCAAAAAGTTCGGCCTTTCGGAGGTTGTCAAAGATTAGGTCGGTTCCATCCGTGAGCGCCGTTTTCGGTGGTCTGGGTTTCTTGATGTTACGGATGAAAGCCCATTCATCGCGCGATAGGTGTTGAATTTGCGCCATCCGGTCCTCCCATAATTCAGCGCGCCATTCCTGGCAACGCCACGTGAGTTCCCTGGAGAGCCGGTGCATTTCACGTTTATACGCTGGGTGGCGAGTTTGTTGCCATTTTTTACGAGCTCGGTTCTTTAAGTATTTCAGGTCTTGCAGTGCTGGCGGCAGTGGTTCACGATATGGTGTCGAGAAGAGTAACTTTGTGGAGGCCTGGTGGGCGGCTTTCTTGATTTTCGAAGTGAGACGAGTGATGGCGTCATCGAGTTGCTCTGCGGTGGCTAATGGCTCTGTGGGGCGCACATTGTTGTTGAGCCACCTAGCGAAGGATATCCAATCAGTGGAGACTTTTGTTTTCGGTGGCAGTGATTGAAGAGCTCCAGACAGGGTTCCGAGAACAGGCTGGTGATCGGATGTCAAGTCGTTGATCGTTTGGAGTGAGAGGTCGGGATTCACGTTCTTTACCATGGCCACATCGAGGACATCTGGTTGATGACGTCGAACGGTAGGCAGGTAAGTCGGGTCCTCCGGTCCTTGGGTGAATGCTTGGAGCCGAAGTTCGAGGTCGTAGAGGCGGGTGCCTTTGGCGTTCGTCTGCCGCGAGTTCCAGGCGACATGTTTCGCGTTGAGATCCCCACAAAGGAGGACTCTGTCATATCGATCAAAGATGGAGATGAAATCTTCGTCTGTGAAGTCCGCGCCAGGGCTCAAGTAGGCTGCAACAAACGTGAGCTTCCCATGTGTTGTGGTGATCGTGACTGCGGTGGCTTCTAGACTCGTCATGTCAGGCAAGGTTTGGAGGGAGTGAGTGAGGGAAGATCGCAGGTAGATTGCGGTACCTCCACCTCGCCGATTGTGGCGGTCAGTGCGGTATCCCACCATGTTGCGAATGTTGAAGGTTTGGGTGGGTCGCAGATGCGTTTCTGATAATAGGAGCACGTCGATTTTATGTCGTTCGATGAAGTCCGTGAGTTCCACTTTCTTGGGAGCGACTCCATTGGCGTTAAAGAAGCAGAATGTAAGGTTTCTACGTTGATGCCGCTCTTGATCCATATTAGTCAGTGAAAAAGGCCATGATTCCTTCCAGTAGAGTGAGTAGTTTGGATAGCAAGTCTGGTGCGTCATTGAATTTGCGAGCAGTATCCGCTATGATGGCAAAGACATTTTTCGTTTTTAGTAAGTTGATGATTGAGCCCATGTTAGATAGCGCGGCGATGATGTCGGACAGACCGAGGGCGTTGTCCGTGGATCGTTGCTGCTGTTGTTGCTGGCGGAGGTCTTGCATTCGTTGACGCGCCGTGTTTTTCTGGCTAGGTGGTTGTTGCTGAGACGGTGTTTGAAATAAGGACGATGCGGCCGACCAGGGTGTTCGGAGAGATGGGAAGTCCTTCGGTGTCGCCGCAAACGACGGCTGTGGTGGTTGTTGTGGCTCCCTGGAAGGTTGTGGTCGCAGTTGGTAGGCGTGGATTGCCTTTTGGAATTCAGGGCAACCTCGCCAAGTCGCTGGGTGGCCTTCTTGGCGACAGTTAGCGCAGATGGGTGGCTCAGTCCGTGGTTTGGTACAATCCTTTGCGTGGTGGTGGCCGCCACAGCGTACACACCTGACCGGCATCTGACAGTACCGGCCGGTGTGGTTGAATTTAAGGCATTTCTTACACTGGGCCGGCCCGTCGAGTGGCTTGTAGTCTTCTACCTTGACTCTGGTATGGAACAGATATTGAATGTCGTAGATGGTGCGGCTTTTTTGTCCATGCGGCAGAGATACGCAGTAGGCCGATTGTGGAATCAGTTTCTTGGAGGTCAGGTCTCGTTTTTTGAACTGGTGTACGTTCGTAACCGTGAACTGCATGTGTCGTAGTTCGGCGGCGAGTTCGTCTTCAGTAATTTCCTCTGGGATATTCTTGAGGACCACTTGCAGCGCCCTGTCTTCTGCCGCTTGGTGGGTGAAATAGGGCATGTTGATTGAATGGAGGTAGTCCAGTGCTGCTCGTTGGTCTGCCAGCGTTTCAAAGTGGTATTTGATCTGGTTGTTTTTGTAGATCGCCTTGAGTGGTCCGCAGATCTTCTGTTTTAGTTGAGCGTTTAGTTCCAGGTATTTGCCTGTGTAGTTGATGGTGACAGGCGGTATTCTCGGTTTCGGCGGTGGTGGAGCTGCGGTGTCCTGAGTAGTTGAGGCGTTAGGTTGAGGCTGGTGTTGGTCTTCCGTAGCTGCGTCCTGTTGCTGTAGTGGTGCATAGTAGTTCGTGGTGGGTACAGCTCGTGATTTCATCTGCATGGGGGTGTGTTCTTCGGCTTTCTTGCGCTTCGTGCCTGTCCGGCGGCGTCGGACTTCCTGGAATGGTGCGTCTGAGTCGCTGGAGTCGTCCTGATAGTCCATGGCATGGTGTTGTTCCGTCGGAGGTCGACTCGACGTTCTGCTGTCGTCGGAAGATGCGTTGTTACTGGTGGTGGCGCCATCTTGATCCCGCCGTCTTGCGAGTTCCATTGCTCGTGCGTCGCGGTCACGGCGGAGTTGGTCAAGTTTCTCTTGTATCATCGCACTGCATAAGTCTTCGGGCGTGGGGGCCGGTGGGGCGGGGTGTCGCGGACGAGCGCCCTGAGTGGTCCTGCTCGCGAGTTCTGCCTCAGCCCTGTGCGTCTGTTCTGGCCTAGAGGAACGCGGGCTTGCCACCCGCGGGTGGGGCCCTGGCTCCTCGTCGTCCCCTACTCTGTCCATCCTACAAGTGCGGCTAGTCCGCACTATCTTGCCTGCTCTCTATGTCGGTCCTAGAACACGACAAAATTGCTTGGTACTCGCTAACAAGCAAGTGAATCGCAGAGTTTTGGTAGCTCTCGATAGCGGCGAGTCGCACAAGGCTTCCACACACACTACGATCGCTAAGGGACTCCAACCCTTCCTTGCCGCCGCGCCGCCAGGCCCAGCCAGTGTCGCGGGCGGGCGCGGACGGCCGAGAGAGCGGCCGCCACTCTGCGCGCCGCCGCGCCGCGCCTCCCGCGCTTGCTACCGCCCAACGTCCGACAGCCTGTGCGGACCAGCCCCAAACCTGCGCCGCAACCACCCGCGCCATTCAAACCACCGAGGATGGGGCTACACACGGCCACACCACAGTCGCCAACCAGTCGCCACGGCAGCGCCGCAAACCACGGCCAAACTGCAGCTACCGCGCGCTACAGCCTGGCTCGGCCCGCCGAGAATCGCCGCCCCCGCCCAAATGCCGCCCCCACAGCCCCAGCCGACGACCCGCCACAATGGCCAAACCTTCGGCAAAACTGGCGCACCGTCGCCGCGCCAGCCCGGCCAGCGCGGCCGCCGCCACAGCCACACAAGCGGAGGCGTGCGGCGATGACGGCCGTGCAAACGCACCTCCGCCGCCCCATCGCCCTCCCACCGTTTCCCGATCGGCCCGCGGCCGTCGGGCCACCTCGCCCGCCAACATTCGCGCCCGTTTCTCACAAAATTGCCCGCCGCAAAACAAAAACGAGCGCCGCCTGCGCAACATGGCCACCGGCCAACCGAGGCGCCGCCGCCCCTCGCCGCTTTAAGCGACGGTGGCTAACCGCCATCCGCAACTACAGACGCACCGAATCTGCCTTCAAAAGCACACACCGACAGCCGACCTCTAACATTTAGACTCCGCAAGCCACCCAACGGTGTGTGGCGGAGGGCACTTCACGTGCCACTGTCATTTACCTCCCTTCGCTGTTCCAGTCGCGTATGGTTTCGCGGGACGAACTGACAGTCTGCAAAAAAAAAACACCGCCTCCGTGCGCGCTCGAATCTCTCTAACCACATCCATTCGTGATCTCCTCGGGAGGTATACACGTAGGGGGGAAGCAATATATTCGATACCCCATCCAGAAACGCAATATCGCGAAACCTGGCGAGCAAGCTACACCGCGATGCAGAGCGCCTCTATTGCAGGGTCTGCCGCTTGGGTTTGTTAAACATCTCCGTAACGCTATCACGGTTACCAAATGACCCTGCGACGAAACGTTGGATCGTCTCCGGTCGCCTCCGTCAACGCGACCTGGTACGGATCCCACACTGATGGGCAACACTCACGTATGGGTCGAACGAACGGGTGTTTTGTAAGCCACCTCCTCCTTTGTTGATGGACTACATTTGCTACGCATTCTCCCAATAAATCGCAACCTGGTACCCGCCTTACCACCAATTACTTTTTTTGTTTTTTTTTTTTTTTTTTTTTTTTTTTATATGATGATCATCCCACTCCCAATCACTCCGCACGCATACTCCCAGATATTTTACAGACGTAACTGCTACCAGTGTTTGTCCCGCTATCATCATATAATCAATCATACAATAAAGGGTCCTTCTTTCTTATATTATTCGCAATACATTACATTTGTCTATGTTAAGGGACAGTTGCCACTCCCTGCACCACGTGCCTATCCGCTGCAGATCGTCCTGCATTTTTCGCTGCAACTTCTCTGTATACTACAGCATCATCCGCGAAAAGACGCATGCAACGTCCGACACTATCTACTAGGTGTGTGAAGAGCAATGGGTCCCATAACACTCCCCTGTGGCACGCCAGAGGTTACTTTAACGTCTGTAGACGTCTCTCCATTGATAACAACATGCTGTGTTCTGTTTGCTACAATCTCTTCAGTCCAGCCACACAGTTGGTCCGACATTCTGCAGACTCTCTTACATTGTTTATCAGGCGACAGTGCGGAACTGTATCGAACGCCCTCCTTCCGGATGTCAACCAAAATGGCATCTACCTGGGAGCCTGTATCTAATATTTTCTGGGTCCCATGAACAAATAAAGCGCGTTGGGTCTCACACGATCGCTGTTTCCGGAATCCGTGTTGATTCCTACATAGTAGACACTGGGTTTCCAAAAAACGACATGCTACTACTCGAGCATAAAACATGTTCTCAAATTCTACAACCGACCGACGTCACAGATATAGGGCCTATAGTTTTGCGCATCTGCTCGACGACCCTTCTTCAAGCCCGGGACTACCTGTGCTCTTTTCCAATCATTTGGAACCCTCCGTTCCTCTAGAGACTTGCGGTACACGGCTGTTAGGAGGTTCTGTCGCGTACTCTGTGTAGAATCGAATTGGTATCCCGTCAGGTCCAGTGGACTTTCCTCTGTTGAGTGATTCCAGTTGCTTTTCTATTCCTCCTTGGACACTTATTTCGATGTCAGCCACTTTTTCGTTTGTGCGAGAAGGAACTGCAGTGCGGTCGTCCTCCGTGAAACAGCTTTGGAAACAGGTGTTTAGTATTTCACAGCTTTTTACGCGTGTCATCCTCTGTTTCAATGCCATCATCATCCCGGAGTGTCTGGATATGCCGTTTCGAGCCGCTTACTACTGATTCAACGTACGACCACAACGTCCCAGGATTTGATTTGATTTGATTTGATTTCCTGTCACGTCGGTACATGGAATTTTACTTTCGCATTCACCGGACGCTTCACGCATAGCCCTCCTTACGCTAACTTTGGACATCGTTTAGCGTCTGTTTGTCTGAGAGGTTTTGGCTGCGTTTCAACTTTGAGTGAGGCTCTCTTTGCTTTCGCTATAGTTTCCTAAACTTTGGTTGTTGTACCGCGGTGGGTTTTTCCCATCCCTCACAGTTTTACTCGGCACGTACCTGTCTAAGACGCATTTTACGATTGCCTTGCACTTTCTCCATACACACTCAACATTGTCGGTGTCGGAGCAGACATTTGCGTTTTCATCTGTCTGGTAGTCTCAAATCTGCCTTCTATTACTCTTGCTAAACAGATAAACCTTCCTCCCTTTTTTTTTTTTTTTTTTTGTATATTCCTATTAACGTCCATATTCAGCGATGCTGCAACGGCCTCTTGATCACTGGGTCCCTGTTCTGCACATACAGAGTCGACAAGTTCGGGGTCTGTTTGTCATCGGTAGGTCCACGATGTTATCTCCACGAGTCGGTTCTCTCTCTGTTTAATTGCTCGCGGTAATTTTCGTTCGGATAGTGCACTCAGTATAATGTCACTCGATGCTCTGTCCCTACCACCCGTCCTGAACATCTGGCACATTGAAATCTCCACCTAAGACTGTAACACGCTGGGGAAAGGAAAATGTATGTCCACATTTTCTCTCACGTGTTCGGCCACTAATGCTGCTGCGTCGCGAGGTCGGTAAAAGGAGCCAATTATTAACCTAGCTCGGCTGTTGAGTGTACCCTCCACCCACAATAGTTCACAGGAACCGTCCACCACTTCTACTTCACTACACAGGATAAACTACTACTACTAACAGCGACGAACCACTCCACCACCGGTTGCATGCACGCTATCCTTTCTAAAGCACCGTCTGTACCTATAACGATTGCAGCTTCGGTGCTTTCTATCAGCGCTTGACGTTCCGGTACTTCGACAGTTGACAATTACAATACCGATTGCCGCTTGGTCCCCGCATGTCCTGACCTTGCCCCGCGCCCGTTGAGGCTGTTGCCCTTTCCGTACTTGCCCAAGGGCCATCCAACCTAAACAGAACCGCCCAGCCCACGCCACACAACCCCTGCTACCCGTGTAGCCGCTTGTTGCGTATAGTGGACTCCACCTAAGACTATAACATGCCCTAAGGCATTCGCGGTGTACACCACCCTAAGGTGAGGTTAGGTTAGGTGGACGTGGGTTAGGTTAAGGGTTACAGTTAGGTTAGGCGTCAAAGTTAGGTTAAGCGTTCGGACGTGAGGCGTCAGGTGGCCGCACCTACCTTACGGCCGGACATCTTAGGTTAGAGGTTAGGTTAGGTTAAGGCGCCGAGAGGTCCGCGGTCAGGTTACGTTCACCTTCGGGCGCCACACGTAGGTTTCAAAGGTGTGTCGGTCGGTCGTCGGCAAGCCGCAAAAACTACAGACGACGTCGACCAAACCGCCGCAAGACCGAGCAGGAGGCAGATATACCGGCCGGCCGGCCGGCCCCACACACACACAACACAACACAAAATTAAAAACACCACCCACCGGCCAAACGGCACAAAAAACAAAAAAAACAAAAAACCACAAACCCGAGCACCACGTCGACCAGAGGCAACCCGCCGCTCACGCGACATGGCTGGCAACTAAGGGGCAAACTGCAACGGCGCTTTCCGCACCGGGCCGGATGCACGTACGACAACACCGCTACCCGTACGCAGGCCTCCCATTGCACACAGCCGCTCTGTGTTTGAACATCATCAATGGCGCGCCCGCGCCTCGTCGCGGTCGCAGCCATAACGCCGCCACTTTTGCACCAACACATTCACGCACGGCAAAACAGCTCGCCGACACAGCACAGCCGACAAACAAAAACAACCCGCGAGACGGGGGCGACAACGACAACGACAACGACAACGACAACGACAACGACAACAGCAAACAACTCGCACCAAGCGTCCAACAGGTAACAAACGGACAAGCACAGCCACTGCTAACGGCCACGACGCCCCAGCGGCACACTGCTCCTTTCCCGCCACACTCGATTCACAACGCACGCACGCGACCCCGTCAACGACACCGACACGACACACGACGGGCTCCCTTCCCGCAACCTACACCTTTCCGCCACTACGCACAGCTCCACCCGACGCGCCCGTCGCAACGACACTACTGCACGCACTATCCACCCGCCTCCTCCTCTCCCCCCCCCCCTTCCCGTACACAACAACACGGCCAAAAACAACACTCACGACCCAAACATAATAACGACATGGCACGTGCATCGGCGCACACCCCAACCAGTCACCGTCGACAACCACACGCAAGGCACGAAACCGGCGTCCTTCCACGTTGCCATCAAAGCTGCACAAACAACCACAGGAGGAACCACCAACAACGGGCCGGCCCGCCGGCCCGCCCCAATATTCTCCCACCCTCACCTCACGCCGCAACCACCAAACGCACATTCCCGCTCGCTACCACACACCTCTCGGCGGCCGCTTCGCAAAAACATGACGTGACGTGACGTGACGTGACATCATCACATCACGGGCTACGCACGCACACCGACCCACTTTCCTGCCCTTCGCCCTCTTCTTTCCGACGCCTGCCTTCGGCCGAGCACACGTACGTGGCACAACGCCCAACACAGTCACACACAGTCGACAGGCGCACGCCCAGGCACGCAACGACGCAGCGCAGCAAAGGCGCCCGCAACACATACCTCCTCTCTCTTCTCGCCGCCGACCGCCCGCCAGCCAGCCAGCCAGCCACTCGCAATGTGCACTGCCAACCAGCCACACGTCCACCGCGCCGCCTCCGACCACCCGCCAGGGGGGCGCTCACGTCCGCGACAACAGCGCGGCCCGCCGCCGGGCGGGCCCAGCCGAACCCAGCCCAGCCGGCGCGCGCTGCTCTGCACTCGGCGCGCCACACATCCTGCTGCAGACCGGGCTCGTCTCTCTGTACGCGTCTGCCCGCATCTCGTCTTCCTGCGCATCAACACAACGAGGCCGCGTGAGCAAACCCCCCCGTCACAACGCCACATCACACACTGCCTTGTCTACCGCCTAAATGCACTCACCAGCCATCCGCTTCGTCTTCGTCTTGTTTACTCGTTGTTGTTGCAGCGGCGCACACAGCCCCGGCCGGCCGCATCCGAGGGTGGCCCGCCGCCAGCGTCTCCTCCTTGGGCACAGGTGCGGTGCGGTGCCGTGCCGTGCCGTGGCCGCCCATCCATCCAACCGCACGCATTTTGCTGGCCGCCTCTGCTGCAGAAGAAGACAAAAAAAAAAACGAAACGTACAAACATACACGCACCCACAGCGTGGCCACACACGGACGGGACCGACAGGCTCCAAGGCGACCAAAGGATAAAAACAAAATAAAACACTAAAAGACGCAAGCAAGCACCAAGCAAGCTGTCGCCTCGCGCCTCTGTCCTTCCGCCCCCGCCATTCTCTCCCACCACATGCCCACAAACACCACCGCCTCCCCCTCCCCGCACCTCCACATTCGCCCCCTCCATTTTGTTCCTTTCTCGTTCTTCCCTTCTGTGTGTCTGCGTGCGTGCGCGGGCGGCGCCTCTCAACATCCGCCGGCCGTCCGTCCCGTTTTCGCCGTACCACACACGCCACCGCCTCGCCTCCTCCCCGTCCACCACCGCCGCCCCTGTCCGCCCCGCACAACACCATACACCGCTGCTTGTCCTGGCCGTTGCCACCAAAGGCGCCAGCCGCAAACCGCGCCAACGCCGCAGCGCGCGTGCCTCCTTCCTTCTTGCTTCCTTCTCCGTGCCGACGCGGCCTCTATTCCCGCACCCATTCGGCCGACGACACAGCCGTTGGGCTCCGCACTGCGCGTACCGGCGTTACGCACGCACACCCACCCCCCTCGCGAACGCACGACTCATTCATTGTCTTTGTTGTTTCTCCTCTTTCTTAACGTCTTTGTTTGTTGTTTGTTTTCTTTTTTTTTTTCGTTTTTCCCCACCGCCACATGTGACACAATGCCTCCCTCCACCTTTCGTTCGTGGTTGCTTGCTTTGTTTCTCTTTCTCATTGGTACACGTCCGACGCGCTCCATTTCCACCACACCACGGCCATCGGCCTCCTCAACGGGCAGGCGCAGTGTGCCATTCTCCGGCGCACAAGCACACCGCGCGGTACTGGCGCGGCTCGCCACGCCACGCCACGCCACGCCACGCCACGCCACCGGTGCGCAGCAGCACATGTGATGTCTCGCAACACGACACGCGGTGCGCACACCCCGACCACGCGGCTCTAAAGGCATGGCACCGGCGACATGCGCCGCCCCAGCCACGCATCCGTCGTCTCAAGTTGTTCACTGCCAGCCGCGTCTGAGGCTACAACCGCACCACCACATCAACGGTCCCCCTCCCGGCAACACATTTGTTGCACAAACAAACACAACCGCCGAGCGCAGCGCGAACCACCCACACGCGCCCTCCGCGTCTCCTTTCTCTCCTTTCGCCCCCTCCCATCTCCCGAATATGCCAGCAGCGCAGCGTTACGCGTGCCCCTCACCCGTCCACACTACCGCGAAACGAGCACGCCTTCCGGGCCACATGCAAGGGCACGCCCACCACCAAATACTGCCGTATTCACGGACGCAGTTCGCAACACGCAACGCACTCTCCACCTACCTTCTTTCTCTCGTCCCTTCTCTTTAAAAACAAAACAAACACACAAACCAACCAACCACGGCTAACACACTTTTTCGCGACACCTTTGACTGCGTTATCTTGACCGTGACGGCAGCTATCGACCATCCATTCCCCACTACACACACACACACACACATCATTCGCTACACCGCACACGAAACGGCAAAGGGCAAGGCACTCTCTCATAGATTCTTCCTCCGAGCCATATCGGGCGAACGTTGCATCCGGGAAGGCAATGCAATTCAGCCGTCACTTGCAGCCGCGCCGTAAACGCATTTCAGTGCGGCTGCAATGCACGGGAACGTTCCGTTGCTCTAGACGGCGCCTCTCCGTTTTTCCCCTGTTTCGTTTTCCGGTGATTGCTTCCCCTTCTTCTCTTTCTTCGTTTCGTTTTATTATTTTCGTTCCCCTCCTCCACCATTGTTTCCGTCCCCACAGTTTTTTTTTGCTCATTCCACACGTTCTGCCCAGACAAGACATGACATTCGACCGATCACAGCCAGCCTTTCGTCGCCGTTCGCAGCGCCGACGGTGCCACAGTGAGACGGGTGTTCGGACCGACACGTTGCCGTGATGCCGATAGACAGCTACTCAGAGCCGCCGGATCGGATCACATCACCGACAAACCGGCCATTTCACCGGGGGACACACAGACAACCGCGTGTACGCCCATAACAACAAACAACGACCGTCGTCGTCTACCGTCACTGAACCGAACACACGTGCACCTTGAATGACGACACCGGCGTGCGTGCGTGCGCACAACAATCAATCATTCAATCAACTGCAGAAACGGCTATCAAAATCAAGGGCCAAATAAATGGGTACACCACCGTGCGTGTCGCCTACCCCACCCGCCCGTACAATTCTTGCGTCTTCCTAATGACTAGTAAAGACACGTCCATTTGTTTTAAAACGTCACCAACACACCTCCACGCCGTACAGCAAAGGGAATAGTAGACGGCAACACAACATTTCACCCTCGCCATCATGTATGTATGTATGTATGTATGTATGTATGTATGTATGATGTGACAAACAAACAAACCCGCAGACGGCCCTAACGGTGACATCCAACAATCGCGAGGGGTTTCAATTGCAGTCACGTGACTAACCGGGCAGACAGAGACAAAGAAAGGAAAGGAAAGGAAATCAGCGACACAGACAACACCTCCTGTCTATGTGTCGACAAACAAACAACCAACCAACCACGCCAAGACTCGCGAGCACGCATAACCACATTCGAGACCACCACCACCACCACCACCACCACCAGCTGCTTCGCAACCAACCAAACCGGGTAGCTAGCTATGCGCCGCCTCACACAAACAACAATTCCGCTCTTCCCGCAAAGGCAATTTGGTGGCCCTGAAAAGGGCCGTTTTTTGCCGCTCTCGCAACGGAGGGGAGCTCCCTAGAGCCTTAACCCCCTCACTTGGAGCTCGTGTACTTGGTCACCGCCTTCGTGCCCTCGCTCACGGCGTGCTTGGCCAGCTCGCCAGGCAGCAAGAGCCGCACAGCCGTCTGGATCTCGCGGGACGTGATGGTCGAGCGCTTGTTGTAGTGCGCCAGGCGAGACGCCTCGGCCGCAATGCGCTCGAAAATGTCGTTCACGAAGCTGTTCATGATGCTCATCGCCTTCGACGAGATGCCCGTGTCGGGGTGCACCTGCTTCAGCACCTTGTAGATGTAGATGGCATAGCTCTCCTTCCTCTTGCGCTTCTTCTTCTTGTCGCCCTTCGAAATGTTCTTCTGCGCCTTGCCAGCCTTCTTGGCGGCCTTCCCGCTAGTCTTGGGCGGCATCTCGAACGTACAACAGCAAGCAGCAAGCGCTCCCCTCTAGTCAGCGTCTCCCCACACAGTGGCACCCGCCGCTACCGCAACACCGCACCTTTACCAGCTCGCCCTGTTGCGGCCGCCGACCAATGGGGCGCGCGCGCAACCGGCCGCCGCACCCGAGCCCATAAAGGGACCCCCACCCTAGTCCCGCCGCCACGCACTCCGCTGCTCGACTCGCTGCGGCTCGCACCGTTACGTTACGTGTTTCAACTAGCCAAACGCCATGTCCGGACGCGGAAAGGGAGGCAAAGTCAAGGGCAAGTCAAAGTCCCGCTCAAGCAGGGCTGGGCTCCAGTTCCCGGTCGGCAGAATCCACCGCCTCCTGCGCAAGGGAAACTACGCCGAGCGCGTCGGCGCCGGGGCGCCCGTCTACCTCGCCGCCGTCATGGAGTACCTCGCGGCTGAGGTGCTCGAGCTGGCCGGAAACGCGGCCCGCGACAACAAGAAGACGCGCATCATCCCGCGCCACCTGCAGCTCGCCATCCGCAACGACGAGGAGCTCAACAAGCTCTTGTCGGGCGTCACCATCGCACAGGGTGGTGTCCTGCCCAACATCCAGGCCGTCCTGCTGCCAAAGAAGACCGAGAAGAAGGCCTAAACAGAGAGCGCGGAGCTGCGCTTGCGTGCTCCCTGCACGCAAACGCGCCTGCCTTTGCCTTGCCGGCTCGGCTCACAACAATCGGCCCTTTTCAGGGCCACCACACAAACCTACGTCCAAAGCAAAGTTTCCGTCGTCCGTGCTCGCCGCACTTTACACAACACGTCCACATACATACATTGCACAGCCAGCGCCGGCGCACGTCCGCCATCTTGTCCACAGCCCGTGTGGCCGAACGCGCACACATTTTGTCGTTTCTCTCTTTTTGTCTTTTTCCTGTTTCTGCACCCCTCCGCGCACGCACAGAGTCGCGTTCCAAACGACAACGACATCAATACACCGATAATGTGATGATCATTGTTAGCATTCTAATGTTTCAATTAAAGGGGCGCGCGTGGCACACACAGCGCGTAAACGGTCCGACGACGACACGCCGGCCGCCGCGCGCTCCAAACGCACAGGCACAGGACAAAACCAAACAGCTGATCCGATCGATCGATCCGGCCGGCCCGCCCGCCTATGCCCACGCCACAAACAAACAAACAACAAACCACGCACACACTGGACTCAGCCGCGCCCATCGCGTCAAACTCAAAAACTAACGCACGCGCAGCACAACAACAACAACAACAACAACACGCACAGGCAACACAGACTCTTTCGCACTTTTCAATCTCCGAACAGTGTGGTGGCCCTGAAAAGGGCCGTTTTCGTCTCTCCCACCAAGCACGGGCACGGCACGGCCGCGGGAAGGCCACAACGCAGCACAGCACACCGGCTGGCTGGCTGCCTGCCTGCCTAACCGCCGAAACCGTACAGGGTGCGCCCCTGCCTCTTCAGGGCGTACACCACGTCCATGGCCGTCACAGTCTTGCGCTTGGCGTGCTCAGTGTACGTCACCGCGTCGCGGATCACGTTCTCCAGGAACACCTTCAGCACTCCGCGGGTCTCCTCGTAGATCAGACCAGAGATGCGCTTCACGCCGCCCCTGCGAGCCAGGCGGCGGATGGCGGGCTTCGTGATGCCCTGGATGTTGTCGCGCAACACCTTGCGGTGCCGCTTGGCGCCACCCTTGCCCAGCCCCTTTCCTCCCTTGCCGCGGCCTGTCATTCTTCTTCCTTCCTCCTCCTCAAGCAAGCAAGCGAAAAAACACAAGCGCCAGCTCCTCACCCGGCGCTAGCGAGTCGGCTACGGTGCGAGCTCTTTTTTTTTTTTTTAATAGAGGTGGAGCCCCTCCACGCCCACACCGGCATGATGGCCAACACAAAAGGTCTACTGCCATCTCTGCATAAGGGTTAGTATTCACTAAAGTGAGGTGTCGCAGGATGTGGGTACTGCGATGTTTGCGTACGTCTGGTTAGGATTAACCATTAATACGCGCTCATCTGGAGATAGATTGGTCGAAGTCTGACGAAGGGTAGCGGTTTGAAGGGCAGAGGAAAAAAAGTGCCAAGGCAAGAGCCAAGGGAAAAAAACCTCTGCGAAAGTTAGGTCGGGCGGCAAGAGCAGTAGCGGTTGTCTTGCTGCCTGCGATAGGTTGTACAAGGATAGGCTTTGTTAGTAGTGGGTATCATGCATGTCGATACCTTGATGTCGTGCGTTTGTGCTGCTCGGCGGCTGGTGCTGGTACAGAGTCCTCGTTCAGCGTCCTGCAACCTGCAACAGTTAGTTTTGTTATCGGTCTCGTGTCCGATGGTCATATACCGGAGGCACAGTGTGAGGGAGTGTTGGGAGATTGTTCGTGCGTCTGTGGGCGAGCTCGTCGGTGTCCCTGCTGTGGCCTGTTGGTCGGCTCTAATAGCAGCTGGTAGTTGCCAGTCAGTGTTGCTGATATGCAGGGGCTTACCGACGTTTGTCGCTGTTTGCGTATGTTAGTTTACCATAGGTGGTTACGCCCTAGCAAGCAGTGTCTTTGGCCGCTTGTGTTTCCACCTGTGGTTGTGATCGTAGTTTCCCAGAGTGAGGATGAACGGATTGTTCGAGTGTCTCGAGTTCCTGTATAGTCGTGTGGCGTGTTTCTTGAATACTTCCTTGAGGGTATCAAGGCGGTATTCACGGTGAAGATCCACGGTGCGTGTGTAGCGTGGAGCATTGCTAATGATTCGTAGCACCTTGTTCTGTATGATCTGCAGGCGGCGCTGTCGTGTGGGAGCTGCATATCCCCAGACGGGAGCTGCGTACGTCATCAGAGGTCTAATCAGTGTCGTGTATAAGGACCTCGACACCCTCCTATTCAGTGTGCTTTCCCTGTTGAGCATTGGGTAGAGGTGTTTGAGCCTCGCGTGCGCTCGGTTGGCAACGTATTCAATGTGGTCCCCCCATGTAAGTTTCCGGTCCAGCCAGACACCAAGGTATCTGACTTTCTCTCGGAAACGTATTGGGCGTGTATGTAGTGTTATCGGTCTACAGTGTTGGTGTTTGCGCAGTAGTTTCGGTCTGCGTGTGAACAGAACTGCTTCGCACTTGTCGACGTTTACTTTAATACGCCATCGCTCCAGCCAAGGCTCAGCTGTTCTGAGTGCTGTCTGTATTCGTGAGTTGATGTTCGACGGTTTCCAGTCTTGCGCGAGGATGGCTGTGTCATCCGCGTAGACGGCTAACGTCGTGTTTCGTGTCGCTGGGAAGTCATTAATGTACAGGTTAAACAAGATGGGCCCTAGGATGCTTCCTTGGGGTACTCCAGCTTGGATACCGTGTTGTGTTGATTGTTTATCCTGCACGTTAGTGTTGAAACATCTGTTCGTGAGATATGAGTGTATGAGACGTACGAGTCCGTCCGGGAAACCAGCTTCGCTTAGTTTGCGTATGAGTCCGTTGTGCCAGAGACGATCGAAAGCCTTTTCGATGTCTAGGAACACGGCCCCTGTGGCTTTGTTCATGTTGTAGCCGTGTGTTATATGTTCGACTACGCGGAGGAGTTGTTGTGTTGACGAGTGGTGATTCCTAAAGCCGAATTGCTCCGGTCTTAGGGTGTCGTTGGCGATGCAATGCCTAGTGATACGTTTTAGTATTACCTTCTCAACAATCTTGCTGAGCGAGCACAGCAGACTGATGGGTCGGTAATTTTGTGGGAGGGAGTGGTCTTTCCCTGGCTTCCTGAACATCAGGACCTTGGCCGCCTTCCAAAAGTCAGGGAAGTGTTGGTGTGTCAGGATGGCATTCGTTATGTGTGCGAGGTATTCTACGGCTTTATCCGTGAACTCCTGGAGGACACGGTTTTGAATGCCATCAGGCCCAGGGGCTTTTCTAGCGGTGGTGTGCTTGATAGCCCATGTAACTTCATTTGTGCTAGTACGTCTTATTTCGTTGCGCGAGGGCTGGGCTACAAGTCGTGTAACCTCCTGGTCCGTTTCAAGTGTGAATGCTGGGTCTGAAGGAACCAGATTCGGCATGAAAGACGCTGCAAGTGTTGAGGCCATAAGCTCTGCCTTCTCCGTCGCGGAGTAGGCTGGGCCGTCTGGTCCTTGTAACGTGGGAATGTAATGTTTCTCCCTGGTGAAGTGTCTGGCCAGCTGCCACACGCCAGGACGTGTGGTATCCAGCCCTGCGAGTTTCTGTCCCCATTGTTCGTTTCTGAATGTTTGAATTTTATTTCGTATTATGCCCTGGAGTCTGTTGACGTGCAGTTTATAGAACGGGCGCCTGGTACGCTGCCAGTATCTCCTGAGGCGGTTCCTCATTGAGATAAGGCCCAGGATTTCCTGGGGCAGGGCCGTCGAGTGTTGTCTTGGTGTTGTAAATGGAATGGCGTCAGTCATTGCGTCTTGGACGGCAGTTGTGAGAGCCTCCACAGCCTCATCGATTTGCTGTGTGTTATTAATTTCGTGGGTGTTAGGAATGCGACTATCAAGCGTTTCCTTGAACAGTGTCCAATTCGCACGCTTGTAGTTAAGCATCCTGCGTGGTACGATGTCCTGCAGTGTCTCTTCCATGTGCAGTATTACAGGCATGTGGTCTGAGTCCAGATCGTTTTCAACCGTTAGGTTGAGTGTGCATGTGATGCCCTTTATGAGGGCTATGTCTAACACGTCTGGCCTATGTCGGGCCTGTGTGGGCACGAACGTGGGAACGTCCGGTCCAAGTATAATGTAGTTTCGGCCTAGTGCGTGTTCGTACAGTTTCTTGCCGTTGGAGGTTCGTATTCGTGAGTTCCAATCGGGGTGTTTTGCGTTGAGGTCTCCAGCGGCTATTACCCGCGGTGCTATGTTGAGTACTGTGCTGATATCGCGTGTTACTATGTTATTAGGAGGATTGTATAGCGATACCAGTGTGGTGTTGGCTCCGTTGAACTTGACCCTGACGGCCGTAGCCTCTAGTCTTTCAAGTGCTGGGAGCTCGATGTTCGTGTGGTCGATGTCTCTGTGTATGATGATTGCCGTGCCGCCTCCCCTCCTGCCATCCGCTCGGTCGGTACGATAGACGCAATAACCTGGGAAGTTTAGTTGTTTGCGAGGCGTAAGCAGTGTTTCGTTCACAAGAGCGATTCGGATACCCTTTCGCTCCATGAACGCGGCCATCTCGGCTTTTTTGCTTGCGATCCCGTTGGCATTCCAAAACAGGATCTGCGTGATAGTGTTTAAGTCTGCGTTTCGGGGCTGGTGTGGTGTATTATCCATGTAGTAGTGTAAAAAGCGGTGTGATAGTGGCTTTGGCGCTAGTCCAGTTGAGCGTACCCGACATGAACTGCATGAAGAGTTGTGAGACACACCCCATAATCTTCGTGACTATTTCGGTGGTCGTGCGTCCGGGGAATAATGTTTCCATTATTCTCTGGAATGTTGTAGTGATGTTGGTCATGTCGGCCTGCGAGTTATTGGTCGTGTTAGCGGCCGCTTGTTCCAGTGTTGGCGTTTGGTGAGGGCTGGCCTGCGAGTCGGTTGTTCGTGTGGCAGTTGTTGGCGCCTGTGTGCTTTCTGTGGTGAGTGGGTGTGTTATGTGGGTTGTTGAGTTGGTGTCCGGGATGTGTTCGTGGGTGTTGGTGTTCTGTTGCCTGTTTACTTGTTGTGGTGCGGTCGTGTTCCTCGTGCTACGGCTGTTTCTCCTTCTCCTCCTCCTCTGGCGCTGGGGTTGTCCCTGTGTAGGTGCGTTTTCTGTAGCCTGTGGTGGGCTGCAGTTCGCGATCTCAGGGGGTAGTGTGTTGTTGTTGCTTGTTTCGTGTGGTGTGCCCGGTGCGGGTGTGGTGTCAGGTGTTGTGCCTGTCTGTTGTGTGTCTGTTGCTGGGGGTGTTTGGTGAGCGTGTTCTGAGCTCTGGGGCTCCTCTGACCGTCCCGCGCTGCTGGGGCTGCCAGCGACCACTCCAGCGAAGGATATTCCACTTCTTACTGGGCGCGGGGGCGGCTTTGGGACTGTTATGGCGGTAGGTTTCGCATGTTTCGCGATTTTGCGCCTCAGAGCTGCTTTGTAAGCAATGCACCCTCTGTAGTTTGCCGGATGGGCAGCACCACAGTTGGCGCACTTGCGAGGTGCTGTATGGGGGAGTTTGCAGCGTTGGGTTGTGTGACCGCCAGCGCAAATGCGGCAGCGGGGTGCGAGACCGCATCTGATACCCGCGTGCGCATAGCGCTGGCAGTTGTGGCATTGTTGGGGGGTGCGCGGCGTGTTGTACACCTCCACATTGACGACCATGTGAAGAAATAGCTTTATCTTCAGCAGGTCGCGGGATTTGGCCGTGTCGGCCAACTCCGCCATGTAGTTGTGAGACGGTCTCGCTGTGCCGAACTCTGACATTCGGTTTACCCGAATGCACTCCCACCCGAGAGCAGAGAGTTCATTGTGTACCGTTTCGGTTGGGGTTCGTGAGTCTATCCCCTTTATCACGTACTGCTGTGTCTTTTCCAAGACTGTCCTGTACGTGAAGTGTTCTACCTTCCTTTCTTTGAGAAAGTCCAGTAGATTCGTGTAGTCTGCCTTGTTCGCCACGTACAGTGCGGCGTGTTCCCCGGTGAGCTTAGAGTAGTATGTTGTGGGGCTGTGCTTGTTGTTAAATTCTTTGTTTAGGAGACTTAGGTCTCCGTAGTTGTGAATGATGACCGGTGGGAAGCCGGTCGCGGTGTTGTTAGTGTTCTGCGTAGCTGCTTGTATATTTGTGGTTGCTGCAGTCGCAGGGTTGTTTGTGTTGGTCCCTGCGTTATTGTTGTCTGTTCTCGGTGTAGATGGTGTTGGCAGCAGCGCTCGGCCGTTGCCTCGTGAGTTTGTGGGCTCACTTGTCTGCGTATTTGGCTGCTGTTTGCGCCTTGGGCCGACCTGCTGCCACGGCCCGTCTTCATCTGTATTTGTTGTGTCCTCTGTCGGCTCTGGCTCCGGTTCCGTCGGTGCCTGGGCCGCCAGAGGTGAAGTAGGGGGCATATCCTTCTGTTGTTCAGCAGGTGCCTGTGTGTGTGGTGTGGGTGTTTCTGTTTGTGTGTTTACACTGCCCAACAGCTCTGCGATCAGCTCCTGCTGTTCCGCGATCTGTCTGTCCTTCAAGGCTACCTGCTCTTGGAAGGTGGACAGTGGGACGGAAATGGCGGCGGGAGTAGCCGGCATTTCCGCCTCTTGTGCTGCAGCTTTGCTGCGGGTAAGTGGTGGGGAAGAACAGGAAAGATCGGACATCTTTGCTGTTACAGGAGTTTTTATTGGATAGGGAGGGATGGATGCACGACAATTTGCTCTTTTCACGAGAAGACAAAATTTGCTTTTTAGCGAAAGCGCTGTGTATCGTGTTCCTACAGAAGAGGGGTATCCCTACGTCCTATCTGCGCGGAGTGCAATGCGCGGCGCAAGAGAGCGCGGGATGAAGAGAGCGGCCTACAGTGCGCGGGGTTATCCGACGTGAACGGGCCCCTGACACTGAGATTACCCTACCAAAGAACGGGAGAGTCCCGCTGGGGAGGTTTGCAACCGAAGTTGCAGGGAGTTGAGCCGAAACTCTTGCCACTTAGCGCCCGAAAGCGTTAAGCGGCTTGCGCGGGTTCGTGCCGCTCAGTAGAGCGTCACTGGCAGCTACGCCAGTAGCAGCTTGTTTGAGACCACTCCGAGGAGCTATCAGCGGGCAGCTACGCCAGGTGCAGAGAGCAGCGTTCCGCTCGGGTCGGCTGCTCGACTGCGGTGGTCGGTGCGAGCTCTCTGCCGCCGCCCCCCTATATAGACTCTGGCCCGCCCTCCCCCCACCACGCGCACCGAGGGCATATAAGCGCGGCGCGGGGCCGCGCGGGCCCGTTGTCAAGGCAGCACCGGACGCTTCGTGTACCGCACGCACCTCCACGCCGCTCTTCCGCTATGGCCCGCACAAAGCAAACGGCCCGCAAGTCCACCGGCGGAAAGGCGCCGCGCAAACAGCTCGCCACCAAGGCGGCGAGGAAGAGCGCGCCCGCCACCGGCGGCGTCAAGAAGCCCCACCGCTACAGGCCGGGCACCGTCGCCCTGCGGGAAATCAGGCGCTACCAGAAGAGCACAGAGCTGCTCATCCGCAAGCTGCCGTTCCAGCGCCTAGTGCGCGAGATCGCCCAGGACTTCAAGACCGACCTGCGCTTCCAGAGCTCCGCAGTCATGGCCCTGCAGGAGGCCAGCGAGGCCTACCTCGTCGGCCTCTTCGAAGACACCAACCTGTGCGCAATCCACGCCAAGCGCGTCACCATCATGCCCAAGGACATCCAGCTCGCGCGCCGCATCCGCGGCGAGCGCGCCTAGAAACCGCGCCGCGCACGCGCGCCCGCCCAACAAAAACGGCCCTTTTCAGGGCCACTAACATCTCTCCGTCGCGAGCAAAACTTTTGTCGGTCTTGCCGCCCCGCAAAACAAACAACCACCAATTCCCCTCCCGTCCACAGCCGCTCTCGCCAACAATCGACGTCATCCCATCCCTCACAATACACACACACACACAACAGCCGGACGACGTCACCAACACACCGCGGGTGGCTGGCCGCCGCCGTCTCCGAGGCGCGCGCACGCTACGCTACACTACACTACACTACACTACACTACAACGTCAACGCCACCGCGCCTTCCCAATTCCCGCCGGCCACTTCCACGTCTCACGTCCCCCCCCGCCGCTTTCAAAGAGAGAGAGAAGAGACAACACACACACACAAAAGACACGACATCCGCAAAGCAAGCAAACACACAAACAAACAAACAAACAAACAAGAGTCTCCAGAAACATACATGAGCAACCAAACGTCGGCCGCCGCAAAAAAAACAACAACAACAACAAAACAAAAAACAACAGAGACCAACAAACGGCCACAACCGCTCCGCTACCGCGCGCCGCCGCCTACCGCCACCGGCACCACAATCCAACCACCACGGCACGCAAACAGTACCCACAAAGGGTCACACACAACCAACCACACCGGCGCATGCACGACAATCAACGCCTTCCCGACGTCCTTTGATGGCCCTGAGAAGGGCCGTTTTGGGCCGCGCGACAGCCGCAGCCGTGCCATCGCGCGCCACTAAGACGACGCGGGGGAGGGCGGTGGGGGACGACGGCGTCAAGCGCCAACCCCTCTCCCTTGCCTTTCTTTAACTTTACTACTTTACTTCTTCTTCTTGGGCGACGCCTTCGCCTTAGACGGCGTCGTCGCCTTCTTCGGGCGCGGCGCCTTCGGCTTCTTCGTCGGAACCTTGGCGGCCTTCTTCGCCTTCGACGGCGACTTGGCCTTGGCCGGCTTGGCCGCAGCCGCCTTCTTCGCACCCGCGGGAGCCGCCGACGCCGCAGACGCCTTCTTGGCGGCGCCCGCCTTCCGACCGGTCGCCGCCTTCACGCCACCAGCCTTCTTTGCGCCGGCCGCGCGGCCGCCCTTCTTCTCCTTGCTGGCCGGAGCGGCGCGCTTCTTCTTCGCACCGCCGGCACGAGCCTTGCCGCCCTCGGCCGCCCCGCCGCCGGCGCCGGCAAGCTTGAAAGAGCCGGACGCGCCCTTCCCCTTCGTCTGCACCAGCTCGCCAGCCACGACGGCCGACTTGAGGTACTTCTTGATAAAGGGCGCCAGCTTCTCCGCGTCCAGCTTGTAGTGCGCGGCAATGTACTTCTTGATCGCCTGCAGCGACGAGCCGCCGCGCTCCTTCAGACTCTTGATGGCGGCCGTCACCATCTCAGAGGTGCGCGGGTGCGCAGGCTTGGCGCGCGGCTTCTTCGCAGACGCCGCAGACTTGGCCTTCTTCGTCGTGCCGGTGGCGGCGGGTGCCGCAGCAGTCTCGTTCGTAGCCGCCTGATCTGCCATTATTTCGACGGACGACGCGCGTACACACAACAACAGAACAGCGAGAGAGCGGCGAGAGCACGGCAGAGAATAGCCGCCGCGCCGCCAGGCCCAGCCAGTGTCGCGGGCGGGCGCGGACGGCCGAGAGAGCGGCCGCCACTCTGCGCGCCGCCGCGCCGCGCCTCCCGCGCTTGCTACCGCCCAACGTCCGACAGCCTGTGCGGACCAGCCCCAAACCTGCGCCGCAACCACCCGCGCCATTCAAACCACCGAGGATGGGGCTACACACGGCCACACCACAGTCGCCAACCAGTCGCCACGGCAGCGCCGCAAACCACGGCCAAACTGCAGCTACCGCGCGCTACAGCCTGGCTCGGCCCGCCGAGAATCGCCGCCCCCGCCCAAATGCCGCCCCCACAGCCCCAGCCGACGACCCGCCACAATGGCCAAACCTTCGGCAAAACTGGCGCACCGTCGCCGCGCCAGCCCGGCCAGCGCGGCCGCCGCCACAGCCACACAAGCGGAGGCGTGCGGCGATGACGGCCGTGCAAACGCACCTCCGCCGCCCCATCGCCCTCCCACCGTTTCCCGATCGGCCCGCGGCCGTCGGGCCACCTCGCCCGCCAACATTCGCGCCCGTTTCTCACAAAATTGCCCGCCGCAAAACAAAAACGAGCGCCGCCTGCGCAACATGGCCACCGGCCAACCGAGGCGCCGCCGCCCCTCGCCGCTTTAAGCGACGGTGGCTAACCGCCATCCGCAACTACAGACGCACCGAATCTGCCTTCAAAAGCACACACCGACAGCCGACCTCTAACATTTAGACTCCGCAAGCCACCCAACGGTGTGTGGCGGAGGGCACTTCACGTGCCACTGTCATTTACCTCCCTTCGCTGTTCCAGTCGCGTATGGTTTCGCGGGACGAACTGACAGTCTGCAAAAAAAAAACACCGCCTCCGTGCGCGCTCGAATCTCTCTAACCACATCCATTCGTGATCTCCTCGGGAGGTATACACGTAGGGGGGAAGCAATATATTCGATACCCCATCCAGAAACGCAATATCGCGAAACCTGGCGAGCAAGCTACACCGCGATGCAGAGCGCCTCTATTGCAGGGTCTGCCGCTTGGGTTTGTTAAACATCTCCGTAACGCTATCACGGTTACCAAATGACCCTGCGACGAAACGTTGGATCGTCTCCGGTCGCCTCCGTCAACGCGACCTGGTACGGATCCCACACTGATGGGCAACACTCACGTATGGGTCGAACGAACGGGTGTTTTGTAAGCCACCTCCTCCTTTGTTGATGGACTACATTTGCTACGCATTCTCCCAATAAATCGCAACCTGGTACCCGCCTTACCACCAATTACTTTTTTTGTTTTTTTTTTTTTTTTTTTTTTTTTTATATGATGATCATCCCACTCCCAATCACTCCGCACGCATACTCCCAGATATTTTACAGACGTAACTGCTACCAGTGTTTGTCCCGCTATCATCATATAATCAATCATACAATAAAGGGTCCTTCTTTCTTATATTATTCGCAATACATTACATTTGTCTATGTTAAGGGACAGTTGCCACTCCCTGCACCACGTGCCTATCCGCTGCAGATCGTCCTGCATTTTTCGCTGCAACTTCTCTGTATACTACAGCATCATCCGCGAAAAGACGCATGCAACGTCCGACACTATCTACTAGGTGTGTGAAGAGCAATGGGTCCCATAACACTCCCCTGTGGCACGCCAGAGGTTACTTTAACGTCTGTAGACGTCTCTCCATTGATAACAACATGCTGTGTTCTGTTTGCTACAATCTCTTCAGTCCAGCCACACAGTTGGTCCGACATTCTGCAGACTCTCTTACATTGTTTATCAGGCGACAGTGCGGAACTGTATCGAACGCCCTCCTTCCGGATGTCAACCAAAATGGCATCTACCTGGGAGCCTGTATCTAATATTTTCTGGGTCCCATGAACAAATAAAGCGCGTTGGGTCTCACACGATCGCTGTTTCCGGAATCCGTGTTGATTCCTACATAGTAGACACTGGGTTTCCAAAAAACGACATGCTACTACTCGAGCATAAAACATGTTCTCAAATTCTACAACCGACCGACGTCACAGATATAGGGCCTATAGTTTTGCGCATCTGCTCGACGACCCTTCTTCAAGCCCGGGACTACCTGTGCTCTTTTCCAATCATTTGGAACCCTCCGTTCCTCTAGAGACTTGCGGTACACGGCTGTTAGGAGGTTCTGTCGCGTACTCTGTGTAGAATCGAATTGGTATCCCGTCAGGTCCAGTGGACTTTCCTCTGTTGAGTGATTCC
This sequence comes from Schistocerca nitens, assembly GCF_023898315.1. Classification (NCBI taxonomy): domain Eukaryota; kingdom Metazoa; phylum Arthropoda; class Insecta; order Orthoptera; family Acrididae; genus Schistocerca; species Schistocerca nitens. Next base: position 62,307 of record NW_026046046.1, read on the forward strand.
AGTTGCTTTTCTATTCCTCCTTGGACACTTATTTCGATGTCAGCCACTTTTTCGTTTGTGCGAGAAGGAACTGCAGTGCGGTCGTCCTCCGTGAAACAGCTTTGGAAACAGGTGTTTAGTATTTCACAGCTTTTTACGCGTGTCATCCTCTGTTTCAATGCCATCATCATCCCGGAGTGTCTGGATATGCCGTTTCGAGCCGCTTACTACTGATTCAACGTACGACCACAACGTCCCAGGATTTGATTTGATTTGATTTGATTTCCTGTCACGTCGGTACATGGAATTTTACTTTCGCATTCACCGGACGCTTCACGCATAGCCCTCCTTACGCTAACTTTGGACATCGTTTAGCGTCTGTTTGTCTGAGAGGTTTTGGCTGCGTTTCAACTTTGAGTGAGGCTCTCTTTGCTTTCGCTATAGTTTCCTAAACTTTGGTTGTTGTACCGCGGTGGGTTTTTCCCATCCCTCACAGTTTTACTCGGCACGTACCTGTCTAAGACGCATTTTACGATTGCCTTGCACTTTCTCCATACACACTCAACATTGTCGGTGTCGGAGCAGACATTTGCGTTTTCATCTGTCTGGTAGTCTCAAATCTGCCTTCTATTACTCTTGCTAAACAGATAAACCTTCCTCCCTTTTTTTTTTTTTTTTTTTGTATATTCCTATTAACGTCCATATTCAGCGATGCTGCAACGGCCTCTTGATCACTGGGTCCCTGTTCTGCACATACAGAGTCGACAAGTTCGGGGTCTGTTTGTCATCGGTAGGTCCACGATGTTATCTCCACGAGTCGGTTCTCTCTCTGTTTAATTGCTCGCGGTAATTTTCGTTCGGATAGTGCACTCAGTATAATGTCACTCGATGCTCTGTCCCTACCACCCGTCCTGAACATCTGGCACATTGAAATCTCCACCTAAGACTGTAACACGCTGGGGAAAGGAAAATGTATGTCCACATTTTCTCTCACGTGTTCGGCCACTAATGCTGCTGCGTCGCGAGGTCGGTAAAAGGAGCCAATTATTAACCTAGCTCGGCTGTTGAGTGTACCCTCCACCCACAATAGTTCACAGGAACCGTCCACCACTTCTACTTCACTACACAGGATAAACTACTACTACTAACAGCGACGAACCACTCCACCACCGGTTGCATGCACGCTATCCTTTCTAAAGCACCGTCTGTACCTATAACGATTGCAGCTTCGGTGCTTTCTATCAGCGCTTGACGTTCCGGTACTTCGACAGTTGACAATTACAATACCGATTGCCGCTTGGTCCCCGCATGTCCTGACCTTGCCCCGCGCCCGTTGAGGCTGTTGCCCTTTCCGTACTTGCCCAAGGGCCATCCAACCTAAACAGAACCGCCCAGCCCACGCCACACAACCCCTGCTACCCGTGTAGCCGCTTGTTGCGTATAGTGGACTCCACCTAAGACTATAACATGCCCTAAGGCATTCGCGGTGTACACCACCCTAAGGTGAGGTTAGGTTAGGTGGACGTGGGTTAGGTTAAGGGTTACAGTTAGGTTAGGCGTCAAAGTTAGGTTAAGCGTTCGGACGTGAGGCGTCAGGTGGCCGCACCTACCTTACGGCCGGACATCTTAGGTTAGAGGTTAGGTTAGGTTAAGGCGCCGAGAGGTCCGCGGTCAGGTTACGTTCACCTTCGGGCGCCACACGTAGGTTTCAAAGGTGTGTCGGTCGGTCGTCGGCAAGCCGCAAAAACTACAGACGACGTCGACCAAACCGCCGCAAGACCGAGCAGGAGGCAGATATACCGGCCGGCCGGCCGGCCCCACACACACACAACACAACACAAAATTAAAAACACCACCCACCGGCCAAACGGCACAAAAAACAAAAAAAACAAAAAACCACAAACCCGAGCACCACGTCGACCAGAGGCAACCCGCCGCTCACGCGACATGGCTGGCAACTAAGGGGCAAACTGCAACGGCGCTTTCCGCACCGGGCCGGATGCACGTACGACAACACCGCTACCCGTACGCAGGCCTCCCATTGCACACAGCCGCTCTGTGTTTGAACATCATCAATGGCGCGCCCGCGCCTCGTCGCGGTCGCAGCCATAACGCCGCCACTTTTGCACCAACACATTCACGCACGGCAAAACAGCTCGCCGACACAGCACAGCCGACAAACAAAAACAACCCGCGAGACGGGGGCGACAACGACAACGACAACGACAACGACAACGACAACGACAACAGCAAACAACTCGCACCAAGCGTCCAACAGGTAACAAACGGACAAGCACAGCCACTGCTAACGGCCACGACGCCCCAGCGGCACACTGCTCCTTTCCCGCCACACTCGATTCACAACGCACGCACGCGACCCCGTCAACGACACCGACACGACACACGACGGGCTCCCTTCCCGCAACCTACACCTTTCCGCCACTACGCACAGCTCCACCCGACGCGCCCGTCGCAACGACACTACTGCACGCACTATCCACCCGCCTCCTCCTCTCCCCCCCCCCCTTCCCGTACACAACAACACGGCCAAAAACAACACTCACGACCCAAACATAATAACGACATGGCACGTGCATCGGCGCACACCCCAACCAGTCACCGTCGACAACCACACGCAAGGCACGAAACCGGCGTCCTTCCACGTTGCCATCAAAGCTGCACAAACAACCACAGGAGGAACCACCAACAACGGGCCGGCCCGCCGGCCCGCCCCAATATTCTCCCACCCTCACCTCACGCCGCAACCACCAAACGCACATTCCCGCTCGCTACCACACACCTCTCGGCGGCCGCTTCGCAAAAACATGACGTGACGTGACGTGACGTGACATCATCACATCACGGGCTACGCACGCACACCGACCCACTTTCCTGCCCTTCGCCCTCTTCTTTCCGACGCCTGCCTTCGGCCGAGCACACGTACGTGGCACAACGCCCAACACAGTCACACACAGTCGACAGGCGCACGCCCAGGCACGCAACGACGCAGCGCAGCAAAGGCGCCCGCAACACATACCTCCTCTCTCTTCTCGCCGCCGACCGCCCGCCAGCCAGCCAGCCAGCCACTCGCAATGTGCACTGCCAACCAGCCACACGTCCACCGCGCCGCCTCCGACCACCCGCCAGGGGGGCGCTCACGTCCGCGACAACAGCGCGGCCCGCCGCCGGGCGGGCCCAGCCGAACCCAGCCCAGCCGGCGCGCGCTGCTCTGCACTCGGCGCGCCACACATCCTGCTGCAGACCGGGCTCGTCTCTCTGTACGCGTCTGCCCGCATCTCGTCTTCCTGCGCATCAACACAACGAGGCCGCGTGAGCAAACCCCCCCGTCACAACGCCACATCACACACTGCCTTGTCTACCGCCTAAATGCACTCACCAGCCATCCGCTTCGTCTTCGTCTTGTTTACTCGTTGTTGTTGCAGCGGCGCACACAGCCCCGGCCGGCCGCATCCGAGGGTGGCCCGCCGCCAGCGTCTCCTCCTTGGGCACAGGTGCGGTGCGGTGCCGTGCCGTGCCGTGGCCGCCCATCCATCCAACCGCACGCATTTTGCTGGCCGCCTCTGCTGCAGAAGAAGACAAAAAAAAAAACGAAACGTACAAACATACACGCACCCACAGCGTGGCCACACACGGACGGGACCGACAGGCTCCAAGGCGACCAAAGGATAAAAACAAAATAAAACACTAAAAGACGCAAGCAAGCACCAAGCAAGCTGTCGCCTCGCGCCTCTGTCCTTCCGCCCCCGCCATTCTCTCCCACCACATGCCCACAAACACCACCGCCTCCCCCTCCCCGCACCTCCACATTCGCCCCCTCCATTTTGTTCCTTTCTCGTTCTTCCCTTCTGTGTGTCTGCGTGCGTGCGCGGGCGGCGCCTCTCAACATCCGCCGGCCGTCCGTCCCGTTTTCGCCGTACCACACACGCCACCGCCTCGCCTCCTCCCCGTCCACCACCGCCGCCCCTGTCCGCCCCGCACAACACCATACACCGCTGCTTGTCCTGGCCGTTGCCACCAAAGGCGCCAGCCGCAAACCGCGCCAACGCCGCAGCGCGCGTGCCTCCTTCCTTCTTGCTTCCTTCTCCGTGCCGACGCGGCCTCTATTCCCGCACCCATTCGGCCGACGACACAGCCGTTGGGCTCCGCACTGCGCGTACCGGCGTTACGCACGCACACCCACCCCCCTCGCGAACGCACGACTCATTCATTGTCTTTGTTGTTTCTCCTCTTTCTTAACGTCTTTGTTTGTTGTTTGTTTTCTTTTTTTTTTTCGTTTTTCCCCACCGCCACATGTGACACAATGCCTCCCTCCACCTTTCGTTCGTGGTTGCTTGCTTTGTTTCTCTTTCTCATTGGTACACGTCCGACGCGCTCCATTTCCACCACACCACGGCCATCGGCCTCCTCAACGGGCAGGCGCAGTGTGCCATTCTCCGGCGCACAAGCACACCGCGCGGTACTGGCGCGGCTCGCCACGCCACGCCACGCCACGCCACGCCACGCCACCGGTGCGCAGCAGCACATGTGATGTCTCGCAACACGACACGCGGTGCGCACACCCCGACCACGCGGCTCTAAAGGCATGGCACCGGCGACATGCGCCGCCCCAGCCACGCATCCGTCGTCTCAAGTTGTTCACTGCCAGCCGCGTCTGAGGCTACAACCGCACCACCACATCAACGGTCCCCCTCCCGGCAACACATTTGTTGCACAAACAAACACAACCGCCGAGCGCAGCGCGAACCACCCACACGCGCCCTCCGCGTCTCCTTTCTCTCCTTTCGCCCCCTCCCATCTCCCGAATATGCCAGCAGCGCAGCGTTACGCGTGCCCCTCACCCGTCCACACTACCGCGAAACGAGCACGCCTTCCGGGCCACATGCAAGGGCACGCCCACCACCAAATACTGCCGTATTCACGGACGCAGTTCGCAACACGCAACGCACTCTCCACCTACCTTCTTTCTCTCGTCCCTTCTCTTTAAAAACAAAACAAACACACAAACCAACCAACCACGGCTAACACACTTTTTCGCGACACCTTTGACTGCGTTATCTTGACCGTGACGGCAGCTATCGACCATCCATTCCCCACTACACACACACACACACACATCATTCGCTACACCGCACACGAAACGGCAAAGGGCAAGGCACTCTCTCATAGATTCTTCCTCCGAGCCATATCGGGCGAACGTTGCATCCGGGAAGGCAATGCAATTCAGCCGTCACTTGCAGCCGCGCCGTAAACGCATTTCAGTGCGGCTGCAATGCACGGGAACGTTCCGTTGCTCTAGACGGCGCCTCTCCGTTTTTCCCCTGTTTCGTTTTCCGGTGATTGCTTCCCCTTCTTCTCTTTCTTCGTTTCGTTTTATTATTTTCGTTCCCCTCCTCCACCATTGTTTCCGTCCCCACAGTTTTTTTTTGCTCATTCCACACGTTCTGCCCAGACAAGACATGACATTCGACCGATCACAGCCAGCCTTTCGTCGCCGTTCGCAGCGCCGACGGTGCCACAGTGAGACGGGTGTTCGGACCGACACGTTGCCGTGATGCCGATAGACAGCTACTCAGAGCCGCCGGATCGGATCACATCACCGACAAACCGGCCATTTCACCGGGGGACACACAGACAACCGCGTGTACGCCCATAACAACAAACAACGACCGTCGTCGTCTACCGTCACTGAACCGAACACACGTGCACCTTGAATGACGACACCGGCGTGCGTGCGTGCGCACAACAATCAATCATTCAATCAACTGCAGAAACGGCTATCAAAATCAAGGGCCAAATAAATGGGTACACCACCGTGCGTGTCGCCTACCCCACCCGCCCGTACAATTCTTGCGTCTTCCTAATGACTAGTAAAGACACGTCCATTTGTTTTAAAACGTCACCAACACACCTCCACGCCGTACAGCAAAGGGAATAGTAGACGGCAACACAACATTTCACCCTCGCCATCATGTATGTATGTATGTATGTATGTATGTATGTATGTATGATGTGACAAACAAACAAACCCGCAGACGGCCCTAACGGTGACATCCAACAATCGCGAGGGGTTTCAATTGCAGTCACGTGACTAACCGGGCAGACAGAGACAAAGAAAGGAAAGGAAAGGAAATCAGCGACACAGACAACACCTCCTGTCTATGTGTCGACAAACAAACAACCAACCAACCACGCCAAGACTCGCGAGCACGCATAACCACATTCGAGACCACCACCACCACCACCACCACCACCAGCTGCTTCGCAACCAACCAAACCGGGTAGCTAGCTATGCGCCGCCTCACACAAACAACAATTCCGCTCTTCCCGCAAAGGCAATTTGGTGGCCCTGAAAAGGGCCGTTTTTTGCCGCTCTCGCAACGGAGGGGAGCTCCCTAGAGCCTTAACCCCCTCACTTGGAGCTCGTGTACTTGGTCACCGCCTTCGTGCCCTCGCTCACGGCGTGCTTGGCCAGCTCGCCAGGCAGCAAGAGCCGCACAGCCGTCTGGATCTCGCGGGACGTGATGGTCGAGCGCTTGTTGTAGTGCGCCAGGCGAGACGCCTCGGCCGCAATGCGCTCGAAAATGTCGTTCACGAAGCTGTTCATGATGCTCATCGCCTTCGACGAGATGCCCGTGTCGGGGTGCACCTGCTTCAGCACCTTGTAGATGTAGATGGCATAGCTCTCCTTCCTCTTGCGCTTCTTCTTCTTGTCGCCCTTCGAAATGTTCTTCTGCGCCTTGCCAGCCTTCTTGGCGGCCTTCCCGCTAGTCTTGGGCGGCATCTCGAACGTACAACAGCAAGCAGCAAGCGCTCCCCTCTAGTCAGCGTCTCCCCACACAGTGGCACCCGCCGCTACCGCAACACCGCACCTTTACCAGCTCGCCCTGTTGCGGCCGCCGACCAATGGGGCGCGCGCGCAACCGGCCGCCGCACCCGAGCCCATAAAGGGACCCCCACCCTAGTGAGTAGCTTCTGGAGAGTGCGGACGCGTGTGCGGGGCTGCGCTAGTACTCTCCCTCTTCGTTGTTACTCAGCCATAGGAACCTGCTTGCGGGTTTAGTCGCTGATTGTCCTAGCGCTCTAGCTGGACGGTTCGGCACTAAGGCTTCCGAGCTCCTGATTTTCTAAAATCGGGAGCGGAGTTGCAAGAAGATTGCGGGGCGAGCGGCTGGATTATCGGCAGCTGGCGAGCAAATTGTCGTTGTGGGTTGCGAGCTGTGGGTTGGCGCGTCTTGGTGCGCGTCTTCTTGCTGCCGCGGTTCGCTTTTTCGGCCGGTTCGAGCATCTCGGCTGCGACGGGCACTCCTGCTGCCGCAGAGACTAGCTCTGCTCCCCCCCAAGTGTAGGGAAATTGCACGTCAGGGCCTGGTCAACGGCCAGATACCCGCGCGTGTCAGATTTGTTAGGGTCGGATCGTCCTGCCTGATACCTAACGGTGCCAACCAAAGCAGACACCGACACTCCTTGGCAGCCATCCTCCCGCGTCTGGACATGGACACCCCTGTCAAACTCACGGTAACGGAGAAAGAAAACGCCCCTGGCTGCTACGAGGTCAACAGGACGGACCTAACGGGCAGCCAGGGCGGGATGAGCCCGAACTCGCGATTGCTGTTGATTAACGCAATCGCGGGCCTCACCGGTAAAGATAGAAGGAAATACGAGAAGAAGCTCGAAAGAGCTTGGCAACAACCGCGGATATTGCCCAAGGGTGACAAAACACCACCAAATGCCCGCCTAATTAAGGCGAAAGCAAAAAAGTCACCGAAACGAAGCAAGAAAGTCACTGGGTCACCGGCAAAGAAACGAAAGACTACTTCGCGTAAACCCGCCGCTGCGCGGCGGCCGAAAGAGGCGGACGCGGCCGGGTCAGCCGCGCCTGAGCCGACCGCGCCTGCCAACACAAAGGCCGACCGGGCCACGTGTAGCGGCGGCCAGCAGGGCCAGGTAGCAGCCGAACAAAGCGCTACGACCGAACAAAGCGCCAGCGCTGCGACGGCTATCGCGCGACCCGAGGCGCCCGAGCGGCTGCGCGCCGGGGTGAATACGCAAAAGCAAGAAGGCGAGGAGGCGGGTGCGCGCGGGCGGCGGAAGGAAACCGATGCCGTCGGCGCGGGCTCGCCGCCGCGAGAGAATGCTGGAGCGGAGGAACCTCGGAGCGTGGACGGGGCGTGCGCTGAAGGGAGCGAGCGATGCGGAAGCAGCGCAGGAACCGCCACGAGGGAAATAGATGAAGAAGGATTCCAGCTGGCACGGAAAACCGCCAGACAATCCCCCGCCTTAGTCACACCAGCCCCAATCCACACCGCCAACAGGTTTGATGTGATGGGAGAACCTGCGCAAGAGTCGCAACAAACAGACACTGAGGGAAACGAACAACCAAAAACCCTCAGAATCCCACCATTAGTTGTACAGTTGGAAAACAACTATAAGGCACTGTACGACGTGATAACAAACACGGTAGGGGAGAGTAAGTTCACCGCCAAAATAACCGGCGGTGACAAAGTTAAAATCACAACGAGAAACGTTGACGACTACAAGGCAGTGAGGAAGGTGCTTGAGGAACGCAAATTCCATTTCTACACCTTCCCACTAGCAGCGAGAAGGCCAATAAGACTGGTGTTCCGCGGTGTCCCACATACCACCGACACTGCGGACATAAAAACGTTCCTGCTGGAGGAAGGTTTTGAGGTTAGCTCGGTGGTGTTGACGAGACCGAACCGACCCTGGCCCCTCCATACAGTCACCCTCCCAGACTCTGCCCAAAATCGAAAGATCTGGGAGGTCAAGAGGATACTGGCTCTAAAAGTCACTCCAGAGAAGTTGAAAAAGAAATCGGGCCCAGGGCGCTGCTACAACTGCCAGGCCCTTGGGCACATCGCGCGCGACTGCACGATGCCAGTGGTGTGCGTCAGGTGCACTGAACAGCACACGTATGACCAGTGCAAACTACCAAGGGGGGAGGGAAAGGAAAAGTGCGCCAACTGCAAAGGGGCACACCCGGCCAGCTACTTAGGATGTCCTGAGTATAAAGCTGTAAGGGACAGGCAGAGGGGCAAAAACACCAGTAAAACCCCGAATAATAACAAAAGCATACCAGCACCCAGGCCACCCCCCCCACCACCCCAGAGAAGACAAAATGAAACCGTAAGAACGCAGGTCTTCGCATCCACCGCATATTCCCGTGCACTTGCCGGTGACCCACCTGACCCGCCGAACCACGTACCACCACCACAACACAGCAGTAAACAGGTTCCTCAAGCTGACGAAAGTCCTAGGGAAGTCTGTCCTCCACACCAACCACCAACCAGTCCGCGAGAAGCAGTCGAGTCTGTTGCAATCCAACAACTCGCGTCGTCCATCCGACTGCTACAGGCACAGATGACACAGCTAGTAGGCATCCTTGCGACACTGACGCAGCTCCCCGCCGACCTCAGATCGGCAGCACAGCAGTCGCCTGTAGCAGCGACAACCTTAGGAAAAACTGTCCCCCACCATGGATAGGAGACCTAACATACAAGGTCTCAAAATATGCGCGTTTAACGCTGACAACCTTACTCGCCAACCCATGGAGTTTAGAGAATTCGTACAGGAAGAAAACGTTGACATATGCCTAGTGGGAGAAACATTCCTCAAACCAGGACTAAGAGTTTCTGTACCAAACTACATTTGTTACAGAAACGACCGACCCACTCACGGAGGCGGGGTCGCGGTATATGTCAAAAAAGGAATCAGACACCACCAAATATACCCGCCCAATACACCAGGAATAGAAACGGCGGCAATCGAAGTGGCCACAGTAACTGGCCCCCTAACAGTCGTTGCAGTATATCGCCCCCCTTCCCAAAGACTAGAAGAGGACGACATAGCTGCACTAAGCCGTATTAGAGGCAAACTACTGATAGCAGGGGACCTAAATGCTAAGCACGCGGACTGGAACTCGAGACACCGAAATCAAGCTGGTCAACAACTGCAACGACTTGCGCGCACACACCAGTTACAAATATGGGGCCCAGAGGAACCGACACACTTCCCAAAGAACGGAGGAAGACCGGACGTCCTCGACATAGCCATCACAAAGAATCTGGTGGGCTTTGTATCCGCGACATCCGTAAACAGAATGTCGTCGGACCACAATCCCGTGATTTTTGAGGTCGATATGGGAGAATGGCTCTCTATCCCACAACGGCATGCGACATACAAGCGCATCAATAAGGAGCAATACAGTAACGCAGTAGCAGCTGAACTTGCCCAGACCCCGCCTCCAACTGCAGAGACAGCAGAACAGGCACTAGACGACCTCACAAGAGCGATCCTACAAGCTGCTGAGGGAGCCACACCGCCTCCTGCGGGGCCCCCCCGCTCCAGGCAACTCCCCCCGCACTTGCTTGCGCAAATACGGCACAAAAACAGGATCGCCAAAGAGTGGAAGCTCACCAGAAATAGGGATACACGGAGGCTGCTCAATAGGCTACAGAGAGAGCTGAAAGCAGATCTCAATGAGTACCGCAACCAACAATGGTCGGCAAGGCTCTCAGCTCTCAAACTAGGAGACAATAGTTTATGGCAAGCCACCAAACAGTACACGAAAAGACGCGCGAAAATGCCACCACTGCATGGCGAACGCGGACTGCAGTTCAGCCCCATGGACAAAGCTAACGCACTAGCTGACGTGTTCGAAAAACAGTTCAGACCAGCAGAAGAACAGGACAGAGAACACGTCGCAACAGTCCGCAGAGAACTGGCCGTGTTCCTGGAAGCAGACGACGAAGATGACTACACGCCACTCTTCAGTACTGAAGATGTGGCGCGCTGCATCAAGTCCCTGCCCACCAGGAAAACCCCGGGTCACGACCAGGTCACAAATGAATTACTGAAACTCCTCCCGCCTCTGGCAATCACCCACCTCACAGATATAGTTAATGAACTGACGCGATCACAAAAATTCCCGGCGCAATGGAAGCACGCAGAAGTCATTGCGATCGCGAAACCAGGAAAAGACCCGGTGTTCCCGCAACATTATAGACCAATTAGTCTACTGCCCACCCTCAGTAAACTTTACGAGCGCCTCCTACTAACCCCCATACAGGACTATATCACAAGAGAGCAGATTCTGCCGAAATTCCAATTCGGATTTAGGCAAAGACACTCCGCCCCCCAGCAAATCATGAGGGTGGTTGAAGCAGCCACGGACAGCTTCAACCGAAAGGGCTACTGCGGGCTTGTCTTGTTAGACGTAGCAAAAGCCTTTGACTCAGTCTGGCACACCGGAATACTACACAAGATGTACACCCTAGGCTTCCCCGGAAAGATCGTCAAAATCGTTAAAAACTATCTCTCCGGTAGGACTTTCTCAGTCAAGATCGATGGATCCCTATCGACCAGGAGAAGAATCAGTGCAGGCGTGCCCCAGGGCTCGGTCCTGGGACCCGTCCTCTACAATGTCTACACTGCTGACATCCCTACGACTCAGCATGTACACACTGCACAATACGCAGACGACACTGCATTCTTCTCCTGCTCGACAAACAGGAACCTGGCTACAAGGCGTCTGCAAACCGCCCTAAACAGGACGGAAAACTGGGCCAAGCAGTGGCGCATCTCAATAAATTCTGAGAAGACACAAGCCATGCTGCTCACCAGACGATATGGGAAACGCCGACCCCCAAGAAGACCATACCAACTGCTGCGATTGCAGGGGCAGAACTTGCCATGGAGAAATTCTGCGAAGTACCTCGGCGTCACACTTGACAGACGCCTGACATGGAAGTGTCACATAGAGGAACTTCGCAGAAAGGCTCACGCCAGGATGCAGATTCTGTACCCTGTCTTGAACAGCACCAGTTCCCTCGACCCCGCAACAGGAGTAGCGATCTATCGAAGTCTAATTCGACCGATACTGGAATATGCGTGCCCTGTATGGGGCTATGCAGCCAGATCGACGATAGATCGCTTACAGAAGGTCCAAAATAGAGCGTTACGACGGGCCTTACACGTCCCCATGCGCTTCCCCACGGCAGACCTGCATGAAGCCGCAGGCATAGAGCCACTCGCAACACGATTCCGTGCCCTGGCAGAAGCGTTCTACGCCACGGCGCGGAAGTCAGAAAACCACCTAATAAACACCCTTGGGCAATACGATCACCATAGGGACAGTTATAAAAGACCCAAGTCGCTACTGCAGTAGCACAAACGGAACAAATAAGAACTCTCAACAAACAGAAACAAACAAAAGCAAAGTAACAAAAACAACACACATGAAAAGAGGAGGAAATGTCCGAAGGCGACAATAACCTCCACCACCACCCCCTCTAACGGTAGAGGACTTAAAGAGAGTAGTAGTAGTAGTAGTCCCGCCGCCACGCACTCCGCTGCTCGACTCGCTGCGGCTCGCACCGTTACGTTACGTGTTTCAACTAGCCAAACGCCATGTCCGGACGCGGAAAGGGAGGCAAAGTCAAGGGCAAGTCAAAGTCCCGCTCAAGCAGGGCTGGGCTCCAGTTCCCGGTCGGCAGAATCCACCGCCTCCTGCGCAAGGGAAACTACGCCGAGCGCGTCGGCGCCGGGGCGCCCGTCTACCTCGCCGCCGTCATGGAGTACCTCGCGGCTGAGGTGCTCGAGCTGGCCGGAAACGCGGCCCGCGACAACAAGAAGACGCGCATCATCCCGCGCCACCTGCAGCTCGCCATCCGCAACGACGAGGAGCTCAACAAGCTCTTGTCGGGCGTCACCATCGCACAGGGTGGTGTCCTGCCCAACATCCAGGCCGTCCTGCTGCCAAAGAAGACCGAGAAGAAGGCCTAAACAGAGAGCGCGGAGCTGCGCTTGCGTGCTCCCTGCACGCAAACGCGCCTGCCTTTGCCTTGCCGGCTCGGCTCACAACAATCGGCCCTTTTCAGGGCCACCACACAAACCTACGTCCAAAGCAAAGTTTCCGTCGTCCGTGCTCGCCGCACTTTACACAACACGTCCACATACATACATTGCACAGCCAGCGCCGGCGCACGTCCGCCATCTTGTCCACAGCCCGTGTGGCCGAACGCGCACACATTTTGTCGTTTCTCTCTTTTTGTCTTTTTCCTGTTTCTGCACCCCTCCGCGCACGCACAGAGTCGCGTTCCAAACGACAACGACATCAATACACCGATAATGTGATGATCATTGTTAGCATTCTAATGTTTCAATTAAAGGGGCGCGCGTGGCACACACAGCGCGTAAACGGTCCGACGACGACACGCCGGCCGCCGCGCGCTCCAAACGCACAGGCACAGGACAAAACCAAACAGCTGATCCGATCGATCGATCCGGCCGGCCCGCCCGCCTATGCCCACGCCACAAACAAACAAACAACAAACCACGCACACACTGGACTCAGCCGCGCCCATCGCGTCAAACTCAAAAACTAACGCACGCGCAGCACAACAACAACAACAACAACAACACGCACAGGCAACACAGACTCTTTCGCACTTTTCAATCTCCGAACAGTGTGGTGGCCCTGAAAAGGGCCGTTTTCGTCTCTCCCACCAAGCACGGGCACGGCACGGCCGCGGGAAGGCCACAACGCAGCACAGCACACCGGCTGGCTGGCTGCCTGCCTGCCTAACCGCCGAAACCGTACAGGGTGCGCCCCTGCCTCTTCAGGGCGTACACCACGTCCATGGCCGTCACAGTCTTGCGCTTGGCGTGCTCAGTGTACGTCACCGCGTCGCGGATCACGTTCTCCAGGAACACCTTCAGCACTCCGCGGGTCTCCTCGTAGATCAGACCAGAGATGCGCTTCACGCCGCCCCTGCGAGCCAGGCGGCGGATGGCGGGCTTCGTGATGCCCTGGATGTTGTCGCGCAACACCTTGCGGTGCCGCTTGGCGCCACCCTTGCCCAGCCCCTTTCCTCCCTTGCCGCGGCCTGTCATTCTTCTTCCTTCCTCCTCCTCAAGCAAGCAAGCGAAAAAACACAAGCGCCAGCTCCTCACCCGGCGCTAGCGAGTCGGCTACGGTGCGAGCTCTCAAAAAAATATATAGGATGGGGCCCCTCCACGCCCGCACCAACGTGGTGACCAACACAAAAGTTTTACTGTCACCTCCGTAAGCATGTTAGTTTTGAATCAGGCGTCACAGGATGCAGGCTGTGATGTTATCCATGCGTCTGGGTAAGACTACTCATTAACATGGTCCATCAGGAGATAGTAGTGGTCGAAAACGATCGAAGGGTAGCGGTTTTAAGAGCAGAGGAAAAAAAGTGCCAAGGCCAGCGCCAAGGGAAAAAAACCTCTGCGACAGTAGGATGGGTGGTAAGGGCAGTAGCGGCTTGCTAGCTGCGACAGAGCATGCAAGGTGAGGGGGGTTAGCGTGAGGTATCGTGCAACGTTACCTATGTACTGCGTGGTTGTCAGCTGGGGCAGTCCGGTGCTGCGGCTGGGCTCGCTTGTAGTCTCCTGGGCCGGCCGCAGTGGCTTACTCCCTGTAACAAAGAAATTCGGCGCGGCAGGGCGGCGACGCTTCTGCGATGAAGACTGGCCTATTGGCTCCTCGACCCCTTGCAGTCGGCGTCGCCAGCGGCTCCTCTGCGGCGGCGGTTGTCTTCTTCTTCTTTGCGCCTCTCACCCGCGCTGCTGCTGGAACAAGAGCTGGGATAGGCGCGCGAACGTCCTTCTGCGAGGTCGCAGGAGTGTTCGCAGGTACGACTGCACTGAGGCCTTGGGCGAAAACTGCTCGCAGTTGCCTCAAGGCCTCTTCCTTCTCTGCAGCCACGGCGGCTGCGAAGGCAGCCCTCTCCGCCGCCATGACGGCTTTGAGGGCTGCTGTGGCCTCCTTCACGGCGGTGCCGAGTTCGAGGTCACATCTCTTCGCAGGAAGGCGAGCTGCGTCCTGGCTGCTCGTTTCCGAGCGGCCGTCCCTGCCCCTGGCAGGTGGATCTGCTGCTGCGCCGTCCCTCAGCTGCGCCGGGCTGTTCTGCGCCCTACCCCGTTTCCGGCGTCGTCTTCTCTTCTGCTGCTGCGTCGGTGCGGCCGCGGCCGCTTCGCCGCCCCCGGCACGGCTGCGGCTTGAGAAAGCCGAACAGCCGCGCCAACTGGCGACGTGCGGGCCGCCACACCGGACACAAGTCGGCAGAGCGTTGCTGCCGCGGTCGCAGGCGCGGCTGTCGTGCTCACCTGAGCACTTGACGCACCGCGCCGCGTTGCGGCAATACTTCGCAACATGGCCCTCGCCCTGGCACCTGAAGCACTGGGGCTGAGGATCCATGGCGGTCGGGAGAGCCTCTGTCGTAACCGGGAAGCCCAGCAACTTCCGCAAGTCGAAGATGTCACTCCCGCCGTCGACCGTTTGCACGGTCACGGCATAGAGCGGCGCCCTCTTCCTGTTGGTTCGGTTGTGCAACCTTGCGGCTGCACTACCAAACCCGGCTCGCAGCAGCCCTTCCCGGACCGCTGCCTCATCACAGCACCAAGGCAACCCCCGGAGGAGTGCCTTAGTCGTCTTCATCCTTCCTACGGAAGGTGCCTTCTCACGCGCCGGCGGCGCGTCGACGATGTGGTCGGCCACTGCGACCTTGATCGCCCTGTGGTCGGCCACGTTTGCGGCTCGAACGCAGATCAGCGAGTCTGTATCGACAGACTCGTAGACCACCTCGTTCTGAGCGCAGCTCGTCATGGTGTCGAACAGCGCTGTCCACCCGCCTTTGCACTTGACGTACAAAGGGGGGACAGGCCGCGACTCGTCTTCTCGAGAGTTCCTTGCACGGTCGGCAGACTCGGTGAGTTGCACAACCGAAGGACCCTTCGTAGCAGCAGGTTTCCTCTGCGCACGCTTCTTTCCCATGCTGCGAGGCGCGGAACACGACAATTTGCACGCGTTGTCAAAACAACGCACGACAATTTGCTCTCCGCAGCGCCCACAGCACAGAAAACCTCTTCACGAGCTCTCAACGGCCGAGTAAGCGAAGCGCGCACACCAGCGATGCGCTCACCTCGCCAGCTCAGGCCGGGTCGGGGTGCGAGCTCTCTGCCGCCGCCCCCCTATATAGACTCTGGCCCGCCCTCCCCCCACCACGCGCACCGAGGGCATATAAGCGCGGCGCGGGGCCGCGCGGGCCCGTTGTCAAGGCAGCACCGGACGCTTCGTGTACCGCACGCACCTCCACGCCGCTCTTCCGCTATGGCCCGCACAAAGCAAACGGCCCGCAAGTCCACCGGCGGAAAGGCGCCGCGCAAACAGCTCGCCACCAAGGCGGCGAGGAAGAGCGCGCCCGCCACCGGCGGCGTCAAGAAGCCCCACCGCTACAGGCCGGGCACCGTCGCCCTGCGGGAAATCAGGCGCTACCAGAAGAGCACAGAGCTGCTCATCCGCAAGCTGCCGTTCCAGCGCCTAGTGCGCGAGATCGCCCAGGACTTCAAGACCGACCTGCGCTTCCAGAGCTCCGCAGTCATGGCCCTGCAGGAGGCCAGCGAGGCCTACCTCGTCGGCCTCTTCGAAGACACCAACCTGTGCGCAATCCACGCCAAGCGCGTCACCATCATGCCCAAGGACATCCAGCTCGCGCGCCGCATCCGCGGCGAGCGCGCCTAGAAACCGCGCCGCGCACGCGCGCCCGCCCAACAAAAACGGCCCTTTTCAGGGCCACTAACATCTCTCCGTCGCGAGCAAAACTTTTGTCGGTCTTGCCGCCCCGCAAAACAAACAACCACCAATTCCCCTCCCGTCCACAGCCGCTCTCGCCAACAATCGACGTCATCCCATCCCTCACAATACACACACACACACAACAGCCGGACGACGTCACCAACACACCGCGGGTGGCTGGCCGCCGCCGTCTCCGAGGCGCGCGCACGCTACGCTACACTACACTACACTACACTACACTACAACGTCAACGCCACCGCGCCTTCCCAATTCCCGCCGGCCACTTCCACGTCTCACGTCCCCCCCCGCCGCTTTCAAAGAGAGAGAGAAGAGACAACACACACACACAAAAGACACGACATCCGCAAAGCAAGCAAACACACAAACAAACAAACAAACAAACAAGAGTCTCCAGAAACATACATGAGCAACCAAACGTCGGCCGCCGCAAAAAAAACAACAACAACAACAAAACAAAAAACAACAGAGACCAACAAACGGCCACAACCGCTCCGCTACCGCGCGCCGCCGCCTACCGCCACCGGCACCACAATCCAACCACCACGGCACGCAAACAGTACCCACAAAGGGTCACACACAACCAACCACACCGGCGCATGCACGACAATCAACGCCTTCCCGACGTCCTTTGATGGCCCTGAGAAGGGCCGTTTTGGGCCGCGCGACAGCCGCAGCCGTGCCATCGCGCGCCACTAAGACGACGCGGGGGAGGGCGGTGGGGGACGACGGCGTCAAGCGCCAACCCCTCTCCCTTGCCTTTCTTTAACTTTACTACTTTACTTCTTCTTCTTGGGCGACGCCTTCGCCTTAGACGGCGTCGTCGCCTTCTTCGGGCGCGGCGCCTTCGGCTTCTTCGTCGGAACCTTGGCGGCCTTCTTCGCCTTCGACGGCGACTTGGCCTTGGCCGGCTTGGCCGCAGCCGCCTTCTTCGCACCCGCGGGAGCCGCCGACGCCGCAGACGCCTTCTTGGCGGCGCCCGCCTTCCGACCGGTCGCCGCCTTCACGCCACCAGCCTTCTTTGCGCCGGCCGCGCGGCCGCCCTTCTTCTCCTTGCTGGCCGGAGCGGCGCGCTTCTTCTTCGCACCGCCGGCACGAGCCTTGCCGCCCTCGGCCGCCCCGCCGCCGGCGCCGGCAAGCTTGAAAGAGCCGGACGCGCCCTTCCCCTTCGTCTGCACCAGCTCGCCAGCCACGACGGCCGACTTGAGGTACTTCTTGATAAAGGGCGCCAGCTTCTCCGCGTCCAGCTTGTAGTGCGCGGCAATGTACTTCTTGATCGCCTGCAGCGACGAGCCGCCGCGCTCCTTCAGACTCTTGATGGCGGCCGTCACCATCTCAGAGGTGCGCGGGTGCGCAGGCTTGGCGCGCGGCTTCTTCGCAGACGCCGCAGACTTGGCCTTCTTCGTCGTGCCGGTGGCGGCGGGTGCCGCAGCAGTCTCGTTCGTAGCCGCCTGATCTGCCATTATTTCGACGGACGACGCGCGTACACACAACAACAGAACAGCGAGAGAGCGGCGAGAGCACGGCAGAGAATAGCCGCCGCGCCGCCAGGCCCAGCCAGTGTCGCGGGCGGGCGCGGACGGCCGAGAGAGCGGCCGCCACTCTGCGCGCCGCCGCGCCGCGCCTCCCGCGCTTGCTACCGCCCAACGTCCGACAGCCTGTGCGGACCAGCCCCAAACCTGCGCCGCAACCACCCGCGCCATTCAAACCACCGAGGATGGGGCTACACACGGCCACACCACAGTCGCCAACCAGTCGCCACGGCAGCGCCGCAAACCACGGCCAAACTGCAGCTACCGCGCGCTACAGCCTGGCTCGGCCCGCCGAGAATCGCCGCCCCCGCCCAAATGCCGCCCCCGCCCAAATGCCGCCCCCACAGCCCCAGCCGACGACCCGCCACAATGGCCAAACCTTCGGCAAAACTGGCGCACCGTCGCCGCGCCAGCCCGGCCAGCGCGGCCGCCGCCACAGCCACACAAGCGGAGGCGTGCGGCGATGACGGCCGTGCAAACGCACCTCCGCCGCCCCATCGCCCTCCCACCGTTTCCCGATCGGCCCGCGGCCGTCGGGCCACCTCGCCCGCCAACATTCGCGCCCGTTTCTCACAAAATTGCCCGCCGCAAAACAAAAACGAGCGCCGCCTGCGCAACATGGCCACCGGCCAACCGAGGCGCCGCCGCCCCTCGCCGCTTTAAGCGACGGTGGCTAACCGCCATCCGCAACTACAGACGCACCGAATCTGCCTTCAAAAGCACACACCGACAGCCGACCTCTAACATTTAGACTCCGCAAGCCACCCAACGGTGTGTGGCGGAGGGCACTTCACGTGCCACTGTCATTTACCTCCCTTCGCTGTTCCAGTCGCGTATGGTTTCGCGGGACGAACTGACAGTCTGCAAAAAAAAAACACCGCCTCCGTGCGCGCTCGAATCTCTCTAACCACATCCATTCGTGATCTCCTCGGGAGGTATACACGTAGGGGGGAAGCAATATATTCGATACCCCATCCAGAAACGCAATATCGCGAAACCTGGCGAGCAAGCTACACCGCGATGCAGAGCGCCTCTATTGCAGGGTCTGCCGCTTGGGTTTGTTAAACATCTCCGTAACGCTATCACGGTTACCAAATGACCCTGCGACGAAACGTTGGATCGTCTCCGGTCGCCTCCGTCAACGCGACCTGGTACGGATCCCACACTGATGGGCAACACTCACGTATGGGTCGAACGAACGGGTGTTTTGTAAGCCACCTCCTCCTTTGTTGATGGACTACATTTGCTACGCATTCTCCCAATAAATCGCAACCTGGTACCCGCCTTACCACCAATTACTTTTTTTGTTTTTTTTTTTTTTTTTTTTTTTTTATATGATGATCATCCCACTCCCAATCACTCCGCACGCATACTCCCAGATATTTTACAGACGTAACTGCTACCAGTGTTTGTCCCGCTATCATCATATAATCAATCATACAATAAAGGGTCCTTCTTTCTTATATTATTCGCAATACATTACATTTGTCTATGTTAAGGGACAGTTGCCACTCCCTGCACCACGTGCCTATCCGCTGCAGATCGTCCTGCATTTTTCGCTGCAACTTCTCTGTATACTACAGCATCATCCGCGAAAAGACGCATGCAACGTCCGACACTATCTACTAGGTGTGTGAAGAGCAATGGGTCCCATAACACTCCCCTGTGGCACGCCAGAGGTTACTTTAACGTCTGTAGACGTCTCTCCATTGATAACAACATGCTGTGTTCTGTTTGCTACAATCTCTTCAGTCCAGCCACACAGTTGGTCCGACATTCTGCAGACTCTCTTACATTGTTTATCAGGCGACAGTGCGGAACTGTATCGAACGCCCTCCTTCCGGATGTCAACCAAAATGGCATCTACCTGGGAGCCTGTATCTAATATTTTCTGGGTCCCATGAACAAATAAAGCGCGTTGGGTCTCACACGATCGCTGTTTCCGGAATCCGTGTTGATTCCTACATAGTAGACACTGGGTTTCCAAAAAACGACATGCTACTACTCGAGCATAAAACATGTTCTCAAATTCTACAACCGACCGACGTCACAGATATAGGGCCTATAGTTTTGCGCATCTGCTCGACGACCCTTCTTCAAGCCCGGGACTACCTGTGCTCTTTTCCAATCATTTGGAACCCTCCGTTCCTCTAGAGACTTGCGGTACACGGCTGTTAGGAGGTTCTGTCGCGTACTCTGTGTAGAATCGAATTGGTATCCCGTCAGGTCCAGTGGACTTTCCTCTGTTGAGTGATTCCAGTTGCTTTTCTATTCCTCCTTGGACACTTATTTCGATGTCAGCCACTTTTTCGTTTGTGCGAGAAGGAACTGCAGTGCGGTCGTCCTCCGTGAAACAGCTTTGGAAACAGGTGTTTAGTATTTCACAGCTTTTTACGCGTGTCATCCTCTGTTTCAATGCCATCATCATCCCGGAGTGTCTGGATATGCCGTTTCGAGCCGCTTACTACTGATTCAACGTACGACCACAACGTCCCAGGATTTGATTTGATTTGATTTGATTTCCTGTCACGTCGGTACATGGAATTTTACTTTCGCATTCACCGGACGCTTCACGCATAGCCCTCCTTACGCT
Source organism: Schistocerca nitens (assembly GCF_023898315.1). Lineage (NCBI taxonomy): Eukaryota > Metazoa > Arthropoda > Insecta > Orthoptera > Acrididae > Schistocerca > Schistocerca nitens. The sequence goes on from NW_026046046.1 coordinate 83,068, forward strand.
AACTTTGGACATCGTTTAGCGTCTGTTTGTCTGAGAGGTTTTGGCTGCGTTTTAACTTTGAGTGAGGCTCTCTTTGCTTTCGCTATAGTTTCCTAAACTTTGGTTGTTGTACCGCGGTGGGTTTTTCCCATCCCTCACAGTTTTACTCGGCACGTACCTGTCTAAGACGCATTTTACGATTGCCTTGCACTTTCTCCATACACACTCAACATTGTCGGTGTCGGAGCAGACATTTGCGTTTTCATCTGTCTGGTAGTCTCAAATCTGCCTTCTATTACTCTTGCTAAACAGATAAACCTTCCTCCCTTTTTTTTTTTTTTTTTTTTGTATATTCCTATTAACGTCCATATTCAGCGATGCTGCAACGGCCTCTTGATCACTGGGTCCCTGTTCTGCACATACAGAGTCGACAAGTTCGGGGTCTGTTTGTCATCGGTAGGTCCACGATGTTATCTCCACGAGTCGGTTCTCTCTCTGTTTAATTGCTCGCGGTAATTTTCGTTCGGATAGTGCACTCAGTATAATGTCACTCGATGCTCTGTCCCTACCACCCGTCCTGAACATCTGGCACATTGAAATCTCCACCTAAGACTGTAACACGCTGGGGAAAGGAAAATGTATGTCCACATTTTCTCTCACGTGTTCGGCCACTAATGCTGCTGCGTCGCGAGGTCGGTAAAAGGAGCCAATTATTAACCTAGCTCGGCTGTTGAGTGTACCCTCCACCCACAATAGTTCACAGGAACCGTCCACCACTTCTACTTCACTACACAGGATAAACTACTACTACTAACAGCGACGAACCACTCCACCACCGGTTGCATGCACGCTATCCTTTCTAAAGCACCGTCTGTACCTATAACGATTGCAGCTTCGGTGCTTTCTATCAGCGCTTGACGTTCCGGTACTTCGACAGTTGACAATTACAATACCGATTGCCGCTTGGTCCCCGCATGTCCTGACCTTGCCCCGCGCCCGTTGAGGCTGTTGCCCTTTCCGTACTTGCCCAAGGGCCATCCAACCTAAACAGAACCGCCCAGCCCACGCCACACAACCCCTGCTACCCGTGTAGCCGCTTGTTGCGTATAGTGGACTCCACCTAAGACTATAACATGCCCTAAGGCATTCGCGGTGTACACCACCCTAAGGTGAGGTTAGGTTAGGTGGACGTGGGTTAGGTTAAGGGTTACAGTTAGGTTAGGCGTCAAAGTTAGGTTAAGCGTTCGGACGTGAGGCGTCAGGTGGCCGCACCTACCTTACGGCCGGACATCTTAGGTTAGAGGTTAGGTTAGGTTAAGGCGCCGAGAGGTCCGCGGTCAGGTTACGTTCACCTTCGGGCGCCACACGTAGGTTTCAAAGGTGTGTCGGTCGGTCGTCGGCAAGCCGCAAAAACTACAGACGACGTCGACCAAACCGCCGCAAGACCGAGCAGGAGGCAGATATACCGGCCGGCCGGCCGGCCCCACACACACACAACACAACACAAAATTAAAAACACCACCCACCGGCCAAACGGCACAAAAAACAAAAAAAACAAAAAACCACAAACCCGAGCACCACGTCGACCAGAGGCAACCCGCCGCTCACGCGACATGGCTGGCAACTAAGGGGCAAACTGCAACGGCGCTTTCCGCACCGGGCCGGATGCACGTACGACAACACCGCTACCCGTACGCAGGCCTCCCATTGCACACAGCCGCTCTGTGTTTGAACATCATCAATGGCGCGCCCGCGCCTCGTCGCGGTCGCAGCCATAACGCCGCCACTTTTGCACCAACACATTCACGCACGGCAAAACAGCTCGCCGACACAGCACAGCCGACAAACAAAAACAACCCGCGAGACGGGGGCGACAACGACAACGACAACGACAACGACAACGACAACGACAACAGCAAACAACTCGCACCAAGCGTCCAACAGGTAACAAACGGACAAGCACAGCCACTGCTAACGGCCACGACGCCCCAGCGGCACACTGCTCCTTTCCCGCCACACTCGATTCACAACGCACGCACGCGACCCCGTCAACGACACCGACACGACACACGACGGGCTCCCTTCCCGCAACCTACACCTTTCCGCCACTACGCACAGCTCCACCCGACGCGCCCGTCGCAACGACACTACTGCACGCACTATCCACCCGCCTCCTCCTCTCCCCCCCCCCCTTCCCGTACACAACAACACGGCCAAAAACAACACTCACGACCCAAACATAATAACGACATGGCACGTGCATCGGCGCACACCCCAACCAGTCACCGTCGACAACCACACGCAAGGCACGAAACCGGCGTCCTTCCACGTTGCCATCAAAGCTGCACAAACAACCACAGGAGGAACCACCAACAACGGGCCGGCCCGCCGGCCCGCCCCAATATTCTCCCACCCTCACCTCACGCCGCAACCACCAAACGCACATTCCCGCTCGCTACCACACACCTCTCGGCGGCCGCTTCGCAAAAACATGACGTGACGTGACGTGACGTGACATCATCACATCACGGGCTACGCACGCACACCGACCCACTTTCCTGCCCTTCGCCCTCTTCTTTCCGACGCCTGCCTTCGGCCGAGCACACGTACGTGGCACAACGCCCAACACAGTCACACACAGTCGACAGGCGCACGCCCAGGCACGCAACGACGCAGCGCAGCAAAGGCGCCCGCAACACATACCTCCTCTCTCTTCTCGCCGCCGACCGCCCGCCAGCCAGCCAGCCAGCCACTCGCAATGTGCACTGCCAACCAGCCACACGTCCACCGCGCCGCCTCCGACCACCCGCCAGGGGGGCGCTCACGTCCGCGACAACAGCGCGGCCCGCCGCCGGGCGGGCCCAGCCGAACCCAGCCCAGCCGGCGCGCGCTGCTCTGCACTCGGCGCGCCACACATCCTGCTGCAGACCGGGCTCGTCTCTCTGTACGCGTCTGCCCGCATCTCGTCTTCCTGCGCATCAACACAACGAGGCCGCGTGAGCAAACCCCCCCGTCACAACGCCACATCACACACTGCCTTGTCTACCGCCTAAATGCACTCACCAGCCATCCGCTTCGTCTTCGTCTTGTTTACTCGTTGTTGTTGCAGCGGCGCACACAGCCCCGGCCGGCCGCATCCGAGGGTGGCCCGCCGCCAGCGTCTCCTCCTTGGGCACAGGTGCGGTGCGGTGCCGTGCCGTGCCGTGGCCGCCCATCCATCCAACCGCACGCATTTTGCTGGCCGCCTCTGCTGCAGAAGAAGACAAAAAAAAAAACGAAACGTACAAACATACACGCACCCACAGCGTGGCCACACACGGACGGGACCGACAGGCTCCAAGGCGACCAAAGGATAAAAACAAAATAAAACACTAAAAGACGCAAGCAAGCACCAAGCAAGCTGTCGCCTCGCGCCTCTGTCCTTCCGCCCCCGCCATTCTCTCCCACCACATGCCCACAAACACCACCGCCTCCCCCTCCCCGCACCTCCACATTCGCCCCCTCCATTTTGTTCCTTTCTCGTTCTTCCCTTCTGTGTGTCTGCGTGCGTGCGCGGGCGGCGCCTCTCAACATCCGCCGGCCGTCCGTCCCGTTTTCGCCGTACCACACACGCCACCGCCTCGCCTCCTCCCCGTCCACCACCGCCGCCCCTGTCCGCCCCGCACAACACCATACACCGCTGCTTGTCCTGGCCGTTGCCACCAAAGGCGCCAGCCGCAAACCGCGCCAACGCCGCAGCGCGCGTGCCTCCTTCCTTCTTGCTTCCTTCTCCGTGCCGACGCGGCCTCTATTCCCGCACCCATTCGGCCGACGACACAGCCGTTGGGCTCCGCACTGCGCGTACCGGCGTTACGCACGCACACCCACCCCCCTCGCGAACGCACGACTCATTCATTGTCTTTGTTGTTTCTCCTCTTTCTTAACGTCTTTGTTTGTTGTTTGTTTTCTTTTTTTTTTTCGTTTTTCCCCACCGCCACATGTGACACAATGCCTCCCTCCACCTTTCGTTCGTGGTTGCTTGCTTTGTTTCTCTTTCTCATTGGTACACGTCCGACGCGCTCCATTTCCACCACACCACGGCCATCGGCCTCCTCAACGGGCAGGCGCAGTGTGCCATTCTCCGGCGCACAAGCACACCGCGCGGTACTGGCGCGGCTCGCCACGCCACGCCACGCCACGCCACGCCACGCCACCGGTGCGCAGCAGCACATGTGATGTCTCGCAACACGACACGCGGTGCGCACACCCCGACCACGCGGCTCTAAAGGCATGGCACCGGCGACATGCGCCGCCCCAGCCACGCATCCGTCGTCTCAAGTTGTTCACTGCCAGCCGCGTCTGAGGCTACAACCGCACCACCACATCAACGGTCCCCCTCCCGGCAACACATTTGTTGCACAAACAAACACAACCGCCGAGCGCAGCGCGAACCACCCACACGCGCCCTCCGCGTCTCCTTTCTCTCCTTTCGCCCCCTCCCATCTCCCGAATATGCCAGCAGCGCAGCGTTACGCGTGCCCCTCACCCGTCCACACTACCGCGAAACGAGCACGCCTTCCGGGCCACATGCAAGGGCACGCCCACCACCAAATACTGCCGTATTCACGGACGCAGTTCGCAACACGCAACGCACTCTCCACCTACCTTCTTTCTCTCGTCCCTTCTCTTTAAAAACAAAACAAACACACAAACCAACCAACCACGGCTAACACACTTTTTCGCGACACCTTTGACTGCGTTATCTTGACCGTGACGGCAGCTATCGACCATCCATTCCCCACTACACACACACACACACACATCATTCGCTACACCGCACACGAAACGGCAAAGGGCAAGGCACTCTCTCATAGATTCTTCCTCCGAGCCATATCGGGCGAACGTTGCATCCGGGAAGGCAATGCAATTCAGCCGTCACTTGCAGCCGCGCCGTAAACGCATTTCAGTGCGGCTGCAATGCACGGGAACGTTCCGTTGCTCTAGACGGCGCCTCTCCGTTTTTCCCCTGTTTCGTTTTCCGGTGATTGCTTCCCCTTCTTCTCTTTCTTCGTTTCGTTTTATTATTTTCGTTCCCCTCCTCCACCATTGTTTCCGTCCCCACAGTTTTTTTTTGCTCATTCCACACGTTCTGCCCAGACAAGACATGACATTCGACCGATCACAGCCAGCCTTTCGTCGCCGTTCGCAGCGCCGACGGTGCCACAGTGAGACGGGTGTTCGGACCGACACGTTGCCGTGATGCCGATAGACAGCTACTCAGAGCCGCCGGATCGGATCACATCACCGACAAACCGGCCATTTCACCGGGGGACACACAGACAACCGCGTGTACGCCCATAACAACAAACAACGACCGTCGTCGTCTACCGTCACTGAACCGAACACACGTGCACCTTGAATGACGACACCGGCGTGCGTGCGTGCGCACAACAATCAATCATTCAATCAACTGCAGAAACGGCTATCAAAATCAAGGGCCAAATAAATGGGTACACCACCGTGCGTGTCGCCTACCCCACCCGCCCGTACAATTCTTGCGTCTTCCTAATGACTAGTAAAGACACGTCCATTTGTTTTAAAACGTCACCAACACACCTCCACGCCGTACAGCAAAGGGAATAGTAGACGGCAACACAACATTTCACCCTCGCCATCATGTATGTATGTATGTATGTATGTATGTATGTATGTATGATGTGACAAACAAACAAACCCGCAGACGGCCCTAACGGTGACATCCAACAATCGCGAGGGGTTTCAATTGCAGTCACGTGACTAACCGGGCAGACAGAGACAAAGAAAGGAAAGGAAAGGAAATCAGCGACACAGACAACACCTCCTGTCTATGTGTCGACAAACAAACAACCAACCAACCACGCCAAGACTCGCGAGCACGCATAACCACATTCGAGACCACCACCACCACCACCACCACCACCAGCTGCTTCGCAACCAACCAAACCGGGTAGCTAGCTATGCGCCGCCTCACACAAACAACAATTCCGCTCTTCCCGCAAAGGCAATTTGGTGGCCCTGAAAAGGGCCGTTTTTTGCCGCTCTCGCAACGGAGGGGAGCTCCCTAGAGCCTTAACCCCCTCACTTGGAGCTCGTGTACTTGGTCACCGCCTTCGTGCCCTCGCTCACGGCGTGCTTGGCCAGCTCGCCAGGCAGCAAGAGCCGCACAGCCGTCTGGATCTCGCGGGACGTGATGGTCGAGCGCTTGTTGTAGTGCGCCAGGCGAGACGCCTCGGCCGCAATGCGCTCGAAAATGTCGTTCACGAAGCTGTTCATGATGCTCATCGCCTTCGACGAGATGCCCGTGTCGGGGTGCACCTGCTTCAGCACCTTGTAGATGTAGATGGCATAGCTCTCCTTCCTCTTGCGCTTCTTCTTCTTGTCGCCCTTCGAAATGTTCTTCTGCGCCTTGCCAGCCTTCTTGGCGGCCTTCCCGCTAGTCTTGGGCGGCATCTCGAACGTACAACAGCAAGCAGCAAGCGCTCCCCTCTAGTCAGCGTCTCCCCACACAGTGGCACCCGCCGCTACCGCAACACCGCACCTTTACCAGCTCGCCCTGTTGCGGCCGCCGACCAATGGGGCGCGCGCGCAACCGGCCGCCGCACCCGAGCCCATAAAGGGACCCCCACCCTAGTCCCGCCGCCACGCACTCCGCTGCTCGACTCGCTGCGGCTCGCACCGTTACGTTACGTGTTTCAACTAGCCAAACGCCATGTCCGGACGCGGAAAGGGAGGCAAAGTCAAGGGCAAGTCAAAGTCCCGCTCAAGCAGGGCTGGGCTCCAGTTCCCGGTCGGCAGAATCCACCGCCTCCTGCGCAAGGGAAACTACGCCGAGCGCGTCGGCGCCGGGGCGCCCGTCTACCTCGCCGCCGTCATGGAGTACCTCGCGGCTGAGGTGCTCGAGCTGGCCGGAAACGCGGCCCGCGACAACAAGAAGACGCGCATCATCCCGCGCCACCTGCAGCTCGCCATCCGCAACGACGAGGAGCTCAACAAGCTCTTGTCGGGCGTCACCATCGCACAGGGTGGTGTCCTGCCCAACATCCAGGCCGTCCTGCTGCCAAAGAAGACCGAGAAGAAGGCCTAAACAGAGAGCGCGGAGCTGCGCTTGCGTGCTCCCTGCACGCAAACGCGCCTGCCTTTGCCTTGCCGGCTCGGCTCACAACAATCGGCCCTTTTCAGGGCCACCACACAAACCTACGTCCAAAGCAAAGTTTCCGTCGTCCGTGCTCGCCGCACTTTACACAACACGTCCACATACATACATTGCACAGCCAGCGCCGGCGCACGTCCGCCATCTTGTCCACAGCCCGTGTGGCCGAACGCGCACACATTTTGTCGTTTCTCTCTTTTTGTCTTTTTCCTGTTTCTGCACCCCTCCGCGCACGCACAGAGTCGCGTTCCAAACGACAACGACATCAATACACCGATAATGTGATGATCATTGTTAGCATTCTAATGTTTCAATTAAAGGGGCGCGCGTGGCACACACAGCGCGTAAACGGTCCGACGACGACACGCCGGCCGCCGCGCGCTCCAAACGCACAGGCACAGGACAAAACCAAACAGCTGATCCGATCGATCGATCCGGCCGGCCCGCCCGCCTATGCCCACGCCACAAACAAACAAACAACAAACCACGCACACACTGGACTCAGCCGCGCCCATCGCGTCAAACTCAAAAACTAACGCACGCGCAGCACAACAACAACAACAACAACAACACGCACAGGCAACACAGACTCTTTCGCACTTTTCAATCTCCGAACAGTGTGGTGGCCCTGAAAAGGGCCGTTTTCGTCTCTCCCACCAAGCACGGGCACGGCACGGCCGCGGGAAGGCCACAACGCAGCACAGCACACCGGCTGGCTGGCTGCCTGCCTGCCTAACCGCCGAAACCGTACAGGGTGCGCCCCTGCCTCTTCAGGGCGTACACCACGTCCATGGCCGTCACAGTCTTGCGCTTGGCGTGCTCAGTGTACGTCACCGCGTCGCGGATCACGTTCTCCAGGAACACCTTCAGCACTCCGCGGGTCTCCTCGTAGATCAGACCAGAGATGCGCTTCACGCCGCCCCTGCGAGCCAGGCGGCGGATGGCGGGCTTCGTGATGCCCTGGATGTTGTCGCGCAACACCTTGCGGTGCCGCTTGGCGCCACCCTTGCCCAGCCCCTTTCCTCCCTTGCCGCGGCCTGTCATTCTTCTTCCTTCCTCCTCCTCAAGCAAGCAAGCGAAAAAACACAAGCGCCAGCTCCTCACCCGGCGCTAGCGAGTCGGCTACGGTGCGAGCTCTCTGCCGCCGCCCCCCTATATAGACTCTGGCCCGCCCTCCCCCCACCACGCGCACCGAGGGCATATAAGCGCGGCGCGGGGCCGCGCGGGCCCGTTGTCAAGGCAGCACCGGACGCTTCGTGTACCGCACGCACCTCCACGCCGCTCTTCCGCTATGGCCCGCACAAAGCAAACGGCCCGCAAGTCCACCGGCGGAAAGGCGCCGCGCAAACAGCTCGCCACCAAGGCGGCGAGGAAGAGCGCGCCCGCCACCGGCGGCGTCAAGAAGCCCCACCGCTACAGGCCGGGCACCGTCGCCCTGCGGGAAATCAGGCGCTACCAGAAGAGCACAGAGCTGCTCATCCGCAAGCTGCCGTTCCAGCGCCTAGTGCGCGAGATCGCCCAGGACTTCAAGACCGACCTGCGCTTCCAGAGCTCCGCAGTCATGGCCCTGCAGGAGGCCAGCGAGGCCTACCTCGTCGGCCTCTTCGAAGACACCAACCTGTGCGCAATCCACGCCAAGCGCGTCACCATCATGCCCAAGGACATCCAGCTCGCGCGCCGCATCCGCGGCGAGCGCGCCTAGAAACCGCGCCGCGCACGCGCGCCCGCCCAACAAAAACGGCCCTTTTCAGGGCCACTAACATCTCTCCGTCGCGAGCAAAACTTTTGTCGGTCTTGCCGCCCCGCAAAACAAACAACCACCAATTCCCCTCCCGTCCACAGCCGCTCTCGCCAACAATCGACGTCATCCCATCCCTCACAATACACACACACACACAACAGCCGGACGACGTCACCAACACACCGCGGGTGGCTGGCCGCCGCCGTCTCCGAGGCGCGCGCACGCTACGCTACACTACACTACACTACACTACACTACAACGTCAACGCCACCGCGCCTTCCCAATTCCCGCCGGCCACTTCCACGTCTCACGTCCCCCCCCGCCGCTTTCAAAGAGAGAGAGAAGAGACAACACACACACACAAAAGACACGACATCCGCAAAGCAAGCAAACACACAAACAAACAAACAAACAAACAAGAGTCTCCAGAAACATACATGAGCAACCAAACGTCGGCCGCCGCAAAAAAAACAACAACAACAACAAAACAAAAAACAACAGAGACCAACAAACGGCCACAACCGCTCCGCTACCGCGCGCCGCCGCCTACCGCCACCGGCACCACAATCCAACCACCACGGCACGCAAACAGTACCCACAAAGGGTCACACACAACCAACCACACCGGCGCATGCACGACAATCAACGCCTTCCCGACGTCCTTTGATGGCCCTGAGAAGGGCCGTTTTGGGCCGCGCGACAGCCGCAGCCGTGCCATCGCGCGCCACTAAGACGACGCGGGGGAGGGCGGTGGGGGACGACGGCGTCAAGCGCCAACCCCTCTCCCTTGCCTTTCTTTAACTTTACTACTTTACTTCTTCTTCTTGGGCGACGCCTTCGCCTTAGACGGCGTCGTCGCCTTCTTCGGGCGCGGCGCCTTCGGCTTCTTCGTCGGAACCTTGGCGGCCTTCTTCGCCTTCGACGGCGACTTGGCCTTGGCCGGCTTGGCCGCAGCCGCCTTCTTCGCACCCGCGGGAGCCGCCGACGCCGCAGACGCCTTCTTGGCGGCGCCCGCCTTCCGACCGGTCGCCGCCTTCACGCCACCAGCCTTCTTTGCGCCGGCCGCGCGGCCGCCCTTCTTCTCCTTGCTGGCCGGAGCGGCGCGCTTCTTCTTCGCACCGCCGGCACGAGCCTTGCCGCCCTCGGCCGCCCCGCCGCCGGCGCCGGCAAGCTTGAAAGAGCCGGACGCGCCCTTCCCCTTCGTCTGCACCAGCTCGCCAGCCACGACGGCCGACTTGAGGTACTTCTTGATAAAGGGCGCCAGCTTCTCCGCGTCCAGCTTGTAGTGCGCGGCAATGTACTTCTTGATCGCCTGCAGCGACGAGCCGCCGCGCTCCTTCAGACTCTTGATGGCGGCCGTCACCATCTCAGAGGTGCGCGGGTGCGCAGGCTTGGCGCGCGGCTTCTTCGCAGACGCCGCAGACTTGGCCTTCTTCGTCGTGCCGGTGGCGGCGGGTGCCGCAGCAGTCTCGTTCGTAGCCGCCTGATCTGCCATTATTTCGACGGACGACGCGCGTACACACAACAACAGAACAGCGAGAGAGCGGCGAGAGCACGGCAGAGAATAGCCGCCGCGCCGCCAGGCCCAGCCAGTGTCGCGGGCGGGCGCGGACGGCCGAGAGAGCGGCCGCCACTCTGCGCGCCGCCGCGCCGCGCCTCCCGCGCTTGCTACCAGTCGAGTGAGCGATGTCAGACGAGACGGACGTGTCACTCTGCGCTCGCGCGCCCGGAGCACGTGCTCCGGCTGCGCCCGCGTCGGCCGGCCGCGGTCCGGTGGGGCTTGCCCCGCCGGCCGCCTCGCCATCAGCCGGCGCGCCTACGACGACCGGACCTGTCGCGGGGGGAAGTAGTAGTACCCTTGCGGCAGAGCAGTATTTGGACGCCGATATGGAGTACTATTCGGATGCCGATGAGGATACCACCGTGCAGGAGGTCATCAACCGTCGACGATCGGAGTTGCGGCGCAGAAGCAGCGCGGACCGTGACTCTACATCGAGACGGCTTACACGGGACGACACGAGAGACGACGGTTTCCGACAGCCGCCATTGAAGAAGCAGGCTAGGCCACGGCAACTCGTCGTCGCGAGAGAGTTGGAGGTCTCAAACTCCTTCCAGCCACTGCAGGGTGAAGGGGCCACGCTAGAAGATGCCGCCTCTTCCCTGGCAGAGCAGCAGCACCATCGTGCGATGCAGCAGCGTGCAGATGGCGCGGCACAGCCGCCGCAGCATGAGGGCGAGGTGCCCATGGATGAACAGTCTGCCTCCGCGCCGACTACACCACGTCGGAAAGTCCCGCCGATCTTTATACAATACAAGGAATCCTACAGGGATTTACGTGACTGGCTTAAAACAAACTGCCGCCAAGGATTTACGGTCAAACAGTCGGGGGATGGCAACCTGAAGCTTATGCTAACGTCTACTGAAGACTACATCCTGGTCCACGACATGCTTGGGAAGAAAGGCATCCCGATGTTTACTTTTCCGGCCGTTCGGCCGCCGACGATCAAGGCGCTCATCAAGGGCATCCCTATGACATTGGCGCATGCTGATGTCAAAGAAGAATTGGAGGAACTTGGTTTCGTGGCCTCTCTGATTGAGCACCATAGGATGCCGGGAACTAACCAGCAAACTGGTCATCGGGTAGTCATCCTCCCGGATACAGCAGAGCATCGAGATATTTTCCAACTGGAACGCTTCTACGACCTGGAAGTCACGGTGGAAAAGCTCCGGAAGACCCGTGGCCCGACGCAGTGTTATCGCTGCCAAGGGTTCGGCCACGTTGCCAGGTGCTGCACAATGCCCTGGATTTGCGTCAAGTGCGGCGCAAATCATGACAGTAGGACGTGCACAAGAAGCAGGGACCAGCCGGCGACCTGTGGACTTTGCGGCGGTGCTCACCCGGCGAACTTCCGATCGTGCAGTAAACATAAAGAGGCCAGTCGACGTATGCGCGGTCTCCCGCCTACCCTCAAGCAGACGGCGTCCGTCGGTCGCCGCCGCCCCAGGCAGCTGCCTCCGCCGCAGACTTCCGACGCCCGCGCCTGGCCCACGCTGATGGACCGCCGTGCTGCGAAGATCAGAGCTGACCTCACTGTGGCGGACGCCCTTCGGCGCTCGCTGCAACCACCAGGGTCACCAGCTGCTCCGGCGCCGCCTGTGGCACCGCCAAGCCAACGCCAACAGACGCCTCCGGCAATCAGCCCTCAGCAACAGCCAGGTACAGATGATCTTCTGGCCTTGCTGACTCAGATTGCCACCTCACTCGCCAGCATCACCTCCACGCTGGCACAACTGCCCGCTACCATTGCCGCCACTGTTGAAGCGACACTCACCAGGGCCTTCCCGGCAGCAACAGCAGCATCACACACTGTCAATCATGGCCAGGAATAGACGGCTTGAAGACTTGAGGATTGTGGCATATAATGCCGATAGTCTCACCCATGATGTGCCTGAATTGCAACAATTTCTGACAGACTTCAACGTCGATATATGTATGGTCTGTGAAACGTTCTTGAAGCCTGGGATTCGTAGCAACATCCCTAATTACTGTTGCTACCGGACAGATCGGCTGACACGAGGAGGGGGGACGGCCATCTTCATACGAAGGTCTATCAGGCATCATGAGATCCAACCGCCGGCAACAGGACTCATCGAGGCTACAGCAGTCGTCGTGGAAACGAACACGGGACCCGTCACCTTTGTTGCGGTATATCGCAGCCCAAGAAGGGTGCTGGACCTCGAAGATGCTCGGGCGCTGCTTCGCATGCCTGGACGCCTTTTCATCGCTGGGGACCTGAATTCCAAGCATGCCGCTTGGAATTCTCAGGCCACCAACTGGAGTGGACGCCTTCTTCTCCGTGCCACTGAGGAAGCACAAGCCTATGTTTGTGGCCCGGAAGAGCCCACCTGTTACCCGTCCAACGGTCGCCCGGACGTGATTGATGTGGCCATTACCAAGGGTCTTCCGCAGCATCTGACGGCAGAGGTGGTTCATGCACTGAATTCGAACCACCTCCCGGTGCTCTTCACCCTCCAAGTTGCCCCGGACCATTCCACCGGCCGCCTCAACTACAGAAGAACGAACTGGGACAGCTTCAAGGGTCAGCTTACCCACTCTGTTGACAATGTGCGTGCCGCAGAAGACATCAACGGCGACTCCATCGACCACTTCGTTGCTGACGTCACAGATGCACTCGTCCATGCTACGCCTCCGCCGAAACCTACTACCGTCCCAGCTCCAGGACTGCCTCAAGATATCTTGGACTCGATACGGCTGCGCAATCGGCTGTGTCGTGAGTGGAGGATTACCAGGAATCGCGACCTCAAGCGGCACATCAACCTTCTCCGGCGGGACATTAAGGCCAGGCTCATCGCCCATAAGAATCAGCGGTGGGCTGAGAAACTTCGATCATTCACGCCTGACCCGATGAATTTTCAGTCTATCCGATTCTTCACGAAACGTCGCACCCGGATTCCGCCGCTTGTAACGGATGCTGGTGATGTCTTCCGGCCTGACGATAAGGCGAATGCATTGGCTGATGCATTTGAAGCCAACTTTCGACCTCTCGACGAGGGGGTGGATCAACAACGCGTTGCCCGCATTGAACGCGACGTGGAGGTGCTGCTCCAAGACGAGGTGGAGGAGGCCGAGCCTATCCCGCCCATCACGCCTCAGGAAGTTCACGAGAGCCTGCGAACGCTGCCTCCAAACAAGGCCCCTGGAGTCGATGATATCCCAGGCTTGGTCCTGAAGCAGCTGCCCTGGTCGGCGATTGTCTATCTGGCAGCCATCTTTTCGTGGATCCTGAGAACTGCAAACTATCCACGCGCCTGGAAGCACTCCATCGTGGTGGCCGTACCTAAGCCTGGGAAAGACCGCCGCCAACCATCCAGCTATAGGCCGATCAGCTTGCTGCCCCATCTCAGCAAGCTGTTCGAGAGGCTCTTGCTTCGACGGTTGCAAGTCCACATCGATGCTGAGGAACTCATGCCGCCGGAACAGTTCGGCTTCCGCAGTGGCCACTCGACCACGATGCAGATCCTCCGGGCTGTTGAATACATCGCCCAGACGTTCAACCAACGCGACTATTGCGGGGCCGTCCTCTTCGATGTCAAGAAGGCATTCGATAGCGTGTGGCATCGGGGACTGTTATGGAAACTGCACCGACTGCGCTTCCCGAAGGCCTACATCCGTCTGCTTGCGTCTTACTTGGAGCACCGCACCTTCGCTGTCCGAGTCGACGATCACCTCTCCGCAGCCCGCCCTATCCGAGCTGGCGTCCCTCAAGGCTCAGTTCTCGGGCCGGTCCTATACTGCCTGTTTACATCGGACCTGCCAACACCTCCACGGGTCGAAAAAGCTGTTTATGCGGACGACACGATGTTGTTCACCAGAAGTCGCTGGCGCGAGGTACTGATCCCTCGCCTTCAGGCAGCTTGCCACGCCTTGCAGGACTGGGCTGCAAAATGGCGCATTGCCTTTAACCCGGCGAAGACGCAGGCCATTGTCTTCACCAGGAAGAGAACTGCACCGGAACGACGACTCCGCTTCTACGACGTCGCCATCCCGTGGAGTGATACCGTCCGCTACCTGGGGGTCCTCCTGGATAAGAGGTTGACCTGGAAGCCTCACATTGACGACGTGAGGATGAAGATCCTTCAGCGGATGGGCGCCCTCTACCCATTCCTCAATGAACACTCCGAGCTGTCGCCGGCGAATGGCCTGCTCGTCTTTCGCCTCTACCTCCGCCCACTGTTTGATTATGCGTGCGAGGTCTGGGGCTGCGCAGCGAGGACGCACATTCAACGCCTCCAGTGTCTGCAAAATAAGATCTTGCGGCGGGTCTTCCATGTGCACTCTCAGTTCCCCCATGGATACCTCCACGAGGCAGCCGAAGAGGACGCCGTGCTGGAACGGCACAAGAAATGCGCAAGACGGTTCTATACCCGGACGAGGGGTTCTATGAACCCTCTCATCAGGGCGCTAGGAGCCCCCGCCGATCCCAGGGACCGCTACCGACGACCTGTGGCCCTGCTCGACCGCTGATGTCTCCAAGCAGAAAAGCACTGCCATCCCCCATAGTAACCTGACGCCAATGGAAGCCCAACACCCGATGACCCCGCATCGTCCCGCACCCACAGATGTTACGCACTAAATAAAGATGACAACATACACACATGCCCCCTCAGCCGACGCAGTAAATGCCGCGAGGTAAACACTGCACCAAACAGCTAATTTAAGTTAGCCATAAGTCAAGCGGATGGAGCGCTTGCTACCGCCCAACGTCCGACAGCCTGTGCGGACCAGCCCCAAACCTGCGCCGCAACCACCCGCGCCATTCAAACCACCGAGGATGGGGCTACACACGGCCACACCACAGTCGCCAACCAGTCGCCACGGCAGCGCCGCAAACCACGGCCAAACTGCAGCTACCGCGCGCTACAGCCTGGCTCGGCCCGCCGAGAATCGCCGCCCCCGCCCAAATGCCGCCCCCACAGCCCCAGCCGACGACCCGCCACAATGGCCAAACCTTCGGCAAAACTGGCGCACCGTCGCCGCGCCAGCCCGGCCAGCGCGGCCGCCGCCACAGCCACACAAGCGGAGGCGTGCGGCGATGACGGCCGTGCAAACGCACCTCCGCCGCCCCATCGCCCTCCCACCGTTTCCCGATCGGCCCGCGGCCGTCGGGCCACCTCGCCCGCCAACATTCGCGCCCGTTTCTCACAAAATTGCCCGCCGCAAAACAAAAACGAGCGCCGCCTGCGCAACATGGCCACCGGCCAACCGAGGCGCCGCCGCCCCTCGCCGCTTTAAGCGACGGTGGCTAACCGCCATCCGCAACTACAGACGCACCGAATCTGCCTTCAAAAGCACACACCGACAGCCGACCTCTAACATTTAGACTCCGCAAGCCACCCAACGGTGTGTGGCGGAGGGCACTTCACGTGCCACTGTCATTTACCTCCCTTCGCTGTTCCAGTCGCGTATGGTTTCGCGGGACGAACTGACAGTCTGCAAAAAAAAAACACCGCCTCCGTGCGCGCTCGAATCTCTCTAACCACATCCATTCGTGATCTCCTCGGGAGGTATACACGTAGGGGGGAAGCAATATATTCGATACCCCATCCAGAAACGCAATATCGCGAAACCTGGCGAGCAAGCTACACCGCGATGCAGAGCGCCTCTATTGCAGGGTCTGCCGCTTGGGTTTGTTAAACATCTCCGTAACGCTATCACGGTTACCAAATGACCCTGCGACGAAACGTTGGATCGTCTCCGGTCGCCTCCGTCAACGCGACCTGGTACGGATCCCACACTGATGGGCAACACTCACGTATGGGTCGAACGAACGGGTGTTTTGTAAGCCACCTCCTCCTTTGTTGATGGACTACATTTGCTACGCATTCTCCCAATAAATCGCAACCTGGTACCCGCCTTACCACCAATTACTTTTTTTGTTTTTTTTTTTTTTTTTTTTTTTTTTATATGATGATCATCCCACTCCCAATCACTCCGCACGCATACTCCCAGATATTTTACAGACGTAACTGCTACCAGTGTTTGTCCCGCTATCATCATATAATCAATCATACAATAAAGGGTCCTTCTTTCTTATATTATTCGCAATACATTACATTTGTCTATGTTAAGGGACAGTTGCCACTCCCTGCACCACGTGCCTATCCGCTGCAGATCGTCCTGCATTTTTCGCTGCAACTTCTCTGTATACTACAGCATCATCCGCGAAAAGACGCATGCAACGTCCGACACTATCTACTAGGTGTGTGAAGAGCAATGGGTCCCATAACACTCCCCTGTGGCACGCCAGAGGTTACTTTAACGTCTGTAGACGTCTCTCCATTGATAACAACATGCTGTGTTCTGTTTGCTACAATCTCTTCAGTCCAGCCACACAGTTGGTCCGACATTCTGCAGACTCTCTTACATTGTTTATCAGGCGACAGTGCGGAACTGTATCGAACGCCCTCCTTCCGGATGTCAACCAAAATGGCATCTACCTGGGAGCCTGTATCTAATATTTTCTGGGTCCCATGAACAAATAAAGCGCGTTGGGTCTCACACGATCGCTGTTTCCGGAATCCGTGTTGATTCCTACATAGTAGACACTGGGTTTCCAAAAAACGACATGCTACTACTCGAGCATAAAACATGTTCTCAAATTCTACAACCGACCGACGTCACAGATATAGGGCCTATAGTTTTGCGCATCTGCTCGACGACCCTTCTTCAAGCCCGGGACTACCTGTGCTCTTTTCCAATCATTTGGAACCCTCCGTTCCTCTAGAGACTTGCGGTACACGGCTGTTAGGAGGTTCTGTCGCGTACTCTGTGTAGAATCGAATTGGTATCCCGTCAGGTCCAGTGGACTTTCCTCTGTTGAGTGATTCCAGTTGCTTTTCTATTCCTCCTTGGACACTTATTTCGATGTCAGCCACTTTTTCGTTTGTGCGAGAAGGAACTGCAGTGCGGTCGTCCTCCGTGAAACAGCTTTGGAAACAGGTGTTTAGTATTTCACAGCTTTTTACGCGTGTCATCCTCTGTTTCAATGCCATCATCATCCCGGAGTGTCTGGATATGCCGTTTCGAGCCGCTTACTACTGATTCAACGTACGACCACAACGTCCCAGGATTTGATTTGATTTGATTTGATTTCCTGTCACGTCGGTACATGGAATTTTACTTTCGCATTCACCGGACGCTTCACGCATAGCCCTCCTTACGCTAACTTTGGACATCGTTTAGCGTCTGTTTGTCTGAGAGGTTTTGGCTGCGTTTCAACTTTGAGTGAGGCTCTCTTTGCTTTCGCTATAGTTTCCTAAACTTTGGTTGTTGTACCGCGGTGGGTTTTTCCCATCCCTCACAGTTTTACTCGGCACGTACCTGTCTAAGACGCATTTTACGATTGCCTTGCACTTTCTCCATACACACTCAACATTGTCGGTGTCGGAGCAGACATTTGCGTTTTCATCTGTCTGGTAGTCTCAAATCTGCCTTCTATTACTCTTGCTAAACAGATAAACCTTCCTCCCTTTTTTTTTTTTTTTTTTGTATATTCCTATTAACGTCCATATTCAGCGATGCTGCAACGGCCTCTTGATCACTGGGTCCCTGTTCTGCACATACAGAGTCGACAAGTTCGGGGTCTGTTTGTCATCGGTAGGTCCACGATGTTATCTCCACGAGTCGGTTCTCTCTCTGTTTAATTGCTCGCGGTAATTTTCGTTCGGATAGTGCACTCAGTATAATGTCACTCGATGCTCTGTCCCTACCACCCGTCCTGAACATCTGGCACATTGAAATCTCCACCTAAGACTGTAACACGCTGGGGAAAGGAAAATGTATGTCCACATTTTCTCTCACGTGTTCGGCCACTAATGCTGCTGCGTCGCGAGGTCGGTAAAAGGAGCCAATTATTAACCTAGCTCGGCTGTTGAGTGTACCCTCCACCCACAATAGTTCACAGGAACCGTCCACCACTTCTACTTCACTACACAGGATAAACTACTACTACTAACAGCGACGAACCACTCCACCACCGGTTGCATGCACGCTATCCTTTCTAAAGCACCGTCTGTACCTATAACGATTGCAGCTTCGGTGCTTTCTATCAGCGCTTGACGTTCCGGTACTTCGACAGTTGACAATTACAATACCGATTGCCGCTTGGTCCCCGCATGTCCTGACCTTGCCCCGCGCCCGTTGAGGCTGTTGCCCTTTCCGTACTTGCCCAAGGGCCATCCAACCTAAACAGAACCGCCCAGCCCACGCCACACAACCCCTGCTACCCGTGTAGCCGCTTGTTGCGTATAGTGGACTCCACCTAAGACTATAACATGCCCTAAGGCATTCGCGGTGTACACCACCCTAAGGTGAGGTTAGGTTAGGTGGACGT
Source organism: Schistocerca nitens (assembly GCF_023898315.1). NCBI lineage: Eukaryota > Metazoa > Arthropoda > Insecta > Orthoptera > Acrididae > Schistocerca > Schistocerca nitens. The sequence continues at coordinate 101,871 of NW_026046046.1, forward strand.
GGGTTAGGTTAAGGGTTACAGTTAGGTTAGGCGTCAAAGTTAGGTTAAGCGTTCGGACGTGAGGCGTCAGGTGGCCGCACCTACCTTACGGCCGGACATCTTAGGTTAGAGGTTAGGTTAGGTTAAGGCGCCGAGAGGTCCGCGGTCAGGTTACGTTCACCTTCGGGCGCCACACGTAGGTTTCAAAGGTGTGTCGGTCGGTCGTCGGCAAGCCGCAAAAACTACAGACGACGTCGACCAAACCGCCGCAAGACCGAGCAGGAGGCAGATATACCGGCCGGCCGGCCGGCCCCACACACACACAACACAACACAAAATTAAAAACACCACCCACCGGCCAAACGGCACAAAAAACAAAAAAAACAAAAAACCACAAACCCGAGCACCACGTCGACCAGAGGCAACCCGCCGCTCACGCGACATGGCTGGCAACTAAGGGGCAAACTGCAACGGCGCTTTCCGCACCGGGCCGGATGCACGTACGACAACACCGCTACCCGTACGCAGGCCTCCCATTGCACACAGCCGCTCTGTGTTTGAACATCATCAATGGCGCGCCCGCGCCTCGTCGCGGTCGCAGCCATAACGCCGCCACTTTTGCACCAACACATTCACGCACGGCAAAACAGCTCGCCGACACAGCACAGCCGACAAACAAAAACAACCCGCGAGACGGGGGCGACAACGACAACGACAACGACAACGACAACGACAACGACAACAGCAAACAACTCGCACCAAGCGTCCAACAGGTAACAAACGGACAAGCACAGCCACTGCTAACGGCCACGACGCCCCAGCGGCACACTGCTCCTTTCCCGCCACACTCGATTCACAACGCACGCACGCGACCCCGTCAACGACACCGACACGACACACGACGGGCTCCCTTCCCGCAACCTACACCTTTCCGCCACTACGCACAGCTCCACCCGACGCGCCCGTCGCAACGACACTACTGCACGCACTATCCACCCGCCTCCTCCTCTCCCCCCCCCCCTTCCCGTACACAACAACACGGCCAAAAACAACACTCACGACCCAAACATAATAACGACATGGCACGTGCATCGGCGCACACCCCAACCAGTCACCGTCGACAACCACACGCAAGGCACGAAACCGGCGTCCTTCCACGTTGCCATCAAAGCTGCACAAACAACCACAGGAGGAACCACCAACAACGGGCCGGCCCGCCGGCCCGCCCCAATATTCTCCCACCCTCACCTCACGCCGCAACCACCAAACGCACATTCCCGCTCGCTACCACACACCTCTCGGCGGCCGCTTCGCAAAAACATGACGTGACGTGACGTGACATCATCACATCACGGGCTACGCACGCACACCGACCCACTTTCCTGCCCTTCGCCCTCTTCTTTCCGACGCCTGCCTTCGGCCGAGCACACGTACGTGGCACAACGCCCAACACAGTCACACACAGTCGACAGGCGCACGCCCAGGCACGCAACGACGCAGCGCAGCAAAGGCGCCCGCAACACATACCTCCTCTCTCTTCTCGCCGCCGACCGCCCGCCAGCCAGCCAGCCAGCCACTCGCAATGTGCACTGCCAACCAGCCACACGTCCACCGCGCCGCCTCCGACCACCCGCCAGGGGGGCGCTCACGTCCGCGACAACAGCGCGGCCCGCCGCCGGGCGGGCCCAGCCGAACCCAGCCCAGCCGGCGCGCGCTGCTCTGCACTCGGCGCGCCACACATCCTGCTGCAGACCGGGCTCGTCTCTCTGTACGCGTCTGCCCGCATCTCGTCTTCCTGCGCATCAACACAACGAGGCCGCGTGAGCAAACCCCCCCGTCACAACGCCACATCACACACTGCCTTGTCTACCGCCTAAATGCACTCACCAGCCATCCGCTTCGTCTTCGTCTTGTTTACTCGTTGTTGTTGCAGCGGCGCACACAGCCCCGGCCGGCCGCATCCGAGGGTGGCCCGCCGCCAGCGTCTCCTCCTTGGGCACAGGTGCGGTGCGGTGCCGTGCCGTGCCGTGGCCGCCCATCCATCCAACCGCACGCATTTTGCTGGCCGCCTCTGCTGCAGAAGAAGACAAAAAAAAAAACGAAACGTACAAACATACACGCACCCACAGCGTGGCCACACACGGACGGGACCGACAGGCTCCAAGGCGACCAAAGGATAAAAACAAAATAAAACACTAAAAGACGCAAGCAAGCACCAAGCAAGCTGTCGCCTCGCGCCTCTGTCCTTCCGCCCCCGCCATTCTCTCCCACCACATGCCCACAAACACCACCGCCTCCCCCTCCCCGCACCTCCACATTCGCCCCCTCCATTTTGTTCCTTTCTCGTTCTTCCCTTCTGTGTGTCTGCGTGCGTGCGCGGGCGGCGCCTCTCAACATCCGCCGGCCGTCCGTCCCGTTTTCGCCGTACCACACACGCCACCGCCTCGCCTCCTCCCCGTCCACCACCGCCGCCCCTGTCCGCCCCGCACAACACCATACACCGCTGCTTGTCCTGGCCGTTGCCACCAAAGGCGCCAGCCGCAAACCGCGCCAACGCCGCAGCGCGCGTGCGTCCTTCCTTCTTGCTTCCTTCTCCGTGCCGACGCGGCCTCTATTCCCGCACCCATTCGGCCGACGACACAGCCGTTGGGCTCCGCACTGCGCGTACCGGCGTTACGCACGCACACCCACCCCCCTCGCGAACGCACGACTCATTCATTGTCTTTGTTGTTTCTCCTCTTTCTTAACGTCTTTGTTTGTTGTTTGTTTTCTTTTTTTTTTCGTTTTTCCCCACCGCCACATGTGACACAATGCCTCCCTCCACCTTTCGTTCGTGGTTGCTTGCTTTGTTTCTCTTTCTCATTGGTACACGTCCGACGCGCTCCATTTCCACCACACCACGGCCATCGGCCTCCTCAACGGGCAGGCGCAGTGTGCCATTCTCCGGCGCACAAGCACACCGCGCGGTACTGGCGCGGCTCGCCACGCCACGCCACGCCACGCCACGCCACGCCACCGGTGCGCAGCAGCACATGTGATGTCTCGCAACACGACACGCGGTGCGCACACCCCGACCACGCGGCTCTAAAGGCATGGCACCGGCGACATGCGCCGCCCCAGCCACGCATCCGTCGTCTCAAGTTGTTCACTGCCAGCCGCGTCTGAGGCTACAACCGCACCACCACATCAACGGTCCCCCTCCCGGCAACACATTTGTTGCACAAACAAACACAACCGCCGAGCGCAGCGCGAACCACCCACACGCGCCCTCCGCGTCTCCTTTCTCTCCTTTCGCCCCCTCCCATCTCCCGAATATGCCAGCAGCGCAGCGTTACGCGTGCCCCTCACCCGTCCACACTACCGCGAAACGAGCACGCCTTCCGGGCCACATGCAAGGGCACGCCCACCACCAAATACTGCCGTATTCACGGACGCAGTTCGCAACACGCAACGCACTCTCCACCTACCTTCTTTCTCTCGTCCCTTCTCTTTAAAAACAAAACAAACACACAAACCAACCAACCACGGCTAACACACTTTTTCGCGACACCTTTGACTGCGTTATCTTGACCGTGACGGCAGCTATCGACCATCCATTCCCCACTACACACACACACACACACATCATTCGCTACACCGCACACGAAACGGCAAAGGGCAAGGCACTCTCTCATAGATTCTTCCTCCGAGCCATATCGGGCGAACGTTGCATCCGGGAAGGCAATGCAATTCAGCCGTCACTTGCAGCCGCGCCGTAAACGCATTTCAGTGCGGCTGCAATGCACGGGAACGTTCCGTTGCTCTAGACGGCGCCTCTCCGTTTTTCCCCTGTTTCGTTTTCCGGTGATTGCTTCCCCTTCTTCTCTTTCTTCGTTTCGTTTTATTATTTTCGTTCCCCTCCTCCACCATTGTTTCCGTCCCCACAGTTTTTTTTTGCTCATTCCACACGTTCTGCCCAGACAAGACATGACATTCGACCGATCACAGCCAGCCTTTCGTCGCCGTTCGCAGCGCCGACGGTGCCACAGTGAGACGGGTGTTCGGACCGACACGTTGCCGTGATGCCGATAGACAGCTACTCAGAGCCGCCGGATCGGATCACATCACCGACAAACCGGCCATTTCACCGGGGGACACACAGACAACCGCGTGTACGCCCATAACAACAAACAACGACCGTCGTCGTCTACCGTCACTGAACCGAACACACGTGCACCTTGAATGACGACACCGGCGTGCGTGCGTGCGCACAACAATCAATCATTCAATCAACTGCAGAAACGGCTATCAAAATCAAGGGCCAAATAAATGGGTACACCACCGTGCGTGTCGCCTACCCCACCCGCCCGTACAATTCTTGCGTCTTCCTAATGACTAGTAAAGACACGTCCATTTGTTTTAAAACGTCACCAACACACCTCCACGCCGTACAGCAAAGGGAATAGTAGACGGCAACACAACATTTCACCCTCGCCATCATGTATGTATGTATGTATGTATGTATGTATGTATGTATGATGTGACAAACAAACAAACCCGCAGACGGCCCTAACGGTGACATCCAACAATCGCGAGGGGTTTCAATTGCAGTCACGTGACTAACCGGGCAGACAGAGACAAAGAAAGGAAAGGAAAGGAAATCAGCGACACAGACAACACCTCCTGTCTATGTGTCGACAAACAAACAACCAACCAACCACGCCAAGACTCGCGAGCACGCATAACCACATTCGAGACCACCACCACCACCACCACCACCACCAGCTGCTTCGCAACCAACCAAACCGGGTAGCTAGCTATGCGCCGCCTCACACAAACAACAATTCCGCTCTTCCCGCAAAGGCAATTTGGTGGCCCTGAAAAGGGCCGTTTTTTGCCGCTCTCGCAACGGAGGGGAGCTCCCTAGAGCCTTAACCCCCTCACTTGGAGCTCGTGTACTTGGTCACCGCCTTCGTGCCCTCGCTCACGGCGTGCTTGGCCAGCTCGCCAGGCAGCAAGAGCCGCACAGCCGTCTGGATCTCGCGGGACGTGATGGTCGAGCGCTTGTTGTAGTGCGCCAGGCGAGACGCCTCGGCCGCAATGCGCTCGAAAATGTCGTTCACGAAGCTGTTCATGATGCTCATCGCCTTCGACGAGATGCCCGTGTCGGGGTGCACCTGCTTCAGCACCTTGTAGATGTAGATGGCATAGCTCTCCTTCCTCTTGCGCTTCTTCTTCTTGTCGCCCTTCGAAATGTTCTTCTGCGCCTTGCCAGCCTTCTTGGCGGCCTTCCCGCTAGTCTTGGGCGGCATCTCGAACGTACAACAGCAAGCAGCAAGCGCTCCCCTCTAGTCAGCGTCTCCCCACACAGTGGCACCCGCCGCTACCGCAACACCGCACCTTTACCAGCTCGCCCTGTTGCGGCCGCCGACCAATGGGGCGCGCGCGCAACCGGCCGCCGCACCCGAGCCCATAAAGGGACCCCCACCCTAGTCCCGCCGCCACGCACTCCGCTGCTCGACTCGCTGCGGCTCGCACCGTTACGTTACGTGTTTCAACTAGCCAAACGCCATGTCCGGACGCGGAAAGGGAGGCAAAGTCAAGGGCAAGTCAAAGTCCCGCTCAAGCAGGGCTGGGCTCCAGTTCCCGGTCGGCAGAATCCACCGCCTCCTGCGCAAGGGAAACTACGCCGAGCGCGTCGGCGCCGGGGCGCCCGTCTACCTCGCCGCCGTCATGGAGTACCTCGCGGCTGAGGTGCTCGAGCTGGCCGGAAACGCGGCCCGCGACAACAAGAAGACGCGCATCATCCCGCGCCACCTGCAGCTCGCCATCCGCAACGACGAGGAGCTCAACAAGCTCTTGTCGGGCGTCACCATCGCACAGGGTGGTGTCCTGCCCAACATCCAGGCCGTCCTGCTGCCAAAGAAGACCGAGAAGAAGGCCTAAACAGAGAGCGCGGAGCTGCGCTTGCGTGCTCCCTGCACGCAAACGCGCCTGCCTTTGCCTTGCCGGCTCGGCTCACAACAATCGGCCCTTTTCAGGGCCACCACACAAACCTACGTCCAAAGCAAAGTTTCCGTCGTCCGTGCTCGCCGCACTTTACACAACACGTCCACATACATACATTGCACAGCCAGCGCCGGCGCACGTCCGCCATCTTGTCCACAGCCCGTGTGGCCGAACGCGCACACATTTTGTCGTTTCTCTCTTTTTGTCTTTTTCCTGTTTCTGCACCCCTCCGCGCACGCACAGAGTCGCGTTCCAAACGACAACGACATCAATACACCGATAATGTGATGATCATTGTTAGCATTCTAATGTTTCAATTAAAGGGGCGCGCGTGGCACACACAGCGCGTAAACGGTCCGACGACGACACGCCGGCCGCCGCGCGCTCCAAACGCACAGGCACAGGACAAAACCAAACAGCTGATCCGATCGATCGATCCGGCCGGCCCGCCCGCCTATGCCCACGCCACAAACAAACAAACAACAAACCACGCACACACTGGACTCAGCCGCGCCCATCGCGTCAAACTCAAAAACTAACGCACGCGCAGCACAACAACAACAACAACAACAACACGCACAGGCAACACAGACTCTTTCGCACTTTTCAATCTCCGAACAGTGTGGTGGCCCTGAAAAGGGCCGTTTTCGTCTCTCCCACCAAGCACGGGCACGGCACGGCCGCGGGAAGGCCACAACGCAGCACAGCACACCGGCTGGCTGGCTGCCTGCCTGCCTAACCGCCGAAACCGTACAGGGTGCGCCCCTGCCTCTTCAGGGCGTACACCACGTCCATGGCCGTCACAGTCTTGCGCTTGGCGTGCTCAGTGTACGTCACCGCGTCGCGGATCACGTTCTCCAGGAACACCTTCAGCACTCCGCGGGTCTCCTCGTAGATCAGACCAGAGATGCGCTTCACGCCGCCCCTGCGAGCCAGGCGGCGGATGGCGGGCTTCGTGATGCCCTGGATGTTGTCGCGCAACACCTTGCGGTGCCGCTTGGCGCCACCCTTGCCCAGCCCCTTTCCTCCCTTGCCGCGGCCTGTCATTCTTCTTCCTTCCTCCTCCTCAAGCAAGCAAGCGAAAAAAACACAAGCGCCAGCTCCTCACCCGGCGCTAGCGAGTCGGCTACGGTGCGAGCTCTCTGCCGCCGCCCCCCTATATAGACTCTGGCCCGCCCTCCCCCCACCACGCGCACCGAGGGCATATAAGCGCGGCGCGGGGCCGCGCGGGCCCCCCCATCAGCCTCTTGCCCGCCATCTCCAAGGTGTTCGAGAGGCTGTACCTTAAACGTCTGCTCATCCACATTGCCCGAGAACGAGTCCTCCCTGATGAGCAGTTCGGCTTCAGGCAGGGACACGCCACCACTCACCAACTCCTGCGCCTTGTAGAAGAGGCACTGGACGCCATAGAACGTAGGGAGTACTTCGGGGCCATATTCCTCGACGTGTCCAGGGCGTTTGACTCGGTCTGGCACGAAGGGCTGCTCTACAAATTATTTTCCCTTGGCTTCCCAGTGTCCCATGTACGGCTCATAGCCACATATCTGGAAGGACGCACCTTCCATGTTCGGATCCCTGACGGGAAATCCACACGACGACGCATCAGGGCAGGAGTACCACAAGGCAGCGTACTAGGACCGCTACTCTACTCCCTCTTCACAGCCGATCTGCCCTCTGCGCCGAGGGTACATTTAGCTCTCTACGCAGATGACACTGCACTCTTCTCTCGTTCTCGGAGTGCGGCAGGTCTTCAACAGCGGCTCCAGGGGGCTACAGATTCCCTACTCGATTGGGCTCGGACCTGGCGTCTGGCATTTAATCCCTCCAAAACCCAAGCCCTTATCGTCTGCCGACGCCATATTCCCATTCGACTCCCTCAGGTGTTGGTCCTTGGTACCCCAGTCCCCTGGACTCGTACTGCGAAGTACTTGGGTGTTACCCTGGACCAGCGCCTCACCTGGCGCCCCCACATCGATGACGTGCGTCGTAAGGCAATGGGCCGGCTATGCCTGCTCTACCCTCTCATCAATCCCACCTCTTCCCTCCCCACGCACCTTGCTGTTAGACTGTACACCTCCCTTGTTCGCCCCATCCTTGAATACGCGGTGGTGGTTTGGGGCAATGCTGCCCCCACCCACCTCCGCCGCCTCCAAACCGTCCAGAACCGGGCTCTCCGGCGTGCCCTCCGCCTCCCCTTCGACTTCCCGACCCACGAGCTCCACCTCCTGGCTGAAGTGCCGCTCCTTCGTACCCGCATCCTCTCCGCCGCCAACTCCTTTTACCACCAAACCCGTCACTCTCCTAATCCCTTAATCCTTTCCCTGGGCACCCGTGTTCACCGACTAGCCACCACTCGCTGGCCCGACCTTTTATTTCGCCCCCCATGAACTCGCATGCACCAGCCAACTCAACTCATGCCGATTACCTACCTCACACCATAGATTATTCCCCCCAACATGTCATGTCATTCGCTCCACCACCACGCCCCCCCTTCCTCCCACACTACCCCCACTGTTGGCCTAATCATGGTAGGCCCTCCCCCCCTTTTTTCCACTTCATCTGTCACCCTCTTACTTCTTTCTCTTCCCCTCCCCCCAACCACTGCGCCATTTGCTGACTGACTGCCGCCACCACCAAGGAGCCGCTATGCAGAAGAAGAACTTTCACTAACTCTCACTCTTCCTTCTCCTATCCTTTATTCTGTCACTAATTGCAATTCCCGGCCAGTCAATTGGGCCGTTCGTTTTCCGTTTCTCTCACTGTCCCTCTTACTATCCTATAATCTTTCTTTTATAAAAAAAAAAAAAAAAAAAAAAAAAAAAAAAAAAAAAATATGGCCAGTCAATTGGGCCTTTCGTTTTCCCACCTCTCTCACTATCGCTCTGACTATTCTTTCATCCTTTAAAAAAAAAAAAAAAAAAAAAAAAAAAAAAAAAAAAAAAAAAAAAAAAATTAATGCACAACAAGCCATGCAGCCCTACACCGCCAAGAACTTTTTCGCCAACCCGTCATGCCAGAAGGTGAAGCGCCTCGTGCGCTAGTACTTCGTTCCCAGTCGAGGATATCTTCCTCCTTATATTGTGCCGCTGCTGCTGCTGCCGCGCGGGCCCGTTGTCAAGGCAGCACCGGACGCTTCGTGTACCGCACGCACCTCCACGCCGCTCTTCCGCTATGGCCCGCACAAAGCAAACGGCCCGCAAGTCCACCGGCGGAAAGGCGCCGCGCAAACAGCTCGCCACCAAGGCGGCGAGGAAGAGCGCGCCCGCCACCGGCGGCGTCAAGAAGCCCCACCGCTACAGGCCGGGCACCGTCGCCCTGCGGGAAATCAGGCGCTACCAGAAGAGCACAGAGCTGCTCATCCGCAAGCTGCCGTTCCAGCGCCTAGTGCGCGAGATCGCCCAGGACTTCAAGACCGACCTGCGCTTCCAGAGCTCCGCAGTCATGGCCCTGCAGGAGGCCAGCGAGGCCTACCTCGTCGGCCTCTTCGAAGACACCAACCTGTGCGCAATCCACGCCAAGCGCGTCACCATCATGCCCAAGGACATCCAGCTCGCGCGCCGCATCCGCGGCGAGCGCGCCTAGAAACCGCGCCGCGCACGCGCGCCCGCCCAACAAAAACGGCCCTTTTCAGGGCCACTAACATCTCTCCGTCGCGAGCAAAACTTTTGTCGGTCTTGCCGCCCCGCAAAACAAACAACCACCAATTCCCCTCCCGTCCACAGCCGCTCTCGCCAACAATCGACGTCATCCCATCCCTCACAATACACACACACACACAACAGCCGGACGACGTCACCAACACACCGCGGGTGGCTGGCCGCCGCCGTCTCCGAGGCGCGCGCACGCTACGCTACACTACACTACACTACACTACACTACAACGTCAACGCCACCGCGCCTTCCCAATTCCCGCCGGCCACTTCCACGTCTCACGTCCCCCCCCGCCGCTTTCAAAGAGAGAGAGAAGAGACAACACACACACACAAAAGACACGACATCCGCAAAGCAAGCAAACACACAAACAAACAAACAAACAAACAAGAGTCTCCAGAAACATACATGAGCAACCAAACGTCGGCCGCCGCAAAAAAAACAACAACAACAACAAAACAAAAAACAACAGAGACCAACAAACGGCCACAACCGCTCCGCTACCGCGCGCCGCCGCCTACCGCCACCGGCACCACAATCCAACCACCACGGCACGCAAACAGTACCCACAAAGGGTCACACACAACCAACCACACCGGCGCATGCACGACAATCAACGCCTTCCCGACGTCCTTTGATGGCCCTGAGAAGGGCCGTTTTGGGCCGCGCGACAGCCGCAGCCGTGCCATCGCGCGCCACTAAGACGACGCGGGGGAGGGCGGTGGGGGACGACGGCGTCAAGCGCCAACCCCTCTCCCTTGCCTTTCTTTAACTTTACTACTTTACTTCTTCTTCTTGGGCGACGCCTTCGCCTTAGACGGCGTCGTCGCCTTCTTCGGGCGCGGCGCCTTCGGCTTCTTCGTCGGAACCTTGGCGGCCTTCTTCGCCTTCGACGGCGACTTGGCCTTGGCCGGCTTGGCCGCAGCCGCCTTCTTCGCACCCGCGGGAGCCGCCGACGCCGCAGACGCCTTCTTGGCGGCGCCCGCCTTCCGACCGGTCGCCGCCTTCACGCCACCAGCCTTCTTTGCGCCGGCCGCGCGGCCGCCCTTCTTCTCCTTGCTGGCCGGAGCGGCGCGCTTCTTCTTCGCACCGCCGGCACGAGCCTTGCCGCCCTCGGCCGCCCCGCCGCCGGCGCCGGCAAGCTTGAAAGAGCCGGACGCGCCCTTCCCCTTCGTCTGCACCAGCTCGCCAGCCACGACGGCCGACTTGAGGTACTTCTTGATAAAGGGCGCCAGCTTCTCCGCGTCCAGCTTGTAGTGCGCGGCAATGTACTTCTTGATCGCCTGCAGCGACGAGCCGCCGCGCTCCTTCAGACTCTTGATGGCGGCCGTCACCATCTCAGAGGTGCGCGGGTGCGCAGGCTTGGCGCGCGGCTTCTTCGCAGACGCCGCAGACTTGGCCTTCTTCGTCGTGCCGGTGGCGGCGGGTGCCGCAGCAGTCTCGTTCGTAGCCGCCTGATCTGCCATTATTTCGACGGACGACGCGCGTACACACAACAACAGAACAGCGAGAGAGCGGCGAGAGCACGGCAGAGAATAGCCGCCGCGCCGCCAGGCCCAGCCAGTGTCGCGGGCGGGCGCGGACGGCCGAGAGAGCGGCCGCCACTCTGCGCGCCGCCGCGCCGCGCCTCCCGCGCTTGCTACCGCCCAACGTCCGACAGCCTGTGCGGACCAGCCCCAAACCTGCGCCGCAACCACCCGCGCCATTCAAACCACCGAGGATGGGGCTACACACGGCCACACCACAGTCGCCAACCAGTCGCCACGGCAGCGCCGCAAACCACGGCCAAACTGCAGCTACCGCGCGCTACAGCCTGGCTCGGCCCGCCGAGAATCGCCGCCCCCGCCCAAATGCCGCCCCCACAGCCCCAGCCGACGACCCGCCACAATGGCCAAACCTTCGGCAAAACTGGCGCACCGTCGCCGCGCCAGCCCGGCCAGCGCGGCCGCCGCCACAGCCACACAAGCGGAGGCGTGCGGCGATGACGGCCGTGCAAACGCACCTCCGCCGCCCCATCGCCCTCCCACCGTTTCCCGATCGGCCCGCGGCCGTCGGGCCACCTCGCCCGCCAACATTCGCGCCCGTTTCTCACAAAATTGCCCGCCGCAAAACAAAAACGAGCGCCGCCTGCGCAACATGGCCACCGGCCAACCGAGGCGCCGCCGCCCCTCGCCGCTTTAAGCGACGGTGGCTAACCGCCATCCGCAACTACAGACGCACCGAATCTGCCTTCAAAAGCACACACCGACAGCCGACCTCTAACATTTAGACTCCGCAAGCCACCCAACGGTGTGTGGCGGAGGGCACTTCACGTGCCACTGTCATTTACCTCCCTTCGCTGTTCCAGTCGCGTATGGTTTCGCGGGACGAACTGACAGTCTGCAAAAAAAAAACACCGCCTCCGTGCGCGCTCGAATCTCTCTAACCACATCCATTCGTGATCTCCTCGGGAGGTATACACGTAGGGGGGAAGCAATATATTCGATACCCCATCCAGAAACGCAATATCGCGAAACCTGGCGAGCAAGCTACACCGCGATGCAGAGCGCCTCTATTGCAGGGTCTGCCGCTTGGGTTTGTTAAACATCTCCGTAACGCTATCACGGTTACCAAATGACCCTGCGACGAAACGTTGGATCGTCTCCGGTCGCCTCCGTCAACGCGACCTGGTACGGATCCCACACTGATGGGCAACACTCACGTATGGGTCGAACGAACGGGTGTTTTGTAAGCCACCTCCTCCTTTGTTGATGGACTACATTTGCTACGCATTCTCCCAATAAATCGCAACCTGGTACCCGCCTTACCACCAATTACTTTTTTTGTTTTTTTTTTTTTTTTTTTTTTTTTTATATGATGATCATCCCACTCCCAATCACTCCGCACGCATACTCCCAGATATTTTACAGACGTAACTGCTACCAGTGTTTGTCCCGCTATCATCATATAATCAATCATACAATAAAGGGTCCTTCTTTCTTATATTATTCGCAATACATTACATTTGTCTATGTTAAGGGACAGTTGCCACTCCCTGCACCACGTGCCTATCCGCTGCAGATCGTCCTGCATTTTTCGCTGCAACTTCTCTGTATACTACAGCATCATCCGCGAAAAGACGCATGCAACGTCCGACACTATCTACTAGGTGTGTGAAGAGCAATGGGTCCCATAACACTCCCCTGTGGCACGCCAGAGGTTACTTTAACGTCTGTAGACGTCTCTCCATTGATAACAACATGCTGTGTTCTGTTTGCTACAATCTCTTCAGTCCAGCCACACAGTTGGTCCGACATTCTGCAGACTCTCTTACATTGTTTATCAGGCGACAGTGCGGAACTGTATCGAACGCCCTCCTTCCGGATGTCAACCAAAATGGCATCTACCTGGGAGCCTGTATCTAATATTTTCTGGGTCCCATGAACAAATAAAGCGCGTTGGGTCTCACACGATCGCTGTTTCCGGAATCCGTGTTGATTCCTACATAGTAGACACTGGGTTTCCAAAAAACGACATGCTACTACTCGAGCATAAAACATGTTCTCAAATTCTACAACCGACCGACGTCACAGATATAGGGCCTATAGTTTTGCGCATCTGCTCGACGACCCTTCTTCAAGCCCGGGACTACCTGTGCTCTTTTCCAATCATTTGGAACCCTCCGTTCCTCTAGAGACTTGCGGTACACGGCTGTTAGGAGGTTCTGTCGCGTACTCTGTGTAGAATCGAATTGGTATCCCGTCAGGTCCAGTGGACTTTCCTCTGTTGAGTGATTCCAGTTGCTTTTCTATTCCTCCTTGGACACTTATTTCGATGTCAGCCACTTTTTCGTTTGTGCGAGAAGGAACTGCAGTGCGGTCGTCCTCCGTGAAACAGCTTTGGAAACAGGTGTTTAGTATTTCACAGCTTTTTACGCGTGTCATCCTCTGTTTCAATGCCATCATCATCCCGGAGTGTCTGGATATGCCGTTTCGAGCCGCTTACTACTGATTCAACGTACGACCACAACGTCCCAGGATTTGATTTGATTTGATTTGATTTCCTGTCACGTCGGTACATGGAATTTTACTTTCGCATTCACCGGACGCTTCACGCATAGCCCTCCTTACGCTAACTTTGGACATCGTTTAGCGTCTGTTTGTCTGAGAGGTTTTGGCTGCGTTTCAACTTTGAGTGAGGCTCTCTTTGCTTTCGCTATAGTTTCCTAAACTTTGGTTGTTGTACCGCGGTGGGTTTTTCCCATCCCTCACAGTTTTACTCGGCACGTACCTGTCTAAGACGCATTTTACGATTGCCTTGCACTTTCTCCATACACACTCAACATTGTCGGTGTCGGAGCAGACATTTGCGTTTTCATCTGTCTGGTAGTCTCAAATCTGCCTTCTATTACTCTTGCTAAACAGATAAACCTTCCTCCCTTTTTTTTTTTTTTTTTTTGTATATTCCTATTAACGTCCATATTCAGCGATGCTGCAACGGCCTCTTGATCACTGGGTCCCTGTTCTGCACATACAGAGTCGACAAGTTCGGGGTCTGTTTGTCATCGGTAGGTCCACGATGTTATCTCCACGAGTCGGTTCTCTCTCTGTTTAATTGCTCGCGGTAATTTTCGTTCGGATAGTGCACTCAGTATAATGTCACTCGATGCTCTGTCCCTACCACCCGTCCTGAACATCTGGCACATTGAAATCTCCACCTAAGACTGTAACACGCTGGGGAAAGGAAAATGTATGTCCACATTTTCTCTCACGTGTTCGGCCACTAATGCTGCTGCGTCGCGAGGTCGGTAAAAGGAGCCAATTATTAACCTAGCTCGGCTGTTGAGTGTACCCTCCACCCACAATAGTTCACAGGAACCGTCCACCACTTCTACTTCACTACACAGGATAAACTACTACTACTAACAGCGACGAACCACTCCACCACCGGTTGCATGCACGCTATCCTTTCTAAAGCACCGTCTGTACCTATAACGATTGCAGCTTCGGTGCTTTCTATCAGCGCTTGACGTTCCGGTACTTCGACAGTTGACAATTACAATACCGATTGCCGCTTGGTCCCCGCATGTCCTGACCTTGCCCCGCGCCCGTTGAGGCTGTTGCCCTTTCCGTACTTGCCCAAGGGCCATCCAACCTAAACAGAACCGCCCAGCCCACGCCACACAACCCCTGCTACCCGTGTAGCCGCTTGTTGCGTATAGTGGACTCCACCTAAGACTATAACATGCCCTAAGGCATTCGCGGTGTACACCACCCTAAGGTGAGGTTAGGTTAGGTGGACGTGGGTTAGGTTAAGGGTTACAGTTAGGTTAGGCGTCAAAGTTAGGTTAAGCGTTCGGACGTGAGGCGTCAGGTGGCCGCACCTACCTTACGGCCGGACATCTTAGGTTAGAGGTTAGGTTAGGTTAAGGCGCCGAGAGGTCCGCGGTCAGGTTACGTTCACCTTCGGGCGCCACACGTAGGTTTCAAAGGTGTGTCGGTCGGTCGTCGGCAAGCCGCAAAAACTACAGACGACGTCGACCAAACCGCCGCAAGACCGAGCAGGAGGCAGATATACCGGCCGGCCGGCCGGCCCCACACACACACAACACAACACAAAATTAAAAACACCACCCACCGGCCAAACGGCACAAAAAACAAAAAAAACAAAAAACCACAAACCCGAGCACCACGTCGACCAGAGGCAACCCGCCGCTCACGCGACATGGCTGGCAACTAAGGGGCAAACTGCAACGGCGCTTTCCGCACCGGGCCGGATGCACGTACGACAACACCGCTACCCGTACGCAGGCCTCCCATTGCACACAGCCGCTCTGTGTTTGAACATCATCAATGGCGCGCCCGCGCCTCGTCGCGGTCGCAGCCATAACGCCGCCACTTTTGCACCAACACATTCACGCACGGCAAAACAGCTCGCCGACACAGCACAGCCGACAAACAAAAACAACCCGCGAGACGGGGGCGACAACGACAACGACAACGACAACGACAACGACAACGACAACAGCAAACAACTCGCACCAAGCGTCCAACAGGTAACAAACGGACAAGCACAGCCACTGCTAACGGCCACGACGCCCCAGCGGCACACTGCTCCTTTCCCGCCACACTCGATTCACAACGCACGCACGCGACCCCGTCAACGACACCGACACGACACACGACGGGCTCCCTTCCCGCAACCTACACCTTTCCGCCACTACGCACAGCTCCACCCGACGCGCCCGTCGCAACGACACTACTGCACGCACTATCCACCCGCCTCCTCCTCTCCCCCCCCCCCTTCCCGTACACAACAACACGGCCAAAAACAACACTCACGACCCAAACATAATAACGACATGGCACGTGCATCGGCGCACACCCCAACCAGTCACCGTCGACAACCACACGCAAGGCACGAAACCGGCGTCCTTCCACGTTGCCATCAAAGCTGCACAAACAACCACAGGAGGAACCACCAACAACGGGCCGGCCCGCCGGCCCGCCCCAATATTCTCCCACCCTCACCTCACGCCGCAACCACCAAACGCACATTCCCGCTCGCTACCACACACCTCTCGGCGGCCGCTTCGCAAAAACATGACGTGACGTGACGTGACGTGACATCATCACATCACGGGCTACGCACGCACACCGACCCACTTTCCTGCCCTTCGCCCTCTTCTTTCCGACGCCTGCCTTCGGCCGAGCACACGTACGTGGCACAACGCCCAACACAGTCACACACAGTCGACAGGCGCACGCCCAGGCACGCAACGACGCAGCGCAGCAAAGGCGCCCGCAACACATACCTCCTCTCTCTTCTCGCCGCCGACCGCCCGCCAGCCAGCCAGCCAGCCACTCGCAATGTGCACTGCCAACCAGCCACACGTCCACCGCGCCGCCTCCGACCACCCGCCAGGGGGGCGCTCACGTCCGCGACAACAGCGCGGCCCGCCGCCGGGCGGGCCCAGCCGAACCCAGCCCAGCCGGCGCGCGCTGCTCTGCACTCGGCGCGCCACACATCCTGCTGCAGACCGGGCTCGTCTCTCTGTACGCGTCTGCCCGCATCTCGTCTTCCTGCGCATCAACACAACGAGGCCGCGTGAGCAAACCCCCCCGTCACAACGCCACATCACACACTGCCTTGTCTACCGCCTAAATGCACTCACCAGCCATCCGCTTCGTCTTCGTCTTGTTTACTCGTTGTTGTTGCAGCGGCGCACACAGCCCCGGCCGGCCGCATCCGAGGGTGGCCCGCCGCCAGCGTCTCCTCCTTGGGCACAGGTGCGGTGCGGTGCCGTGCCGTGCCGTGGCCGCCCATCCATCCAACCGCACGCATTTTGCTGGCCGCCTCTGCTGCAGAAGAAGACAAAAAAAAAAACGAAACGTACAAACATACACGCACCCACAGCGTGGCCACACACGGACGGGACCGACAGGCTCCAAGGCGACCAAAGGATAAAAACAAAATAAAACACTAAAAGACGCAAGCAAGCACCAAGCAAGCTGTCGCCTCGCGCCTCTGTCCTTCCGCCCCCGCCATTCTCTCCCACCACATGCCCACAAACACCACCGCCTCCCCCTCCCCGCACCTCCACATTCGCCCCCTCCATTTTGTTCCTTTCTCGTTCTTCCCTTCTGTGTGTCTGCGTGCGTGCGCGGGCGGCGCCTCTCAACATCCGCCGGCCGTCCGTCCCGTTTTCGCCGTACCACACACGCCACCGCCTCGCCTCCTCCCCGTCCACCACCGCCGCCCCTGTCCGCCCCGCACAACACCATACACCGCTGCTTGTCCTGGCCGTTGCCACCAAAGGCGCCAGCCGCAAACCGCGCCAACGCCGCAGCGCGCGTGCCTCCTTCCTTCTTGCTTCCTTCTCCGTGCCGACGCGGCCTCTATTCCCGCACCCATTCGGCCGACGACACAGCCGTTGGGCTCCGCACTGCGCGTACCGGCGTTACGCACGCACACCCACCCCCCTCGCGAACGCACGACTCATTCATTGTCTTTGTTGTTTCTCCTCTTTCTTAACGTCTTTGTTTGTTGTTTGTTTTCTTTTTTTTTTTCGTTTTTCCCCACCGCCACATGTGACACAATGCCTCCCTCCACCTTTCGTTCGTGGTTGCTTGCTTTGTTTCTCTTTCTCATTGGTACACGTCCGACGCGCTCCATTTCCACCACACCACGGCCATCGGCCTCCTCAACGGGCAGGCGCAGTGTGCCATTCTCCGGCGCACAAGCACACCGCGCGGTACTGGCGCGGCTCGCCACGCCACGCCACGCCACGCCACGCCACGCCACCGGTGCGCAGCAGCACATGTGATGTCTCGCAACACGACACGCGGTGCGCACACCCCGACCACGCGGCTCTAAAGGCATGGCACCGGCGACATGCGCCGCCCCAGCCACGCATCCGTCGTCTCAAGTTGTTCACTGCCAGCCGCGTCTGAGGCTACAACCGCACCACCACATCAACGGTCCCCCTCCCGGCAACACATTTGTTGCACAAACAAACACAACCGCCGAGCGCAGCGCGAACCACCCACACGCGCCCTCCGCGTCTCCTTTCTCTCCTTTCGCCCCCTCCCATCTCCCGAATATGCCAGCAGCGCAGCGTTACGCGTGCCCCTCACCCGTCCACACTACCGCGAAACGAGCACGCCTTCCGGGCCACATGCAAGGGCACGCCCACCACCAAATACTGCCGTATTCACGGACGCAGTTCGCAACACGCAACGCACTCTCCACCTACCTTCTTTCTCTCGTCCCTTCTCTTTAAAAACAAAACAAACACACAAACCAACCAACCACGGCTAACACACTTTTTCGCGACACCTTTGACTGCGTTATCTTGACCGTGACGGCAGCTATCGACCATCCATTCCCCACTACACACACACACACACACATCATTCGCTACACCGCACACGAAACGGCAAAGGGCAAGGCACTCTCTCATAGATTCTTCCTCCGAGCCATATCGGGCGAACGTTGCATCCGGGAAGGCAATGCAATTCAGCCGTCACTTGCAGCCGCGCCGTAAACGCATTTCAGTGCGGCTGCAATGCACGGGAACGTTCCGTTGCTCTAGACGGCGCCTCTCCGTTTTTCCCCTGTTTCGTTTTCCGGTGATTGCTTCCCCTTCTTCTCTTTCTTCGTTTCGTTTTATTATTTTCGTTCCCCTCCTCCACCATTGTTTCCGTCCCCACAGTTTTTTTTTGCTCATTCCACACGTTCTGCCCAGACAAGACATGACATTCGACCGATCACAGCCAGCCTTTCGTCGCCGTTCGCAGCGCCGACGGTGCCACAGTGAGACGGGTGTTCGGACCGACACGTTGCCGTGATGCCGATAGACAGCTACTCAGAGCCGCCGGATCGGATCACATCACCGACAAACCGGCCATTTCACCGGGGGACACACAGACAACCGCGTGTACGCCCATAACAACAAACAACGACCGTCGTCGTCTACCGTCACTGAACCGAACACACGTGCACCTTGAATGACGACACCGGCGTGCGTGCGTGCGCACAACAATCAATCATTCAATCAACTGCAGAAACGGCTATCAAAATCAAGGGCCAAATAAATGGGTACACCACCGTGCGTGTCGCCTACCCCACCCGCCCGTACAATTCTTGCGTCTTCCTAATGACTAGTAAAGACACGTCCATTTGTTTTAAAACGTCACCAACACACCTCCACGCCGTACAGCAAAGGGAATAGTAGACGGCAACACAACATTTCACCCTCGCCATCATGTATGTATGTATGTATGTATGTATGTATGTATGTATGATGTGACAAACAAACAAACCCGCAGACGGCCCTAACGGTGACATCCAACAATCGCGAGGGGTTTCAATTGCAGTCACGTGACTAACCGGGCAGACAGAGACAAAGAAAGGAAAGGAAAGGAAATCAGCGACACAGACAACACCTCCTGTCTATGTGTCGACAAACAAACAACCAACCAACCACGCCAAGACTCGCGAGCACGCATAACCACATTCGAGACCACCACCACCACCACCACCACCACCAGCTGCTTCGCAACCAACCAAACCGGGTAGCTAGCTATGCGCCGCCTCACACAAACAACAATTCCGCTCTTCCCGCAAAGGCAATTTGGTGGCCCTGAAAAGGGCCGTTTTTTGCCGCTCTCGCAACGGAGGGGAGCTCCCTAGAGCCTTAACCCCCTCACTTGGAGCTCGTGTACTTGGTCACCGTCTTCGTGCCCTCGCTCACGGCGTGCTTGGCCAGCTCGCCAGGCAGCAAGAGCCGCACAGCCGTCTGGATCTCGCGGGACGTGATGGTCGAGCGCTTGTTGTAGTGCGCCAGGCGAGACGCCTCGGCCGCAATGCGCTCGAAAATGTCGTTCACGAAGCTGTTCATGATGCTCATCGCCTTCGACGAGATGCCCGTGTCGGGGTGCACCTGCTTCAGCACCTTGTAGATGTAGATGGCATAGCTCTCCTTCCTCTTGCGCTTCTTCTTCTTGTCGCCCTTCGAAATGTTCTTCTGCGCCTTGCCAGCCTTCTTGGCGGCCTTCCCGCTAGTCTTGGGCGGCATCTCGAACGTACAACAGCAAGCAGCAAGCGCTCCCCTCTAGTCAGCGTCTCCCCACACAGTGGCACCCGCCGCTACCGCAACACCGCACCTTTACCAGCTCGCCCTGTTGCGGCCGCCGACCAATGGGGCGCGCGCGCAACCGGCCGCCGCACCCGAGCCCATAAAGGGACCCCCACCCTAGTCCCGCCGCCACGCCACGCATTCCGAGTTGCGATGTCGAGGCGAAAGGACGTGTTTGACGATCGAGCGAAGGGTGTGGCGGATCGCTGTCCGGCGGGGTCAGCTCAGGCGACTGAGTTGCTCCCGTCGGCGGCCCCATCCGGCCCCCCACTTATGACGAACCGGCGCCGACTACCTGACGATGACTTGGATATTTCTTCTGGTGATGTTTCTCGCTCCCGGGAGCGCATGCATGTGCGCATGCACAAGCTTGCCACTGGGGGTGACTACCCCGGTCGTGAGGACGACGCAGCTGCCGTACTTGCGTACTGCAGGATCTGGAAGGCTGCTGCACTGCCGGGCACGGGGCGACAGGCGGCAGGTGAGCCGGTGGGGGCCTCGCCAGGCGCACACTCTGCGTCCCTGGCGACGGCGGTCTCACAGGGAGCGCCACGGGGGCCGGCCATGCAAGAGGTCGGTTCGCTCGTGGCTGCTCCTACGGCCCTGCAACATCAAGACCCCGTAGCCACGCCAGTTTCTGCCCCGCCCTGCGCGAAGGGCACTACCGCGGTCTGGGCGGGTGCAAAGCCAGCTCAAGAGGCCGCCGTGATTGCCACCGACGACGACTTGCCTGACGCAAATCTTGCGGAGGCCATCGCTGACGCTGACCGACGAGACGCTGACGATGCTCGTGCGTTCCGGAAGCGCCGTGCTGACGCAGCTGACGACTCTGACGTCCGCTCCCAAGCCTCCGACACTGCTCGGCCGCGGAAGAAGGCCCCTAAGGCCTCCCGCGCCGCCGCTGCCGCTGCGGCCCAGACGGTCGCGACGTCGGTGTGCACGAAGGAGCAGCGGTCCTCCACAGGCCCTGCTGCTGCGCGCCGCCCTGATGAGGACGGTTTCATCACCCCTGCCAGGCGGCACACGGCACGGGCGGCTGTCCTCCAGCCTGCGCTGCCACTGCCGACCGCCAACGCTTTCCAGGACGCGTCTGATGACGTACCAGACGACGCTGGGGTTCCGCCCCGGCCTGCAGCGCCGCGTCCCCCGCCGATTGTGGTCCAATGGGACGGCCCTTATAAGCCGTTCGAGCAGAAGATCACTCGGGTGGCGCCCACTGCCAGCGTCAAGACCGCCGGCAATGATCTCTACCGGCTCTCCATGACGTCTGTCGAGGACTACCGTGCAGTAATGGATGTCATCTGCAAAGATGGCCTCCATTGCTACACTCACCCATCGGAGCCGCTCAAGCTGCTGAAGGTGGTGTTCCGCCGCCTCCCACTCCAGTTTGGGGCGGATTACCTCCGTGAAGAACTGGAGGACATGGGCTTTGGCATCCGCCACACGGGGCTCATGAACTCCCCACGCACTCACCGCCCCATGCCGCTGTACCAGGTCGTTCTTGTTGACAACCTGGAGAATCGCAAGATCTTTCAGGTGCGGCGGGTTGGGCGGGTCGACGTCGAAGTGGAGCCACTGCGGGCCAAGGGCAGGAGGGCCCAATGCTTCTCTTGCCAACGGCTCGACCATGTGTCTCGCTACTGTTCAATGCCGCCCCGCTGCGTCAAGTGCGGGGCCCAGCATCAGAGCAAGGAATGCCCGCTCGCACGAGAGGATAAACCGACGTGCTGCAACTGCAGTGGCGCGCACGTCGCGAGCTACCGCGGATGTCCTGCCTTCCAGCGTGGCCGGCACCAGCGCCGTGGCCCGGCCGCCCCTTCCCGCAAGGTACAGCCTGGTACCAGCTTCGCTGATGCCGCCAAGGGAGGGGCGCCCGCCCCCTCCTCTCAGCGGCCTGCTGCCTCCGATGGTGCTGCGCCGCAGCAGCCTGCCTCGTCCGATGCGGCTGCTGCCCCTGCCACCACGCCTCCCGCACCAGCTGCCGCCCCCCGCCGGCGCCGCCGCCGACCGCGGCGTACCGCGGCGGAACGTCCAGCCGCTGCTGCCCCACGCCGGCGGTCTGTTCCGCGGGCTGTCCCTCCGCAATCGCCGCCTCCTGCGGTCCTGCCGCAGCCTCCTGCCCCTGCCTTGGAGGCCGCCCCAGGGGCCACCACGGCTGCCGATGCGGCTGAGCTCCGTACGCTCCTGCGTTCGTTGAGCCAGCTGCTCGAGCAGCTTCCGGTGCTCGTCACCGCCGTCACGTCCGCCCTCCAGGCCGGCGTTGTTCCTACTGACCACCATGGAAAATGAGCATATCCATGGGCTCACCGTGTGTGGTTTCAACGCCCGCGGCTTGGTTCCCCAACAAGGGGAATTCCGCCAATTCCTCCGGGATGAGGCGATAGACATTTGTCTCGTCTGCGAGACGTTTCTGAAGCCTGGTGTGGCCGTCGGGGTGGCGAACTATCGCTGCTACCGTACCGACCGGCCCACCCATGGCGGAGGCACTGCTGTCTATGTGAAGGCTTCGCTGAAGCACCATGCCGTCCTGCTGCCGCCTCTCACCGCCGTGGAGGCCACTGGGGTGGCTATCACCACCACGGCTGGGGTCATTACATTCATAGCCGTCTACAGGCCCCCAAGGGGCCACCTCCTGGAGGCCGACCTTGATGCCCTGCTGACGCTGCGTGGGAAGCTGTTCATTGCGGGTGACTTGAACGCCAAGAGCCCGCAGTGGAACTCCCGAGTCACCAACGTCAGCGGGCGGCGCCTTCTCCGCGTCACACAGCGTCATGGCGCTGTTGTTCTCGGTCCATTTGACCGCACCTTCTTCCCCGTCCGCGGCCAGTCCGACGTGCTCGACGTAGCGGTCCTGAAAGGCGTCGGGCACTTTACGTCGGCTACTGTCCGCTGCGCCCTGTCCTCCGACCACCTTCCGGTGGTCTACGACATGGACGTCGTCGGCGCCTCCCTGCCGCCCGACCGCCGTACCTTCCGCGGCATTGACGAGGCCCGCTTTCAGGCTGACCTGCTCGGTCGATTCGGTGATGCTCCGGATCCTGCCCTGGAGGGGGCCGATGCTGCGCTGGCCTTTTTTACGCGGCACACACTCAGCGCTGCCGCCGCTGCGTCACCCCGCCAGCCACGGCGGCCTCGCGAGATGTCCCGGCAGCTTCCGCCGCACATCTTGGAGGCTATAACGGCCAAAAACCGCCTCTTCCGGGAGTGGCAGCTGACTCGCCAGCCTGCGACCAAGCGCCGCCTCAATCGGGCGCGGCGCGAAATCCGGGCCGCTATCGACCAACACCGCAACCGTGACTGGGCCGGCCTTGTGGCCACCCTGAACACGACTGATGGGAGTGCCTGGCGGACCGCCAAGCGCTTCCTCCGCCGCCGTCAGCCTGTTCCTCCGCTCCACGTCGGCGGCGAGGTTATCTGTGCCCCGGATGCCAAGGCCAACGCCCTCGCCGACGTGTTTGCCGACAACTTCCGCCCGGTCGCGGACGTCTTCGATGCCGACCACGTCCGTCTCGTGGAGGACCGCCTGCCGGCTTTCCTCGCCGCCAGGGCTGCTGACGATGTGATCGCCCCCATCACCGCCGATGAGGTTGGCCTCCAGCTCCGCCGCCTCAACCCTAAGAAGGCGGGTGGCTCCGATGGTGTCACAAACCGCCTCCTGCGGTTATTGCCGCCGGCACTTCATCAGCCACTGGCAGACACATTCAACTGCATTCTCCGCTCCGGGATCTTCCCTTCCGCGTGGAAACACGCGGAAGTGGTGGCTATCCCGAAGGCCGGCAAGGATCCGCGTCGGGTGGAGCACTACCGGCCGATCAGCCTGCTCCCGTCTCTCTCCAAGGTCTTTGAGAGACTGTACGTGGAGCGGCTGTGGCGCCACGTCACCGCCGAGGGGCTCCTTCCAGCGGAGCAATTCGGATTCCGGCGGGGCCACTCGACCACGCACCAGCTCTTACGCCTGGTGGAACAGGCGATGCGGGCGCTGGAGTCGCGGGAGTACCTTGGGGCGGTACTCCTAGACGTCTCCAAAGCGTTCGACTGCGTGTGGCACGAGGGCCTCGTGTACAAGCTTCTTGTACATGGGGTCCCGACGTCCCACGCCCTTCTGCTGCGGTCCTACCTCGCGGGCCGCACCTTCCACGTCCGGGCCGCCGGCGGCACCTCCACCGACCGGCCGATTCGTGCGGGTGTACCGCAGGGGTCGGTTCTTGGCCCCCTGCTGTACACCTTGTACACCGCTGACGCACCGCGAGTGGCGCGCGTGGAGTTGGCTCTTTATGCCGATGACACTGCGTTGTTCACCCGCAGCCTGAACGTGGTCGCGATGTGCCGCCGGCTGCAACTAGCGTGCGACGTCCTGGGGGCGTGGTCCACCAAGTGGCGCCTCAAATTTAACCCCGCCAAGAGCCAGGCGGTCGTCTTCACTCGGAGACGGCTGCCTCCTGCCCTGCCGCCTGTCTCGATCTCGGGAGGCCCCATCCCGTGGTCGCCGGCCGGCCGATACCTCGGTGTGACGCTAGACAGGCGCCTCACCTGGCTGCCGCACATCCGTGACATCAGGGGGCGGGCGATTGGGCGTCTCCGGGCGCTCTACCCGCTACTGAACCCCACGTCCACCCTCCCACCTCGGCACGGCCTGACCGTGTACTTGGCCCTCGTCCGGCCGGTACTCGAGTACGCCGCCGTCGTGTGGGGCAATGCCGCACCGTCGCACGTTGCGATGCTCCAGCGTGTCCAGAATCGGGCACTGCGACTCGCACTCCACAAGCCGCCACGTTACTCCACGCGGCTGCTTCATGAGGAAGCTGGCGTCCCGTTACTGCGGGATCGCATCAGGCAGTCCGCCAGGGTGTTCTACGCTTCTGCAGAACACTCTGGCAGTCACCTTATACGCGGTCTGGGGCACCAAGTCCACCGCTGGCCGACCACGCGTTGGCCTGATCTGCTGCGGGAGTAGTTTACTCCGCAGCCCCTATGACGCTTTAGACGCAGCGTCTGCCCCCGCGCGGCCGCTCACATAGGCCAATCCTAACTGTGAGGCCAACCACTCGTTCCTGAGGTCCACACAGGAATAGCAGCTTTGCTGCTTAGCCTGTCCCCCTCCTGGTCGATGAAACCAGAGACTTACAGTGCAGTGCAGTGCAGTGCAGTGCCGCCACGCAACCTCACACTTCCCTCATCATTGATAAAGCTCGCGCCCGTATGAACTTAATAAGAATCATAAAAGGGAGATTCTACGGTGCCCCCTCCTGGGTTTCAGTCCATACGTATAGCTGCTTTGTCAGACCCGTACTCGAGTACGCGGCAATTACATGGCTGAACTCAGCAGCGCAAACCAACAGGATACAGGCACACGACAGACGTAATCTCCGCATCGCCGGACGACTAAATCCAAACACCTCCTCCACTGACATTCACACCATCACGAACACTATCCCAATCCCAGACAGATGCCGCTTCCAAATTGCTAACTATGGATCGCAAAGACTTATAACTGATGGACCTATAAAAGACATCCTAACAAATAAACACTGGAAATTTAGGTACCCCCACTTCCAATACCCACTCCCAGCATACACAATAGCCAAATGTATACAAGAATTCATACCAGAGCACATCACTCCAGTCCTACACCTCATACACGAAATAGAAGACTAAGACATCACAGACTCGGAAAAGGAAAAAGACAATACTACTCCAACCAGAAGGAGCACCAAATAGACAATTCACGTAGAATAAGACAAGTAAACTAGGATAGGTTAAGAGAACTGGACCATAGGCTATAGAAAGAACACCAAATGGACAAAATTACATAGAATAAGACAAGTAGACTAGGATAGGGTAAGAGAACTGAACCATGAGCTATAGAAAGAACTCAAAAATTTGAATTACGATAGCAAACTAGATTAGGAAAACAGATTAAGAACACAACTCACTAGAATAGAAGATAATGTATCACATAGATGAATATTCGTTCCGCCCTAGCTGAGGTTTTGGTGGTTTTCCTCAAGCTGTAAGGCGAATGCCAGGGCGAGTATTCCCACCAAAAAAAGAAATTAAAATAATGTAATGAATATTCAGAAAAGAAAGAATACTTCCAATATGAATCGGAATGAACCCAAACAAAAGGAAAAAACAATCCCCATTGAAGAAATAAACTGTGACAAAACAGCATCACATTCCAACCCCCATGGCTGAAAAGCGGATTATATCGCGCATCAACAGCCACACGTTCTCCATCCCAGAGACGTGGAAAAAAAAAAAAAAAAAAAAAAAAAAAAAAAAAAAAAAAAAAAACTCCGCTGCTCGACTCGCTGCGGCTCGCACCGTTACGTTACGTGTTTCAACTAGCCAAACGCCATGTCCGGACGCGGAAAGGGAGGCAAAGTCAAGGGCAAGTCAAAGTCCCGCTCAAGCAGGGCTGGGCTCCAGTTCCCGGTCGGCAGAATCCACCGCCTCCTGCGCAAGGGAAACTACGCCGAGCGCGTCGGCGCCGGGGCGCCCGTCTACCTCGCCGCCGTCATGGAGTACCTCGCGGCTGAGGTGCTCGAGCTGGCCGGAAACGCGGCCCGCGACAACAAGAAGACGCGCATCATCCCGCGCCACCTGCAGCTCGCCATCCGCAACGACGAGGAGCTCAACAAGCTCTTGTCGGGCGTCACCATCGCACAGGGTGGTGTCCTGCCCAACATCCAGGCCGTCCTGCTGCCAAAGAAGACCGAGAAGAAGGCCTAAACAGAGAGCGCGGAGCTGCGCTTGCGTGCTCCCTGCACGCAAACGCGCCTGCCTTTGCCTTGCCGGCTCGGCTCACAACAATCGGCCCTTTTCAGGGCCACCACACAAACCTACGTCCAAAGCAAAGTTTCCGTCGTCCGTGCTCGCCGCACTTTACACAACACGTCCACATACATACATTGCACAGCCAGCGCCGGCGCACGTCCGCCATCTTGTCCACAGCCCGTGTGGCCGAACGCGCACACATTTTGTCGTTTCTCTCTTTTTGTCTTTTTCCTGTTTCTGCACCCCTCCGCGCACGCACAGAGTCGCGTTCCAAACGACAACGACATCAATACACCGATAATGTGATGATCATTGTTAGCATTCTAATGTTTCAATTAAAGGGGCGCGCGTGGCACACACAGCGCGTAAACGGTCCGACGACGACACGCCGGCCGCCGCGCGCTCCAAACGCACAGGCACAGGACAAAACCAAACAGCTGATCCGATCGATCGATCCGGCCGGCCCGCCCGCCTATGCCCACGCCACAAACAAACAAACAACAAACCACGCACACACTGGACTCAGCCGCGCCCATCGCGTCAAACTCAAAAACTAACGCACGCGCAGCACAACAACAACAACAACAACAACACGCACAGGCAACACAGACTCTTTCGCACTTTTCAATCTCCGAACAGTGTGGTGGCCCTGAAAAGGGCCGTTTTCGTCTCTCCCACCAAGCACGGGCACGGCACGGCCGCGGGAAGGCCACAACGCAGCACAGCACACCGGCTGGCTGGCTGCCTGCCTGCCTAACCGCCGAAACCGTACAGGGTGCGCCCCTGCCTCTTCAGGGCGTACACCACGTCCATGGCCGTCACAGTCTTGCGCTTGGCGTGCTCAGTGTACGTCACCGCGTCGCGGATCACGTTCTCCAGGAACACCTTCAGCACTCCGCGGGTCTCCTCGTAGATCAGACCAGAGATGCGCTTCACGCCGCCCCTGCGAGCCAGGCGGCGGATGGCGGGCTTCGTGATGCCCTGGATGTTGTCGCGCAACACCTTGCGGTGCCGCTTGGCGCCACCCTTGCCCAGCCCCTTTCCTCCCTTGCCGCGGCCTGTCATTCTTCTTCCTTCCTCCTCCTCAAGCAAGCAAGCGAAAAAACACAAGCGCCAGCTCCTCACCCGGCGCTAGCGAGTCGGCTACGGTGCGAGCTCTCTGCCGCCGCCCCCCTATATAGACTCTGGCCCGCCCTCCCCCCACCACGCGCACCGAGGGCATATAAGCGCGGCGCGGGGCCGCGCGGGCCCGTTGTCAAGGCAGCACCGGACGCTTCGTGTACCGCACGCACCTCCACGCCGCTCTTCCGCTATGGCCCGCACAAAGCAAACGGCCCGCAAGTCCACCGGCGGAAAGGCGCCGCGCAAACAGCTCGCCACCAAGGCGGCGAGGAAGAGCGCGCCCGCCACCGGCGGCGTCAAGAAGCCCCACCGCTACAGGCCGGGCACCGTCGCCCTGCGGGAAATCAGGCGCTACCAGAAGAGCACAGAGCTGCTCATCCGCAAGCTGCCGTTCCAGCGCCTAGTGCGCGAGATCGCCCAGGACTTCAAGACCGACCTGCGCTTCCAGAGCTCCGCAGTCATGGCCCTGCAGGAGGCCAGCGAGGCCTACCTCGTCGGCCTCTTCGAAGACACCAACCTGTGCGCAATCCACGCCAAGCGCGTCACCATCATGCCCAAGGACATCCAGCTCGCGCGCCGCATCCGCGGCGAGCGCGCCTAGAAACCGCGCCGCGCACGCGCGCCCGCCCAACAAAAACGGCCCTTTTCAGGGCCACTAACATCTCTCCGTCGCGAGCAAAACTTTTGTCGGTCTTGCCGCCCCGCAAAACAAACAACCACCAATTCCCCTCCCGTCCACAGCCGCTCTCGCCAACAATCGACGTCATCCCATCCCTCACAATACACACACACACACAACAGCCGGACGACGTCACCAACACACCGCGGGTGGCTGGCCGCCGCCGTCTCCGAGGCGCGCGCACGCTACGCTACACTACACTACACTACACTACACTACAACGTCAACGCCACCGCGCCTTCCCAATTCCCGCCGGCCACTTCCACGTCTCACGTCCCCCCCCGCCGCTTTCAAAGAGAGAGAGAAGAGACAACACACACACACAAAAGACACGACATCCGCAAAGCAAGCAAACACACAAACAAACAAACAAACAAACAAGAGTCTCCAGAAACATACATGAGCAACCAAACGTCGGCCGCCGCAAAAAAAACAACAACAACAACAAAACAAAAAACAACAGAGACCAACAAACGGCCACAACCGCTCCGCTACCGCGCGCCGCCGCCTACCGCCACCGGCACCACAATCCAACCACCACGGCACGCAAACAGTACCCACAAAGGGTCACACACAACCAACCACACCGGCGCATGCACGACAATCAACGCCTTCCCGACGTCCTTTGATGGCCCTGAGAAGGGCCGTTTTGGGCCGCGCGACAGCCGCAGCCGTGCCATCGCGCGCCACTAAGACGACGCGGGGGAGGGCGGTGGGGGACGACGGCGTCAAGCGCCAACCCCTCTCCCTTGCCTTTCTTTAACTTTACTACTTTACTTCTTCTTCTTGGGCGACGCCTTCGCCTTAGACGGCGTCGTCGCCTTCTTCGGGCGCGGCGCCTTCGGCTTCTTCGTCGGAACCTTGGCGGCCTTCTTCGCCTTCGACGGCGACTTGGCCTTGGCCGGCTTGGCCGCAGCCGCCTTCTTCGCACCCGCGGGAGCCGCCGACGCCGCAGACGCCTTCTTGGCGGCGCCCGCCTTCCGACCGGTCGCCGCCTTCACGCCACCAGCCTTCTTTGCGCCGGCCGCGCGGCCGCCCTTCTTCTCCTTGCTGGCCGGAGCGGCGCGCTTCTTCTTCGCACCGCCGGCACGAGCCTTGCCGCCCTCGGCCGCCCCGCCGCCGGCGCCGGCAAGCTTGAAAGAGCCGGACGCGCCCTTCCCCTTCGTCTGCACCAGCTCGCCAGCCACGACGGCCGACTTGAGGTACTTCTTGATAAAGGGCGCCAGCTTCTCCGCGTCCAGCTTGTAGTGCGCGGCAATGTACTTCTTGATCGCCTGCAGCGACGAGCCGCCGCGCTCCTTCAGACTCTTGATGGCGGCCGTCACCATCTCAGAGGTGCGCGGGTGCGCAGGCTTGGCGCGCGGCTTCTTCGCAGACGCCGCAGACTTGGCCTTCTTCGTCGTGCCGGTGGCGGCGGGTGCCGCAGCAGTCTCGTTCGTAGCCGCCTGATCTGCCATTATTTCGACGGACGACGCGCGTACACACAACAACAGAACAGCGAGAGAGCGGCGAGAGCACGGCAGAGAATAGCCGCCGCGCCGCCAGGCCCAGCCAGTGTCGCGGGCGGGCGCGGACGGCCGAGAGAGCGGCCGCCACTCTGCGCGCCGCCGCGCCGCGCCTCCCGCGCTTGCTACCATTCGAGTGCGAGATGTCGCAGCAGACGGACGTGCGCGGAGCGACGGGTGTGGCGGATCGCCGTCCGGCGGGGCTTGCCCCGTCGGCGGCCCCATCCGGCCCCCCATCTATGACGACCAGAGCTATGGCAGAGAGGAACACGATTATGACGGACCCGGCTTCGACTATGGACCTCGATTTGGCCGATTTCTCCGATACTTCCATCGACGACGACGTCGTCCTGAGGCAGACACCGTCGACGGCGGCTTCTCGGAAGAAGAGGGGCACTGATAGTGGTTCGCGCGCTGCCGATGTGACGGATGATGGCTTCCGCAGACCGCCGAAGAAGCGCCAAGCGCGGGCGGCGCAAGCTCAGCCGCAGGCGACGGATATTCCGGTGCACAACCGATTCGATGACATCCCTGAAGACGCTGACGATGCGGCTCCGCCCACTCTCCAGCACCAGGCGCAGCAGCAGCAGCCGCCACCGCAACAGCAGAAGCGCATTCCGCCGATCGTGCTGCAGCTTCCCTCGTCCTACAAGGAATTTTACGAGTGGTTGAAGCAGCACCTAAAGCAGCCTTTCACCGCGCGCCAGACGGGCGGCGACAAGCTGAAGCTTTCTGTCACCACCCTCGACGACTACTCCACCGTTATGGACTTCCTTGGTTCGCAAGGCATCCCGAATTATACTTTTCCGGTCGTTCGGCCGCCGACCTTGAAGGTGATTCTTCGGGGGATTCTTGAGTCCCTCCCTAACGACTGGGTCAAAGAAGAACTGGAAGACCTCGGCTTTGCCGCCACGATCGTGGATTACCACAAAATACCGGGCACTAACCGTCGGTCGGGCCTCAGAATCGTCATCCTTCCTGATACGCCTGACCATCGGAAGATTTTTAACGTCACCCGCCTTTGCGGACTTGTCATGTCTGCCGAAACGCTCCGCAAGTCCCGTGGGGTAACGCAATGCTTCCGGTGCCAAGGCTTCAACCATGTTGCCCGTGGTTGTACGATGCCTTTTGTTTGCGTCAAGTGCGGCGGCGCCCATGATAGCCGGCAATGCCAAGTACCTCGGGAACAACCTGCGAAGTGCGGCCTGTGTGGCGGACAACACCCCGCCAACTTCAGGTCGTGTCCTAAGCACAAGGAGGCCAGCCGCCGACAACGAGGGCTTCCCCCGCTCACCGCCAGGGATCGCCGCCGTAGGACCGCTGTCGTCAGCAGCACTCCTGCCAGCTTCCGCCACGCGGGGGCCCAGCAGCAGGGACGGGACTCACTCTCGCAGTCTCGCCCTCCTAACGCCTGGCAACGTCCACTTGCTGCACCGTACGTCATCCGCAGAGACGCCCCTGCGTCCTCTGCTGCTCCGACGGACGTTCCCGAAGGCCCCGCCGCCTTTCCGCCGTTGCGCCGCCGCCGTCCCGTCGACCTTACTCCGCCGGACAGCCAGCAGCCGGGTGTCGACTCCCACGACCTCTTCACCCTCCTCCAAACCATGATGACGGCGGTCACCGAGATGAGCCGCGCCATCCAGGCGTTGCCCGCCACACTTGCTGCCACCGTGGAATCCACGATCCGAAGCGTTCTCCATCCCACCAGTGACGCTCCCCAACAACATCATGGATAGGGTGCGACGCTTCGAGGAACTTCGTATTTCCACGTACAACGCAGACGGACTTTTCCGCGATCTCCTGGAAGTTAAGCACTTCCTGGAAGATCACAACATCGACGTCTTTCTCGTGACGGAGACGCACCTGAAGGCGGGTCTACGGGCCAACATCGCAAACTACCAGTGTTATCGCTACGACCGCCCCACGCGCGGTGGCGGCACCGCGATCTACATCAAGCGGAACATTCGCCACTATGTCGTACCCACGCCACCGTTACGACAGATGGAGGCGACAGCTGTGGCCGTGGTGACCTCGGCGGGGGTGGTCACCTTCGTCTCCGTCTACCGTCCTCCACGCTACTTGCTGGACTTGGACGACGCCTATGCGCTGCTCCGTCTCCCGGGGAAGCTCTTTTTAGCCGGCGACTTCAACGCAAAACATGCGGCGTGGAATTCTCTGCACACCACCCACAGCGGCCGCCAGTTTCATCAGGTCATCGACAGGGTTGGTGCTTACGCTTGCGGGCCTGAGGAGCCGACCTGCTACCCATCCCGCGGCACGCCGGACGTCCTGGACTTCGCCGTCACAAAAGGCCTGCATCAATTCCTGACGGCTGACGTCGTCCACGAGTTGAACTCAAACCATCTGCCGGTCCTCTTCAATCTCGCTGTTGATCCCGCCATCGCCTCGCCTCGCCTTCACCTTCGGCGCACTGATTGGACTGCCTACCGCGCGGACGTCCTCGCTCGTGTGCGCCCGCGTCTTGACGCCGACATCCACGACGTCGATGCTGACGTCGCTGCCTTCGCTGATGCCGTCCACTCAGCCCTGCTGCGATCCACACCGCCGTCCCGGGGCACGCTTCCCCGGCGCCCGGGACTCCCGGCCGACATTCTGGATCTAATCCGTGTGCGGAATCGCCTCAGCAAGGAATGGCGCCTCACCCGCGACCCCCTTCTGAAGCGGCGTGTCAACCTCCTCCGCCGTGACATCAAGGCCGCCATCAGCGCCCACAAGAACGAGCAGTGGGCTCAGAAGCTGGCGTCGTTCACTCCGGATCCCCACGCGTGGGACGCGGTGCGCTTTTTTACCAAGCGGAAGCACGCTCTGCCTCCTCTGGACTCGCCGACTGGTGTCGCCTATACCCCTGTGGCTAAGGCAAACGCCCTTGCTGATGTGTTTCAGGCGAACTTCGTCCCTCTCGACGATCCTGTGGACGCTCAGTTCGTTCATGATGTGGACCGTGGCCTCGAGGCCTACCTCTCTGCCGACCACCGTGACGGCGATCATCTGCCAGTCTTCACGACCGACGAAGTGACCTCCTGCGTCCGGGCGATGGCCGCTAACAAGGCTCCTGGTGCCGACGACGTTCCTGGGAAGGCGCTCAAGGAACTGCCTCCTGCTGCTTTTGCCTATCTGGCCCGCCTGTTTACTGCCATACTAGTGACTTGTACCTATCCGGCTGCCTGGAAGCACGCTGTTGTTGTCGCCATCCCCAAGCCGGGTAAGGACCGGAAGAATCCTAACAACTACCGGCCCATCAGCTTGCTTCCGCAACTAAGCAAGCTTTTCGAGCGGCTTCTCCTTCACCGGCTCAAGATCATCATGGACCGTCGTCGCCTGTTGCCTCCGGAGCAGTTTGGTTTCCGGGGTGGCCACTCCTCTACGCAGCAGCTCGTCCGCGTTGTTGAAGCGGTCACCACGGCCTTCAACAATCAGGAATATTGTGGCGCCATTTTCCTCGATGTCACAAAGGCTTTCGACAGCGTGTGGCACTCCGGGCTGCTGTGGAAGCTCCATATGCACGGATTTCCGCGGTCCTTCATCCGCCTTCTGGACAGCTATCTGCGGGGCCGCACCTTTGTGGTCCGCATTGACGGCTCGACGTCGACGCTCCGACCTATTGCCGCCGGCGTCCCGCAGGGTTCGGTCCTCGGTCCGACCCTGTACTCTCTGTATACGGCCGATCTTCCTACCTCTCCCCGGGTGGAGCGCGCGATGTACGCCGATGACACAGCGATCTTCACCCGCAGCCGGTGGCCTCAAGCCATGTATCGACGTCTCCAGGACGCGTGCGCCGCCCTCGAAGCGTGGGCGACTCTTTGGCGTGTCCGGTTCAACGCTCAGAAGAGCCAAGCCGTGGTCTTCACGCGCAAGAGGACCCCGCCACACGATCAACAACTCCAGTTATTCGGCGAGGTCATCCCCTGGACGCCGACAGCCACCTACCTCGGCGTTGTGATGGACCGCCAACTCATCTGGCGGCAGCAGGTGCTAGAAGTTCGCCGGAAGGTTGAGCAGCGGCTGGGGGCGCTTTATCCCCTGCTGAACGAGCACTCCGCGCTCTCCGTCAATAATGGGCTCCTCATCTACCGGATGTTTGTGCGTCCTGTGATGGACTATGCCTGTGCTGCTTGGGGAAATGCGGCGCACCGACACCTCCTTCGCCTACAACAGCAGCAGAATAAGGCTCTTCGCCGGATTTTCCACGTGCATCCCCAGTTTCCGGCGCGATATCTTCACGAAGCCGCCCATGAACAGGAAGTCCTCGCTCGCTTTCAAGCCATCGCCCAGAAGATGTATGCCACGGCTGCTGCTTCGGATAATCCCCTTCTCAGGAACCTTGGGGCGCCTGTAGATGACCGCGACCTCTATCAGAGGCCCGTTGCGCTGCTCCGTCGCTAGCGACCGCAGTTGCAACTTTCAGAAACTTCAGTTCCCCATGATAGTCTGTTTCCACTACCACATCCTTAGATGACAATAAAGAAAATCCTGATGTTTCTCTTTTCCGTTCCTCAGACGGTGTAGTAAATGCCTTCGGGTAAATGCTACATTACTCCCACTTGATGAAGTTAGATGATAGTGGACTGGAGCGCTTGCTACCGCCCAACGTCCGACAGCCTGTGCGGACCAGCCCCAAACCTGCGCCGCAACCACCCGCGCCATTCAAACCACCGAGGATGGGGCTACACACGGCCACACCACAGTCGCCAACCAGTCGCCACGGCAGCGCCGCAAACCACGGCCAAACTGCAGCTACCGCGCGCTACAGCCTGGCTCGGCCCGCCGAGAATCGCCGCCCCCGCCCAAATGCCGCCCCCACAGCCCCAGCCGACGACCCGCCACAATGGCCAAACCTTCGGCAAAACTGGCGCACCGTCGCCGCGCCAGCCCGGCCAGCGCGGCCGCCGCCACAGCCACACAAGCGGAGGCGTGCGGCGATGACGGCCGTGCAAACGCACCTCCGCCGCCCCATCGCCCTCCCACCGTTTCCCGATCGGCCCGCGGCCGTCGGGCCACCTCGCCCGCCAACATTCGCGCCCGTTTCTCACAAAATTGCCCGCCGCAAAACAAAAACGAGCGCCGCCTGCGCAACATGGCCACCGGCCAACCGAGGCGCCGCCGCCCCTCGCCGCTTTAAGCGACGGTGGCTAACCGCCATCCGCAACTACAGACGCACCGAATCTGCCTTCAAAAGCACACACCGACAGCCGACCTCTAACATTTAGACTCCGCAAGCCACCCAACGGTGTGTGGCGGAGGGCACTTCACGTGCCACTGTCATTTACCTCCCTTCGCTGTTCCAGTCGCGTATGGTTTCGCGGGACGAACTGACAGTCTGCAAAAAAAAAACACCGCCTCCGTGCGCGCTCGAATCTCTCTAACCACATCCATTCGTGATCTCCTCGGGAGGTATACACGTAGGGGGGAAGCAATATATTCGATACCCCATCCAGAAACGCAATATCGCGAAACCTGGCGAGCAAGCTACACCGCGATGCAGAGCGCCTCTATTGCAGGGTCTGCCGCTTGGGTTTGTTAAACATCTCCGTAACGCTATCACGGTTACCAAATGACCCTGCGACGAAACGTTGGATCGTCTCCGGTCGCCTCCGTCAACGCGACCTGGTACGGATCCCACACTGATGGGCAACACTCACGTATGGGTCGAACGAACGGGTGTTTTGTAAGCCACCTCCTCCTTTGTTGATGGACTACATTTGCTACGCATTCTCCCAATAAATCGCAACCTGGTACCCGCCTTACCACCAATTACTTTTTTTGTTTTTTTTTTTTTTTTTTTTTTTTTTTTATATGATGATCATCCCACTCCCAATCACTCCGCACGCATACTCCCAGATATTTTACAGACGTAACTGCTACCAGTGTTTGTCCCGCTATCATCATATAATCAATCATACAATAAAGGGTCCTTCTTTCTTATATTATTCGCAATACATTACATTTGTCTATGTTAAGGGACAGTTGCCACTCCCTGCACCACGTGCCTATCCGCTGCAGATCGTCCTGCATTTTTCGCTGCAACTTCTCTGTATACTACAGCATCATCCGCGAAAAGACGCATGCAACGTCCGACACTATCTACTAGGTGTGTGAAGAGCAATGGGTCCCATAACACTCCCCTGTGGCACGCCAGAGGTTACTTTAACGTCTGTAGACGTCTCTCCATTGATAACAACATGCTGTGTTCTGTTTGCTACAATCTCTTCAGTCCAGCCACACAGTTGGTCCGACATTCTGCAGACTCTCTTACATTGTTTATCAGGCGACAGTGCGGAACTGTATCGAACGCCCTCCTTCCGGATGTCAACCAAAATGGCATCTACCTGGGAGCCTGTATCTAATATTTTCTGGGTCCCATGAACAAATAAAGCGCGTTGGGTCTCACACGATCGCTGTTTCCGGAATCCGTGTTGATTCCTACATAGTAGACACTGGGTTTCCAAAAAACGACATGCTACTACTCGAGCATAAAACATGTTCTCAAATTCTACAACCGACCGACGTCACAGATATAGGGCCTATAGTTTTGCGCATCTGCTCGACGACCCTTCTTCAAGCCCGGGACTACCTGTGCTCTTTTCCAATCATTTGGAACCCTCCGTTCCTCTAGAGACTTGCGGTACACGGCTGTTAGGAGGTTCTGTCGCGTACTCTGTGTAGAATCGAATTGGTATCCCGTCAGGTCCAGTGGACTTTCCTCTGTTGAGTGATTCCAGTTGCTTTTCTATTCCTCCTTGGACACTTATTTCGATGTCAGCCACTTTTTCGTTTGTGCGAGAAGGAACTGCAGTGCGGTCGTCCTCCGTGAAACAGCTTTGCAAACAGGTGTTTAGTATTTCACAGCTTTTTACGCGTGTCATCCTCTGTTTCAATGCCATCATCATCCCGGAGTGTCTGGATATGCCGTTTCGAGCCGCTTACTACTGATTCAACGTACGACCACAACGTCCCAGGATTTGATTTGATTTGATTTGATTTCCTGTCACGTCGGTACATGGAATTTTACTTTCGCATTCACCGGACGCTTCACGCATAGCCCTCCTTACGCTAACTTTGGACATCGTTTAGCGTCTGTTTGTCTGAGAGGTTTTGGCTGCGTTTCAACTTTGAGTGAGGCTCTCTTTGCTTTCGCTATAGTTTCCTAAACTTTGGTTGTTGTACCGCGGTGGGTTTTTCCCATCCCTCACAGTTTTACTCGGCACGTACCTGTCTAAGACGCATTTTACGATTGCCTTGCACTTTCTCCATACACACTCAACATTGTCGGTGTCGGAGCAGACATTTGCGTTTTCATCTGTCTGGTAGTCTCAAATCTGCCTTCTATTACTCTTGCTAAACAGATAAACCTTCCTCCCTTTTTTTTTTTTTTTTTGTATATTCCTATTAACGTCCATATTCAGCGATGCTGCAACGGCCTCTTGATCACTGGGTCCCTGTTCTGCACATACAGAGTCGACAAGTTCGGGGTCTGTTTGTCATCGGTAGGTCCACGATGTTATCTCCACGAGTCGGTTCTCTCTCTGTTTAATTGCTCGCGGTAATTTTCGTTCGGATAGTGCACTCAGTATAATGTCACTCGATGCTCTGTCCCTACCACCCGTCCTGAACATCTGGCACATTGAAATCTCCACCTAAGACTGTAACACGCTGGGGAAAGGAAAATGTATGTCCACATTTTCTCTCACGTGTTCGGCCACTAATGCTGCTGCGTCGCGAGGTCGGTAAAAGGAGCCAATTATTAACCTAGCTCGGCTGTTGAGTGTACCCTCCACCCACAATAGTTCACAGGAACCGTCCACCACTTCTACTTCACTACACAGGATAAACTACTACTACTAACAGCGACGAACCACTCCACCACCGGTTGCATGCACGCTATCCTTTCTAAAGCACCGTCTGTACCTATAACGATTGCAGCTTCGGTGCTTTCTATCAGCGCTTGACGTTCCGGTACTTCGACAGTTGACAATTACAATACCGATTGCCGCTTGGTCCCCGCATGTCCTGACCTTGCCCCGCGCCCGTTGAGGCTGTTGCCCTTTCCGTACTTGCCCAAGGGCCATCCAACCTAAACAGAACCGCCCAGCCCACGCCACACAACCCCTGCTACCCGTGTAGCCGCTTGTTGCGTATAGTGGACTCCACCTAAGACTATAACATGCCCTAAGGCATTCGCGGTGTACACCACCCTAAGGTGAGGTTAGGTTAGGTGGACGTGGGTTAGGTTAAGGGTTACAGTTAGGTTAGGCGTCAAAGTTAGGTTAAGCGTTCGGACGTGAGGCGTCAGGTGGCCGCACCTACCTTACGGCCGGACATCTTAGGTTAGAGGTTAGGTTAGGTTAAGGCGCCGAGAGGTCCGCGGTCAGGTTACGTTCACCTTCGGGCGCCACACGTAGGTTTCAAAGGTGTGTCGGTCGGTCGTCGGCAAGCCGCAAAAACTACAGACGACGTCGACCAAACCGCCGCAAGACCGAGCAGGAGGCAGATATACCGGCCGGCCGGCCGGCCCCACACACACACAACACAACACAAAATTAAAAACACCACCCACCGGCCAAACGGCACAAAAAACAAAAAAAACAAAAAACCACAAACCCGAGCACCACGTCGACCAGAGGCAACCCGCCGCTCACGCGACATGGCTGGCAACTAAGGGGCAAACTGCAACGGCGCTTTCCGCACCGGGCCGGATGCACGTACGACAACACCGCTACCCGTACGCAGGCCTCCCATTGCACACAGCCGCTCTGTGTTTGAACATCATCAATGGCGCGCCCGCGCCTCGTCGCGGTCGCAGCCATAACGCCGCCACTTTTGCACCAACACATTCACGCACGGCAAAACAGCTCGCCGACACAGCACAGCCGACAAACAAAAACAACCCGCGAGACGGGGGCGACAACGACAACGACAACGACAACGACAACGACAACGACAACGACAACAGCAAACAACTCGCACCAAGCGTCCAACAGGTAACAAACGGACAAGCACAGCCACTGCTAACGGCCACGACGCCCCAGCGGCACACTGCTCCTTTCCCGCCACACTCGATTCACAACGCACGCACGCGACCCCGTCAACGACACCGACACGACACACGACGGGCTCCCTTCCCGCAACCTACACCTTTCCGCCACTACGCACAGCTCCACCCGACGCGCCCGTCGCAACGACACTACTGCACGCACTATCCACCCGCCTCCTCCTCTCCCCCCCCCCCTTCCCGTACACAACAACACGGCCAAAAACAACACTCACGACCCAAACATAATAACGACATGGCACGTGCATCGGCGCACACCCCAACCAGTCACCGTCGACAACCACACGCAAGGCACGAAACCGGCGTCCTTCCACGTTGCCATCAAAGCTGCACAAACAACCACAGGAGGAACCACCAACAACGGGCCGGCCCGCCGGCCCGCCCCAATATTCTCCCACCCTCACCTCACGCCGCAACCACCAAACGCACATTCCCGCTCGCTACCACACACCTCTCGGCGGCCGCTTCGCAAAAACATGACGTGACGTGACGTGACGTGACATCATCACATCACGGGCTACGCACGCACACCGACCCACTTTCCTGCCCTTCGCCCTCTTCTTTCCGACGCCTGCCTTCGGCCGAGCACACGTACGTGGCACAACGCCCAACACAGTCACACACAGTCGACAGGCGCACGCCCAGGCACGCAACGACGCAGCGCAGCAAAGGCGCCCGCAACACATACCTCCTCTCTCTTCTCGCCGCCGACCGCCCGCCAGCCAGCCAGCCAGCCACTCGCAATGTGCACTGCCAACCAGCCACACGTCCACCGCGCCGCCTCCGACCACCCGCCAGGGGGGCGCTCACGTCCGCGACAACAGCGCGGCCCGCCGCCGGGCGGGCCCAGCCGAACCCAGCCCAGCCGGCGCGCGCTGCTCTGCACTCGGCGCGCCACACATCCTGCTGCAGACCGGGCTCGTCTCTCTGTACGCGTCTGCCCGCATCTCGTCTTCCTGCGCATCAACACAACGAGGCCGCGTGAGCAAACCCCCCCGTCACAACGCCACATCACACACTGCCTTGTCTACCGCCTAAATGCACTCACCAGCCATCCGCTTCGTCTTCGTCTTGTTTACTCGTTGTTGTTGCAGCGGCGCACACAGCCCCGGCCGGCCGCATCCGAGGGTGGCCCGCCGCCAGCGTCTCCTCCTTGGGCACAGGTGCGGTGCGGTGCCGTGCCGTGCCGTGGCCGCCCATCCATCCAACCGCACGCATTTTGCTGGCCGCCTCTGCTGCAGAAGAAGACAAAAAAAAAAACGAAACGTACAAACATACACGCACCCACAGCGTGGCCACACACGGACGGGACCGACAGGCTCCAAGGCGACCAAAGGATAAAAACAAAATAAAACACTAAAAGACGCAAGCAAGCACCAAGCAAGCTGTCGCCTCGCGCCTCTGTCCTTCCGCCCCCGCCATTCTCTCCCACCACATGCCCACAAACACCACCGCCTCCCCCTCCCCGCACCTCCACATTCGCCCCCTCCATTTTGTTCCTTTCTCGTTCTTCCCTTCTGTGTGTCTGCGTGCGTGCGCGGGCGGCGCCTCTCAACATCCGCCGGCCGTCCGTCCCGTTTTCGCCGTACCACACACGCCACCGCCTCGCCTCCTCCCCGTCCACCACCGCCGCCCCTGTCCGCCCCGCACAACACCATACACCGCTGCTTGTCCTGGCCGTTGCCACCAAAGGCGCCAGCCGCAAACCGCGCCAACGCCGCAGCGCGCGTGCCTCCTTCCTTCTTGCTTCCTTCTCCGTGCCGACGCGGCCTCTATTCCCGCACCCATTCGGCCGACGACACAGCCGTTGGGCTCCGCACTGCGCGTACCGGCGTTACGCACGCACACCCACCCCCCTCGCGAACGCACGACTCATTCATTGTCTTTGTTGTTTCTCCTCTTTCTTAACGTCTTTGTTTGTTGTTTGTTTTCTTTTTTTTTTTCGTTTTTCCCCACCGCCACATGTGACACAATGCCTCCCTCCACCTTTCGTTCGTGGTTGCTTGCTTTGTTTCTCTTTCTCATTGGTACACGTCCGACGCGCTCCATTTCCACCACACCACGGCCATCGGCCTCCTCAACGGGCAGGCGCAGTGTGCCATTCTCCGGCGCACAAGCACACCGCGCGGTACTGGCGCGGCTCGCCACGCCACGCCACGCCACGCCACGCCACGCCACCGGTGCGCAGCAGCACATGTGATGTCTCGCAACACGACACGCGGTGCGCACACCCCGACCACGCGGCTCTAAAGGCATGGCACCGGCGACATGCGCCGCCCCAGCCACGCATCCGTCGTCTCAAGTTGTTCACTGCCAGCCGCGTCTGAGGCTACAACCGCACCACCACATCAACGGTCCCCCTCCCGGCAACACATTTGTTGCACAAACAAACACAACCGCCGAGCGCAGCGCGAACCACCCACACGCGCCCTCCGCGTCTCCTTTCTCTCCTTTCGCCCCCTCCCATCTCCCGAATATGCCAGCAGCGCAGCGTTACGCGTGCCCCTCACCCGTCCACACTACCGCGAAACGAGCACGCCTTCCGGGCCACATGCAAGGGCACGCCCACCACCAAATACTGCCGTATTCACGGACGCAGTTCGCAACACGCAACGCACTCTCCACCTACCTTCTTTCTCTCGTCCCTTCTCTTTAAAAACAAAACAAACACACAAACCAACCAACCACGGCTAACACACTTTTTCGCGACACCTTTGACTGCGTTATCTTGACCGTGACGGCAGCTATCGACCATCCATTCCCCACTACACACACACACACACACATCATTCGCTACACCGCACACGAAACGGCAAAGGGCAAGGCACTCTCTCATAGATTCTTCCTCCGAGCCATATCGGGCGAACGTTGCATCCGGGAAGGCAATGCAATTCAGCCGTCACTTGCAGCCGCGCCGTAAACGCATTTCAGTGCGGCTGCAATGCACGGGAACGTTCCGTTGCTCTAGACGGCGCCTCTCCGTTTTTCCCCTGTTTCGTTTTCCGGTGATTGCTTCCCCTTCTTCTCTTTCTTCGTTTCGTTTTATTATTTTCGTTCCCCTCCTCCACCATTGTTTCCGTCCCCACAGTTTTTTTTTGCTCATTCCACACGTTCTGCCCAGACAAGACATGACATTCGACCGATCACAGCCAGCCTTTCGTCGCCGTTCGCAGCGCCGACGGTGCCACAGTGAGACGGGTGTTCGGACCGACACGTTGCCGTGATGCCGATAGACAGCTACTCAGAGCCGCCGGATCGGATCACATCACCGACAAACCGGCCATTTCACCGGGGGACACACAGACAACCGCGTGTACGCCCATAACAACAAACAACGACCGTCGTCGTCTACCGTCACTGAACCGAACACACGTGCACCTTGAATGACGACACCGGCGTGCGTGCGTGCGCACAACAATCAATCATTCAATCAACTGCAGAAACGGCTATCAAAATCAAGGGCCAAATAAATGGGTACACCACCGTGCGTGTCGCCTACCCCACCCGCCCGTACAATTCTTGCGTCTTCCTAATGACTAGTAAAGACACGTCCATTTGTTTTAAAACGTCACCAACACACCTCCACGCCGTACAGCAAAGGGAATAGTAGACGGCAACACAACATTTCACCCTCGCCATCATGTATGTATGTATGTATGTATGTATGTATGTATGTATGTATGATGTGACAAACAAACAAACCCGCAGACGGCCCTAACGGTGACATCCAACAATCGCGAGGGGTTTCAATTGCAGTCACGTGACTAACCGGGCAGACAGAGACAAAGAAAGGAAAGGAAAGGAAATCAGCGACACAGACAACACCTCCTGTCTATGTGTCGACAAACAAACAACCAACCAACCACGCCAAGACTCGCGAGCACGCATAACCACATTCGAGACCACCACCACCACCACCACCACCACCAGCTGCTTCGCAACCAACCAAACCGGGTAGCTAGCTATGCGCCGCCTCACACAAACAACAATTCCGCTCTTCCCGCAAAGGCAATTTGGTGGCCCTGAAAAGGGCCGTTTTTTGCCGCTCTCGCAACGGAGGGGAGCTCCCTAGAGCCTTAACCCCCTCACTTGGAGCTCGTGTACTTGGTCACCGCCTTCGTGCCCTCGCTCACGGCGTGCTTGGCCAGCTCGCCAGGCAGCAAGAGCCGCACAGCCGTCTGGATCTCGCGGGACGTGATGGTCGAGCGCTTGTTGTAGTGCGCCAGGCGAGACGCCTCGGCCGCAATGCGCTCGAAAA
Source organism: Schistocerca nitens (assembly GCF_023898315.1). Taxonomy (NCBI): domain Eukaryota; kingdom Metazoa; phylum Arthropoda; class Insecta; order Orthoptera; family Acrididae; genus Schistocerca; species Schistocerca nitens. Next base: position 145,518 of record NW_026046046.1, read on the forward strand.
TGTCGTTCACGAAGCTGTTCATGATGCTCATCGCCTTCGACGAGATGCCCGTGTCGGGGTGCACCTGCTTCAGCACCTTGTAGATGTAGATGGCATAGCTCTCCTTCCTCTTGCGCTTCTTCTTCTTGTCGCCCTTCGAAATGTTCTTCTGCGCCTTGCCAGCCTTCTTGGCGGCCTTCCCGCTAGTCTTGGGCGGCATCTCGAACGTACAACAGCAAGCAGCAAGCGCTCCCCTCTAGTCAGCGTCTCCCCACACAGTGGCACCCGCCGCTACCGCAACACCGCACCTTTACCAGCTCGCCCTGTTGCGGCCGCCGACCAATGGGGCGCGCGCGCAACCGGCCGCCGCACCCGAGCCCATAAAGGGACCCCCACCCTAGTCCCGCCGCCGATTCGCTGAGTAGCTTCTGGAGAGTGCGGACGCGTGTGCGGGGCTGCGCTAGTACTCTCCCTCTTCGTCGCTACTCAGCCATAGGAATCCGCTTGCGGGTTTAGTCGCTGATTGTCCTAGCGCTGTAGCTGGACGGTTCGGCACTAAGGCTTCCGAGCTCCTGATTTTTTCAAATCGGGAGCGGAGTTGCAAGAAGATTGCAGGGCGAGCGGCTGAATTGGCAGCAGCTTTTGAGCAAATTGTCGTTGCGGGTTGCGGGCTGTGGGTTGGCGCGTCTTGGTGCGCGTCTTCTGGCTGCCGCGGTTCGCTTTTTCGGCCGGTTCGAGCACTTCGGCTGCGACAGGTACTCCTGCTGCCGCAGAGACTAGCTCTGCTCCCCCCCAAGTGTAGGGAAATTGCACGTCAGGGCCTGGTCAACGGCCAGATACCCGCGCGTGTCAGAACTGTTAGGGTCGGACTGTTCTGCCTGATACCTAACGGTGCCAACCAAAAGCAGACACTGACACCCCCCTGGCAGCCAACCCTTCGAGTCTGGACATGGACACCCCAGTGAAACTCACGATTACAGAGAAAGAAAACTCCCCTGGTTGCTACGAGGTCAACAGGACGGACCTAACGGGCAACCAGGGCGGGATGAGCCCGAGCTCGCGATTGCTGTTGCTCAACGCAATCGCGGGTCTCACCGGTAGGGACAGACGAAAATACGAGAAGAAGCTCGAAAGAGCTTGGAAAGAACCGCGGATCTTGCCCAAGGGTGACAAGACACCGCCGAGTGCCCGCCTAATTAAGGCGAAGGCAAAGAAGTCACCTAAGCGCAAGAAAGTCACAACAGGGTCACCGGTAAAAAAGCGAAAGACCACCTCGCGTAAAACCGTCGCTGCGCGGCGGCCGGAGGTGGCGGACGCGGCCGGGCCAGCCGCGCCTGAGCCGACCGCGCCTGCCAACACAAAGGCCGACCGGGCCACGTGCAGCGGCGGCCAGCAGGGCCAGGTAGCAGCCGAACAAAGCGCCTGCGCTGGGACGGCTAGCGCGCCCCCCGAGGCGGCCGGGCGGCTGCGCGCCGAGGTGAATGCGCAAAAGCACGAAGGCGCGGAGGCGAGTGCGCGCGGGCGGCGGAAGGAAACCGATACCGCCGGCGCGGGCTCGCCGCCGCGTGGGAATGCCGGAGCGGAGGAACCTCGGAGCGTTGCTGAGGGGAGCGAGCGATGCGGAAGCAGCGCAGGGATCGCCATGCAGGAAATTGACGACGAGGGATTCCAGCTGGCACGAAAAACCGCCAGACGATCCCCCGTCATAGACACACCAGTCCCAATTCACACTGCCAACAGATTCGACGCGGTGGGAGAATCTGCTCAAAATGAGTCGCCAGAAACAGATGGCACTGAGGGAAACGAACAACACAAAACCCTCAGAATCCCGCCCATAGTCGTGCAGTTTGAAAATAACTACAAGGCGCTGTACGACGTCATCACGAACGCGGTAGGGGAAGGCAAATTCACCGCCAAAACAACTGGCGGTGACAAAGTTAAAGTCACTGTTAAAAACGTCGAAGACTACAAGGCAGTGAGGAAGGTGCTCGAGGAGCGGAAATTCCACTTCTACACCTTCCCACTAGCAGCGAGAAGGCCGATTAGACTGGTGTTCCGCGGTGTACCACATACCACCGACACTGCGGACATCAAACAGTTCCTTCAGGAGGAGGGATTCGAGGTTAGTTCGGTGGTGTTGACGCGACCGAACCGACCTTGGCCCCTTCATACTGTCACCCTCCCAGACTCTGCCCAAAATCGAAAGATCTGGGAGGTCAAAAGGATACTGGCGCTATCGGTCACTCCCGAGAAGCTCAAAAAGAAATCGGGACCGGGCCGCTGCTATAACTGCCAGGCCCTAGGGCACATCGCGCGAGACTGCACGATGCCAGTTGTGTGCGTCAGATGCACTGAAGAGCACACGTACGACCAGTGCAAACTGCCGAGGGGGGAGGGAAAAGAAAAGTGCGCTAATTGCAAAGGAGCGCATCCAGCCAGCTACTTAGGATGTCCTGAGTACAGAGCTGCAAGGGACAGGCAGAGGGGCAAAACCATCAATAAAACCCCGAATCACAAAAGCACGCCAGCACCCAGGCCACCACCCCCACCTCCCCAGAGAAGACACAATGACACAGTACGAACGCAGGTCTTCGCATCCACCGCATATTCCCGTGCACTTACCGGTGACCCACCTGACCCGCCGAACCACCTACCACCACACACCAGTAAACAGGTTCCTCAAGCTGACGGAAGTCCTAGGGAAGTCTGTCCACCACGCCACCCACAAACCAGTCCGCGAGAAGCAGTCGAGTCTGTTGGAATCCAACAACTCGCGTCGTCCATCCGACTGCTACAGGCACAGATGACCCAGCTAGTGGGCATACTAGCAACACTGACGCAGCTCCCCGCCGACCTCAGATCGGCAGCACAGCAGTCGCCTGTAGCAGCGACAGCTGCAGGAAAAATTGTCCCCCACCATGGATAGGAGACCTAATATACAAGGTCTCAAAATATGCGCGTTTAACGCAGACAACCTTACTCGCCAACCCATGGAGTTTAGAGAATTCATACAGGAAGAAAAAGTTGACATATGCCTAGTGGGAGAAACATTCCTCAAACCAGGACTAAGAGTTTCTGTACCAAATTACATTTGCTACAGAAACGACCGACCCACTCACGGAGGCGGGGTCGCGGTATATGTCAAAAAAGGAATCAGACACCACCAAATATACCCCCCCAATACAGCAGAAATAGAAACGGCGGCAATCGAAGTGGCCACAGTAACTGGCCCCCTAACAGTCGTTGCAGTATATCGCCCCCCTTCCCAAAGACTAGAAGAGGACGACATAGCTGCACTAAGCCGTATTAGAGGCAAACTACTGATAGCAGGGGACCTAAATGCTAAGCACGCGGACTGGAACTCGAGACACCGAAATCAAGCTGGTCAACAACTGCAACGACTTGCGCGCACACACCAGTTACAAATATGGGGCCCAGAGGAACCGACACACTTCCCAAAGAACGGAGGAAGACCGGACGTCCTCGACATAGCCATCACAAAGAATCTGGTGGGCTTTGTATCCGCGACATCGGTAAACAGAATGTCGTCGGACCACAATCCCGTGATTTTTGAGGTCGATATGGGAGAATGGCTCTCTATCCCACAACGGCATGCGACATACAAGCGCATCAATAAGGAGCAATTCAGCAACGCAGTAGCAGCTGAACTTGCCCAGACCCCGCCTCCAACTGCAGAGACAGCAGAACAGGCACTAGACGACCTCACAAGAGCGATCCTACAAGCTGCTGAGGGAGCCACACCGCCTCCTGCGGGGACCCCCCGCTCCAGGCAACTCCCCCCGCACTTGCTTGCGCAAATACGGCACAAAAATAGGATCGCCAAAGAATGGAAGCTCACCAGAAATAGGGATACACGGAGGCTACTCAACAGGCTACAGAGAGAGCTGAAAGCAGATCTCAATGAGTACCGTAACCAACAATGGTCGGCAAGGCTCTCAGCTCTCAAACTAGAAGACAATAGTTTATGGCAAGCCACCAAACAGTACACGAAAAGACGCGCGAAAATGCCACCACTGCATGGCGAACGCGGACTGCAGTTCAGCCCCATTGACAAAGCTAACGCACTAGCCGACGTGTTCGAAAAACAGTTCAGACCAGCAGAAGTACAGGACAGAGAACACGTCGCAACAGTCCGCAGAGAACTGGCCGTGTTCCTGGAAGCAGACGACGAAGATGACTACACGCCGCTCTTCAGTACTGAAGATGTGGCGCGCTGCATCAAGTCCCTGCCCACCAGGAAAACCCCGGGTCACGACCAGGTCACAAATGAATTGCTGAAACTCCTCCCGCCCCTGGCAATCACCCATCTGACCGATATTGTTAACGAACTGACGCGATCACAAAAATTCCCGGCGCAGTGGAAGCACGCAGAAGTCATTGCGATCGCGAAACCAGGAAAAGATCCGGTGTTCCCGCAACATTATAGACCAATTAGTCTACTGCCTACCCTCAGTAAACTTTACGAGCGCCTCCTACTAACCCCCATACAGGACCATATCACAAGAGAGCAGATCCTGCCGAAATTCCAGTTCGGATTTAGGCAAAGACACTCCGCCCCCCAGCAAATCATGAGGGTGGTTGAAGCAGCCACGGACAGCTTCAACCGAAAGGGCTACTGCGGGCTTGTCTTGTTAGACGTAGCAAAAGCCTTTGACTCAGTCTGGCACACCGGGATACTACACAAGATGTACACCCTAGGCTTCCCCGGAAAGATCGTCAAAATCGTTAAAAACTATCTCTCCGGTAGGACTTTCTCAGTCAAGATCGATGGATCCCTGTCGACCAGGAGAAGAATCAGTGCAGGCGTGCCCCAGGGCTCGGTCCTGGGACCCGTCCTCTACAGTGTCTACACTGCTGACATCCCTACGACTCAGCATGTACACACTGCACAATACGCAGACGACACTGCATTCTTCTCCTGCTCGACAAACAGGAACCTGGTTACAAGGCGTCTGCAAACCGCCCTAAACAGGACGGAAAACTGGGCCAAGCAGTGGCGCATCTCTATAAATTCAGAGAAGACACAAGCCATGCTGCTCACCAGACGCCATGGGAAACGCCGACCCCCAAGAAGACCATACCAACTGCTGCGATTGCAGGGGCAGAACTTGCCATGGAGAAATTCTGCGAAGTACCTCGGTGTCACACTTGACAGACGCCTGACATGGAAGTGCCACATTGAGGAGCTTCGCAGAAAGGCTCACGCCAGGATGCAGATTCTGTACCCTGTCTTGAACAGCACCAGTTCCCTCGACCCCGCAACAGGAGTAGCGATCTATCGAAGTCTAATTCGACCGATACTGGAATATGCGTGCCCTGTATGGGGCTACGCAGCCAGATCGACGATAGATCGCTTACAGAAGACTCAAAATAGAGCGTTACGACGAGCCCTACACGTCCCCACGCGCTTCCCCACGGCAGACCTACATGAAGCCGCAGACATAGAGCCGCTCACAACACGATTCCGCGCCCTGGCAGAAGTGTTCTACGCCACGGCGCGGAATTCTGAAAATGACCTAATCAACACCCTTGGGCAATATGAACCCCATAGGGACAGATATAACAGACCCAAGTCGCTACTCCTGCAGTAGCAGAAAAAGAACAACTAAAGAAAACTCTCAACAAACAGCAAACAACAAAAGCACAGAAACAAAAAGAACACACCAAAAAAGAGGAGGAAATGTCCGAAGGAGACAATAACCTCCACCAAAACCCCCTCTAACGGTAGAGGACAAAAAAGAGAGATGAGTAGTAGTCCCGCCGCCACGCACTCCGCTGCTCGACTCGCTGCGGCTCGCACCGTTACGTTACGTGTTTCAACTAGCCAAACGCCATGTCCGGACGCGGAAAGGGAGGCAAAGTCAAGGGCAAGTCAAAGTCCCGCTCAAGCAGGGCTGGGCTCCAGTTCCCGGTCGGCAGAATCCACCGCCTCCTGCGCAAGGGAAACTACGCCGAGCGCGTCGGCGCCGGGGCGCCCGTCTACCTCGCCGCCGTCATGGAGTACCTCGCGGCTGAGGTGCTCGAGCTGGCCGGAAACGCGGCCCGCGACAACAAGAAGACGCGCATCATCCCGCGCCACCTGCAGCTCGCCATCCGCAACGACGAGGAGCTCAACAAGCTCTTGTCGGGCGTCACCATCGCACAGGGTGGTGTCCTGCCCAACATCCAGGCCGTCCTGCTGCCAAAGAAGACCGAGAAGAAGGCCTAAACAGAGAGCGCGGAGCTGCGCTTGCGTGCTCCCTGCACGCAAACGCGCCTGCCTTTGCCTTGCCGGCTCGGCTCACAACAATCGGCCCTTTTCAGGGCCACCACACAAACCTACGTCCAAAGCAAAGTTTCCGTCGTCCGTGCTCGCCGCACTTTACACAACACGTCCACATACATACATTGCACAGCCAGCGCCGGCGCACGTCCGCCATCTTGTCCACAGCCCGTGTGGCCGAACGCGCACACATTTTGTCGTTTCTCTCTTTTTGTCTTTTTCCTGTTTCTGCACCCCTCCGCGCACGCACAGAGTCGCGTTCCAAACGACAACGACATCAATACACCGATAATGTGATGATCATTGTTAGCATTCTAATGTTTCAATTAAAGGGGCGCGCGTGGCACACACAGCGCGTAAACGGTCCGACGACGACACGCCGGCCGCCGCGCGCTCCAAACGCACAGGCACAGGACAAAACCAAACAGCTGATCCGATCGATCGATCCGGCCGGCCCGCCCGCCTATGCCCACGCCACAAACAAACAAACAACAAACCACGCACACACTGGACTCAGCCGCGCCCATCGCGTCAAACTCAAAAACTAACGCACGCGCAGCACAACAACAACAACAACAACAACACGCACAGGCAACACAGACTCTTTCGCACTTTTCAATCTCCGAACAGTGTGGTGGCCCTGAAAAGGGCCGTTTTCGTCTCTCCCACCAAGCACGGGCACGGCACGGCCGCGGGAAGGCCACAACGCAGCACAGCACACCGGCTGGCTGGCTGCCTGCCTGCCTAACCGCCGAAACCGTACAGGGTGCGCCCCTGCCTCTTCAGGGCGTACACCACGTCCATGGCCGTCACAGTCTTGCGCTTGGCGTGCTCAGTGTACGTCACCGCGTCGCGGATCACGTTCTCCAGGAACACCTTCAGCACTCCGCGGGTCTCCTCGTAGATCAGACCAGAGATGCGCTTCACGCCGCCCCTGCGAGCCAGGCGGCGGATGGCGGGCTTCGTGATGCCCTGGATGTTGTCGCGCAACACCTTGCGGTGCCGCTTGGCGCCACCCTTGCCCAGCCCCTTTCCTCCCTTGCCGCGGCCTGTCATTCTTCTTCCTTCCTCCTCCTCAAGCAAGCAAGCGAAAAAACACAAGCGCCAGCTCCTCACCCGGCGCTAGCGAGTCGGCTACGGTGCGAGCTCTCTGCCGCCGCCCCCCTATATAGACTCTGGCCCGCCCTCCCCCCACCACGCGCACCGAGGGCATATAAGCGCGGCGCGGGGCCGCGCGGGCCCGTCCACCGGCCGTGTTGTTAGTCCTGCGAGAGATGTCGAAGCGAACGGAGCTACGTACTGCGAAGGGTGTGGCAGATCGCCGTCCGGCGGAGCTTGCTCCGTCGGCGGCCCCATCTGGCCCCCCACTTATGACGGACCACGCAACGAATGAGGACACGATGGATGTCGCTATGGATGCGCTTACAGTTCCGCTTCCGGAGTCGGAAGAAGACGAGCCGTCTGCCGTACCACCGCCTCGTCGGCAATCCGGAAAAAGCAGAAGAGAAGAAGACACAGCCCCAACCGGCGGGCGCAGCTCACCGGCCGAGAAACGATCAAAACACACGCCTGCTGACGAAGCTGACGGATTCACTCGCCCGAAGCGCCGCCATACAGCGCGACGACGGGTGCTGTCCACCCACGAGCCGGCATCCACTGCCAACACTTTTGCTGCCCTTGAGGATGCCCCTGAGGAACCGCCGCGCCCTTCCACGGCACCAAGGAGGGATGCGCCACTTCCGCCGATCGTTCTTAAATACGAAGGTACCTTCCGGCAGCTGCAACAGCTTCTCAACAGCTGGACGACGGCAGTCTACAATGTGAAGGTCGCCGGAAGGGACATGTATAAGATTACGCTGCGCTCAGCCGACGACTACCGACGCGTGACGCAGGAGGCGTCTGACAGGGCAATCCCTTTCTTCACACACGCCACCACACCGGACCGCGTCCTGAAGATTGTCATCCGGCACCTGCCCTTCAACATGGAGCCGGATCACATCAAAGAAGAACTCGAAGAGCTCGACTTCAGCGTCAGAACTGTAGTCAAGATGAAGCAGCCCAAATCTCGTGACTACATGCCCCTGTTTCTCGTCATCGCAACCGATACAATCGAGAACAGGAAGCTCTACCAGCTCACCCGACTCGCCAACGTCTCGGTGACCACAGAAGACTTGCGCGCCAAGAGAGGCCCTGTTCAATGCTACCGATGCCAGGGCATCAACCATGTCGCCCGGCATTGCTCCATGCCTGAGAAATGTGTGAAATGCGCCGGTGCACACCCAGCGAAGGACTGCCCCATCCCTCAGAAGCAGCAGCCAACGTGCGCGCTCTGTGGGGGCGCTCACGTTGCCAGCTACCGCGGCTGTGAAGCTTGGAGACGCGCCAATGCTCGTCAGCGCGGCCAGCCAGTCGCCACGAAACAGAAGAAGTCTGCCAAGGCTGACCCCACAATCTCCTACGCCACGGCTGTCGCCAGAGGACTGGCGCCCCGCCGACCCAACAACGCTGACGCCGACAATGCAGGCCCACAGGCACGTCGCCGCAACGACGACTCTTACACCCGCGATGTTTCTGAAGACACAAGAGCACGACATCCACTACTCAACGGCGCCACTCCACCTGCGCCGAATTCGTCGGACCTGACATCGGGCCCCTCCTCTGCTGCTCTACCCATGACGTCTGAAGCACGCCCCCAACGCCGCGGCGGCCGGCGCAAGACCGGGGGTCGTACAACCGACGCTCCAGAAGAAGCCACACACAACGGCGACGGGATGGCCACTTCCATCGGCGCCAGAGAAGATACGGCTACTGCCGCCTCCGCCACGGACATCGCCAGTCTGATTACTCAACTCACCGCACTTGTGGCGAGCACGACAAAACTGCTCGATGTCCTCACGCAGCACCTGACCGCTGCACAGAAGATTGCCACTCCGGCAGCCACCAGACGCTCCCCCACTACTCATCATGGGAAGTGTTAGAGGACTCACGGTCGTCGCGTGGAACACCCTCTGTCTGCGCACACAAGCTGGCGAATTTCGTCAATTTCTTCGCGATGAAGCTGTGGACATCTGTCTGCTCAGCGAAACCCGCCTTAAACCAGGCATTGCAGTCAAAGCGCCGAACTACTCCTGTTACCGTGCAGACAGGCCAACTGCCGGCGGAGGAATGGCCATTTACATACGGAATGGGATCCGCCACCACCAGATTCAACTGCCGCCGCTCGTGACTCTGGAGGCGATTGGAGTTGTCGCGCACACCTCAGCGGGAGCCATAACCTTCGTTGCCATTTACAAGCCACCGTCGCATCCATGGGTTGATGCGGACTTAGAGTCTCTTCTCTCCATCGGAGGCAAGCTCTTCATCGCCGGAGACTATAACTCCAAGCACGTCGCTTGGCGTTCACGACTCACCAACAGCGACGGACGCCGCGTCCTACGCATCGTAGATCGCAACGACGCCGTGGTGGTGGGCCCCTATGATCCCACCATCTTCCCCGCTAACGGACGACCGGACATCGTCGACTTCGCGGTCGTGAAAGGCATTCCGCAACGCATCCTCGCCTCGACCCGGAATGTTCTCTCTTCCGACCACGTGCCAGTCGTCTTTGACGTAGACCTCGACCCCCTGCAGCTACCCAGGCGTGGGGTGCCACTCTCTGGAGTCAACTGGGATCTCTTCCGCCACACACTGACCGAGTCCCTAGCTGGGATGCCGCCTGTAGACGACGCAGAAGCTGAAGATTCCCTCCTCCGCTTCACGGACGCCGCCCTCGCCGCAGTCGAAGAAGCGGCTCCGCGCAGACGCGAGAGCCAGGAACACTCTCGTCAGCTGCCCCCTGATCTCCTTGCACAAATTGCCGAGAAGAATAGAGTGTACCGCGAATGGCAGCGTACACGGAACCCCGCCACCAAACGGCAACTCAACCGTATGCGGCGCGAAATAACGGTGGCTGTGGACAATCACCGAAACCGGGAATGGGCTAGCCGTGTGGCGACTCTTCAGCTTGACGACGGGTCTGCCTGGAGGACCACGAAACATTACCTGCGGCGCACGCAGCGTATGCCGCCTCTCCGAACTGCAACTGGTACCGTCTGCGAACCCAATGCGAAGGCTGATGCACTCGCCGATGTTTTTGAAGCGAACTTCAAGCCTGTAGAGGATCCACTGGACACAGAACACGACGAGATGGTCGCCGACCGGCTCCCTCGCTACCTGGAAACGGAGGGCGATGAAGACATCGAGGTCACAACTCCTGAAGAAGTATCGACGGCTCTGAAGTCCCTCAACCCAAAGAGAGCTGCAGGCCCTGACGACGTCTCCAATGCCATGCTGAAGCAACTGCCTGCGGACGCCTCTACTCACCTGGCTGCAATCTTCAACAAGATTTTTCGCACCGGCCACTTTCCCCTGCAGTGGAAGCATGCTGAGATTGTGGCTATTCCTAAGATGGGAAAAGATCTCCGGCAGCCGAAGAGCTATCGCCCAATTAGTCTGCTGCCTGCCATCTCGAAAGTTTTCGAGCGCATCTACCTGAAGAGGCTCCAGCAACACGTCACCGCCGAAGCTCTACTCCCAGATGCCCAGTTCGGTTTCCGTAAGGGCCACTCTACGGAGCACCAACTTCTCCGACTCGTGGAAGAAGCCTTCGATTCCATGGAGAGGCGCGAATACTTCGGAGCAGTCTTCCTTGATGTCTCGCGCGCTTTTGACAGCGTCTGGCACGATGGGCTGCTCTTTAAACTTCTCGAAATGGGGGTCCCTGGATCCCACATCCGTCTGCTACGGTCCTTCCTCGATGGACGGACTTTTCACGTCCGCGCAGAAACAGGCCTGTCAACAGTCCGTCCCATCAGAGCAGGCGTGCCTCAAGGGTCGGTCTTGGGGCCGATTCTGTACACGCTCTACACGTCTGATACGCCGACGGTCCCTCGTGTGCACCTAGCGTTGTACGCCGACGACACTGCACTCTACTCACGAAGTATGCGCGCGGACACACTTCGCCAGAGGTTGCAGCACGCTGTCGACACCCTAGCCGATTGGGCCGTCAAGTGGAAACTGCAGTTCAACGGCGCCAAGACGCAATTTTTCATTGCAACCCGTCGCGTCATCCCCGCCGCTCTGCCCCCACTCGTCGTTGGAGGCAGTCCTGTCAACTGGAGACCGACAGCGCAGTATCTTGGGGTCACCATGGATCGCCGCCTCACCTGGGGCCCGCACGTGAAGGGCGTCGTCAACAAAGCAAGGGGTCGACTTCTCCAGCTCTACCCCCTGCTAAACCCGACGTCGACTCTTCCTCCGCGACTGGGCGTCACGTTGTACAAGGCGCTAATCCGCCCTGTCTTCGATTACGCAGCTGTCGTCTGGGGGAATGCGGCAGACGACCACCTGAAGAAGCTACAATCTCTGCAGAACAGGGCTCTCCGCCTCGCGCTGCACCTGCCGAGGGACTTCCCATCTGGACCGCTGCACGACCTCGCTGAGGTCCGCAAAGTGAAGGACCACGTCCGTGTGGTTGCCCGCCGCTTCTACGACCAGGCGCGGCAATCCGAGAACCGGCACATACGCTCTCTGGGGCAGAAGATACGGCGCAATGCCAACACACGCTGGCCCCAGCTCCTTACGGCATAGACTGTAACTGAAGAAGAAAACAGAGTGGAAACAACCAGAAGCCAATCACCTCAAGAAGACGCACCACCAGAATTTAATAGGAGGCAAAACATGTACATGTTGCGAACTCCGCCTTACTCGAAGACTGAAGTCTCTTCGCGAAGAATCCACGCAGCGAGCGAGCGAGCGCGGGCCCGTTGTCAAGGCAGCACCGGACGCTTCGTGTACCGCACGCACCTCCACGCCGCTCTTCCGCTATGGCCCGCACAAAGCAAACGGCCCGCAAGTCCACCGGCGGAAAGGCGCCGCGCAAACAGCTCGCCACCAAGGCGGCGAGGAAGAGCGCGCCCGCCACCGGCGGCGTCAAGAAGCCCCACCGCTACAGGCCGGGCACCGTCGCCCTGCGGGAAATCAGGCGCTACCAGAAGAGCACAGAGCTGCTCATCCGCAAGCTGCCGTTCCAGCGCCTAGTGCGCGAGATCGCCCAGGACTTCAAGACCGACCTGCGCTTCCAGAGCTCCGCAGTCATGGCCCTGCAGGAGGCCAGCGAGGCCTACCTCGTCGGCCTCTTCGAAGACACCAACCTGTGCGCAATCCACGCCAAGCGCGTCACCATCATGCCCAAGGACATCCAGCTCGCGCGCCGCATCCGCGGCGAGCGCGCCTAGAAACCGCGCCGCGCACGCGCGCCCGCCCAACAAAAACGGCCCTTTTCAGGGCCACTAACATCTCTCCGTCGCGAGCAAAACTTTTGTCGGTCTTGCCGCCCCGCAAAACAAACAACCACCAATTCCCCTCCCGTCCACAGCCGCTCTCGCCAACAATCGACGTCATCCCATCCCTCACAATACACACACACACACAACAGCCGGACGACGTCACCAACACACCGCGGGTGGCTGGCCGCCGCCGTCTCCGAGGCGCGCGCACGCTACGCTACACTACACTACACTACACTACACTACAACGTCAACGCCACCGCGCCTTCCCAATTCCCGCCGGCCACTTCCACGTCTCACGTCCCCCCCCGCCGCTTTCAAAGAGAGAGAGAAGAGACAACACACACACACAAAAGACACGACATCCGCAAAGCAAGCAAACACACAAACAAACAAACAAACAAACAAGAGTCTCCAGAAACATACATGAGCAACCAAACGTCGGCCGCCGCAAAAAAAACAACAACAACAACAAAACAAAAAACAACAGAGACCAACAAACGGCCACAACCGCTCCGCTACCGCGCGCCGCCGCCTACCGCCACCGGCACCACAATCCAACCACCACGGCACGCAAACAGTACCCACAAAGGGTCACACACAACCAACCACACCGGCGCATGCACGACAATCAACGCCTTCCCGACGTCCTTTGATGGCCCTGAGAAGGGCCGTTTTGGGCCGCGCGACAGCCGCAGCCGTGCCATCGCGCGCCACTAAGACGACGCGGGGGAGGGCGGTGGGGGACGACGGCGTCAAGCGCCAACCCCTCTCCCTTGCCTTTCTTTAACTTTACTACTTTACTTCTTCTTCTTGGGCGACGCCTTCGCCTTAGACGGCGTCGTCGCCTTCTTCGGGCGCGGCGCCTTCGGCTTCTTCGTCGGAACCTTGGCGGCCTTCTTCGCCTTCGACGGCGACTTGGCCTTGGCCGGCTTGGCCGCAGCCGCCTTCTTCGCACCCGCGGGAGCCGCCGACGCCGCAGACGCCTTCTTGGCGGCGCCCGCCTTCCGACCGGTCGCCGCCTTCACGCCACCAGCCTTCTTTGCGCCGGCCGCGCGGCCGCCCTTCTTCTCCTTGCTGGCCGGAGCGGCGCGCTTCTTCTTCGCACCGCCGGCACGAGCCTTGCCGCCCTCGGCCGCCCCGCCGCCGGCGCCGGCAAGCTTGAAAGAGCCGGACGCGCCCTTCCCCTTCGTCTGCACCAGCTCGCCAGCCACGACGGCCGACTTGAGGTACTTCTTGATAAAGGGCGCCAGCTTCTCCGCGTCCAGCTTGTAGTGCGCGGCAATGTACTTCTTGATCGCCTGCAGCGACGAGCCGCCGCGCTCCTTCAGACTCTTGATGGCGGCCGTCACCATCTCAGAGGTGCGCGGGTGCGCAGGCTTGGCGCGCGGCTTCTTCGCAGACGCCGCAGACTTGGCCTTCTTCGTCGTGCCGGTGGCGGCGGGTGCCGCAGCAGTCTCGTTCGTAGCCGCCTGATCTGCCATTATTTCGACGGACGACGCGCGTACACACAACAACAGAACAGCGAGAGAGCGGCGAGAGCACGGCAGAGAATAGCCGCCGCGCCGCCAGGCCCAGCCAGTGTCGCGGGCGGGCGCGGACGGCCGAGAGAGCGGCCGCCACTCTGCGCGCCGCCGCGCCGCGCCTCCCGCGCTTGCTACCAGTGACGACTGAGATGTCGCACAGTACGGACGGAGAGTTTGCGCGCGCGCGAGAAGCGAGCGACCACGTGCCGGCCGGCCGCGGTCAGATGGGGCTTGCCCCATCGGCCGCCCCGCCACCAGCCGGCACACCTGCGACGACTGGACCCGCGGAGGGGGGAAGTATTAGTACCCCTGCCGCGGAGCTGCCCCTGGATGAAGAAATGGACTATTATACGGACTCCGGCGACGCCTCCGTCACCGATCCCACCGAGCAGACATCGCAGCGCAGAAGAACTCGCCGCGATCGCGCTTCTGAATGGCGTCAACATCGACATGAAGCATCCGCCGACGGCTTCCTGCAGCCGCCGCTAAAGAAACAAGCACGGCCCCAGCGCGTCGTCGTTGCCAGAGAACTTGATGTGTCAAACCGCTATCAACCTCTCCAGGGGGAGGGAGCGACGCTTCATGAAGCCGCGTCGTCACTAGCGGAACAGCAGCAGCGCCGAGCAGCGGCACAACAACGAGCGGGAGAAGAGGCCCCACCCCCCATGGACGACCAACAGCCGTCATCGCAGGACCGCTCACAGGCTCCGACATCGGCCCCGCATAGGAGGGTGCCACCTATTGTCCTCCGCTTCAAGGAATCCTACAAGAAGCTGCATACATGGCTGAAGACTCACTGCAAGCAGCCATTCACAGTGAAGCAGGCAGGCGACGACACACTGAAACTACAATTGTCGTCAACAGAAGACTACACCATCACGGTCGACGAACTCGGAAGATCAGGCATCGCAATGTATACCTTCCCGGCGGTTCGCCCTCCGGTCATCAAGACGCTTGTCAAGGGCATTCCAATGTCCTTGACGCATGAAGACGTCAAGGAAGAGCTGCGCGACCTGGGTTTCGCCGCCTCCCTCGTCGAACATCATCGAATGCCTGGGACGAATCAGCACACAGGACATCGTATCATCATCTTACCTGATATCCCGGCGCATCGAGATATTTTCCAGCTTGACCGCTTTTATGACTTGTCCATCACCGTTGAAAGATTACGGAAGTCGCGCGGCCCTGTACAGTGTTACAGGTGCCAAGGATTTCGTCATGTCGCACGTCTGTGTACCATGGACTGGGTCTGCGTAAAATGCGGCGGCCCACATGACAGTCGGACATGCACCAAGGCCAAGGAACAGCCTCCTCAATGTGGACTTTGCGGCGGACCTCATCCCGCCAACTTTCGATCCTGCCCCAAACATAAGGAGGCGAGTCGACGGCAACGTGGCCTGCCTCCTGTTCCACCGAGGAGGACCACTGCTACGGGACGACGCCGCCAACAGCCACCGCCGCCGCCACCGCCTGTACAGCCCAGCCGCGCTCAAGCTTGGCCCACACTAATGGACCGTCGGGCGGCCAAGATACGTGCCGATCTCACGGTTGCAGACGCTCTCAAGAAGTCGCTACAGCAAGATGTCACTCCAGCAGCACCTGCCCGTCCGGCAGCGCCACAACGCCGATGTGACCCGGCACCTCCAGCGGCTTCCCCGCCTCTCCAGCCAGATCTGCAAGGCGTCTTCGCACTCCTCACACAAATTACTGCCTCTCTTGCTGAAGTCTCCAAAACCATGTCGCAACTTCCAGCCACCGTCGCCGCCGCCGTTGAAGCGACCATCAGCCGCGCCTTCCAGGCCCAAAGAGATGCTGCACCTACTAGACATGAGTAGAGCACTTCACCTCGAAGACTTACGCATTGTGGCATTCAACGCCAACAATCTCACGCATGATGTGCCGGAATTACACCAATTTCTTGTGGACAACAACGTGGACATCTGTATGCTTTCCGAGACGTTCCTCAAGCCTGGAATTCGCAGCAACATTGCGAATTATTGCTGCTACCGCAATGACCGACTGACGCATGGAGGCGGCACAGCAATATACATACGACGAACCATCCGACATCATGAAATTCGGCCACCTGCTACTAGGACTTTTGAAACGACTGCGGTTGTTGTGGAAACCGGAACCGGACCAGTGACGTTTATAGCAGCCTACCGCAGCCCACGCCGACTCCTGGACCTCGACGACGCCCGACTCCTGCTACGAACACCTGGCAAACTATTCATCGCGGGCGATCTGAATTGTAAACATGCCGCCTGGAACTCTCAGGTCACCAATATGAGTGGACGTCTTCTTCTCCAGGCTGTGGAAGAAGCGCAGGCCTATGTTTGCGGCCCTGACGAGCCAACATGCTACCCATCTCGCGGCAGACCTGACGTTATTGACGTGGCCATAACCAAGGGCATCCCGCAATTTATGAATGCGGAAACCCTCAATGCGCTTAATTCCGACCACCTGCCAGTACTGTTTGACTTGCACGTCGCTCCGGACCAATATGCCGGCCGTCTCAACTTGAAACACACAAACTGGGAGCATTTTCGCGAGTGTGTTACCTTCTCCATTGACGTCATCAATGCAGATGAAGAGGTCTCTGAAGAATCCGTGGGGACGCTCACCACCGCTATTACCGATGCCTTGGAGCTGGCTACACCACCACCCAAGCCTCCGCAACTCTCGCCGCCTGGACTGCCACAGCACATCTTAGACAGCATCAGGACACGGAACAGGCTCTGCAGGGAGTGGCGCCTAACTCGAAATGTCGACCTCAAGAAGCGGATTAATCAGCTACGCCGCGATATTAAGGCTGCCATCATTGCTCACAAGAACCAGCAGTGGGCCGCCAAACTTCGATCGTTCACGCCCGACCCCGCTAACTGGCAGGCCATCCGTTTCTTCACTAACCGTCGGACGCGCATCCCGCCGCTCGAGACTGCAGATCGAACTGCCTATCGTCCCACAGACAAGGCAAACCTGCTGGCTGACTCATTCGAAGTCAACTTTCGTCCGCTGAATGAGGGAGTGGACCCCCAGCGTGTCAATAACATCGATCAAGAGGCGGAAGCGCTGCTGCAAGAAGATGCAGATGACGACGGTGGCGACCCCATTCCACCTGTTACCCCCGCAGAAGTGCAACGTGGGATTCGAGCACTCCCATCGAACAAGGCTCCAGGATCTGACGACATAACTGGGCGGGTCCTAAAACAGTTACCCTGGACTGCAATAGTGCGGCTAGCCACTATTTTTAACTGGATACTCACCACTGCGACCTACCCAGCGGCGTGGAAGCACTCTGTTGTGGTACCTGTACCGAAACCCGGCAAAAACCGACGCCTCCCGACGAGTTATCGCCCGATAAGCCTGTTGCCACACGTCAGTAAACTGTTTGAGCGGCTTCTTCTACAACGACTTCAAAACATCATCTCTCTCCGCAACATCTTACCCAATGAACAGTTTGGTTTTCGGAAAGGACATTCTACCAGTCACCAAATCATCCGAGTCGTCAACGACATCACAACCGCATTCAATAGGAAGGAGTTTTGTGGAGCAGTTCTCCTGGACATTACGAAAGCTTTTGACAGCGTGTGGCATCAGGGGCTCATATGGAAACTTAACTCGCTCGGACTTCCACGAGCCTACGTCAAGCTGGTTGCCTCATACCTTCAACATCGCACATTTGCAGTTCGAGTGGACGACGCACTCTCCACGGCACGGCCGATCTGCGCGGGAGTGCCCCAAGGATCGGTCCTTGGACCGGTGCTCTACACCCTGTATACGTCTGATCTCCCCACACCACCGAGGGTCGAGAAAGCTATATACGCGGATGATACGATGCTGTTCACACGAAGCCGATGGCGCGACGTGATGAGGCCACGTCTTCAGAGTGCCTGCGACTTGTTGGAAGAATGGGCAACGAAATGGCGCATCCGATTCAATCCTGCCAAGACGCAAACGATCGTCTTCACGAAGCGACGAACCATGCCAACCCGACGACTACGACTGTACAATACGGAACTGGAGTGGCAAAACACAGTGCGCTACCTCGGGGTGATCCTCGATAAGAAACTAACATGGAAACCGCACGTGGAAGACATCCGAAACAAAGTATCACAGCGCATGGGAGCGCTGTATCCTATAATCAACGAGGGCTCCGATCTCTCCGTCGAAAATGGCCTGTTAATTTATCGTATGTACATTCGCCCCCTCATCGACTACGCGTGCGAAGCTTGGGGCAATGCAGCGAGGACTCATCTACAGAGGCTCCAATCCCTTCAGAATAAAATACTTCGGCGGGTATTCCACGTACACCCGCAATTTCCGCACAAATACCTACACGAAGCAGCTGAAGAACCAGAGGTGCTCCAGCGTCACCAGGAGATAGCGAGACGTTTCTACGAGAAAGCAACGATGTCCACTAACCCCCTCATCAGAAACTTGGGGGAAGAAGAACCTGATCCACACGACAGATACCGACGGCCGATCGCACTGCTCGCGAGATAATGCAGCAGTGCCCTTAAAAGTAAATTAGCTCCCAACCAACTCATGCACACACCCCGTGTCCGCACACACACAAGCCACACTGCAAATAAAGATGAACAAATTTACCACAACCCTCTCAAGCTGTAGGAAATGCCGAAAGGTAAAACCTACGCCAGACAGTTAGAAGATAACCTCAAGAAGCGGGCGGAGCGCTTGCTACCAGTGCCGACTGAGATGTCGCACAGTACGGACGGAGAGTTTGCGCGCGCGCGAGAAGCGAGCGACCACGTGCCGGCCGGCCGCGGTCAGATGGGGCTTGCCCCATCGGCCGCCCCGCCACCAGCCGGCACACCTGCGACGACTGGACCCGCGGAGGGGGGAAGTATTAGTACCCCTGCCGCGGAGCTGCCCCTGGATGAAGAAATGGACTATTATACGGACTCCGGCGACGCCTCCGTCACCGATCCCACCGAGCAGACATCGCAGCGCAGAAGAACTCGCCGCGATCGCGCTTCTGAATGGCGTCAACATCGACATGAAGCATCCGCCGACGGCTTCCTGCAGCCGCCGCTAAAGAAACAAGCACGGCCCCAGCGCGTCGTCGTTGCCAGAGAACTTGATGTGTCAAACCGCTATCAACCTCTCCAGGGGGAGGGAGCGACGCTTCATGAAGCCGCGTCGTCACTAGCGGAACAGCAGCAGCGCCGAGCAGCGGCACAACAACGAGCGGGAGAAGAGGCCCCACCCCCCATGGACGACCAACAGCCGTCATCGCAGGACCGCTCACAGGCTCCGACATCGGCCCCGCATAGGAGGGTGCCACCTATTGTCCTCCGCTTCAAGGAATCCTACAAGAAGCTGCATACATGGCTGAAGACTCACTGCAAGCAGCCATTCACAGTGAAGCAGGCAGGCGACGACACACTGAAACTACAATTGTCGTCAACAGTAGACTACACCATCACGGTCGACGAACTCGGAAGATCAGGCATCGCAATGTATACCTTCCCGGCGGTTCGCCCTCCGGTCATCAAGACGCTTGTCAAGGGCATTCCAATGTCCTTGACGCATGAAGACGTCAAGGAAGAGCTGCGCGACCTGGGTTTCGCCGCCTCCCTCGTCGAACATCATCGAATGCCTGGGACGAATCAGCACACAGGACATCGTATCATCATCTTACCTGATATCCCGGCGCATCGAGATATTTTCCAGCTTGACCGCTTTTATGACTTGTCCATCACCGTTGAAAGATTACGGAAGTCGCGCGGCCCTGTACAGTGTTACAGGTGCCAAGGATTTCGTCATGTCGCACGTCTGTGTACCATGGACTGGGTCTGCGTAAAATGCGGCGGCCCACATGACAGTCGGACATGCACCAAGGCCAAGGAACAGCCTCCTCAATGTGGACTTTGCGGCGGACCTCATCCCGCCAACTTTCGATCCTGCCCCAAACATAAGGAGGCGAGTCGACGGCAACGTGGCCTGCCTCCTGTTCCACCGAGGAGGACCACTGCTACGGGACGACGCCGCCAACAGCCACCGCCGCCGCCACCGCCTGTACAGCCCAGCCGCGCTCAAGCTTGGCCCACACTAATGGACCGTCGGGCGGCCAAGATACGTGCCGATCTCACGGTTGCAGACGCTCTCAAGAAGTCGCTACAGCAAGATGTCACTCCAGCAGCACCTGCCCGTCCGGCAGCGCCACAACGCCGATGTGACCCGGCACCTCCAGCGGCTTCCCCGCCTCTCCAGCCAGATCTGCAAGGCGTCTTCGCACTCCTCACACAAATTACTGCCTCTCTTGCTGAAGTCTCCAAAACCATGTCGCAACTTCCAGCCACCGTCGCCGCCGCCGTTGAAGCGACCATCAGCCGCGCCTTCCAGGCCCAAAGAGATGCTGCACCTACTAGACATGAGTAGAGCACTTCACCTCGAAGACTTACGCATTGTGGCATTCAACGCCAACAATCTCACGCATGATGTGCCGGAATTACACCAATTTCTTGTGGACAACAACGTGGACATCTGTATGCTTTCCGAGACGTTCCTCAAGCCTGGAATTCGCAGCAACATTGCGAATTATTGCTGCTACCGCAATGACCGACTGACGCATGGAGGCGGCACAGCAATATACATACGACGAACCATCCGACATCATGAAATTCAGCCACCTGCTACTAGGACTTTTGAAACGACTGCGGTTGTTGTGGAAACCAGAACCGGACCAGTGACGTTTATAGCAGCCTACCGCAGCCCACGCCGACTCCTGGACCTCGACGACGCCCGACTCCTGCTACGAACACCTGGCAAACTATTCATCGCGGGCGATCTGAATTGTAAACATGCCGCCTGGAACTCTCAGGTCACCAATATGAGTGGACGTCTTCTTCTCCAGGCTGTGGAAGAAGCGCAGGCCTATGTTTGCGGCCCTGACGAGCCAACATGCTACCCATCTCGCGGCAGACCTGACGTTATTGACGTGGCCATAACCAAGGGCATCCCGCAATTTATGAATGCGGAAACCCTCAATGCGCTTAATTCCGACCACCTGCCAGTACTGTTTGACTTGCACGTCGCTCCGGACCAATATGCCGGCCGTCTCAACTTGAAACACACAAACTGGGAGCATTTTCGCGAGTGTGTTACCTTCTCCATTGACGTCATCAATGCAGATGAAGAGGTCTCTGAAGAATCCGTGGGGACGCTCACCACCGCTATTACCGATGCCTTGGAGCTGGCTACACCACCACCCAAGCCTCCGCAACTCTCGCCGCCTGGACTGCCACAGCACATCTTAGACAGCATCAGGACACGGAACAGGCTCTGCAGGGAGTGGCGCCTAACTCGAAATGTCGACCTCAAGAAGCGGATTAATCAGCTACGCCGCGATATTAAGGCTGCCATCATTGCTCACAAGAACCAGCAGTGGGCCGCCAAACTTCGATCGTTCACGCCCGACCCCGCTAACTGGCAGGCCATCCGTTTCTTCACTAACCGTCGGACGCGCATCCCGCCGCTCGAGACTGCAGATCGAACTGCCTATCGTCCCACAGACAAGGCAAACCTGCTGGCTGACTCATTCGAAGTCAACTTTCGTCCGCTGAATGAGGGAGTGGACCCCCAGCGTGTCAATAACATCGATCAAGAGGCGGAAGCGCTGCTGCAAGAAGATGCAGATGACGACGGTGGCGACCCCATTCCACCTGTTACCCCCGCAGAAGTGCAACGTGGGATTCGAGCACTCCCATCGAACAAGGCTCCAGGATCTGACGACATAACTGGGCGGGTCCTAAAACAGTTACCCTGGACTGCAATAGTGCGGCTAGCCACTATTTTTAACTGGATACTCACCACTGCGACCTACCCAGCGGCGTGGAAGCACTCTGTTGTGGTACCTGTACCGAAACCCGGCAAAAACCGACGCCTCCCGACGAGTTATCGCCCGATAAGCCTGTTGCCACACGTCAGTAAACTGTTTGAGCGGCTTCTTCTACAACGACTTCAAAACATCATCTCTCTCCGCAACATCTTACCCAATGAACAGTTTGGTTTTCGGAAAGGACATTCTACCAGTCACCAAATCATCCGAGTCGTCAACGACATCACAACCGCATTCAATAGGAAGGAGTTTTGTGGAGCAGTTCTCCTGGACATTACGAAAGCTTTTGACAGCGTGTGGCATCAGGGGCTCATATGGAAACTTAACTCGCTCGGACTTCCACGAGCCTACGTCAAGCTGGTTGCCTCATACCTTCAACATCGCACATTTGCAGTTCGAGTGGACGACGCACTCTCCACGGCACGGCCGATCTGCGCGGGAGTGCCCCAAGGATCGGTCCTTGGACCGGTGCTCTACACCCTGTATACGTCTGATCTCCCCACACCACCGAGGGTCGAGAAAGCTATATACGCGGATGATACGATGCTGTTCACACGAAGCCGATGGCGCGACGTGATGAGGCCACGTCTTCAGAGTGCCTGCGACTTGTTGGAAGAATGGGCAACGAAATGGCGCATCCGATTCAATCCTGCCAAGACGCAAACGATCGTCTTCACGAAGCGACGAACCATGCCAACCCGACGACTACGACTGTACAATACGGAACTGGAGTGGCAAAACACAGTGCGCTACCTCGGGGTGATCGTCGATAAGAAACTAACATGGAAACCGCACGTGGAAGACATCCGAAACAAAGTATCACAGCGCATGGGAGCGCTGTATCCTATAATCAACGAGGGCTCCGATCTCTCCGTCGAAAATGGCCTGTTAATTTATCGTATGTACATTCGCCCCCTCATCGACTACGCGTGCGAAGCTTGGGGCAATGCAGCGAGGACTCATCTACAGAGGCTCCAATCCCTTCAGAATAAAATACTTCGGCGGGTATTCCACGTACACCCGCAATTTCCGCACAAATACCTACACGAAGCAGCTGAAGAACCAGAGGTGCTCCAGCGTCACCAGGAGATAGCGAGACGTTCCTACGAGAAAGCAACGATGTCCACTAACCCCCTCATCAGAAACTTGGGGGAAGAAGAACCTGATCCACACGACAGATACCGACGGCCGATCGCACTGCTCGCGAGATAATGCAGCAGTGCCCTTAAAAGTAAATTAGCTCCCAACCAAATCATGCACACACCCCGTGTCCGCACACACACAAGCCACACTGCAAATAAAGATGAACAAATTTACCACAACCCTCTCAAGCTGTAGGAAATGCCGAAAGGTAAAACCTACGCCAGACAGTTAGAAGATAACCTCAAGAAGCGGGCGGAGCGCTTGCTACCGCCCAACGTCCGACAGCCTGTGCGGACCAGCCCCAAACCTGCGCCGCAACCACCCGCGCCATTCAAACCACCGAGGATGGGGCTACACACGGCCACACCACAGTCGCCAACCAGTCGCCACGGCAGCGCCGCAAACCACGGCCAAACTGCAGCTACCGCGCGCTACAGCCTGGCTCGGCCCGCCGAGAATCGCCGCCCCCGCCCAAATGCCGCCCCCACAGCCCCAGCCGACGACCCGCCACAATGGCCAAACCTTCGGCAAAACTGGCGCACCGTCGCCGCGCCAGCCCGGCCAGCGCGGCCGCCGCCACAGCCACACAAGCGGAGGCGTGCGGCGATGACGGCCGTGCAAACGCACCTCCGCCGCCCCATCGCCCTCCCACCGTTTCCCGATCGGCCCGCGGCCGTCGGGCCACCTCGCCCGCCAACATTCGCGCCCGTTTCTCACAAAATTGCCCGCCGCAAAACAAAAACGAGCGCCGCCTGCGCAACATGGCCACCGGCCAACCGAGGCGCCGCCGCCCCTCGCCGCTTTAAGCGACGGTGGCTAACCGCCATCCGCAACTACAGACGCACCGAATCTGCCTTCAAAAGCACACACCGACAGCCGACCTCTAACATTTAGACTCCGCAAGCCACCCAACGGTGTGTGGCGGAGGGCACTTCACGTGCCACTGTCATTTACCTCCCTTCGCTGTTCCAGTCGCGTATGGTTTCGCGGGACGAACTGACAGTCTGCAAAAAAAAAACACCGCCTCCGTGCGCGCTCGAATCTCTCTAACCACATCCATTCGTGATCTCCTCGGGAGGTATACACGTAGGGGGGAAGCAATATATTCGATACCCCATCCAGAAACGCAATATCGCGAAACCTGGCGAGCAAGCTACACCGCGATGCAGAGCGCCTCTATTGCAGGGTCTGCCGCTTGGGTTTGTTAAACATCTCCGTAACGCTATCACGGTTACCAAATGACCCTGCGACGAAACGTTGGATCGTCTCCGGTCGCCTCCGTCAACGCGACCTGGTACGGATCCCACACTGATGGGCAACACTCACGTATGGGTCGAACGAACGGGTGTTTTGTAAGCCACCTCCTCCTTTGTTGATGGACTACATTTGCTACGCATTCTCCCAATAAATCGCAACCTGGTACCCGCCTTACCACCAATTACTTTTTTTGTTTTTTTTTTTTTTTTTTTTTTTTTTATATGATGATCATCCCACTCCCAATCACTCCGCACGCATACTCCCAGATATTTTACAGACGTAACTGCTACCAGTGTTTGTCCCGCTATCATCATATAATCAATCATACAATAAAGGGTCCTTCTTTCTTATATTATTCGCAATACATTACATTTGTCTATGTTAAGGGACAGTTGCCACTCCCTGCACCACGTGCCTATCCGCTGCAGATCGTCCTGCATTTTTCGCTGCAACTTCTCTGTATACTACAGCATCATCCGCGAAAAGACGCATGCAACGTCCGACACTATCTACTAGGTGTGTGAAGAGCAATGGGTCCCATAACACTCCCCTGTGGCACGCCAGAGGTTACTTTAACGTCTGTAGACGTCTCTCCATTGATAACAACATGCTGTGTTCTGTTTGCTACAATCTCTTCAGTCCAGCCACACAGTTGGTCCGACATTCTGCAGACTCTCTTACATTGTTTATCAGGCGACAGTGCGGAACTGTATCGAACGCCCTCCTTCCGGATGTCAACCAAAATGGCATCTACCTGGGAGCCTGTATCTAATATTTTCTGGGTCCCATGAACAAATAAAGCGCGTTGGGTCTCACACGATCGCTGTTTCCGGAATCCGTGTTGATTCCTACATAGTAGACACTGGGTTTCCAAAAAACGACATGCTACTACTCGAGCATAAAACATGTTCTCAAATTCTACAACCGACCGACGTCACAGATATAGGGCCTATAGTTTTGCGCATCTGCTCGACGACCCTTCTTCAAGCCCGGGACTACCTGTGCTCTTTTCCAATCATTTGGAACCCTCCGTTCCTCTAGAGACTTGCGGTACACGGCTGTTAGGAGGTTCTGTCGCGTACTCTGTGTAGAATCGAATTGGTATCCCGTCAGGTCCAGTGGACTTTCCTCTGTTGAGTGATTCCAGTTGCTTTTCTATTCCTCCTTGGACACTTATTTCGATGTCAGCCACTTTTTCGTTTGTGCGAGAAGGAACTGCAGTGCGGTCGTCCTCCGTGAAACAGCTTTGGAAACAGGTGTTTAGTATTTCACAGCTTTTTACGCGTGTCATCCTCTGTTTCAATGCCATCATCATCCCGGAGTGTCTGGATATGCCGTTTCGAGCCGCTTACTACTGATTCAACGTACGACCACAACGTCCCAGGATTTGATTTGATTTGATTTGATTTCCTGTCACGTCGGTACATGGAATTTTACTTTCGCATTCACCGGACGCTTCACGCATAGCCCTCCTTACGCTAACTTTGGACATCGTTTAGCGTCTGTTTGTCTGAGAGGTTTTGGCTGCGTTTCAACTTTGAGTGAGGCTCTCTTTGCTTTCGCTATAGTTTCCTAAACTTTGGTTGTTGTACCGCGGTGGGTTTTTCCCATCCCTCACAGTTTTACTCGGCACGTACCTGTCTAAGACGCATTTTACGATTGCCTTGCACTTTCTCCATACACACTCAACATTGTCGGTGTCGGAGCAGACATTTGCGTTTTCATCTGTCTGGTAGTCTCAAATCTGCCTTCTATTACTCTTGCTAAACAGATAAACCTTCCTCCCTTTTTTTTTTTTTTTTTTGTATATTCCTATTAACGTCCATATTCAGCGATGCTGCAACGGCCTCTTGATCACTGGGTCCCTGTTCTGCACATACAGAGTCGACAAGTTCGGGGTCTGTTTGTCATCGGTAGGTCCACGATGTTATCTCCACGAGTCGGTTCTCTCTCTGTTTAATTGCTCGCGGTAATTTTCGTTCGGATAGTGCACTCAGTATAATGTCACTCGATGCTCTGTCCCTACCACCCGTCCTGAACATCTGGCACATTGAAATCTCCACCTAAGACTGTAACACGCTGGGGAAAGGAAAATGTATGTCCACATTTTCTCTCACGTGTTCGGCCACTAATGCTGCTGCGTCGCGAGGTCGGTAAAAGGAGCCAATTATTAACCTAGCTCGGCTGTTGAGTGTACCCTCCACCCACAATAGTTCACAGGAACCGTCCACCACTTCTACTTCACTACACAGGATAAACTACTACTACTAACAGCGACGAACCACTCCACCACCGGTTGCATGCACGCTATCCTTTCTAAAGCACCGTCTGTACCTATAACGATTGCAGCTTCGGTGCTTTCTATCAGCGCTTGACGTTCCGGTACTTCGACAGTTGACAATTACAATACCGATTGCCGCTTGGTCCCCGCATGTCCTGACCTTGCCCCGCGCCCGTTGAGGCTGTTGCCCTTTCCGTACTTGCCCAAGGGCCATCCAACCTAAACAGAACCGCCCAGCCCACGCCACACAACCCCTGCTACCCGTGTAGCCGCTTGTTGCGTATAGTGGACTCCACCTAAGACTATAACATGCCCTAAGGCATTCGCGGTGTACACCACCCTAAGGTGAGGTTAGGTTAGGTGGACGTGGGTTAGGTTAAGGGTTACAGTTAGGTTAGGCGTCAAAGTTAGGTTAAGCGTTCGGACGTGAGGCGTCAGGTGGCCGCACCTACCTTACGGCCGGACATCTTAGGTTAGAGGTTAGGTTAGGTTAAGGCGCCGAGAGGTCCGCGGTCAGGTTACGTTCACCTTCGGGCGCCACACGTAGGTTTCAAAGGTGTGTCGGTCGGTCGTCGGCAAGCCGCAAAAACTACAGACGACGTCGACCAAACCGCCGCAAGACCGAGCAGGAGGCAGATATACCGGCCGGCCGGCCGGCCCCACACACACACAACACAACACAAAATTAAAAACACCACCCACCGGCCAAACGGCACAAAAAACAAAAAAAACAAAAAACCACAAACCCGAGCACCACGTCGACCAGAGGCAACCCGCCGCTCACGCGACATGGCTGGCAACTAAGGGGCAAACTGCAACGGCGCTTTCCGCACCGGGCCGGATGCACGTACGACAACACCGCTACCCGTACGCAGGCCTCCCATTGCACACAGCCGCTCTGTGTTTGAACATCATCAATGGCGCGCCCGTGCCTCGTCGCGGTCGCAGCCATAACGCCGCCACTTTTGCACCAACACATTCACGCACGGCAAAACAGCTCGCCGACACAGCACAGCCGACAAACAAAAACAACCCGCGAGACGGGGGCGACAACGACAACGACAACGACAACGACAACGACAACGACAACAGCAAACAACTCGCACCAAGCGTCCAACAGGTAACAAACGGACAAGCACAGCCACTGCTAACGGCCACGACGCCCCAGCGGCACACTGCTCCTTTCCCGCCACACTCGATTCACAACGCACGCACGCGACCCCGTCAACGACACCGACACGACACACGACGGGCTCCCTTCCCGCAACCTACACCTTTCCGCCACTACGCACAGCTCCACCCGACGCGCCCGTCGCAACGACACTACTGCACGCACTATCCACCCGCCTCCTCCTCTCCCCCCCCCCCCTTCCCGTACACAACAACACGGCCAAAAACAACACTCACGACCCAAACATAATAACGACATGGCACGTGCATCGGCGCACACCCCAACCAGTCACCGTCGACAACCACACGCAAGGCACGAAACCGGCGTCCTTCCACGTTGCCATCAAAGCTGCACAAACAACCACAGGAGGAACCACCAACAACGGGCCGGCCCGCCGGCCCGCCCCAATATTCTCCCACCCTCACCTCACGCCGCAACCACCAAACGCACATTCCCGCTCGCTACCACACACCTCTCGGCGGCCGCTTCGCAAAAACATGACGTGACGTGACGTGACGTGACATCATCACATCACGGGCTACGCACGCACACCGACCCACTTTCCTGCCCTTCGCCCTCTTCTTTCCGACGCCTGCCTTCGGCCGAGCACACGTACGTGGCACAACGCCCAACACAGTCACACACAGTCGACAGGCGCACGCCCAGGCACGCAACGACGCAGCGCAGCAAAGGCGCCCGCAACACATACCTCCTCTCTCTTCTCGCCGCCGACCGCCCGCCAGCCAGCCAGCCAGCCACTCGCAATGTGCACTGCCAACCAGCCACACGTCCACCGCGCCGCCTCCGACCACCCGCCAGGGGGGCGCTCACGTCCGCGACAACAGCGCGGCCCGCCGCCGGGCGGGCCCAGCCGAACCCAGCCCAGCCGGCGCGCGCTGCTCTGCACTCGGCGCGCCACACATCCTGCTGCAGACCGGGCTCGTCTCTCTGTACGCGTCTGCCCGCATCTCGTCTTCCTGCGCATCAACACAACGAGGCCGCGTGAGCAAACCCCCCCGTCACAACGCCACATCACACACTGCCTTGTCTACCGCCTAAATGCACTCACCAGCCATCCGCTTCGTCTTCGTCTTGTTTACTCGTTGTTGTTGCAGCGGCGCACACAGCCCCGGCCGGCCGCATCCGAGGGTGGCCCGCCGCCAGCGTCTCCTCCTTGGGCACAGGTGCGGTGCGGTGCCGTGCCGTGCCGTGGCCGCCCATCCATCCAACCGCACGCATTTTGCTGGCCGCCTCTGCTGCAGAAGAAGACAAAAAAAAAAACGAAACGTACAAACATACACGCACCCACAGCGTGGCCACACACGGACGGGACCGACAGGCTCCAAGGCGACCAAAGGATAAAAACAAAATAAAACACTAAAAGACGCAAGCAAGCACCAAGCAAGCTGTCGCCTCGCGCCTCTGTCCTTCCGCCCCCGCCATTCTCTCCCACCACATGCCCACAAACACCACCGCCTCCCCCTCCCCGCACCTCCACATTCGCCCCCTCCATTTTGTTCCTTTCTCGTTCTTCCCTTCTGTGTGTCTGCGTGCGTGCGCGGGCGGCGCCTCTCAACATCCGCCGGCCGTCCGTCCCGTTTTCGCCGTACCACACACGCCACCGCCTCGCCTCCTCCCCGTCCACCACCGCCGCCCCTGTCCGCCCCGCACAACACCATACACCGCTGCTTGTCCTGGCCGTTGCCACCAAAGGCGCCAGCCGCAAACCGCGCCAACGCCGCAGCGCGCGTGCCTCCTTCCTTCTTGCTTCCTTCTCCGTGCCGACGCGGCCTCTATTCCCGCACCCATTCGGCCGACGACACAGCCGTTGGGCTCCGCACTGCGCGTACCGGCGTTACGCACGCACACCCACCCCCCTCGCGAACGCACGACTCATTCATTGTCTTTGTTGTTTCTCCTCTTTCTTAACGTCTTTGTTTGTTGTTTGTTTTCTTTTTTTTTTTCGTTTTTCCCCACCGCCACATGTGACACAATGCCTCCCTCCACCTTTCGTTCGTGGTTGCTTGCTTTGTTTCTCTTTCTCATTGGTACACGTCCGACGCGCTCCATTTCCACCACACCACGGCCATCGGCCTCCTCAACGGGCAGGCGCAGTGTGCCATTCTCCGGCGCACAAGCACACCGCGCGGTACTGGCGCGGCTCGCCACGCCACGCCACGCCACGCCACGCCACGCCACCGGTGCGCAGCAGCACATGTGATGTCTCGCAACACGACACGCGGTGCGCACACCCCGACCACGCGGCTCTAAAGGCATGGCACCGGCGACATGCGCCGCCCCAGCCACGCATCCGTCGTCTCAAGTTGTTCACTGCCAGCCGCGTCTGAGGCTACAACCGCACCACCACATCAACGGTCCCCCTCCCGGCAACACATTTGTTGCACAAACAAACACAACCGCCGAGCGCAGCGCGAACCACCCACACGCGCCCTCCGCGTCTCCTTTCTCTCCTTTCGCCCCCTCCCATCTCCCGAATATGCCAGCAGCGCAGCGTTACGCGTGCCCCTCACCCGTCCACACTACCGCGAAACGAGCACGCCTTCCGGGCCACATGCAAGGGCACGCCCACCACCAAATACTGCCGTATTCACGGACGCAGTTCGCAACACGCAACGCACTCTCCACCTACCTTCTTTCTCTCGTCCCTTCTCTTTAAAAACAAAACAAACACACAAACCAACCAACCACGGCTAACACACTTTTTCGCGACACCTTTGACTGCGTTATCTTGACCGTGACGGCAGCTATCGACCATCCATTCCCCACTACACACACACACACACACACATCATTCGCTACACCGCACACGAAACGGCAAAGGGCAAGGCACTCTCTCATAGATTCTTCCTCCGAGCCATATCGGGCGAACGTTGCATCCGGGAAGGCAATGCAATTCAGCCGTCACTTGCAGCCGCGCCGTAAACGCATTTCAGTGCGGCTGCAATGCACGGGAACGTTCCGTTGCTCTAGACGGCGCCTCTCCGTTTTTCCCCTGTTTCGTTTTCCGGTGATTGCTTCCCCTTCTTCTCTTTCTTCGTTTCGTTTTATTATTTTCGTTCCCCTCCTCCACCATTGTTTCCGTCCCCACAGTTTTTTTTTGCTCATTCCACACGTTCTGCCCAGACAAGACATGACATTCGACCGATCACAGCCAGCCTTTCGTCGCCGTTCGCAGCGCCGACGGTGCCACAGTGAGACGGGTGTTCGGACCGACACGTTGCCGTGATGCCGATAGACAGCTACTCAGAGCCGCCGGATCGGATCACATCACCGACAAACCGGCCATTTCACCGGGGGACACACAGACAACCGCGTGTACGCCCATAACAACAAACAACGACCGTCGTCGTCTACCGTCACTGAACCGAACACACGTGCACCTTGAATGACGACACCGGCGTGCGTGCGTGCGCACAACAATCAATCATTCAATCAACTGCAGAAACGGCTATCAAAATCAAGGGCCAAATAAATGGGTACACCACCGTGCGTGTCGCCTACCCCACCCGCCCGTACAATTCTTGCGTCTTCCTAATGACTAGTAAAGACACGTCCATTTGTTTTAAAACGTCACCAACACACCTCCACGCCGTACAGCAAAGGGAATAGTAGACGGCAACACAACATTTCACCCTCGCCATCATGTATGTATGTATGTATGTATGTATGTATGTATGTATGATGTGACAAACAAACAAACCCGCAGACGGCCCTAACGGTGACATCCAACAATCGCGAGGGGTTTCAATTGCAGTCACGTGACTAACCGGGCAGACAGAGACAAAGAAAGGAAAGGAAAGGAAATCAGCGACACAGACAACACCTCCTGTCTATGTGTCGACAAACAAACAACCAACCAACCACGCCAAGACTCGCGAGCACGCATAACCACATTCGAGACCACCACCACCACCACCACCACCACCAGCTGCTTCGCAACCAACCAAACCGGGTAGCTAGCTATGCGCCGCCTCACACAAACAACAATTCCGCTCTTCCCGCAAAGGCAATTTGGTGGCCCTGAAAAGGGCCGTTTTTTGCCGCTCTCGCAACGGAGGGGAGCTCCCTAGAGCCTTAACCCCCTCACTTGGAGCTCGTGTACTTGGTCACCGCCTTCGTGCCCTCGCTCACGGCGTGCTTGGCCAGCTCGCCAGGCAGCAAGAGCCGCACAGCCGTCTGGATCTCGCGGGACGTGATGGTCGAGCGCTTGTTGTAGTGCGCCAGGCGAGACGCCTCGGCCGCAATGCGCTCGAAAATGTCGTTCACGAAGCTGTTCATGATGCTCATCGCCTTCGACGAGATGCCCGTGTCGGGGTGCACCTGCTTCAGCACCTTGTAGATGTAGATGGCATAGCTCTCCTTCCTCTTGCGCTTCTTCTTCTTGTCGCCCTTCGAAATGTTCTTCTGCGCCTTGCCAGCCTTCTTGGCGGCCTTCCCGCTAGTCTTGGGCGGCATCTCGAACGTACAACAGCAAGCAGCAAGCGCTCCCCTCTAGTCAGCGTCTCCCCACACAGTGGCACCCGCCGCTACCGCAACACCGCACCTTTACCAGCTCGCCCTGTTGCGGCCGCCGACCAATGGGGCGCGCGCGCAACCGGCCGCCGCACCCGAGCCCATAAAGGGACCCCCACCCTAGTCCTCGGCGTCATTCGCTGAGTAGCTTCTGGAGAGTGCGGACGCGTGTGCGGGGCTGCGCTAGTACTCTCCGTCTTCGTTGTTACTCAGCCATAGGAACCTGCTTGCGGGTTTAGTCGCTGATTGTCCTAGCGCTCTAGCTGGACGGTTCGGCACTAAGGCTTCCGAGCTCCTGATTTTCTAAAATCGGGAGCGGAGTTGCAAGAAGATTGCGGGGCGTGCGGCTGGATTATCGGCAGCTGGCGAGCAAATTGTCGTTGTGGGTTGCGAGCTGTGGGTTGGCGCGTCTTGGTGCGCGTCTTCTTGCTGCCGCGGTTCGCTTTTTCGGCCGGTTCGAGCATCTCGGCTGCGACGGGCACTCCTGCTGCCGCAGAGACTAGCTCTGCTCCCCCCCAAGTGTAGGGAAATTGCACGTCAGGGCCTGGTCAACGGCCAGATACCCGCGCGTGTCAGATTTGTTAGGGTCGGATCGTCCTGCCTGATACCTAACGGTGCCAACCAAAGCAGACACCGACACCCCTTGGCAGCCATCCTCCCGCGTCTGGACATGGACACCCCTGTCAAACTCACGGTAACGGAGAAAGAAAACGCCCCTGGCTGCTACGAGGTCAACAGGACGGACCTAACGGGCAGCCAGGGCGGGATGAGCCCGAACTCGCGATTGCTGTTGATTAACGCAATCGCGGGCCTCACCGGTAAAGATAGAAGGAAATACGAGAAGAAGCTCGAAAGAGCTTGGCAACAACCGCGGATATTGCCCAAGGGTGACAAAACACCACCAAATGCCCGCCTAATTAAGGCGAAAGCAAAAAAGTCACCGAAACGAAGCAAGAAAGTCACTGGGTCACCGGCAAAGAAACGAAAGACTACTTCGCGTAAACCCGCCGCTGCGCGGCGGCCGAAAGAGGCGGACGCGGCCGGATCAGCCGCGCCTGAGCCGACCGCGCCTGCCAACACAAAGGCCGACCGGGCCACGTGTAGCGGCGGCCAGCAGGGCCAGGTAGCAGCCGAACAAAGCGCTGCGACCGAACAAAGCGCCAGCGCTGCGACGGCTAGCGCGCGACCCGAGGCGCCCGAGCGGCTGCGCGCCGGGGTGAATGCGCAAAAGCAAGAAGGCGTGGAGGCGGGTGCGCGCGGGCGGCGGAAGGAAACCGATGCCGTCGGCGCGGGCTCGCCGCCGCGAGAGAATGCTGGAGCGGAGGAACCTCGGAGCGTGGACGGGGCGTGCGCTGAAGGGAGCGAGCGATGCGGAAGCAGCGCAGGAACCGCCACGAGGGAAATAGATGAAGAAGGATTCCAGCTGGCACGGAAAACCGCCAGACAATCCCCCGCCTTAGTCACACCAGCCCCAATCCACACCGCCAACAGGTTTGATGTGATGGGAGAACCTGCGCAAGAGTCGCAACAAGCAGACACTGAGGGAAACGAACAACCAAAAACCCTCAGAATCCCACCACTAGTTGTACAGTTGGAAAACAACTATAAGGCACTGTACGACGTGATAACAAACACGGTAGGGGAGAGTAAGTTCACCGCCAAAATAACCGGCGGTGACAAAGTTAAAATCACAACGAAAAACGTTGACGACTACAAGGCAGTGAGGAAGGTGCTTGAGGAACGCAAATTCCATTTCTACACCTTCCCACTAGCAGCGAGAAGGCCAATAAGACTGGTGTTCCGCGGTGTCCCACATACCACCGACACTGCGGACATAAAAACGTTCCTGCTGGAGGAAGGTTTTGAGGTTAGCTCGGTGGTGTTGACGAGACCGAACCGACCCTGGCCCCTCCATACAGTCACCCTCCCAGACTCTGCCCAGAATCGAAAGATCTGGGAGGTCAAGAGGATACTGGCTCTAAAAGTCACTCCAGAGAAGTTGAAAAAGAAATCGGGCCCAGGGCGCTGCTACAACTGCCAGGCCCTTGGGCACATCGCGCGCGACTGCACGATGCCAGTGGTGTGCGTCAGGTGCACTGAACAGCACACGTATGACCAGTGCAAACTACCAAGGGGGGAGGGAAAGGAAAAGTGCGCCAACTGCAAAGGGGCACACCCGGCCAGCTACTTAGGATGTCCTGAGTATAAAGCTGTAAGGGACAGGCAGAGGGGCAAAAACACCAGTAAAACCCCGAATAATAACAAAAGCATACCAGCACCCAGGCCACCCCCCCCACCACCCCAGAGAAGACAAAATGAAACCGTAAGAACGCAGGTCTTCGCATCCACCACATATTCCCGAGCACTTGCCGGTGACCCACCTGACCCGCCGAACCACGTACCACCACCACAACACAGCAGTAAACAGGTTCCTCAAGCTGACGAAAGTCCTAGGGAAGTCTGTCCTCCACACCAACCACCAACCAGTCCGCGAGAAGCAGTCGAGTCTGTTGCAATCCAACAACTCGCGTCGTCCATCCGACTGCTACAGGCACAGATGACACAGCTAGTAGGCATCCTTGCGACACTGACGCAGCTCCCCGCCGACCTCAGATCGGCAGCACAGCAGTCGCCTGTAGCAGCGACAACCTTAGGAAAAACTGTCCCCCACGATGGATAGGAGACCTAACATACAAGGTCTCAAAATATGCGCGTTTAACGCTGACAACCTTACTCGCCAACCCATGGAGTTTAGAGAATTCGTACAGGAAGAAAACGTTGACATATGCCTAGTGGGAGAAACATTCCTCAAACCAGGACTAAGAGTTTCTGTACCAAACTACATTTGTTACAGAAACGACCGACCCACTCACGGAGGCGGGGTCGCGGTATATGTCAAAAAAGGAATCAGACACCACCAAATATACCCGCCCAATACACCAGGAATAGAAACGGCGGCAATCGAAGTGGCCACAGTAACTGGCCCCCTAACAGTCGTTGCAGTATATCGCCCCCCTTCCCAAAGACTAGAAGAGGACGACATAGCTGCACTAAGCCGTATTAGAGGCAAACTACTGATAGCAGGGGACCTAAATGCTAAGCACGCGGACTGGAACTCGAGACACCGAAATCAAGCTGGTCAACAACTGCAACGACTTGCGCGCACACACCAGTTACAAATATGGGGCCCAGAGGAACCGACACACTTCCCAAAGAACGGAGGAAGACCGGACGTCCTCGACATAGCCATCACAAAGAATCTGGTGGGCTTTGTATCCGCGACATCGGTAAACAGAATGTCGTCGGACCACAATCCCGTGATTTTTGAGGTCGATATGGGAGAATGGCTCTCTATCCCACAACGGCATGCGACATACAAGCGCATCAATAAGGAGCAATTCAGTAACGCAGTAGCAGCTGAACTTGCCCAGACCCCGCCTCCAACTGCAGAGACAGCAGAACAGGCACTAGACGACCTCACCAGAGCGATCCTACAAGCTGCTGAGGGAGCCACACCGCCTCCTGCGGGGACCCCCCGCTCCAGGCAACTCCCCCCGCACTTGCTTGCGCAAATACGGCACAAAAACAGGATCGCCAAAGAGTGGAAGCTCACCAGAAATAGGGATACACGGAGGCTGCTCAATAGGCTACAGAGAGAGCTGAAAGCAGATCTCAATGAGTACCGCAACCAACAATGGTCGGCAAGGCTCTCAGCTCTCAAACTAGGAGACAATAGTTTATGGCAAGCCACCAAACAGTACACGAAAAGACGCGCGAAAATGCCACCACTGCATGGCGAACGCGGACTGCAGTTCAGCCCCATTGACAAAGCTAACGCACTAGCTGACGTGTTCGAAAAACAGTTCAGACCAGCAGAAGAACAGGACAGAGAACACGTCGCAACAGTCCGCAGAGAACTGGCCGTGTTCCTGGAAGCAGACGACGAAGATGACTACACGCCACTCTTCAGTACCGAAGATGTGGCGCGCTGCATCAAGTCCCTGCCCACCAGGAAAACCCCGGGTCACGACCAGGTCACAAATGAATTACTGAAACTCCTCCCGCCTCTGGCAATCACCCACCTCACAGATATAGTTAATGAACTGACGCGATCACAAAAATTCCCGGCGCAATGGAAGCACGCAGAAGTCATTGCGATCGCGAAACCAGGAAAAGACCCGGTGTTCCCGCAACATTATAGACCAATTAGTCTACTGCCCACCCTCAGTAAACTTTACGAGCGCCTCCTACTAACCCCCATACAGGACTATATCACAAGAGAGCAGATTCTGCCGAAATTCCAATTCGGATTTAGGCAAAGACACTCCGCCCCCCAGCAAATCATGAGGGTGGTTGAAGCAGCCACGGACAGCTTCAACCGAAAGGGCTACTGCGGGCTTGTCTTGTTAGACGTAGCAAAAGCCTTTGACTCAGTCTGGCACACCGGAATACTACACAAGATGTACACCCTAGGCTTCCCCGGAAAGATCGTCAAAATCGTTAAAAACTATCTCTCCGGTAGGACTTTCTCAGTCAAGATCGATGGATCCCTATCGACCAGGAGAAGAATCAGTGCAGGCGTGCCCCAGGGCTCGGTCCTGGGACCCGTCCTCTACAATGTCTACACTGCTGACATCCCTACGACTCAGCATGTACACACTGCACAATACGCAGACGACACTGCATTCTTCTCCTGCTCGACAAACAGGAACCTGGCTACAAGGCGTCTGCAAACCGCCCTAAACAGGACGGAAAACTGGGCCAAGCAGTGGCGCATCTCAATAAATTCTGAGAAGACACAAGCCATGCTGCTCACCAGACGATATGGGAAACGCCGACCCCCAAGAAGACCATACCAACTGCTGCGATTGCAGGGGCAGAACTTGCCATGGAGAAATTCTGCGAAGTACCTCGGCGTCACACTTGACAGACGCCTGACATGGAAGTGTCACATAGAGGAACTTCGCAGAAAGGCTCACGCCAGGATGCAGATTCTGTACCCTGTCTTGAACAGCACCAGTTCCCTCGACCCCGCAACAGGAGTAGCGATCTATCGAAGTCTAATTCGACCGATACTGGAATATGCGTGCCCTGTATGGGGCTATGCAGCCAGATCGACGATAGATCGCTTACAGAAGGTCCAAAATAGAGCGTTACGACGGGCCTTACACGTCCCCATGCGCTTCCCCACGGCAGACCTGCATGAAGCCGCAGGCATAGAGCCACTCGCAACACGATTCCGTGCCCTGGCAGAAGCGTTCTACGCCACGGCGCGGAAGTCAGAAAACAACCTAATAAACACCCTTGGGCAATACGATCACCATAGGGACAGTTACAAAAGACCCAAGTCGCTACTCCTGCAGTAGCACAAACGGAACAAATAAGAACTCTCAACAAACAGAAACAAACAAAAGCAAAGTAACAAAAACAACACACATGAAAAGAGGAGGAAATGTCCGAAGGCGACAATAACCTCCACCACCACCCCCTCTAACGGTAGAGGACTTAAAGAGAGTAGTAGTAGTCCTCGGCGTCACACTTGACAGACGCCTGACATGGAAGTGTCACATAGAGGAACTTCGCAGAAAGGCTCACGCCAGGATGCAGATTCTGTACCCTGTCTTGAACAGCACCAGTTCCCTCGACCCCGCAACAGGAGTAGCGATCTATCGAAGTCTAATTCGACCGATACTGGAATATGCGTGCCCTGTATGGGGCTATGCAGCCAGATCGACGATAGATCGCTTACAGAAGGTCCAAAATAGAGCGCTACGACGGGCCTTACACGTCCCCATGCGCTTCCCCACGGCAGACCTGCATGAAGCCGCAGACATAGTGCCACTCCCAACACGATTCCGTGCCCTGGCAGAAGCGTTCTACGCCACGGCGCGGAAGTCAGAAAACGACTTAATAAACACCCTTGGGCAATATGAACACCATAGGGGCAGATATGCAAGACCCAAGTCGCTACTCCTGCAGTAGCACAAACGGAACAAATAAGAACTCTCAACAAACAGAAACATACAAAAGCAAAGTAACAAAAACAACACACATGAAAAGAGGAGGAAATGTCCGAAGGCGACAATAACCTCCACCACCACCCCCTCTAACGGTAGAGGACTTAAAGAGAGTAGTAGTAGTAGTCCCGCCGCCACGCACTCCGCTGCTCGACTCGCTGCGGCTCGCACCGTTACGTTACGTGTTTCAACTAGCCAAACGCCATGTCCGGACGCGGAAAGGGAGGCAAAGTCAAGGGCAAGTCAAAGTCCCGCTCAAGCAGGGCTGGGCTCCAGTTCCCGGTCGGCAGAATCCACCGCCTCCTGCGCAAGGGAAACTACGCCGAGCGCGTCGGCGCCGGGGCGCCCGTCTACCTCGCCGCCGTCATGGAGTACCTCGCGGCTGAGGTGCTCGAGCTGGCCGGAAACGCGGCCCGCGACAACAAGAAGACGCGCATCATCCCGCGCCACCTGCAGCTCGCCATCCGCAACGACGAGGAGCTCAACAAGCTCTTGTCGGGCGTCACCATCGCACAGGGTGGTGTCCTGCCCAACATCCAGGCCGTCCTGCTGCCAAAGAAGACCGAGAAGAAGGCCTAAACAGAGAGCGCGGAGCTGCGCTTGCGTGCTCCCTGCACGCAAACGCGCCTGCCTTTGCCTTGCCGGCTCGGCTCACAACAATCGGCCCTTTTCAGGGCCACCACACAAACCTACGTCCAAAGCAAAGTTTCCGTCGTCCGTGCTCGCCGCACTTTACACAACACGTCCACATACATACATTGCACAGCCAGCGCCGGCGCACGTCCGCCATCTTGTCCACAGCCCGTGTGGCCGAACGCGCACACATTTTGTCGTTTCTCTCTTTTTGTCTTTTTCCTGTTTCTGCACCCCTCCGCGCACGCACAGAGTCGCGTTCCAAACGACAACGACATCAATACACCGATAATGTGATGATCATTGTTAGCATTCTAATGTTTCAATTAAAGGGGCGCGCGTGGCACACACAGCGCGTAAACGGTCCGACGACGACACGCCGGCCGCCGCGCGCTCCAAACGCACAGGCACAGGACAAAACCAAACAGCTGATCCGATCGATCGATCCGGCCGGCCCGCCCGCCTATGCCCACGCCACAAACAAACAAACAACAAACCACGCACACACTGGACTCAGCCGCGCCCATCGCGTCAAACTCAAAAACTAACGCACGCGCAGCACAACAACAACAACAACACGCACAGGCAACACAGACTCTTTCGCACTTTCCAATCTCCGAACAGTGTGGTGGCCCTGAAAAGGGCCGTTTTCGTCTCTCCCACCAAGCACGGGCACGGCACGGCCGCGGGAAGGCCACAACGCAGCACAGCACACCGGCTGGCTGGCTGCCTGCCTGCCTAACCGCCGAAACCGTACAGGGTGCGCCCCTGCCTCTTCAGGGCGTACACCACGTCCATGGCCGTCACAGTCTTGCGCTTGGCGTGCTCAGTGTACGTCACCGCGTCGCGGATCACGTTCTCCAGGAACACCTTCAGCACTCCGCGGGTCTCCTCGTAGATCAGACCAGAGATGCGCTTCACGCCGCCCCTGCGAGCCAGGCGGCGGATGGCGGGCTTCGTGATGCCCTGGATGTTGTCGCGCAACACCTTGCGGTGCCGCTTGGCGCCACCCTTGCCCAGCCCCTTTCCTCCCTTGCCGCGGCCTGTCATTCTTCTTCCTTCCTCCTCCTCAAGCAAGCAAGCGAAAAAACACAAGCGCCAGCTCCTCACCCGGCGCTAGCGAGTCGGCTACGGTGCGAGCTCTCTGCCGCCGCCCCCCTATATAGACTCTGGCCCGCCCTCCCCCCACCACGCGCACCGAGGGCATATAAGCGCGGCGCGGGGCCGCGCGGGCCCGTTGTCAAGGCAGCACCGGACGCTTCGTGTACCGCACGCACCTCCACGCCGCTCTTCCGCTATGGCCCGCACAAAGCAAACGGCCCGCAAGTCCACCGGCGGAAAGGCGCCGCGCAAACAGCTCGCCACCAAGGCGGCGAGGAAGAGCGCGCCCGCCACCGGCGGCGTCAAGAAGCCCCACCGCTACAGGCCGGGCACCGTCGCCCTGCGGGAAATCAGGCGCTACCAGAAGAGCACAGAGCTGCTCATCCGCAAGCTGCCGTTCCAGCGCCTAGTGCGCGAGATCGCCCAGGACTTCAAGACCGACCTGCGCTTCCAGAGCTCCGCAGTCATGGCCCTGCAGGAGGCCAGCGAGGCCTACCTCGTCGGCCTCTTCGAAGACACCAACCTGTGCGCAATCCACGCCAAGCGCGTCACCATCATGCCCAAGGACATCCAGCTCGCGCGCCGCATCCGCGGCGAGCGCGCCTAGAAACCGCGCCGCGCACGCGCGCCCGCCCAACAAAAACGGCCCTTTTCAGGGCCACTAACATCTCTCCGTCGCGAGCAAAACTTTTGTCGGTCTTGCCGCCCCGCAAAACAAACAACCACCAATTCCCCTCCCGTCCACAGCCGCTCTCGCCAACAATCGACGTCATCCCATCCCTCACAATACACACACACACACAACAGCCGGACGACGTCACCAACACACCGCGGGTGGCTGGCCGCCGCCGTCTCCGAGGCGCGCGCACGCTACGCTACACTACACTACACTACACTACACTACAACGTCAACGCCACCGCGCCTTCCCAATTCCCGCCGGCCACTTCCACGTCTCACGTCCCCCCCCGCCGCTTTCAAAGAGAGAGAGAAGAGACAACACACACACACAAAAGACACGACATCCGCAAAGCAAGCAAACACACAAACAAACAAACAAACAAACAAGAGTCTCCAGAAACATACATGAGCAACCAAACGTCGGCCGCCGCAAAAAAAACAACAACAACAACAAAACAAAAAACAACAGAGACCAACAAACGGCCACAACCGCTCCGCTACCGCGCGCCGCCGCCTACCGCCACCGGCACCACAATCCAACCACCACGGCACGCAAACAGTACCCACAAAGGGTCACACACAACCAACCACACCGGCGCATGCACGACAATCAACGCCTTCCCGACGTCCTTTGATGGCCCTGAGAAGGGCCGTTTTGGGCCGCGCGACAGCCGCAGCCGTGCCATCGCGCGCCACTAAGACGACGCGGGGGAGGGCGGTGGGGGACGACGGCGTCAAGCGCCAACCCCTCTCCCTTGCCTTTCTTTAACTTTACTACTTTACTTCTTCTTCTTGGGCGACGCCTTCGCCTTAGACGGCGTCGTCGCCTTCTTCGGGCGCGGCGCCTTCGGCTTCTTCGTCGGAACCTTGGCGGCCTTCTTCGCCTTCGACGGCGACTTGGCCTTGGCCGGCTTGGCCGCAGCCGCCTTCTTCGCACCCGCGGGAGCCGCCGACGCCGCAGACGCCTTCTTGGCGGCGCCCGCCTTCCGACCGGTCGCCGCCTTCACGCCACCAGCCTTCTTTGCGCCGGCCGCGCGGCCGCCCTTCTTCTCCTTGCTGGCCGGAGCGGCGCGCTTCTTCTTCGCACCGCCGGCACGAGCCTTGCCGCCCTCGGCCG
Source organism: Schistocerca nitens (assembly GCF_023898315.1). Taxonomy (NCBI): domain Eukaryota; kingdom Metazoa; phylum Arthropoda; class Insecta; order Orthoptera; family Acrididae; genus Schistocerca; species Schistocerca nitens. The sequence goes on from NW_026046046.1 coordinate 187,428, forward strand.
CCCCGCCGCCGGCGCCGGCAAGCTTGAAAGAGCCGGACGCGCCCTTCCCCTTCGTCTGCACCAGCTCGCCAGCCACGACGGCCGACTTGAGGTACTTCTTGATAAAGGGCGCCAGCTTCTCCGCGTCCAGCTTGTAGTGCGCGGCAATGTACTTCTTGATCGCCTGCAGCGACGAGCCGCCGCGCTCCTTCAGACTCTTGATGGCGGCCGTCACCATCTCAGAGGTGCGCGGGTGCGCAGGCTTGGCGCGCGGCTTCTTCGCAGACGCCGCAGACTTGGCCTTCTTCGTCGTGCCGGTGGCGGCGGGTGCCGCAGCAGTCTCGTTCGTAGCCGCCTGATCTGCCATTATTTCGACGGACGACGCGCGTACACACAACAACAGAACAGCGAGAGAGCGGCGAGAGCACGGCAGAGAATAGCCGCCGCGCCGCTTTTTTTTTTTTTTTTTTTTTTTTTTTTTTTTTTTTTTTTTTTTTTAATTTGTGTGTTGAAGGCAAGGGTGCTATCGCCTGGGGCGATTGGTCCCTCTTGTGTGCTGGTAGGGTTACTTAATTGGGGTCACTATTTATTTATAAATAGGGGCACCATTTTTATTCTTTGGAGGTCCCTTTGGGCACTCATTTGGTCCTTTAGGGCCTCGTTAGTGGTCTTCATTTGGTCATGGCCTATTTCTCTTCTGCTTTTTTGTGGTTTCATTTATCTATCCTAACATTCTTGATCCTATGTACTAAACACACTTTCTTGCAGTTCTGACCTATATTTCTATCTATAGTTGCTTGATGTTTCTAACCTATGTAATATCTATCCTTACTTGCTGTTTCTAACCTATGTATTACCTACGCTTGCTTGAACATTCTTGATCCTATGTACTAAACACACTTTCTTGCTGTTCTGACCTATATTTCTATCTACAGTTGCTTGATGTTTCTAACCTATGTAATATCTATCCTTACTTGCTGTTTCTACCTATGTATTACCTACGCTTGCTTGATGTTTCCACCTAGATCTCGTCCTGGCTCTCTTGATGTTTCCATTATATTCTACAGTAGTCATCCTAGTCTCTTAGTTGCGAATGATGGTCAATGGCACCCTGATTTTGTGCCAGGGTGCTGGTTCGTACGTGGCGATCTCCTCTAACTGATTAAGGTCAGGTCTGAGTCTGTTTACCTTGTCCACTAGTCTCGTTGTTGCCTCCTTTACGAGTTCAGCCATTCTTGGCATCTCCAGTTCCCTGTGAACTCTGTCGGTGCCAGTCCATGGAGGGGCATTCAAGATCAGTTTCAGGCACCTGTTTTGCAGCGTCTGGAGCTTTTCGAGGTTGGTTCTGCATGTGATGCCCCAGGAGGAGCATCCATATAACATGGCTGGTAATATAATTGTTTTGTAAATTTTTAGTTTCGTCACTGGCAGCATGTCTTTGCTAGCCAAGATGGGGTATAAGGCATGGATGGCTTTGGTGGTCTTTGTTTTCTTGTCCTCCAAGTGTGTCTTGAAGGTCATTTTTCTGTCTAGGGTGACACCTAGATAGCGGACTGTTTGTTTCCAGGGGATCCGTTCTCCATTGATTTCTACTCTTTCATGGAGTTCCGGGCGTCGTCTGGTAAATAGAATGGCCTCGGTTTTTGACGCATTTATTTTTATCCGGTTTAGTCTCGCCCATGTTTCAGTTAGGTCGACTTGCTCCTGCAGCTTCCGGATCGTGGTATCCAACCTTCTGTTGCTGGCCAGTAGGGCCGTGTCGTCGGCGAACTGGGCCAGTACTGTGTCCTGGGTTTTTGGCAGGTCATTCACGTACACTGTGAACAGTGTGGGTGAGATGACTGATCCTTGTGGGATGCCCTCGTGGAGGGTTTTTATTTCTGACCTTTTTCCGTTTATGGCCACAAAACATCTTCTATTCGTCAGGTAATTGTCTATGAGTTTGAGGTAGCAGCGGGGGAGATCCGTGTCCTCATATAGTTTGACTAGCAGGTTATCTCTCCATACTTTGTCGTAGGCTTTTTCCACGTCCAGAAGGATTGCCGCCGTGAATCTGGAGAGGTTCATGTTTTTCGTGATGAACTCCGTTATCCTGAGGAGTTGCAGTTCCGCTGACAGCGTTTCCTGATAGGCGAACTGTTCCCTGCGTATGACGTGGTTGTCAAGAAGAGGTTGTCTGATTCGTGGGAGTATTACCCGTTCCAGCACTTTGGACATCGTTGGTAGCAGACTTATGGGGCGGTGGTTTTCTGGTTTTGTGAGATCTTTGCCTTTCTTCGGGATGGGGACGATTTTGCACACTTTCCACACGTCAGGGAAGTGACTCTTTTGGAGGCATGCATTTATTATGCGGGTGAGGAGTACGAGCGGTTTGCGCGGTAGGTGTTTCAGTTGCTCGTTGGACACCTTGTCTGGTCCAGGCGCGGAGTTGTTGTTGAGTCGCCGTAAAATCGTGCGGACTTCGGCTGTGGTTGTTAATTCTGCTGCGTCGTTGATTGGGTTTGTCCTAATTTGTTGGATTGTTGTTCCGATTCTTCTATTGAATTCTTCTTCGTCGGGCAGTTGTGCTGCTCTCTGCTCCACTCTGTTTTGTAATTCGTAAGTGGAGGCAAAAAGTTCCGCCTGCCTAAGATCGTCAAAGACCATGTTGTTTTCGTCCTTGAGGGCTGGTTTGCGTTGTTTTGGTGCCCGTAGGTTCTTTATGAGCTTCCAGTCATCTCGCAGGCGTAGTTGAAGTGCCGACATTCTGTCCTCCCAGACCTCTGCCTTCCACTCTTTTGCTCGTTTGTGAATTTCTCGTGTAAGCCTGTTGACTTCCCTCCTTGCTTGTGGGTCCCTGGTGCGGATCCATCTGCGACGTTCCTGGTTTTTCAGGTATTTGAGGTCCTGAATTAGTGGTGGGAGTGTGTTGTGTTTGACCTCTAGGAATGTTGTTTTGCTGGACGCTCGTTTGTGGGCTGTGGTTATCTTGTCTGTGATGGTGGTGATGGCTTCTTCTATTTGTTGTTCTGTGTTTAGCGCTGCTGTGGGCGTGACATTGTTGTTTAGCCACCGTTCGTATTGTGCCCAGTCGACGTTGATGGTTTGTCGTGGTCGTGGGGGTTCCATTGCGTCGCCGATGTGGCCTGTTACTGGAAGGTGGTCTGATGTTAGCGCGTTTCGTACTTGCAGGTTTAGTTCTGGATCTAAGTTCTTCGTGATGCAGATGTCAAGTACGTCTGGCCGGTGGAGGCTGTTGAAGGGGATGTATGTTACGTCTTTCGGGGCTGTTACTGCTGCGTTGAGGCGACCTTGTAATTCATGGAGTCTTTCACCTCTTGCATTGCTCCTTCTGCTGTTCCAGGTTTCGTTCTTTGCATTAAGGTCTCCACATAGGAGGACCCGTTCGTGGTTGTCGAACAACCACGTGAGATCATGTTCATTGAGTTCTGCTCTGGGGCTGAGATATGCAGCTACTAGGGCTATTTTTCCTTGCGCCGTTTCTATATGCACGATTGTGGCCTCAAGTGAGTGCATCGGCGGCGTGATCTCAGGGTGGTGAGTGATGTGGGGACGGATGTATATGGCTGTGCCTCCGCCCCTCCTGTTGACTCTATCTGTCCTGTGACATATCATGTTGCGGAGGTTTAGAGTTGCGTTTTGTTGTAGGTGGGTTTCAGTGACGAAGAGGACGTCTATCTTCTGCTCTTCAATGAATTCGTTGAGTAGTTCTCTTTTGTTGGCAATTCCATTTGCATTGAAATTGCCGAATCGGAGGTGATTCTTCTTTGATGGCCTAAAATCCATTGAAGGTGCCGAAGATAGTCATCATTCCTCCAATGACGGTTGTGATTTTGGACATAATGTCCGGTGCCTGAGTAAAGTTGTTCATGAGCGTTGTTAGTTGTTGTAATATGTTTGAGGATTGGACTTTGTCCCATAGTGCTTTTAGCTTGTTGACAAAGCTGAGGATTGATTCTAGGCCATTACTGTTGGCAGTGGCTGTGGCGTTGTTGGTTTGTGGTGGCAGAGTTGCCCAGTTTCTTCTTCCTGATCGGCTGGCTTCTGCTGGTGTGGGCATTGCTGTTGGTCGAATTGTCGGTCTGGGTGCAGGTGCTTGTCTTTCTGGTCGCTGTTTATTGTATGCTTCGATGGCCTTTTGGTATTCTTCACAGCCTCTGAATGAAGCTGGGTGGCCATCTTTGTTGCAATTTACACAGTGAAGAGCTCCCTCTTTCGGTAATGGGCACTGGAATGCTCTGTGGTCCCCGCCACATCGGACGCAGCGCGTCGGCATGTTGCAGTAATTTGCTGTGTGGAAGAACCCCTGGCACTTTTTGCACTGTGGGGGGCCTTCTTTGCTTTTGTATGATTCTACCGTAATTTTGGTGTCCAGTAGGTATCTCGTATTATATATTGCCTCGTTTTCTGGGTTTTTCTCTAATGTTACACAGAAGACATCCATTGGACGTAACTCCTTCGTGTTTTCGTCCCTCTTTTTGTACTGGTGTATGTTGGTTGTGGCGAAGTTGTGTTGTTGTAGTTCTTCTTCTATTTCTTGTTCCTTGACGGTGTTTGGTAGGCCCTTTATGACCACTTTCAGTTGTCTGTCGGCTTGTGGCTGGTGGGTGAAGTTTCCGATTCGGTGGTGGTTAAAGAATTCCAGCGCTGTGCGTTGGTCCTTTATCGATTCAAAATGGTATTTGATAGATTTTCCTTTATGGATGGCCTTGATGGGGCCTTCCATATATTGCTTTAGGGTTTTGTTCAGGGTTAGATAGTGCCCTGGATATTCAATTGTAATCGGCGGGACGCGTGGTCTTTTTGGGACCGCTCGTTGCGCCGGTGCGGTTGTGGTCTGCTGTTGAGGTGTGGGGTCCGCTGTTGTGTTGTTTGCGGCCTCCAGATTGGTGGTGTTGTCATTCAGCGCGTCGTATCTGTTCGCCGTCGGGACGGTGAACTTGTTCGGCGCATCTGTTTCTGAGGAGTTTTTTCTCTTCAGGGTTTTTCTGGCTCGTTGGAATTCGCCCTGGCCATCGTCGAATTCCATCTCCTCGTCACTTGAGAATTTTGGGTTGCCCTTGTTTGTTACCGAGTCGTCGCTGTCTGAGTTGTCTGCAGCATTGTTGTCGGTAATGTTGTGGCGCGCTAGCTCCTGCCGGTGCTTGGCGGCCATCTTGTCGTCTCTGCGTTCCAGCGACGTGTGTGAATGGTCTTGTTTCGTCGAAACGGGGTTTCGGCGGGAAGGGTGGGGGTTTACAGACTCAGACCTAGCCCTAGCCCTGTCCGCGGAAGCTGACTTTGCCCTATGATTCAAATCTTTCCTGGAGGCGCGCGGACGTACCCCGCCCAGGGAGTCGGCCACCTGTCGGTCGACTGCCTGGTGAGGAGGCCCTGGTGCCTCTTCATTCCCTATGCTAAACATTCCTATCCCATCCGGCTATCCCGGAGGATCTCGCCTATCACTAGTAAGACGGCCCTATCAGGACACAATTGCTTTTTAACACGCAGTGGGAGCACTTCAAACTTAAAAGTTCGCAGCGCACCCTCCGCGTGTGCACACAGCTCGGCTGCTCGGAGACCGATGCGCCGCGCCGCCAGGCCCAGCCAGTGTCGCGGGCGGGCGCGGACGGCCGAGAGAGCGGCCGCCACTCTGCGCGCCGCCGCGCCGCGCCTCCCGCGCTTGCTACCATTCGAGTGCGAGATGTCGCAGCAGACGGACGTGCGCGGAGCGACGGGTGTGGCGGATCGCCGTCCGGCGGGGCTTGCCCCGTCGGCGGCCCCATCCGGCCCCCCATCTATGACGACCAGAGCTATGGCAGAGAGGAACACGATTATGACGGACCCGGCTTCGACTATGGACCTCGATTTGGCCGATTTCTCCGATACTTCCATCGACGACGACGTCGTCCTGAGGCAGACACCGTCGACGGCGGCTTCTCGGAAGAAGAGGGGCACTGATAGTGGTTCGCGCGCTGCCGATGTGCCGGATGATGGCTTCCGCAGACCGCCGAAGAAGCGTCAAGCGCGGGCGGCGCAAGCTCAGCCGCAGGCGACGGATATTCCGGTGCACAACCGATTCGATGACATCCCTGAAGACGCTGACGATGCGGCTCCGCCCACTCTCCAGCACCAGGCGCAGCAGCAACAGCCGCCACCGCAACAGCAGAAGCGTATTCCACCGATCGTGCTGCAGCTTCCCTCGTCCTATAAGGAATTTTACGAGTGGTTGAAGCAGCACCTGACGCAGCCTTTCACCGCGCGCCAGACGGGCGGCGACAAGCTGAAGCTTTCTGTCACCACCCTCGACGACTACTCCACCGTTATGGACTTCCTTGGTTCGCAAGGCATCCCGAATTATACTTTTCCGGTCGTTCGGCCGCCGACCTTGAAGGTGATTCTTCGGGGGATTCTTGAGTCCCTCCCTAACGACTGGGTCAAAGAAGAACTGGAAGACCTCGGCTTTGCCGCCACGATCGTGGATTACCACAAAATACCGGGCACTAACCGTCGGTCGGGCCTCAGAATCGTCATCCTTCCTGATACGCCTGACCATCGGAAGATTTTCAACGTCACCCGCCTTTGCGGACTTGTCATGTCTGCCGAAACGCTCCGCAAGTCACGTGGGGTAACGCAATGCTACAGGTGCCAAGGCTTCAACCATGTTGCCCGTGGTTGTACGATGCCTTTTGTTTGCGTCAAGTGCGGCGGCGCCCATGACAGTCGGCAATGCCAAGTACCTCGGGAACAACCTGCGAAGTGCGGCCTGTGTGGCGGACAACACCCCGCCAACTTCAGGTCGTGTCCTAAGCACAAGGAGGCCAGCCGCCGGCAACGAGGGCTTCCCCCGCTCACCGCCAGGGATCGCCGCCGTAGGACCGCTGTCGTCAGCAGCACTCCTGCCAGCTTCCGCCACGCGGGGGCCCAGCAGCAGGGACGGGACTCACTCTCGCAGTCTCGCCCTCCTAACGCCTGGCAACGTCCACTTGCTGCACCGTACGTCATCCGCAGAGACGCCCCTGCGTCCTCTGCTGCTCCGACGGACGTTCCCGAAGGCCCCGCCGCCTTTCCGCCGTTGCGCCGCCGCCGTCCCGTCGACCTCACTCCGCAGGACAGCCAGCAGCCGGGTGTCGACTCCCACGACCTCTTCACCCTCCTCCAAACCATGATGACGGCGGTCACCGAGATGAGCCGCGCCATCCAGGCGTTGCCCGCCACACTTGCTGCCACCGTGGAATCCACGATCCGAAGCGTTCTCCATCCCGCCAGTGACGCTCCCCAACAACATCATGGATAGGGTGCGACGCTTCGAGGAACTCCGTATTTCCACGTACAACGCAGACGGACTTTTCCGCGATCTCCTGGAAGTCAAGCACTTCCTTGCAGCCCACAACATTGACATATTTCTCGTGACGGAGACGCACCTGAAGGCGGGTCTACGGGCCAACATCTCAAACTACAAGTGCTATCGCTACGACCGCCCCACCCGCGGTGGCGGCACCGCGATCTACATCAAGCGGAACATTCGCCACTATGTCGTACCCACGCCACCGTTACGACAGATGGAGGCGACAGCTGTGGCCGTGGTGACCTCGGCGGGGGTGGTCACCTTCGTCTCCGTCTACCGTCCTCCACGCTACCTGCTGGATTTGGACGACGCCTATGCGCTGCTCCGTCTCCCGGGGAAGCTCTTTTTAGCCGGCGACTTCAACGCAAAACATGCGGCGTGGAATTCTCTGCACACCACCCACAGCGGCCGCCAGTTTCATCAGGTCATCGACAGGGTTGGTGCTTACGCTTGCGGGCCTGAGGAGCCGACCTGCTACCCATCCCGCGGCACGCCGGACGTCCTGGACTTCGCCGTCACAAAAGGCCTGCATCAATTCCTGACGGCTGACGTCGTCCACGAGTTGAACTCAAACCATCTGCCGGTCCTCTTCAATCTCGCTGTTGATCCCGCCATCGCCTCGCCTCGCCTTCACCTTCGGCGCACTGATTGGACTGCCTACCGCGCGGACGTCCTCGCTCGTGTGCGGCCGCGTCTTGACGCCGACATCCACGACGTCGATGCTGACGTCGCTGCCTTCGCTGATGCCGTCCACTCAGCCCTGCTGCGATCCACACCGCCGTCCCGGGGCACGCTTCCCCGGCGCCCGGGACTCCCGGCCGACATTCTGGATCTAATCCGTGTGCGGAATCGCCTTAGCAAGGAATGGCGCCTCACCCGCGACCCCCTTCTGAAGCGGCGTGTCAACCTCCTTCGCCGTGACATCAAGGCCGCCATCAGCGCCCACAAGAACGAGCAGTGGGCTCAGAAGCTGGCGTCGTTCACTCCGGATCCCCACGCGTGGGACGCGGTGCGCTTCTTTACCAAGCGGAAGCACGCTCTGCCTCCTCTGGACTCGCCGACTGGTGTCGCCTATACCCCTGTGGCTAAGGCAAACGCCCTTGCTGATGTGTTTCAGGCGAACTTCGTCCCTCTCGACGATCCTGTGGACGCTCAGTTCGTTCATGACGTGGACCGTGGCCTCGAGGCCTACCTCTCTGCCGACCACCGTGACGACGATCATCTGCCAGTCTTCACGACCGACGAGGTGACCTCCTGCATCCGGGCGATGGCCGCTAACAAGGCTCCTGGTGCCGACGACGTTCCTGGGAAGGCGCTCAAGGAACTGCCTCCTGCTGCTTTTGCCTATCTGGCCCGCCTGTTTACTGCCATACTGGTGACTTGCACCTATCCGGCTGCCTGGAAGCACGCTGTTGTTGTCGCCATACCCAAGCCGGGTAAGGACCGGAAGAATCCTAACAACTACCGGCCCATCAGCTTGCTTCCGCAACTAAGCAAGCTTTTCGAGCGGCTTCTCCTTCACCGGCTCAAGATCATCATGGACCGTCGTCGCCTGTTGCCTCCGGAGCAGTTTGGTTTCCGGGGTGGCCACTCCTCTACGCAGCAGCTCGTCCGCGTTGTTGAAGCGATTACCACGGCCTTCAACAATCAGGAATATTGTGGCGCCATTTTCCTAGACGTCACCAAGGCTTTTGACAGCGTGTGGCACTCCGGGCTGCTGTGGAAGCTCCATATGCACGGATTTCCGCGGTCCTTCATCCGCCTTCTGGACAGCTATCTGCGGGGCCGCACCTTTGTGGTCCGCATTGACGACTCGACGTCGACGCTCCGACCTATTGCCGCCGGCGTCCCGCAGGGCTCGGTCCTCGGTCCGACCCTGTACTCTCTGTATACGGCCGATCTTCCTACCTCTCCCCGGGTGGAGCGCGCGATGTACGCCGATGACACAGCGATCTTCACCCGCAGCCGGTGGCCCGAAGCCATGTATCGCCGTCTCCAGGATGCGTGCGCCGCCCTCGAAGCGTGGGCGACTCTCTGGCGTGTCCGATTCAACGCTCAGAAGAGCCAAGCCGTGGTCTTCACGCGCAAGAGGACACCGCCCCACGATCACCAACTCCAGTTATTCGGCGAGGTCATCCCCTGGACGCCGACAGCCACCTACCTCGGGGTTGTTATGGATCGCCAACTCATCTGGCAGCAGCAGGTGCTAGAAGTTCGCCGGAAGGTTGAGCAGCGGCTGGGGGCGCTTTATCCCCTGCTGAATGAGCACTCAGCGCTCTCTGTCAATAATGGGCTCCTCATCTACCGGATGTTTGTGCGTCCTGTGATGGACTATGCCTGTGCTGCTTGGGGAAATGCGGCGCACCGACACCTCCATCGCCTACAACAGCAGCAGAATAAGGCTCTTCGCCGGATTTTCCACGTGCATCCCCAGTTTCCGGCGCGATATCTCCACGAAGCTGCCCAAGAACAGGAAGTCCTCGCTCGCTTTCAAGCAATCGCAAGGAAGATGTATGACAACGCTGCTGCTTCAGACAATCCCCTTCTCAGGAACCTTGGGGCGCCTGTCGATGACCGTGACCTCTATCAGAGGCCCGTTGCGCTGCTCCGTCGCTGACGTCAGCAGTTGCAACTTGCAGAACCTTTAGTTCCCCATGATAGTCTGTTTCCACCACCACATCCTTAGATGACAATAAAGAAAATCCTGATGTTTCTCTTTTCCGTTCCTCAGACGGTGTAGTAAATGCCTTCGGGTAAAAGCTACATTACACCCACTTGATGAAGTTCGATGATTGTGGACTGGAGCGCTTGCTACCGCCCAACGTCCGACAGCCTGTGCGGACCAGCCCCAAACCTGCGCCGCAACCACCCGCGCCATTCAAACCACCGAGGATGGGGCTACACACGGCCACACCACAGTCGCCAACCAGTCGCCACGGCAGCGCCGCAAACCACGGCCAAACTGCAGCTACCGCGCGCTACAGCCTGGCTCGGCCCGCCGAGAATCGCCGCCCCCGCCCAAATGCCGCCCCCACAGCCCCAGCCGACGACCCGCCACAATGGCCAAACCTTCGGCAAAACTGGCGCACCGTCGCCGCGCCAGCCCGGCCAGCGCGGCCGCCGCCACAGCCACACAAGCGGAGGCGTGCGGCGATGACGGCCGTGCAAACGCACCTCCGCCGCCCCATCGCCCTCCCACCGTTTCCCGATCGGCCCGCGGCCGTCGGGCCACCTCGCCCGCCAACATTCGCGCCCGTTTCTCACAAAATTGCCCGCCGCAAAACAAAAACGAGCGCCGCCTGCGCAACATGGCCACCGGCCAACCGAGGCGCCGCCGCCCCTCGCCGCTTTAAGCGACGGTGGCTAACCGCCATCCGCAACTACAGACGCACCGAATCTGCCTTCAAAAGCACACACCGACAGCCGACCTCTAACATTTAGACTCCGCAAGCCACCCAACGGTGTGTGGCGGAGGGCACTTCACGTGCCACTGTCATTTACCTCCCTTCGCTGTTCCAGTCGCGTATGGTTTCGCGGGACGAACTGACAGTCTGCAAAAAAAAAACACCGCCTCCGTGCGCGCTCGAATCTCTCTAACCACATCCATTCGTGATCTCCTCGGGAGGTATACACGTAGGGGGGAAGCAATATATTCGATACCCCATCCAGAAACGCAATATCGCGAAACCTGGCGAGCAAGCTACACCGCGATGCAGAGCGCCTCTATTGCAGGGTCTGCCGCTTGGGTTTGTTAAACATCTCCGTAACGCTATCACGGTTACCAAATGACCCTGCGACGAAACGTTGGATCGTCTCCGGTCGCCTCCGTCAACGCGACCTGGTACGGATCCCACACTGATGGGCAACACTCACGTATGGGTCGAACGAACGGGTGTTTTGTAAGCCACCTCCTCCTTTGTTGATGGACTACATTTGCTACGCATTCTCCCAATAAATCGCAACCTGGTACCCGCCTTACCACCAATTACTTTTTTTGTTTTTTTTTTTTTTTTTTTTTTTTTTTATATGATGATCATCCCACTCCCAATCACTCCGCACGCATACTCCCAGATATTTTACAGACGTAACTGCTACCAGTGTTTGTCCCGCTATCATCATATAATCAATCATACAATAAAGGGTCCTTCTTTCTTATATTATTCGCAATACATTACATTTGTCTATGTTAAGGGACAGTTGCCACTCCCTGCACCACGTGCCTATCCGCTGCAGATCGTCCTGCATTTTTCGCTGCAACTTCTCTGTATACTACAGCATCATCCGCGAAAAGACGCATGCAACGTCCGACACTATCTACTAGGTGTGTGAAGAGCAATGGGTCCCATAACACTCCCCTGTGGCACGCCAGAGGTTACTTTAACGTCTGTAGACGTCTCTCCATTGATAACAACATGCTGTGTTCTGTTTGCTACAATCTCTTCAGTCCAGCCACACAGTTGGTCCGACATTCTGCAGACTCTCTTACATTGTTTATCAGGCGACAGTGCGGAACTGTATCGAACGCCCTCCTTCCGGATGTCAACCAAAATGGCATCTACCTGGGAGCCTGTATCTAATATTTTCTGGGTCCCATGAACAAATAAAGCGCGTTGGGTCTCACACGATCGCTGTTTCCGGAATCCGTGTTGATTCCTACATAGTAGACACTGGGTTTCCAAAAAACGACATGCTACTACTCGAGCATAAAACATGTTCTCAAACTCTACAACCGACCGACGTCACAGATATAGGGCCTATAGTTTTGCGCATCTGCTCGACGACCCTTCTTCAAGCCCGGGACTACCTGTGCTCTTTTCCAATCATTTGGAACCCTCCGTTCCTCTAGAGACTTGCGGTACACGGCTGTTAGGAGGTTCTGTCGCGTACTCTGTGTAGAATCGAATTGGTATCCCGTCAGGTCCAGTGGACTTTCCTCTGTTGAGTGATTCCAGTTGCTTTTCTATTCCTCCTTGGACACTTATTTCGATGTCAGCCACTTTTTCGTTTGTGCGAGAAGGAACTGCAGTGCGGTCGTCCTCCGTGAAACAGCTTTGGAAACAGGTGTTTAGTATTTCACAGCTTTTTACGCGTGTCATCCTCTGTTTCAATGCCATCATCATCCCGGAGTGTCTGGATATGCCGTTTCGAGCCGCTTACTACTGATTCAACGTACGACCACAACGTCCCAGGATTTGATTTGATTTGATTTGATTTCCTGTCACGTCGGTACATGGAATTTTACTTTCGCATTCACCGGACGCTTCACGCATAGCCCTCCTTACGCTAACTTTGGACATCGTTTAGCGTCTGTTTGTCTGAGAGGTTTTGGCTGCGTTTCAACTTTGAGTGAGGCTCTCTTTGCTTTCGCTATAGTTTCCTAAACTTTGGTTGTTGTACCGCGGTGGGTTTTTCCCATCCCTCACAGTTTTACTCGGCACGTACCTGTCTAAGACGCATTTTACGATTGCCTTGCACTTTCTCCATACACACTCAACATTGTCGGTGTCGGAGCAGACATTTGCGTTTTCATCTGTCTGGTAGTCTCAAATCTGCCTTCTATTACTCTTGCTAAACAGATAAACCTTCCTCCCTTTTTTTTTTTTTTTTTTGTATATTCCTATTAACGTCCATATTCAGCGATGCTGCAACGGCCTCTTGATCACTGGGTCCCTGTTCTGCACATACAGAGTCGACAAGTTCGGGGTCTGTTTGTCATCGGTAGGTCCACGATGTTATCTCCACGAGTCGGTTCTCTCTCTGTTTAATTGCTCGCGGTAATTTTCGTTCGGATAGTGCACTCAGTATAATGTCACTCGATGCTCTGTCCCTACCACCCGTCCTGAACATCTGGCACATTGAAATCTCCACCTAAGACTGTAACACGCTGGGGAAAGGAAAATGTATGTCCACATTTTCTCTCACGTGTTCGGCCACTAATGCTGCTGCGTCGCGAGGTCGGTAAAAGGAGCCAATTATTAACCTAGCTCGGCTGTTGAGTGTACCCTCCACCCACAATAGTTCACAGGAACCGTCCACCACTTCTACTTCACTACACAGGATAAACTACTACTACTAACAGCGACGAACCACTCCACCACCGGTTGCATGCACGCTATCCTTTCTAAAGCACCGTCTGTACCTATAACGATTGCAGCTTCGGTGCTTTCTATCAGCGCTTGACGTTCCGGTACTTCGACAGTTGACAATTACAATACCGATTGCCGCTTGGTCCCCGCATGTCCTGACCTTGCCCCGCGCCCGTTGAGGCTGTTGCCCTTTCCGTACTTGCCCAAGGGCCATCCAACCTAAACAGAACCGCCCAGCCCACGCCACACAACCCCTGCTACCCGTGTAGCCGCTTGTTGCGTATAGTGGACTCCACCTAAGACTATAACATGCCCTAAGGCATTCGCGGTGTACACCACCCTAAGGTGAGGTTAGGTTAGGTGGACGTGGGTTAGGTTAAGGGTTACAGTTAGGTTAGGCGTCAAAGTTAGGTTAAGCGTTCGGACGTGAGGCGTCAGGTGGCCGCACCTACCTTACGGCCGGACATCTTAGGTTAGAGGTTAGGTTAGGTTAAGGCGCCGAGAGGTCCGCGGTCAGGTTACGTTCACCTTCGGGCGCCACACGTAGGTTTCAAAGGTGTGTCGGTCGGTCGTCGGCAAGCCGCAAAAACTACAGACGACGTCGACCAAACCGCCGCAAGACCGAGCAGGAGGCAGATATACCGGCCGGCCGGCCGGCCCCACACACACACAACACAACACAAAATTAAAAACACCACCCACCGGCCAAACGGCACAAAAAACAAAAAAAACAAAAAACCACAAACCCGAGCACCACGTCGACCAGAGGCAACCCGCCGCTCACGCGACATGGCTGGCAACTAAGGGGCAAACTGCAACGGCGCTTTCCGCACCGGGCCGGATGCACGTACGACAACACCGCTACCCGTACGCAGGCCTCCCATTGCACACAGCCGCTCTGTGTTTGAACATCATCAATGGCGCGCCCGCGCCTCGTCGCGGTCGCAGCCATAACGCCGCCACTTTTGCACCAACACATTCACGCACGGCAAAACAGCTCGCCGACACAGCACAGCCGACAAACAAAAACAACCCGCGAGACGGGGGCGACAACGACAACGACAACGACAACGACAACAGCAAACAACTCGCACCAAGCGTCCAACAGGTAACAAACGGACAAGCACAGCCACTGCTAACGGCCACGACGCCCCAGCGGCACACTGCTCCTTTCCCGCCACACTCGATTCACAACGCACGCACGCGACCCCGTCAACGACACCGACACGACACACGACGGGCTCCCTTCCCGCAACCTACACCTTTCCGCCACTACGCACAGCTCCACCCGACGCGCCCGTCGCAACGACACTACTGCACGCACTATCCACCCGCCTCCTCCTCTCCCCCCCCCCCTTCCCGTACACAACAACACGGCCAAAAACAACACTCACGACCCAAACATAATAACGACATGGCACGTGCATCGGCGCACACCCCAACCAGTCACCGTCGACAACCACACGCAAGGCACGAAACCGGCGTCCTTCCACGTTGCCATCAAAGCTGCACAAACAACCACAGGAGGAACCACCAACAACGGGCCGGCCCGCCGGCCCGCCCCAATATTCTCCCACCCTCACCTCACGCCGCAACCACCAAACGCACATTCCCGCTCGCTACCACACACCTCTCGGCGGCCGCTTCGCAAAAACATGACGTGACGTGACGTGACGTGACATCATCACATCACGGGCTACGCACGCACACCGACCCACTTTCCTGCCCTTCGCCCTCTTCTTTCCGACGCCTGCCTTCGGCCGAGCACACGTACGTGGCACAACGCCCAACACAGTCACACACAGTCGACAGGCGCACGCCCAGGCACGCAACGACGCAGCGCAGCAAAGGCGCCCGCAACACATACCTCCTCTCTCTTCTCGCCGCCGACCGCCCGCCAGCCAGCCAGCCAGCCACTCGCAATGTGCACTGCCAACCAGCCACACGTCCACCGCGCCGCCTCCGACCACCCGCCAGGGGGGCGCTCACGTCCGCGACAACAGCGCGGCCCGCCGCCGGGCGGGCCCAGCCGAACCCAGCCCAGCCGGCGCGCGCTGCTCTGCACTCGGCGCGCCACACATCCTGCTGCAGACCGGGCTCGTCTCTCTGTACGCGTCTGCCCGCATCTCGTCTTCCTGCGCATCAACACAACGAGGCCGCGTGAGCAAACCCCCCCGTCACAACGCCACATCACACACTGCCTTGTCTACCGCCTAAATGCACTCACCAGCCATCCGCTTCGTCTTCGTCTTGTTTACTCGTTGTTGTTGCAGCGGCGCACACAGCCCCGGCCGGCCGCATCCGAGGGTGGCCCGCCGCCAGCGTCTCCTCCTTGGGCACAGGTGCGGTGCGGTGCCGTGCCGTGCCGTGGCCGCCCATCCATCCAACCGCACGCATTTTGCTGGCCGCCTCTGCTGCAGAAGAAGACAAAAAAAAAAACGAAACGTACAAACATACACGCACCCACAGCGTGGCCACACACGGACGGGACCGACAGGCTCCAAGGCGACCAAAGGATAAAAACAAAATAAAACACTAAAAGACGCAAGCAAGCACCAAGCAAGCTGTCGCCTCGCGCCTCTGTCCTTCCGCCCCCGCCATTCTCTCCCACCACATGCCCACAAACACCACCGCCTCCCCCTCCCCGCACCTCCACATTCGCCCCCTCCATTTTGTTCCTTTCTCGTTCTTCCCTTCTGTGTGTCTGCGTGCGTGCGCGGGCGGCGCCTCTCAACATCCGCCGGCCGTCCGTCCCGTTTTCGCCGTACCACACACGCCACCGCCTCGCCTCCTCCCCGTCCACCACCGCCGCCCCTGTCCGCCCCGCACAACACCATACACCGCTGCTTGTCCTGGCCGTTGCCACCAAAGGCGCCAGCCGCAAACCGCGCCAACGCCGCAGCGCGCGTGCCTCCTTCCTTCTTGCTTCCTTCTCCGTGCCGACGCGGCCTCTATTCCCGCACCCATTCGGCCGACGACACAGCCGTTGGGCTCCGCACTGCGCGTACCGGCGTTACGCACGCACACCCACCCCCCTCGCGAACGCACGACTCATTCATTGTCTTTGTTGTTTCTCCTCTTTCTTAACGTCTTTGTTTGTTGTTTGTTTTCTTTTTTTTTTTCGTTTTTCCCCACCGCCACATGTGACACAATGCCTCCCTCCACCTTTCGTTCGTGGTTGCTTGCTTTGTTTCTCTTTCTCATTGGTACACGTCCGACGCGCTCCATTTCCACCACACCACGGCCATCGGCCTCCTCAACGGGCAGGCGCAGTGTGCCATTCTCCGGCGCACAAGCACACCGCGCGGTACTGGCGCGGCTCGCCACGCCACGCCACGCCACGCCACGCCACGCCACCGGTGCGCAGCAGCACATGTGATGTCTCGCAACACGACACGCGGTGCGCACACCCCGACCACGCGGCTCTAAAGGCATGGCACCGGCGACATGCGCCGCCCCAGCCACGCATCCGTCGTCTCAAGTTGTTCACTGCCAGCCGCGTCTGAGGCTACAACCGCACCACCACATCAACGGTCCCCCTCCCGGCAACACATTTGTTGCACAAACAAACACAACCGCCGAGCGCAGCGCGAACCACCCACACGCGCCCTCCGCGTCTCCTTTCTCTCCTTTCGCCCCCTCCCATCTCCCGAATATGCCAGCAGCGCAGCGTTACGCGTGCCCCTCACCCGTCCACACTACCGCGAAACGAGCACGCCTTCCGGGCCACATGCAAGGGCACGCCCACCACCAAATACTGCCGTATTCACGGACGCAGTTCGCAACACGCAACGCACTCTCCACCTACCTTCTTTCTCTCGTCCCTTCTCTTTAAAAACAAAACAAACACACAAACCAACCAACCACGGCTAACACACTTTTTCGCGACACCTTTGACTGCGTTATCTTGACCGTGACGGCAGCTATCGACCATCCATTCCCCACTACACACACACACACACACATCATTCGCTACACCGCACACGAAACGGCAAAGGGCAAGGCACTCTCTCATAGATTCTTCCTCCGAGCCATATCGGGCGAACGTTGCATCCGGGAAGGCAATGCAATTCAGCCGTCACTTGCAGCCGCGCCGTAAACGCATTTCAGTGCGGCTGCAATGCACGGGAACGTTCCGTTGCTCTAGACGGCGCCTCTCCGTTTTTCCCCTGTTTCGTTTTCCGGTGATTGCTTCCCCTTCTTCTCTTTCTTCGTTTCGTTTTATTATTTTCGTTCCCCTCCTCCACCATTGTTTCCGTCCCCACAGTTTTTTTTTGCTCATTCCACACGTTCTGCCCAGACAAGACATGACATTCGACCGATCACAGCCAGCCTTTCGTCGCCGTTCGCAGCGCCGACGGTGCCACAGTGAGACGGGTGTTCGGACCGACACGTTGCCGTGATGCCGATAGACAGCTACTCAGAGCCGCCGGATCGGATCACATCACCGACAAACCGGCCATTTCACCGGGGGACACACAGACAACCGCGTGTACGCCCATAACAACAAACAACGACCGTCGTCGTCTACCGTCACTGAACCGAACACACGTGCACCTTGAATGACGACACCGGCGTGCGTGCGTGCGCACAACAATCAATCATTCAATCAACTGCAGAAACGGCTATCAAAATCAAGGGCCAAATAAATGGGTACACCACCGTGCGTGTCGCCTACCCCACCCGCCCGTACAATTCTTGCGTCTTCCTAATGACTAGTAAAGACACGTCCATTTGTTTTAAAACGTCACCAACACACCTCCACGCCGTACAGCAAAGGGAATAGTAGACGGCAACACAACATTTCACCCTCGCCATCATGTATGTATGTATGTATGTATGTATGTATGTATGTATGTATGTATGATGTGACAAACAAACAAACCCGCAGACGGCCCTAACGGTGACATCCAACAATCGCGAGGGGTTTCAATTGCAGTCACGTGACTAACCGGGCAGACAGAGACAAAGAAAGGAAAGGAAAGGAAATCAGCGACACAGACAACACCTCCTGTCTATGTGTCGACAAACAAACAACCAACCAACCACGCCAAGACTCGCGAGCACGCATAACCACATTCGAGACCACCACCACCACCACCACCACCACCAGCTGCTTCGCAACCAACCAAACCGGGTAGCTAGCTATGCGCCGCCTCACACAAACAACAATTCCGCTCTTCCCGCAAAGGCAATTTGGTGGCCCTGAAAAGGGCCGTTTTTTGCCGCTCTCGCAACGGAGGGGAGCTCCCTAGAGCCTTAACCCCCTCACTTGGAGCTCGTGTACTTGGTCACCGCCTTCGTGCCCTCGCTCACGGCGTGCTTGGCCAGCTCGCCAGGCAGCAAGAGCCGCACAGCCGTCTGGATCTCGCGGGACGTGATGGTCGAGCGCTTGTTGTAGTGCGCCAGGCGAGACGCCTCGGCCGCAATGCGCTCGAAAATGTCGTTCACGAAGCTGTTCATGATGCTCATCGCCTTCGACGAGATGCCCGTGTCGGGGTGCACCTGCTTCAGCACCTTGTAGATGTAGATGGCATAGCTCTCCTTCCTCTTGCGCTTCTTCTTCTTGTCGCCCTTCGAAATGTTCTTCTGCGCCTTGCCAGCCTTCTTGGCGGCCTTCCCGCTAGTCTTGGGCGGCATCTCGAACGTACAACAGCAAGCAGCAAGCGCTCCCCTCTAGTCAGCGTCTCCCCACACAGTGGCACCCGCCGCTCGACTAGAACCATCTTCTTCAGGGTGTGCGGTCTTCACCCTGGTTGGTAGAGTCCCTGCAGGATGTCCCTGCACTGCCTCCATTCATCTCTTTGACGATATGTTGGTAATTCTTCTCTTCTTTTTCGTGTCTTCTCGTTGGCCCTTTTCAGGATATATATTGGCTTCTGGGTTGCCCGCGTGTGCGGGCAACGGTGCTTGTCCGTGGACAGGCCGTCTTCAGTGCTCCCGGCGCGGACGGCGTTGGGAGCGTCTTATTTCGATGGCTGTTGAACAGCCGCCGGTGAGGCCATCATCACTGTTTCAGCCACTCTCTGCAGCGTGTCGGCAAGGTGAGTTACCTTGTCGATTGCCGCAGAGAGTGCTGAAATTGCTGCGGCCAGCCCTCCTTCCAGCGCTGCTGTTGTGGCGCCTTGGCTGGCTGCTGCTGTGTGGCGTGGGGCGACAGGCGCGTTGCCGCGCCCTTCGCCTCCCGCCGTTGCGTTGTCTTCTTTGCGCACCTTCCCTTGGATTTGGAAGGCACGCTGGTCGTCAGGTGTGCGTTCACGCGCACGTTTTCTGACGCGGGTGCGCCAGCTTCTGTTGCCCCCTTCAGTGGAGGCGGAGATAGCAGCGTTGGCTGCCGGCGTCGGCCTTGCGTGTGCCGGCCGCCTCGCCGGTTTTGCGCCTGGGCGCGGACGGCGGAGGGAGCGGTCGGCAGTCGTCGCCTGCTGCCCCTTCTGGCGAGCTATTGCGGCTTTGAAGACTTCGCAGCCGCGGTAGCTCGCTACGTGTGGGCCGCTGCAGTTTGCACACTTGGGAGCGTGCGACCTCGGTAGCGGACACAGTCTGCTGGCATGGGCCCCGGCACACTTCACGCACTTCTCGGGGAAGGAGCAGTGGCGAGCCACATGCCCCATCCCCTGGCAGCGGAAGCATTGCACCAGGCCCCTCTTCTGCTTTAGGTTTTCGACGGTGACCTTGGTATTGGCCACCCTCGTCACCTGGTAGAGCCGCCTGTTTTCTGGTGTATCGGTGGCGATAACCAGAAGTGACGGCGACTCCTTGTGGCTGACGTGCGACTTCACGCGTGTCACGTTGCGCACGCTGAAGTCGAGGTCTGTCAGCTCCTCTCGTAGCAGCTCCGGTTGAGCTGCCATCGGTAGTCCCTTGAAGACTATCTTCAATAGTCGCTCGGGGACGGCGGCGTGTGTGAACCAGTGGAGGCCCTGGTTTGACGCCTCGCTCGTCACCCGGATGTAGTCTTCGGTGTTGGCGACTTGTAGCCGCACGAGGTTCCCTGCCGCAGCTCGCAAGGTGAAGTCGGCAGTCGTCCACTGCCTCACGAGCTGCAGGAACCCTTTATAGTCTTCTGCCACCTCGAAGACTATGGGCGGCGGCCTCCGGTGCGACCGTCCGGTGGTGGGGACGGCTTCTTCATCATCTTCTTCGTTCAGGCGGCCTGCTTGGGCAGCGGCCGTGGGCGCCGACTGCTCGGGGGTAGCCTGCTCGGTCTTCTCTTCGACCGCAAGTGCCTTAAAACGGTTTGCGGTCGATGTGGGCGGCGGTGAGGGCGTCGTCCGTGGTCTGGCCGCACGTCTCGACGTGACGGTCGTCCATGTCGATCCAGCACCGCTATCGTCTGGTAGGGCGACCGCAACACCGCACCTTTACCAGCTCGCCCTGTTGCGGCCGCCGACCAATGGGGCGCGCGCGCAACCGGCCGCCGCACCCGAGCCCATAAAGGGACCCCCACCCTAGTCCCGCCGCCACGCACTCCGCTGCTCGACTCGCTGCGGCTCGCACCGTTACGTTACGTGTTTCAACTAGCCAAACGCCATGTCCGGACGCGGAAAGGGAGGCAAAGTCAAGGGCAAGTCAAAGTCCCGCTCAAGCAGGGCTGGGCTCCAGTTCCCGGTCGGCAGAATCCACCGCCTCCTGCGCAAGGGAAACTACGCCGAGCGCGTCGGCGCCGGGGCGCCCGTCTACCTCGCCGCCGTCATGGAGTACCTCGCGGCTGAGGTGCTCGAGCTGGCCGGAAACGCGGCCCGCGACAACAAGAAGACGCGCATCATCCCGCGCCACCTGCAGCTCGCCATCCGCAACGACGAGGAGCTCAACAAGCTCTTGTCGGGCGTCACCATCGCACAGGGTGGTGTCCTGCCCAACATCCAGGCCGTCCTGCTGCCAAAGAAGACCGAGAAGAAGGCCTAAACAGAGAGCGCGGAGCTGCGCTTGCGTGCTCCCTGCACGCAAACGCGCCTGCCTTTGCCTTGCCGGCTCGGCTCACAACAATCGGCCCTTTTCAGGGCCACCACACAAACCTACGTCCAAAGCAAAGTTTCCGTCGTCCGTGCTCGCCGCACTTTACACAACACGTCCACATACATACATTGCACAGCCAGCGCCGGCGCACGTCCGCCATCTTGTCCACAGCCCGTGTGGCCGAACGCGCACACATTTTGTCGTTTCTCTCTTTTTGTCTTTTTCCTGTTTCTGCACCCCTCCGCGCACGCACAGAGTCGCGTTCCAAACGACAACGACATCAATACACCGATAATGTGATGATCATTGTTAGCATTCTAATGTTTCAATTAAAGGGGCGCGCGTGGCACACACAGCGCGTAAACGGTCCGACGACGACACGCCGGCCGCCGCGCGCTCCAAACGCACAGGCACAGGACAAAACCAAACAGCTGATCCGATCGATCGATCCGGCCGGCCCGCCCGCCTATGCCCACGCCACAAACAAACAAACAACAAACCACGCACACACTGGACTCAGCCGCGCCCATCGCGTCAAACTCAAAAACTAACGCACGCGCAGCACAACAACAACAACAACAACAACACGCACAGGCAACACAGACTCTTTCGCACTTTTCAATCTCCGAACAGTGTGGTGGCCCTGAAAAGGGCCGTTTTCGTCTCTCCCACCAAGCACGGGCACGGCACGGCCGCGGGAAGGCCACAACGCAGCACAGCACACCGGCTGGCTGGCTGCCTGCCTGCCTAACCGCCGAAACCGTACAGGGTGCGCCCCTGCCTCTTCAGGGCGTACACCACGTCCATGGCCGTCACAGTCTTGCGCTTGGCGTGCTCAGTGTACGTCACCGCGTCGCGGATCACGTTCTCCAGGAACACCTTCAGCACTCCGCGGGTCTCCTCGTAGATCAGACCAGAGATGCGCTTCACGCCGCCCCTGCGAGCCAGGCGGCGGATGGCGGGCTTCGTGATGCCCTGGATGTTGTCGCGCAACACCTTGCGGTGCCGCTTGGCGCCACCCTTGCCCAGCCCCTTTCCTCCCTTGCCGCGGCCTGTCATTCTTCTTCCTTCCTCCTCCTCAAGCAAGCAAGCGAAAAAACACAAGCGCCAGCTCCTCACCCGGCGCTAGCGAGTCGGCTACGGTGCGAGCTCTTTTTTTTTTTTTTAATAGAGGTGGAGCCCCTCCACGCCCACACCGGCATGATGGCCAACACAAAAGGTCTACTGCCATCTCTGCATAAGGGTTAGTATTCACTAAAGTGAGGTGTCGCAGGATGTGGGTACTGCGATGTTTGCGTACGTCTGGTTAGGATTAACCATTAATACGCGCTCATCTGGAGATAGATTGGTCGAAGTCTGACGAAGGGTAGCGGTTTGAAGGGCAGAGGAAAAAAAGTGCCAAGGCAAGAGCCAAGGGAAAAAAACCTCTGCGAAAGTTAGGTCGGGCGGCAAGAGCAGTAGCGGTTGTCTTGCTGCCTGCGATAGGTTGTACAAGGATAGGCTTTGTTAGTAGTGGGTATCATGCATGTCGATACCTTGATGTCGTGCGTTTGTGCTGCTCGGCGGCTGGTGCTGGTACAGAGTCCTCGTTCAGCGTCCTGCAACCTGCAACAGTTAGTTTTGTTATCGGTCTCGTGTCCGATGGTCATATACCGGAGGCACAGTGTGAGGGAGTGTTGGGAGATTGTTCGTGCGTCTGTGGGCGAGCTCGTCGGTGTCCCTGCTGTGGCCTGTTGGTCGGCTCTAATAGCAGCTGGTAGTTGCCAGTCAGTGTTGCTGATATGCAGGGGCTTACCGACGTTTGTCGCTGTTTGCGTATGTTAGTTTACCATAGGTGGTTACGCCCTAGCAAGCAGTGTCTTTGGCCGCTTGTGTTTCCACCTGTGGTTGTGATCGTAGTTTCCCAGAGTGAGGATGAACGGATTGTTCGAGTGTCTCGAGTTCCTGTATAGTCGTGTGGCGTGTTTCTTGAATACTTCCTTGAGGGTATCAAGGCGGTATTCACGGTGAAGATCCACGGTGCGTGTGTAGCGTGGAGCATTGCTAATGATTCGTAGCACCTTGTTCTGTATGATCTGCAGGCGGCGCTGTCGTGTGGGAGCTGCATATCCCCAGACGGGAGCTGCGTACGTCATCAGAGGTCTAATCAGTGTCGTGTATAAGGACCTCGACACCCTCCTATTCAGTGTGCTTTCCCTGTTGAGCATTGGGTAGAGGTGTTTGAGCCTCGCGTGCGCTCGGTTGGCAACGTATTCAATGTGGTCCCCCCATGTAAGTTTCCGGTCCAGCCAGACACCAAGGTATCTGACTTTCTCTCGGAAACGTATTGGGCGTGTATGTAGTGTTATCGGTCTACAGTGTTGGTGTTTGCGCAGTAGTTTCGGTCTGCGTGTGAACAGAACTGCTTCGCACTTGTCGACGTTTACTTTAATACGCCATCGCTCCAGCCAAGGCTCAGCTGTTCTGAGTGCTGTCTGTATTCGTGAGTTGATGTTCGACGGTTTCCAGTCTTGCGCGAGGATGGCTGTGTCATCCGCGTAGACGGCTAACGTCGTGTTTCGTGTCGCTGGGAAGTCATTAATGTACAGGTTAAACAAGATGGGCCCTAGGATGCTTCCTTGGGGTACTCCAGCTTGGATACCGTGTTGTGTTGATTGTTTATCCTGCACGTTAGTGTTGAAACATCTGTTCGTGAGATATGAGTGTATGAGACGTACGAGTCCGTCCGGGAAACCAGCTTCGCTTAGTTTGCGTATGAGTCCGTTGTGCCAGAGACGATCGAAAGCCTTTTCGATGTCTAGGAACACGGCCCCTGTGGCTTTGTTCATGTTGTAGCCGTGTGTTATATGTTCGACTACGCGGAGGAGTTGTTGTGTTGACGAGTGGTGATTCCTAAAGCCGAATTGCTCCGGTCTTAGGGTGTCGTTGGCGATGCAATGCCTAGTGATACGTTTTAGTATTACCTTCTCAACAATCTTGCTGAGCGAGCACAGCAGACTGATGGGTCGGTAATTTTGTGGGAGGGAGTGGTCTTTCCCTGGCTTCCTGAACATCAGGACCTTGGCCGCCTTCCAAAAGTCAGGGAAGTGTTGGTGTGTCAGGATGGCATTCGTTATGTGTGCGAGGTATTCTACGGCTTTATCCGTGAACTCCTGGAGGACACGGTTTTGAATGCCATCAGGCCCAGGGGCTTTTCTAGCGGTGGTGTGCTTGATAGCCCATGTAACTTCATTTGTGCTAGTACGTCTTATTTCGTTGCGCGAGGGCTGGGCTACAAGTCGTGTAACCTCCTGGTCCGTTTCAAGTGTGAATGCTGGGTCTGAAGGAACCAGATTCGGCATGAAAGACGCTGCAAGTGTTGAGGCCATAAGCTCTGCCTTCTCCGTCGCGGAGTAGGCTGGGCCGTCTGGTCCTTGTAACGTGGGAATGTAATGTTTCTCCCTGGTGAAGTGTCTGGCCAGCTGCCACACGCCAGGACGTGTGGTATCCAGCCCTGCGAGTTTCTGTCCCCATTGTTCGTTTCTGAATGTTTGAATTTTATTTCGTATTATGCCCTGGAGTCTGTTGACGTGCAGTTTATAGAACGGGCGCCTGGTACGCTGCCAGTATCTCCTGAGGCGGTTCCTCATTGAGATAAGGCCCAGGATTTCCTGGGGCAGGGCCGTCGAGTGTTGTCTTGGTGTTGTAAATGGAATGGCGTCAGTCATTGCGTCTTGGACGGCAGTTGTGAGAGCCTCCACAGCCTCATCGATTTGCTGTGTGTTATTAATTTCGTGGGTGTTAGGAATGCGACTATCAAGCGTTTCCTTGAACAGTGTCCAATTCGCACGCTTGTAGTTAAGCATCCTGCGTGGTACGATGTCCTGCAGTGTCTCTTCCATGTGCAGTATTACAGGCATGTGGTCTGAGTCCAGATCGTTTTCAACCGTTAGGTTGAGTGTGCATGTGATGCCCTTTATGAGGGCTATGTCTAACACGTCTGGCCTATGTCGGGCCTGTGTGGGCACGAACGTGGGAACGTCCGGTCCAAGTATAATGTAGTTTCGGCCTAGTGCGTGTTCGTACAGTTTCTTGCCGTTGGAGGTTCGTATTCGTGAGTTCCAATCGGGGTGTTTTGCGTTGAGGTCTCCAGCGGCTATTACCCGCGGTGCTATGTTGAGTACTGTGCTGATATCGCGTGTTACTATGTTATTAGGAGGATTGTATAGCGATACCAGTGTGGTGTTGGCTCCGTTGAACTTGACCCTGACGGCCGTAGCCTCTAGTCTTTCAAGTGCTGGGAGCTCGATGTTCGTGTGGTCGATGTCTCTGTGTATGATGATTGCCGTGCCGCCTCCCCTCCTGCCATCCGCTCGGTCGGTACGATAGACGCAATAACCTGGGAAGTTTAGTTGTTTGCGAGGCGTAAGCAGTGTTTCGTTCACAAGAGCGATTCGGATACCCTTTCGCTCCATGAACGCGGCCATCTCGGCTTTTTTGCTTGCGATCCCGTTGGCATTCCAAAACAGGATCTGCGTGATAGTGTTTAAGTCTGCGTTTCGGGGCTGGTGTGGTGTATTATCCATGTAGTAGTGTAAAAAGCGGTGTGATAGTGGCTTTGGCGCTAGTCCAGTTGAGCGTACCCGACATGAACTGCATGAAGAGTTGTGAGACACACCCCATAATCTTCGTGACTATTTCGGTGGTCGTGCGTCCGGGGAATAATGTTTCCATTATTCTCTGGAATGTTGTAGTGATGTTGGTCATGTCGGCCTGCGAGTTATTGGTCGTGTTAGCGGCCGCTTGTTCCAGTGTTGGCGTTTGGTGAGGGCTGGCCTGCGAGTCGGTTGTTCGTGTGGCAGTTGTTGGCGCCTGTGTGCTTTCTGTGGTGAGTGGGTGTGTTATGTGGGTTGTTGAGTTGGTGTCCGGGATGTGTTCGTGGGTGTTGGTGTTCTGTTGCCTGTTTACTTGTTGTGGTGCGGTCGTGTTCCTCGTGCTACGGCTGTTTCTCCTTCTCCTCCTCCTCTGGCGCTGGGGTTGTCCCTGTGTAGGTGCGTTTTCTGTAGCCTGTGGTGGGCTGCAGTTCGCGATCTCAGGGGGTAGTGTGTTGTTGTTGCTTGTTTCGTGTGGTGTGCCCGGTGCGGGTGTGGTGTCAGGTGTTGTGCCTGTCTGTTGTGTGTCTGTTGCTGGGGGTGTTTGGTGAGCGTGTTCTGAGCTCTGGGGCTCCTCTGACCGTCCCGCGCTGCTGGGGCTGCCAGCGACCACTCCAGCGAAGGATATTCCACTTCTTACTGGGCGCGGGGGCGGCTTTGGGACTGTTATGGCGGTAGGTTTCGCATGTTTCGCGATTTTGCGCCTCAGAGCTGCTTTGTAAGCAATGCACCCTCTGTAGTTTGCCGGATGGGCAGCACCACAGTTGGCGCACTTGCGAGGTGCTGTATGGGGGAGTTTGCAGCGTTGGGTTGTGTGACCGCCAGCGCAAATGCGGCAGCGGGGTGCGAGACCGCATCTGATACCCGCGTGCGCATAGCGCTGGCAGTTGTGGCATTGTTGGGGGGTGCGCGGCGTGTTGTACACCTCCACATTGACGACCATGTGAAGAAATAGCTTTATCTTCAGCAGGTCGCGGGATTTGGCCGTGTCGGCCAACTCCGCCATGTAGTTGTGAGACGGTCTCGCTGTGCCGAACTCTGACATTCGGTTTACCCGAATGCACTCCCACCCGAGAGCAGAGAGTTCATTGTGTACCGTTTCGGTTGGGGTTCGTGAGTCTATCCCCTTTATCACGTACTGCTGTGTCTTTTCCAAGACTGTCCTGTACGTGAAGTGTTCTACCTTCCTTTCTTTGAGAAAGTCCAGTAGATTCGTGTAGTCTGCCTTGTTCGCCACGTACAGTGCGGCGTGTTCCCCGGTGAGCTTAGAGTAGTATGTTGTGGGGCTGTGCTTGTTGTTAAATTCTTTGTTTAGGAGACTTAGGTCTCCGTAGTTGTGAATGATGACCGGTGGGAAGCCGGTCGCGGTGTTGTTAGTGTTCTGCGTAGCTGCTTGTATATTTGTGGTTGCTGCAGTCGCAGGGTTGTTTGTGTTGGTCCCTGCGTTATTGTTGTCTGTTCTCGGTGTAGATGGTGTTGGCAGCAGCGCTCGGCCGTTGCCTCGTGAGTTTGTGGGCTCACTTGTCTGCGTATTTGGCTGCTGTTTGCGCCTTGGGCCGACCTGCTGCCACGGCCCGTCTTCATCTGTATTTGTTGTGTCCTCTGTCGGCTCTGGCTCCGGTTCCGTCGGTGCCTGGGCCGCCAGAGGTGAAGTAGGGGGCATATCCTTCTGTTGTTCAGCAGGTGCCTGTGTGTGTGGTGTGGGTGTTTCTGTTTGTGTGTTTACACTGCCCAACAGCTCTGCGATCAGCTCCTGCTGTTCCGCGATCTGTCTGTCCTTCAAGGCTACCTGCTCTTGGAAGGTGGACAGTGGGACGGAAATGGCGGCGGGAGTAGCCGGCATTTCCGCCTCTTGTGCTGCAGCTTTGCTGCGGGTAAGTGGTGGGGAAGAACAGGAAAGATCGGACATCTTTGCTGTTACAGGAGTTTTTATTGGATAGGGAGGGATGGATGCACGACAATTTGCTCTTTTCACGAGAAGACAAAATTTGCTTTTTAGCGAAAGCGCTGTGTATCGTGTTCCTACAGAAGAGGGGTATCCCTACGTCCTATCTGCGCGGAGTGCAATGCGCGGCGCAAGAGAGCGCGGGATGAAGAGAGCGGCCTACAGTGCGCGGGGTTATCCGACGTGAACGGGCCCCTGACACTGAGATTACCCTACCAAAGAACGGGAGAGTCCCGCTGGGGAGGTTTGCAACCGAAGTTGCAGGGAGTTGAGCCGAAACTCTTGCCACTTAGCGCCCGAAAGCGTTAAGCGGCTTGCGCGGGTTCGTGCCGCTCAGTAGAGCGTCACTGGCAGCTACGCCAGTAGCAGCTTGTTTGAGACCACTCCGAGGAGCTATCAGCGGGCAGCTACGCCAGGTGCAGAGAGCAGCGTTCCGCTCGGGTCGGCTGCTCGACTGCGGTGGTCGGTGCGAGCTCTCTGCCGCCGCCCCCCTATATAGACTCTGGCCCGCCCTCCCCCCACCACGCGCACCGAGGGCATATAAGCGCGGCGCGGGGCCGCGCGGGCCCGTTGTCAAGGCAGCACCGGACGCTTCGTGTACCGCACGCACCTCCACGCCGCTCTTCCGCTATGGCCCGCACAAAGCAAACGGCCCGCAAGTCCACCGGCGGAAAGGCGCCGCGCAAACAGCTCGCCACCAAGGCGGCGAGGAAGAGCGCGCCCGCCACCGGCGGCGTCAAGAAGCCCCACCGCTACAGGCCGGGCACCGTCGCCCTGCGGGAAATCAGGCGCTACCAGAAGAGCACAGAGCTGCTCATCCGCAAGCTGCCGTTCCAGCGCCTAGTGCGCGAGATCGCCCAGGACTTCAAGACCGACCTGCGCTTCCAGAGCTCCGCAGTCATGGCCCTGCAGGAGGCCAGCGAGGCCTACCTCGTCGGCCTCTTCGAAGACACCAACCTGTGCGCAATCCACGCCAAGCGCGTCACCATCATGCCCAAGGACATCCAGCTCGCGCGCCGCATCCGCGGCGAGCGCGCCTAGAAACCGCGCCGCGCACGCGCGCCCGCCCAACAAAAACGGCCCTTTTCAGGGCCACTAACATCTCTCCGTCGCGAGCAAAACTTTTGTCGGTCTTGCCGCCCCGCAAAACAAACAACCACCAATTCCCCTCCCGTCCACAGCCGCTCTCGCCAACAATCGACGTCATCCCATCCCTCACAATACACACACACACACAACAGCCGGACGACGTCACCAACACACCGCGGGTGGCTGGCCGCCGCCGTCTCCGAGGCGCGCGCACGCTACGCTACACTACACTACACTACACTACACTACAACGTCAACGCCACCGCGCCTTCCCAATTCCCGCCGGCCACTTCCACGTCTCACGTCCCCCCCCGCCGCTTTCAAAGAGAGAGAGAAGAGACAACACACACACACAAAAGACACGACATCCGCAAAGCAAGCAAACACACAAACAAACAAACAAACAAACAAGAGTCTCCAGAAACATACATGAGCAACCAAACGTCGGCCGCCGCAAAAAAAACAACAACAACAACAAAACAAAAAACAACAGAGACCAACAAACGGCCACAACCGCTCCGCTACCGCGCGCCGCCGCCTACCGCCACCGGCACCACAATCCAACCACCACGGCACGCAAACAGTACCCACAAAGGGTCACACACAACCAACCACACCGGCGCATGCACGACAATCAACGCCTTCCCGACGTCCTTTGATGGCCCTGAGAAGGGCCGTTTTGGGCCGCGCGACAGCCGCAGCCGTGCCATCGCGCGCCACTAAGACGACGCGGGGGAGGGCGGTGGGGGACGACGGCGTCAAGCGCCAACCCCTCTCCCTTGCCTTTCTTTAACTTTACTACTTTACTTCTTCTTCTTGGGCGACGCCTTCGCCTTAGACGGCGTCGTCGCCTTCTTCGGGCGCGGCGCCTTCGGCTTCTTCGTCGGAACCTTGGCGGCCTTCTTCGCCTTCGACGGCGACTTGGCCTTGGCCGGCTTGGCCGCAGCCGCCTTCTTCGCACCCGCGGGAGCCGCCGACGCCGCAGACGCCTTCTTGGCGGCGCCCGCCTTCCGACCGGTCGCCGCCTTCACGCCACCAGCCTTCTTTGCGCCGGCCGCGCGGCCGCCCTTCTTCTCCTTGCTGGCCGGAGCGGCGCGCTTCTTCTTCGCACCGCCGGCACGAGCCTTGCCGCCCTCGGCCGCCCCGCCGCCGGCGCCGGCAAGCTTGAAAGAGCCGGACGCGCCCTTCCCCTTCGTCTGCACCAGCTCGCCAGCCACGACGGCCGACTTGAGGTACTTCTTGATAAAGGGCGCCAGCTTCTCCGCGTCCAGCTTGTAGTGCGCGGCAATGTACTTCTTGATCGCCTGCAGCGACGAGCCGCCGCGCTCCTTCAGACTCTTGATGGCGGCCGTCACCATCTCAGAGGTGCGCGGGTGCGCAGGCTTGGCGCGCGGCTTCTTCGCAGACGCCGCAGACTTGGCCTTCTTCGTCGTGCCGGTGGCGGCGGGTGCCGCAGCAGTCTCGTTCGTAGCCGCCTGATCTGCCATTATTTCGACGGACGACGCGCGTACACACAACAACAGAACAGCGAGAGAGCGGCGAGAGCACGGCAGAGAATAGCCGCCGCGCCGCCAGGCCCAGCCAGTGTCGCGGGCGGGCGCGGACGGCCGAGAGAGCGGCCGCCACTCTGCGCGCCGCCGCGCCGCGCCTCCCGCGCTTGCTACCGCCCAACGTCCGACAGCCTGTGCGGACCAGCCCCAAACCTGCGCCGCAACCACCCGCGCCATTCAAACCACCGAGGATGGGGCTACACACGGCCACACCACAGTCGCCAACCAGTCGCCACGGCAGCGCCGCAAACCACGGCCAAACTGCAGCTACCGCGCGCTACAGCCTGGCTCGGCCCGCCGAGAATCGCCGCCCCCGCCCAAATGCCGCCCCCACAGCCCCAGCCGACGACCCGCCACAATGGCCAAACCTTCGGCAAAACTGGCGCACCGTCGCCGCGCCAGCCCGGCCAGCGCGGCCGCCGCCACAGCCACACAAGCGGAGGCGTGCGGCGATGACGGCCGTGCAAACGCACCTCCGCCGCCCCATCGCCCTCCCACCGTTTCCCGATCGGCCCGCGGCCGTCGGGCCACCTCGCCCGCCAACATTCGCGCCCGTTTCTCACAAAATTGCCCGCCGCAAAACAAAAACGAGCGCCGCCTGCGCAACATGGCCACCGGCCAACCGAGGCGCCGCCGCCCCTCGCCGCTTTAAGCGACGGTGGCTAACCGCCATCCGCAACTACAGACGCACCGAATCTGCCTTCAAAAGCACACACCGACAGCCGACCTCTAACATTTAGACTCCGCAAGCCACCCAACGGTGTGTGGCGGAGGGCACTTCACGTGCCACTGTCATTTACCTCCCTTCGCTGTTCCAGTCGCGTATGGTTTCGCGGGACGAACTGACAGTCTGCAAAAAAAAAACACCGCCTCCGTGCGCGCTCGAATCTCTCTAACCACATCCATTCGTGATCTCCTCGGGAGGTATACACGTAGGGGGGAAGCAATATATTCGATACCCCATCCAGAAACGCAATATCGCGAAACCTGGCGAGCAAGCTACACCGCGATGCAGAGCGCCTCTATTGCAGGGTCTGCCGCTTGGGTTTGTTAAACATCTCCGTAACGCTATCACGGTTACCAAATGACCCTGCGACGAAACGTTGGATCGTCTCCGGTCGCCTCCGTCAACGCGACCTGGTACGGATCCCACACTGATGGGCAACACTCACGTATGGGTCGAACGAACGGGTGTTTTGTAAGCCACCTCCTCCTTTGTTGATGGACTACATTTGCTACGCATTCTCCCAATAAATCGCAACCTGGTACCCGCCTTACCACCAATTACTTTTTTTGTTTTTTTTTTTTTTTTTTTTTTTTTTATATGATGATCATCCCACTCCCAATCACTCCGCACGCATACTCCCAGATATTTTACAGACGTAACTGCTACCAGTGTTTGTCCCGCTATCATCATATAATCAATCATACAATAAAGGGTCCTTCTTTCTTATATTATTCGCAATACATTACATTTGTCTATGTTAAGGGACAGTTGCCACTCCCTGCACCACGTGCCTATCCGCTGCAGATCGTCCTGCATTTTTCGCTGCAACTTCTCTGTATACTACAGCATCATCCGCGAAAAGACGCATGCAACGTCCGACACTATCTACTAGGTGTGTGAAGAGCAATGGGTCCCATAACACTCCCCTGTGGCACGCCAGAGGTTACTTTAACGTCTGTAGACGTCTCTCCATTGATAACAACATGCTGTGTTCTGTTTGCTACAATCTCTTCAGTCCAGCCACACAGTTGGTCCGACATTCTGCAGACTCTCTTACATTGTTTATCAGGCGACAGTGCGGAACTGTATCGAACGCCCTCCTTCCGGATGTCAACCAAAATGGCATCTACCTGGGAGCCTGTATCTAATATTTTCTGGGTCCCATGAACAAATAAAGCGCGTTGGGTCTCACACGATCGCTGTTTCCGGAATCCGTGTTGATTCCTACATAGTAGACACTGGGTTTCCAAAAAACGACATGCTACTACTCGAGCATAAAACATGTTCTCAAATTCTACAACCGACCGACGTCACAGATATAGGGCCTATAGTTTTGCGCATCTGCTCGACGACCCTTCTTCAAGCCCGGGACTACCTGTGCTCTTTTCCAATCATTTGGAACCCTCCGTTCCTCTAGAGACTTGCGGTACACGGCTGTTAGGAGGTTCTGTCGCGTACTCTGTGTAGAATCGAATTGGTATCCCGTCAGGTCCAGTGGACTTTCCTCTGTTGAGTGATTCCAGTTGCTTTTCTATTCCTCCTTGGACACTTATTTCGATGTCAGCCACTTTTTCGTTTGTGCGAGAAGGAACTGCAGTGCGGTCGTCCTCCGTGAAACAGCTTTGGAAACAGGTGTTTAGTATTTCACAGCTTTTTACGCGTGTCATCCTCTGTTTCAATGCCATCATCATCCCGGAGTGTCTGGATATGCCGTTTCGAGCCGCTTACTACTGATTCAACGTACGACCACAACGTCCCAGGATTTGATTTGATTTGATTTGATTTCCTGTCACGTCGGTACATGGAATTTTACTTTCGCATTCACCGGACGCTTCACGCATAGCCCTCCTTACGCTAACTTTGGACATCGTTTAGCGTCTGTTTGTCTGAGAGGTTTTGGCTGCGTTTCAACTTTGAGTGAGGCTCTCTTTGCTTTCGCTATAGTTTCCTAAACTTTGGTTGTTGTACCGCGGTGGGTTTTTCCCATCCCTCACAGTTTTACTCGGCACGTACCTGTCTAAGACGCATTTTACGATTGCCTTGCACTTTCTCCATACACACTCAACATTGTCGGTGTCGGAGCAGACATTTGCGTTTTCATCTGTCTGGTAGTCTCAAATCTGCCTTCTATTACTCTTGCTAAACAGATAAACCTTCCTCCCTTTTTTTTTTTTTTTTTTTGTATATTCCTATTAACGTCCATATTCAGCGATGCTGCAACGGCCTCTTGATCACTGGGTCCCTGTTCTGCACATACAGAGTCGACAAGTTCGGGGTCTGTTTGTCATCGGTAGGTCCACGATGTTATCTCCACGAGTCGGTTCTCTCTCTGTTTAATTGCTCGCGGTAATTTTCGTTCGGATAGTGCACTCAGTATAATGTCACTCGATGCTCTGTCCCTACCACCCGTCCTGAACATCTGGCACATTGAAATCTCCACCTAAGACTGTAACACGCTGGGGAAAGGAAAATGTATGTCCACATTTTCTCTCACGTGTTCGGCCACTAATGCTGCTGCGTCGCGAGGTCGGTAAAAGGAGCCAATTATTAACCTAGCTCGGCTGTTGAGTGTACCCTCCACCCACAATAGTTCACAGGAACCGTCCACCACTTCTACTTCACTACACAGGATAAACTACTACTACTAACAGCGACGAACCACTCCACCACCGGTTGCATGCACGCTATCCTTTCTAAAGCACCGTCTGTACCTATAACGATTGCAGCTTCGGTGCTTTCTATCAGCGCTTGACGTTCCGGTACTTCGACAGTTGACAATTACAATACCGATTGCCGCTTGGTCCCCGCATGTCCTGACCTTGCCCCGCGCCCGTTGAGGCTGTTGCCCTTTCCGTACTTGCCCAAGGGCCATCCAACCTAAACAGAACCGCCCAGCCCACGCCACACAACCCCTGCTACCCGTGTAGCCGCTTGTTGCGTATAGTGGACTCCACCTAAGACTATAACATGCCCTAAGGCATTCGCGGTGTACACCACCCTAAGGTGAGGTTAGGTTAGGTGGACGTGGGTTAGGTTAAGGGTTACAGTTAGGTTAGGCGTCAAAGTTAGGTTAAGCGTTCGGACGTGAGGCGTCAGGTGGCCGCACCTACCTTACGGCCGGACATCTTAGGTTAGAGGTTAGGTTAGGTTAAGGCGCCGAGAGGTCCGCGGTCAGGTTACGTTCACCTTCGGGCGCCACACGTAGGTTTCAAAGGTGTGTCGGTCGGTCGTCGGCAAGCCGCAAAAACTACAGACGACGTCGACCAAACCGCCGCAAGACCGAGCAGGAGGCAGATATACCGGCCGGCCGGCCGGCCCCACACACACACAACACAACACAAAATTAAAAACACCACCCACCGGCCAAACGGCACAAAAAACAAAAAAAACAAAAAACCACAAACCCGAGCACCACGTCGACCAGAGGCAACCCGCCGCTCACGCGACATGGCTGGCAACTAAGGGGCAAACTGCAACGGCGCTTTCCGCACCGGGCCGGATGCACGTACGACAACACCGCTACCCGTACGCAGGCCTCCCATTGCACACAGCCGCTCTGTGTTTGAACATCATCAATGGCGCGCCCGCGCCTCGTCGCGGTCGCAGCCATAACGCCGCCACTTTTGCACCAACACATTCACGCACGGCAAAACAGCTCGCCGACACAGCACAGCCGACAAACAAAAACAACCCGCGAGACGGGGGCGACAACGACAACGACAACGACAACGACAACGACAACGACAACAGCAAACAACTCGCACCAAGCGTCCAACAGGTAACAAACGGACAAGCACAGCCACTGCTAACGGCCACGACGCCCCAGCGGCACACTGCTCCTTTCCCGCCACACTCGATTCACAACGCACGCACGCGACCCCGTCAACGACACCGACACGACACACGACGGGCTCCCTTCCCGCAACCTACACCTTTCCGCCACTACGCACAGCTCCACCCGACGCGCCCGTCGCAACGACACTACTGCACGCACTATCCACCCGCCTCCTCCTCTCCCCCCCCCCCTTCCCGTACACAACAACACGGCCAAAAACAACACTCACGACCCAAACATAATAACGACATGGCACGTGCATCGGCGCACACCCCAACCAGTCACCGTCGACAACCACACGCAAGGCACGAAACCGGCGTCCTTCCACGTTGCCATCAAAGCTGCACAAACAACCACAGGAGGAACCACCAACAACGGGCCGGCCCGCCGGCCCGCCCCAATATTCTCCCACCCTCACCTCACGCCGCAACCACCAAACGCACATTCCCGCTCGCTACCACACACCTCTCGGCGGCCGCTTCGCAAAAACATGACGTGACGTGACGTGACGTGACATCATCACATCACGGGCTACGCACGCACACCGACCCACTTTCCTGCCCTTCGCCCTCTTCTTTCCGACGCCTGCCTTCGGCCGAGCACACGTACGTGGCACAACGCCCAACACAGTCACACACAGTCGACAGGCGCACGCCCAGGCACGCAACGACGCAGCGCAGCAAAGGCGCCCGCAACACATACCTCCTCTCTCTTCTCGCCGCCGACCGCCCGCCAGCCAGCCAGCCAGCCACTCGCAATGTGCACTGCCAACCAGCCACACGTCCACCGCGCCGCCTCCGACCACCCGCCAGGGGGGCGCTCACGTCCGCGACAACAGCGCGGCCCGCCGCCGGGCGGGCCCAGCCGAACCCAGCCCAGCCGGCGCGCGCTGCTCTGCACTCGGCGCGCCACACATCCTGCTGCAGACCGGGCTCGTCTCTCTGTACGCGTCTGCCCGCATCTCGTCTTCCTGCGCATCAACACAACGAGGCCGCGTGAGCAAACCCCCCCGTCACAACGCCACATCACACACTGCCTTGTCTACCGCCTAAATGCACTCACCAGCCATCCGCTTCGTCTTCGTCTTGTTTACTCGTTGTTGTTGCAGCGGCGCACACAGCCCCGGCCGGCCGCATCCGAGGGTGGCCCGCCGCCAGCGTCTCCTCCTTGGGCACAGGTGCGGTGCGGTGCCGTGCCGTGCCGTGGCCGCCCATCCATCCAACCGCACGCATTTTGCTGGCCGCCTCTGCTGCAGAAGAAGACAAAAAAAAAAACGAAACGTACAAACATACACGCACCCACAGCGTGGCCACACACGGACGGGACCGACAGGCTCCAAGGCGACCAAAGGATAAAAACAAAATAAAACACTAAAAGACGCAAGCAAGCACCAAGCAAGCTGTCGCCTCGCGCCTCTGTCCTTCCGCCCCCGCCATTCTCTCCCACCACATGCCCACAAACACCACCGCCTCCCCCTCCCCGCACCTCCACATTCGCCCCCTCCATTTTGTTCCTTTCTCGTTCTTCCCTTCTGTGTGTCTGCGTGCGTGCGCGGGCGGCGCCTCTCAACATCCGCCGGCCGTCCGTCCCGTTTTCGCCGTACCACACACGCCACCGCCTCGCCTCCTCCCCGTCCACCACCGCCGCCCCTGTCCGCCCCGCACAACACCATACACCGCTGCTTGTCCTGGCCGTTGCCACCAAAGGCGCCAGCCGCAAACCGCGCCAACGCCGCAGCGCGCGTGCCTCCTTCCTTCTTGCTTCCTTCTCCGTGCCGACGCGGCCTCTATTCCCGCACCCATTCGGCCGACGACACAGCCGTTGGGCTCCGCACTGCGCGTACCGGCGTTACGCACGCACACCCACCCCCCTCGCGAACGCACGACTCATTCATTGTCTTTGTTGTTTCTCCTCTTTCTTAACGTCTTTGTTTGTTGTTTGTTTTCTTTTTTTTTTTCGTTTTTCCCCACCGCCACATGTGACACAATGCCTCCCTCCACCTTTCGTTCGTGGTTGCTTGCTTTGTTTCTCTTTCTCATTGGTACACGTCCGACGCGCTCCATTTCCACCACACCACGGCCATCGGCCTCCTCAACGGGCAGGCGCAGTGTGCCATTCTCCGGCGCACAAGCACACCGCGCGGTACTGGCGCGGCTCGCCACGCCACGCCACGCCACGCCACGCCACCGGTGCGCAGCAGCACATGTGATGTCTCGCAACACGACACGCGGTGCGCACACCCCGACCACGCGGCTCTAAAGGCATGGCACCGGCGACATGCGCCGCCCCAGCCACGCATCCGTCGTCTCAAGTTGTTCACTGCCAGCCGCGTCTGAGGCTACAACCGCACCACCACATCAACGGTCCCCCTCCCGGCAACACATTTGTTGCACAAACAAACACAACCGCCGAGCGCAGCGCGAACCACCCACACGCGCCCTCCGCGTCTCCTTTCTCTCCTTTCGCCCCCTCCCATCTCCCGAATATGCCAGCAGCGCAGCGTTACGCGTGCCCCTCACCCGTCCACACTACCGCGAAACGAGCACGCCTTCCGGGCCACATGCAAGGGCACGCCCACCACCAAATACTGCCGTATTCACGGACGCAGTTCGCAACACGCAACGCACTCTCCACCTACCTTCTTTCTCTCGTCCCTTCTCTTTAAAAACAAAACAAACACACAAACCAACCAACCACGGCTAACACACTTTTTCGCGACACCTTTGACTGCGTTATCTTGACCGTGACGGCAGCTATCGACCATCCATTCCCCACTACACACACACACACACACATCATTCGCTACACCGCACACGAAACGGCAAAGGGCAAGGCACTCTCTCATAGATTCTTCCTCCGAGCCATATCGGGCGAACGTTGCATCCGGGAAGGCAATGCAATTCAGCCGTCACTTGCAGCCGCGCCGTAAACGCATTTCAGTGCGGCTGCAATGCACGGGAACGTTCCGTTGCTCTAGACGGCGCCTCTCCGTTTTTCCCCTGTTTCGTTTTCCGGTGATTGCTTCCCCTTCTTCTCTTTCTTCGTTTCGTTTTATTATTTTCGTTCCCCTCCTCCACCATTGTTTCCGTCCCCACAGTTTTTTTTTGCTCATTCCACACGTTCTGCCCAGACAAGACATGACATTCGACCGATCACAGCCAGCCTTTCGTCGCCGTTCGCAGCGCCGACGGTGCCACAGTGAGACGGGTGTTCGGACCGACACGTTGCCGTGATGCCGATAGACAGCTACTCAGAGCCGCCGGATCGGATCACATCACCGACAAACCGGCCATTTCACCGGGGGACACACAGACAACCGCGTGTACGCCCATAACAACAAACAACGACCGTCGTCGTCTACCGTCACTGAACCGAACACACGTGCACCTTGAATGACGACACCGG
The DNA here is from genome assembly GCF_023898315.1 of Schistocerca nitens. Classification (NCBI taxonomy): domain Eukaryota; kingdom Metazoa; phylum Arthropoda; class Insecta; order Orthoptera; family Acrididae; genus Schistocerca; species Schistocerca nitens. Next base: position 225,958 of record NW_026046046.1, read on the forward strand.
CGTGCGTGCGTGCGCACAACAATCAATCATTCAATCAACTGCAGAAACGGCTATCAAAATCAAGGGCCAAATAAATGGGTACACCACCGTGCGTGTCGCCTACCCCACCCGCCCGTACAATTCTTGCGTCTTCCTAATGACTAGTAAAGACACGTCCATTTGTTTTAAAACGTCACCAACACACCTCCACGCCGTACAGCAAAGGGAATAGTAGACGGCAACACAACATTTCACCCTCGCCATCATGTATGTATGTATGTATGTATGTATGTATGTATGTATGATGTGACAAACAAACAAACCCGCAGACGGCCCTAACGGTGACATCCAACAATCGCGAGGGGTTTCAATTGCAGTCACGTGACTAACCGGGCAGACAGAGACAAAGAAAGGAAAGGAAAGGAAATCAGCGACACAGACAACACCTCCTGTCTATGTGTCGACAAACAAACAACCAACCAACCACGCCAAGACTCGCGAGCACGCATAACCACATTCGAGACCACCACCACCACCACCACCACCACCAGCTGCTTCGCAACCAACCAAACCGGGTAGCTAGCTATGCGCCGCCTCACACAAACAACAATTCCGCTCTTCCCGCAAAGGCAATTTGGTGGCCCTGAAAAGGGCCGTTTTTTGCCGCTCTCGCAACGGAGGGGAGCTCCCTAGAGCCTTAACCCCCTCACTTGGAGCTCGTGTACTTGGTCACCGCCTTCGTGCCCTCGCTCACGGCGTGCTTGGCCAGCTCGCCAGGCAGCAAGAGCCGCACAGCCGTCTGGATCTCGCGGGACGTGATGGTCGAGCGCTTGTTGTAGTGCGCCAGGCGAGACGCCTCGGCCGCAATGCGCTCGAAAATGTCGTTCACGAAGCTGTTCATGATGCTCATCGCCTTCGACGAGATGCCCGTGTCGGGGTGCACCTGCTTCAGCACCTTGTAGATGTAGATGGCATAGCTCTCCTTCCTCTTGCGCTTCTTCTTCTTGTCGCCCTTCGAAATGTTCTTCTGCGCCTTGCCAGCCTTCTTGGCGGCCTTCCCGCTAGTCTTGGGCGGCATCTCGAACGTACAACAGCAAGCAGCAAGCGCTCCCCTCTAGTCAGCGTCTCCCCACACAGTGGCACCCGCCGCTACCGCAACACCGCACCTTTACCAGCTCGCCCTGTTGCGGCCGCCGACCAATGGGGCGCGCGCGCAACCGGCCGCCGCACCCGAGCCCATAAAGGGACCCCCACCCTAGTCCCGCCGCCAGACGCCGCTGTGATCCGTACGAGACGGACGTGTGTTGCGCAAAGTGCGCCACTCTCACAGAAAGCAAATTGTCGTCGGCCATGCCGAGGTCGAGGTCGGACTCTAACTTCGAGAAGTACGAGAAGCAGGAACGCCGCTTCGAGAAGTACGAGAAGCAGGAACGCCGCAAGTATGATGGAAAACACTTCGGGAAGTACCATCCTGCCACGCCGCTACGAGACCCCGGCATTCTCTCCAGAAATGCCAACGCCTCGCACACCGCGATCATGCCTAAGATGGTGTGGCGTACAGATACAACGGGAGCAGCTACAGGCATTCTCCCCAGCAATGCCAACGCCTCGTACACCGCAACCACGCCTATGACGGTGTGGCGCACAGATACAACGGGAGCAGCTACAACACGCCTTCCTGAAGAGGAAAGCGCTCGTACCAGCAGCGAGCGCCGCACTGACGAGGGGGCCCCGGGTGGCAATCTCCACAGCCTCCTAGCAGATCCCACGGAAGTCCAGCCGTCTGCAGATGGACTGCAGCCCACCCCAGTTTGCGCGACAGCAGTGCAGCAGAGCAACAAGAAGAGCTCGACTGCCTCAACGCAGACTGGGGAAGAAGAAGCCGCTGCTACACAGCAGCGGGCCAAGACAACTACGCGCGCTCCACCACTCCACGTCCAGTACAAAGGCGGGAAAACGTGGACTGAGCTGCGCAAGGAACTCGCCAGCCTACTGAAGGGTGAGTTCACGGCGAGCTGCACCAGTGAGGGTAATACCTTCTCACTGACGTTCGCCACCTGGGACGACTACGACGCGGCGAGGGCCTTCCTCGAAGGCCACCACGCGGAGAAGCCCGTCCCCAAAGCAGCAAAGTGGGGGCGAACCATCCAGGCTACCATACGAGGCCTGCCTTGGATCGTCTCCACACACGAGGTCGCCGACGAAGTCGAACAGCTGGGCTTCCTAGGCGCAGTCGAGCTCCGCCAGCGCTCAAACAGAGGAAGGCCCCCGGTCTTCCTCTTTGTTGGGCCAGCTTGGCACTCCAGAAACAACGATATATTCACTCTGGAGAAAATCCTGAACTTCGGTGTGAGGATAGCACCGACACAACGGGATATGGAACAGAGGCCGCAGTGTTTCCAGTGCCAACAATACGGGCACATCGCGAAACACTGTGGCAATGATCCCGCGTGCGTCAAGTGCGCTGGCGCGCACGACTCGCGCGATTGCCGGCGGGACAAAGAAGACCCGCCGCTATGCAGAAACTGTGGCGGCCAACACGTAGCGAGCTTCAGGGGCTGCAAAGCCTTCGTGCAGTGGCTCCAGGAGCAGCTGCAAAAGCCGCCACAGCAACGACGGAAGAGATCTCGTCGAGGTGGGAAAGCTCGCCGAAATAAGAAGACGATAGCCGGCCCAGAACCGGCAGTCCCCCGAGAAATGGACCGCGTGGACGCGCAGGCGGCTGCCCCGCCCCCCCGCCACTCCGCCGCTGGCCGTGGAGGGGGTAGCGGGCCGCACCGCCGCACCCAGCGGCCCACGCAGCAGCGAGAGCAGTCGGCCGCCGGCGACGGCCGCGGCAGGTCGCACACTGCGGCCACGCTGGCGCCCGCCGCCACGTCGACGCCGGCTGCGCAATCGCGGCCGCCAACCACAGAAGAACGGCTGTCCTGCAGCCCAATATCCGAAGAGGGGCTTGCAGGAATCCTGCTGAAGAGGATAACCGCCATGGAGGAGGTCATTCTTCTCCTGGCGCGCAGCCAGCCCGCCTTCGACGCGAGCACCAGATGGACTTACACTCCGGGAGAGGGGTGGGACCAACAGAGGTCTACCCCGCCACTGGAGCAGACGAAAACCAGCAACCAGGAGTCCACAGGCGTGTAACGCGCCACCAGGTCGAATACTCCCACACCCGTCCGGACACCCCCCCTCATCTCATCAGTCATTTCATCATCCCCCTGCTGGCACGCCCAGCAATTTGTGTATAAGGCACTTGCTATACCGTTAGGACCATAAATCACCCGTTAGGAAGTCACCCCGTTATTTTGGAGTAAATGTCACATAGACAACACACTCCTCCTTCACCAGATGACCTTATGTGGCCGTCTATCATATAGCACCGAGAGAGAGAGAGGAGTCCCGCCGCCACGCACTCCGCTGCTCGACTCGCTGCGGCTCGCACCGTTACGTTACGTGTTTCAACTAGCCAAACGCCATGTCCGGACGCGGAAAGGGAGGCAAAGTCAAGGGCAAGTCAAAGTCCCGCTCAAGCAGGGCTGGGCTCCAGTTCCCGGTCGGCAGAATCCACCGCCTCCTGCGCAAGGGAAACTACGCCGAGCGCGTCGGCGCCGGGGCGCCCGTCTACCTCGCCGCCGTCATGGAGTACCTCGCGGCTGAGGTGCTCGAGCTGGCCGGAAACGCGGCCCGCGACAACAAGAAGACGCGCATCATCCCGCGCCACCTGCAGCTCGCCATCCGCAACGACGAGGAGCTCAACAAGCTCTTGTCGGGCGTCACCATCGCACAGGGTGGTGTCCTGCCCAACATCCAGGCCGTCCTGCTGCCAAAGAAGACCGAGAAGAAGGCCTAAACAGAGAGCGCGGAGCTGCGCTTGCGTGCTCCCTGCACGCAAACGCGCCTGCCTTTGCCTTGCCGGCTCGGCTCACAACAATCGGCCCTTTTCAGGGCCACCACACAAACCTACGTCCAAAGCAAAGTTTCCGTCGTCCGTGCTCGCCGCACTTTACACAACACGTCCACATACATACATTGCACAGCCAGCGCCGGCGCACGTCCGCCATCTTGTCCACAGCCCGTGTGGCCGAACGCGCACACATTTTGTCGTTTCTCTCTTTTTGTCTTTTTCCTGTTTCTGCACCCCTCCGCGCACGCACAGAGTCGCGTTCCAAACGACAACGACATCAATACACCGATAATGTGATGATCATTGTTAGCATTCTAATGTTTCAATTAAAGGGGCGCGCGTGGCACACACAGCGCGTAAACGGTCCGACGACGACACGCCGGCCGCCGCGCGCTCCAAACGCACAGGCACAGGACAAAACCAAACAGCTGATCCGATCGATCGATCCGGCCGGCCCGCCCGCCTATGCCCACGCCACAAACAAACAAACAACAAACCACGCACACACTGGACTCAGCCGCGCCCATCGCGTCAAACTCAAAAACTAACGCACGCGCAGCACAACAACAACAACAACAACAACACGCACAGGCAACACAGACTCTTTCGCACTTTTCAATCTCCGAACAGTGTGGTGGCCCTGAAAAGGGCCGTTTTCGTCTCTCCCACCAAGCACGGGCACGGCACGGCCGCGGGAAGGCCACAACGCAGCACAGCACACCGGCTGGCTGGCTGCCTGCCTGCCTAACCGCCGAAACCGTACAGGGTGCGCCCCTGCCTCTTCAGGGCGTACACCACGTCCATGGCCGTCACAGTCTTGCGCTTGGCGTGCTCAGTGTACGTCACCGCGTCGCGGATCACGTTCTCCAGGAACACCTTCAGCACTCCGCGGGTCTCCTCGTAGATCAGACCAGAGATGCGCTTCACGCCGCCCCTGCGAGCCAGGCGGCGGATGGCGGGCTTCGTGATGCCCTGGATGTTGTCGCGCAACACCTTGCGGTGCCGCTTGGCGCCACCCTTGCCCAGCCCCTTTCCTCCCTTGCCGCGGCCTGTCATTCTTCTTCCTTCCTCCTCCTCAAGCAAGCAAGCGAAAAAACACAAGCGCCAGCTCCTCACCCGGCGCTAGCGAGTCGGCTACGGTGCGAGCTCTCTGCCGCCGCCCCCCTATATAGACTCTGGCCCGCCCTCCCCCCACCACGCGCACCGAGGGCATATAAGCGCGGCGCGGGGCCGCGCGGGCCCGTTGTCAAGGCAGCACCGGACGCTTCGTGTACCGCACGCACCTCCACGCCGCTCTTCCGCTATGGCCCGCACAAAGCAAACGGCCCGCAAGTCCACCGGCGGAAAGGCGCCGCGCAAACAGCTCGCCACCAAGGCGGCGAGGAAGAGCGCGCCCGCCACCGGCGGCGTCAAGAAGCCCCACCGCTACAGGCCGGGCACCGTCGCCCTGCGGGAAATCAGGCGCTACCAGAAGAGCACAGAGCTGCTCATCCGCAAGCTGCCGTTCCAGCGCCTAGTGCGCGAGATCGCCCAGGACTTCAAGACCGACCTGCGCTTCCAGAGCTCCGCAGTCATGGCCCTGCAGGAGGCCAGCGAGGCCTACCTCGTCGGCCTCTTCGAAGACACCAACCTGTGCGCAATCCACGCCAAGCGCGTCACCATCATGCCCAAGGACATCCAGCTCGCGCGCCGCATCCGCGGCGAGCGCGCCTAGAAACCGCGCCGCGCACGCGCGCCCGCCCAACAAAAACGGCCCTTTTCAGGGCCACTAACATCTCTCCGTCGCGAGCAAAACTTTTGTCGGTCTTGCCGCCCCGCAAAACAAACAACCACCAATTCCCCTCCCGTCCACAGCCGCTCTCGCCAACAATCGACGTCATCCCATCCCTCACAATACACACACACACACAACAGCCGGACGACGTCACCAACACACCGCGGGTGGCTGGCCGCCGCCGTCTCCGAGGCGCGCGCACGCTACGCTACACTACACTACACTACACTACACTACAACGTCAACGCCACCGCGCCTTCCCAATTCCCGCCGGCCACTTCCACGTCTCACGTCCCCCCCCGCCGCTTTCAAAGAGAGAGAGAAGAGACAACACACACACACAAAAGACACGACATCCGCAAAGCAAGCAAACACACAAACAAACAAACAAACAAACAAGAGTCTCCAGAAACATACATGAGCAACCAAACGTCGGCCGCCGCAAAAAAAACAACAACAACAACAAAACAAAAAACAACAGAGACCAACAAACGGCCACAACCGCTCCGCTACCGCGCGCCGCCGCCTACCGCCACCGGCACCACAATCCAACCACCACGGCACGCAAACAGTACCCACAAAGGGTCACACACAACCAACCACACCGGCGCATGCACGACAATCAACGCCTTCCCGACGTCCTTTGATGGCCCTGAGAAGGGCCGTTTTGGGCCGCGCGACAGCCGCAGCCGTGCCATCGCGCGCCACTAAGACGACGCGGGGGAGGGCGGTGGGGGACGACGGCGTCAAGCGCCAACCCCTCTCCCTTGCCTTTCTTTAACTTTACTACTTTACTTCTTCTTCTTGGGCGACGCCTTCGCCTTAGACGGCGTCGTCGCCTTCTTCGGGCGCGGCGCCTTCGGCTTCTTCGTCGGAACCTTGGCGGCCTTCTTCGCCTTCGACGGCGACTTGGCCTTGGCCGGCTTGGCCGCAGCCGCCTTCTTCGCACCCGCGGGAGCCGCCGACGCCGCAGACGCCTTCTTGGCGGCGCCCGCCTTCCGACCGGTCGCCGCCTTCACGCCACCAGCCTTCTTTGCGCCGGCCGCGCGGCCGCCCTTCTTCTCCTTGCTGGCCGGAGCGGCGCGCTTCTTCTTCGCACCGCCGGCACGAGCCTTGCCGCCCTCGGCCGCCCCGCCGCCGGCGCCGGCAAGCTTGAAAGAGCCGGACGCGCCCTTCCCCTTCGTCTGCACCAGCTCGCCAGCCACGACGGCCGACTTGAGGTACTTCTTGATAAAGGGCGCCAGCTTCTCCGCGTCCAGCTTGTAGTGCGCGGCAATGTACTTCTTGATCGCCTGCAGCGACGAGCCGCCGCGCTCCTTCAGACTCTTGATGGCGGCCGTCACCATCTCAGAGGTGCGCGGGTGCGCAGGCTTGGCGCGCGGCTTCTTCGCAGACGCCGCAGACTTGGCCTTCTTCGTCGTGCCGGTGGCGGCGGGTGCCGCAGCAGTCTCGTTCGTAGCCGCCTGATCTGCCATTATTTCGACGGACGACGCGCGTACACACAACAACAGAACAGCGAGAGAGCGGCGAGAGCACGGCAGAGAATAGCCGCCGCGCCGCCAGGCCCAGCCAGTGTCGCGGGCGGGCGCGGACGGCCGAGAGAGCGGCCGCCACTCTGCGCGCCGCCGCGCCGCGCCTCCCGCGCTTGCTACCGCCCAACGTCCGACAGCCTGTGCGGACCAGCCCCAAACCTGCGCCGCAACCACCCGCGCCATTCAAACCACCGAGGATGGGGCTACACACGGCCACACCACAGTCGCCAACCAGTCGCCACGGCAGCGCCGCAAACCACGGCCAAACTGCAGCTACCGCGCGCTACAGCCTGGCTCGGCCCGCCGAGAATCGCCGCCCCCGCCCAAATGCCGCCCCCACAGCCCCAGCCGACGACCCGCCACAATGGCCAAACCTTCGGCAAAACTGGCGCACCGTCGCCGCGCCAGCCCGGCCAGCGCGGCCGCCGCCACAGCCACACAAGCGGAGGCGTGCGGCGATGACGGCCGTGCAAACGCACCTCCGCCGCCCCATCGCCCTCCCACCGTTTCCCGATCGGCCCGCGGCCGTCGGGCCACCTCGCCCGCCAACATTCGCGCCCGTTTCTCACAAAATTGCCCGCCGCAAAACAAAAACGAGCGCCGCCTGCGCAACATGGCCACCGGCCAACCGAGGCGCCGCCGCCCCTCGCCGCTTTAAGCGACGGTGGCTAACCGCCATCCGCAACTACAGACGCACCGAATCTGCCTTCAAAAGCACACACCGACAGCCGACCTCTAACATTTAGACTCCGCAAGCCACCCAACGGTGTGTGGCGGAGGGCACTTCACGTGCCACTGTCATTTACCTCCCTTCGCTGTTCCAGTCGCGTATGGTTTCGCGGGACGAACTGACAGTCTGCAAAAAAAAAACACCGCCTCCGTGCGCGCTCGAATCTCTCTAACCACATCCATTCGTGATCTCCTCGGGAGGTATACACGTAGGGGGGAAGCAATATATTCGATACCCCATCCAGAAACGCAATATCGCGAAACCTGGCGAGCAAGCTACACCGCGATGCAGAGCGCCTCTATTGCAGGGTCTGCCGCTTGGGTTTGTTAAACATCTCCGTAACGCTATCACGGTTACCAAATGACCCTGCGACGAAACGTTGGATCGTCTCCGGTCGCCTCCGTCAACGCGACCTGGTACGGATCCCACACTGATGGGCAACACTCACGTATGGGTCGAACGAACGGGTGTTTTGTAAGCCACCTCCTCCTTTGTTGATGGACTACATTTGCTACGCATTCTCCCAATAAATCGCAACCTGGTACCCGCCTTACCACCAATTACTTTTTTTGTTTTTTTTTTTTTTTTTTTTTTTTTTATATGATGATCATCCCACTCCCAATCACTCCGCACGCATACTCCCAGATATTTTACAGACGTAACTGCTACCAGTGTTTGTCCCGCTATCATCATATAATCAATCATACAATAAAGGGTCCTTCTTTCTTATATTATTCGCAATACATTACATTTGTCTATGTTAAGGGACAGTTGCCACTCCCTGCACCACGTGCCTATCCGCTGCAGATCGTCCTGCATTTTTCGCTGCAACTTCTCTGTATACTACAGCATCATCCGCGAAAAGACGCATGCAACGTCCGACACTATCTACTAGGTGTGTGAAGAGCAATGGGTCCCATAACACTCCCCTGTGGCACGCCAGAGGTTACTTTAACGTCTGTAGACGTCTCTCCATTGATAACAACATGCTGTGTTCTGTTTGCTACAATCTCTTCAGTCCAGCCACACAGTTGGTCCGACATTCTGCAGACTCTCTTACATTGTTTATCAGGCGACAGTGCGGAACTGTATCGAACGCCCTCCTTCCGGATGTCAACCAAAATGGCATCTACCTGGGAGCCTGTATCTAATATTTTCTGGGTCCCATGAACAAATAAAGCGCGTTGGGTCTCACACGATCGCTGTTTCCGGAATCCGTGTTGATTCCTACATAGTAGACACTGGGTTTCCAAAAAACGACATGCTACTACTCGAGCATAAAACATGTTCTCAAATTCTACAACCGACCGACGTCACAGATATAGGGCCTATAGTTTTGCGCATCTGCTCGACGACCCTTCTTCAAGCCCGGGACTACCTGTGCTCTTTTCCAATCATTTGGAACCCTCCGTTCCTCTAGAGACTTGCGGTACACGGCTGTTAGGAGGTTCTGTCGCGTACTCTGTGTAGAATCGAATTGGTATCCCGTCAGGTCCAGTGGACTTTCCTCTGTTGAGTGATTCCAGTTGCTTTTCTATTCCTCCTTGGACACTTATTTCGATGTCAGCCACTTTTTCGTTTGTGCGAGAAGGAACTGCAGTGCGGTCGTCCTCCGTGAAACAGCTTTGGAAACAGGTGTTTAGTATTTCACAGCTTTTTACGCGTGTCATCCTCTGTTTCAATGCCATCATCATCCCGGAGTGTCTGGATATGCCGTTTCGAGCCGCTTACTACTGATTCAACGTACGACCACAACGTCCCAGGATTTGATTTGATTTGATTTGATTTCCTGTCACGTCGGTACATGGAATTTTACTTTCGCATTCACCGGACGCTTCACGCATAGCCCTCCTTACGCTAACTTTGGACATCGTTTAGCGTCTGTTTGTCTGAGAGGTTTTGGCTGCGTTTCAACTTTGAGTGAGGCTCTCTTTGCTTTCGCTATAGTTTCCTAAACTTTGGTTGTTGTACCGCGGTGGGTTTTTCCCATCCCTCACAGTTTTACTCGGCACGTACCTGTCTAAGACGCATTTTACGATTGCCTTGCACTTTCTCCATACACACTCAACATTGTCGGTGTCGGAGCAGACATTTGCGTTTTCATCTGTCTGGTAGTCTCAAATCTGCCTTCTATTACTCTTGCTAAACAGATAAACCTTCCTCCCTTTTTTTTTTTTTTTTTTTGTATATTCCTATTAACGTCCATATTCAGCGATGCTGCAACGGCCTCTTGATCACTGGGTCCCTGTTCTGCACATACAGAGTCGACAAGTTCGGGGTCTGTTTGTCATCGGTAGGTCCACGATGTTATCTCCACGAGTCGGTTCTCTCTCTGTTTAATTGCTCGCGGTAATTTTCGTTCGGATAGTGCACTCAGTATAATGTCACTCGATGCTCTGTCCCTACCACCCGTCCTGAACATCTGGCACATTGAAATCTCCACCTAAGACTGTAACACGCTGGGGAAAGGAAAATGTATGTCCACATTTTCTCTCACGTGTTCGGCCACTAATGCTGCTGCGTCGCGAGGTCGGTAAAAGGAGCCAATTATTAACCTAGCTCGGCTGTTGAGTGTACCCTCCACCCACAATAGTTCACAGGAACCGTCCACCACTTCTACTTCACTACACAGGATAAACTACTACTACTAACAGCGACGAACCACTCCACCACCGGTTGCATGCACGCTATCCTTTCTAAAGCACCGTCTGTACCTATAACGATTGCAGCTTCGGTGCTTTCTATCAGCGCTTGACGTTCCGGTACTTCGACAGTTGACAATTACAATACCGATTGCCGCTTGGTCCCCGCATGTCCTGACCTTGCCCCGCGCCCGTTGAGGCTGTTGCCCTTTCCGTACTTGCCCAAGGGCCATCCAACCTAAACAGAACCGCCCAGCCCACGCCACACAACCCCTGCTACCCGTGTAGCCGCTTGTTGCGTATAGTGGACTCCACCTAAGACTATAACATGCCCTAAGGCATTCGCGGTGTACACCACCCTAAGGTGAGGTTAGGTTAGGTGGACGTGGGTTAGGTTAAGGGTTACAGTTAGGTTAGGCGTCAAAGTTAGGTTAAGCGTTCGGACGTGAGGCGTCAGGTGGCCGCACCTACCTTACGGCCGGACATCTTAGGTTAGAGGTTAGGTTAGGTTAAGGCGCCGAGAGGTCCGCGGTCAGGTTACGTTCACCTTCGGGCGCCACACGTAGGTTTCAAAGGTGTGTCGGTCGGTCGTCGGCAAGCCGCAAAAACTACAGACGACGTCGACCAAACCGCCGCAAGACCGAGCAGGAGGCAGATATACCGGCCGGCCGGCCGGCCCCACACACACACAACACAACACAAAATTAAAAACACCACCCACCGGCCAAACGGCACAAAAAACAAAAAAAACAAAAAACCACAAACCCGAGCACCACGTCGACCAGAGGCAACCCGCCGCTCACGCGACATGGCTGGCAACTAAGGGGCAAACTGCAACGGCGCTTTCCGCACCGGGCCGGATGCACGTACGACAACACCGCTACCCGTACGCAGGCCTCCCATTGCACACAGCCGCTCTGTGTTTGAACATCATCAATGGCGCGCCCGCGCCTCGTCGCGGTCGCAGCCATAACGCCGCCACTTTTGCACCAACACATTCACGCACGGCAAAACAGCTCGCCGACACAGCACAGCCGACAAACAAAAACAACCCGCGAGACGGGGGCGACAACGACAACGACAACGACAACGACAACGACAACGACAACGACAACAGCAAACAACTCGCACCAAGCGTCCAACAGGTAACAAACGGACAAGCACAGCCACTGCTAACGGCCACGACGCCCCAGCGGCACACTGCTCCTTTCCCGCCACACTCGATTCACAACGCACGCACGCGACCCCGTCAACGACACCGACACGACACACGACGGGCTCCCTTCCCGCAACCTACACCTTTCCGCCACTACGCACAGCTCCACCCGACGCGCCCGTCGCAACGACACTACTGCACGCACTATCCACCCGCCTCCTCCTCTCCCCCCCCCCCCTTCCCGTACACAACAACACGGCCAAAAACAACACTCACGACCCAAACATAATAACGACATGGCACGTGCATCGGCGCACACCCCAACCAGTCACCGTCGACAACCACACGCAAGGCACGAAACCGGCGTCCTTCCACGTTGCCATCAAAGCTGCACAAACAACCACAGGAGGAACCACCAACAACGGGCCGGCCCGCCGGCCCGCCCCAATATTCTCCCACCCTCACCTCACGCCGCAACCACCAAACGCACATTCCCGCTCGCTACCACACACCTCTCGGCGGCCGCTTCGCAAAAACATGACGTGACGTGACGTGACGTGACATCATCACATCACGGGCTACGCACGCACACCGACCCACTTTCCTGCCCTTCGCCCTCTTCTTTCCGACGCCTGCCTTCGGCCGAGCACACGTACGTGGCACAACGCCCAACACAGTCACACACAGTCGACAGGCGCACGCCCAGGCACGCAACGACGCAGCGCAGCAAAGGCGCCCACAACACATACCTCCTCTCTCTTCTCGCCGCCGACCGCCCGCCAGCCAGCCAGCCAGCCACTCGCAATGTGCACTGCCAACCAGCCACACGTCCACCGCGCCGCCTCCGACCACCCGCCAGGGGGGCGCTCACGTCCGCGACAACAGCGCGGCCCGCCGCCGGGCGGGCCCAGCCGAACCCAGCCCAGCCGGCGCGCGCTGCTCTGCACTCGGCGCGCCACACATCCTGCTGCAGACCGGGCTCGTCTCTCTGTACGCGTCTGCCCGCATCTCGTCTTCCTGCGCATCAACACAACGAGGCCGCGTGAGCAAACCCCCCCGTCACAACGCCACATCACACACTGCCTTGTCTACCGCCTAAATGCACTCACCAGCCATCCGCTTCGTCTTCGTCTTGTTTACTCGTTGTTGTTGCAGCGGCGCACACAGCCCCGGCCGGCCGCATCCGAGGGTGGCCCGCCGCCAGCGTCTCCTCCTTGGGCACAGGTGCGGTGCGGTGCCGTGCCGTGCCGTGGCCGCCCATCCATCCAACCGCACGCATTTTGCTGGCCGCCTCTGCTGCAGAAGAAGACAAAAAAAAAAACGAAACGTACAAACATACACGCACCCACAGCGTGGCCACACACGGACGGGACCGACAGGCTCCAAGGCGACCAAAGGATAAAAACAAAATAAAACACTAAAAGACGCAAGCAAGCACCAAGCAAGCTGTCGCCTCGCGCCTCTGTCCTTCCGCCCCCGCCATTCTCTCCCACCACATGCCCACAAACACCACCGCCTCCCCCTCCCCGCACCTCCACATTCGCCCCCTCCATTTTGTTCCTTTCTCGTTCTTCCCTTCTGTGTGTCTGCGTGCGTGCGCGGGCGGCGCCTCTCAACATCCGCCGGCCGTCCGTCCCGTTTTCGCCGTACCACACACGCCACCGCCTCGCCTCCTCCCCGTCCACCACCGCCGCCCCTGTCCGCCCCGCACAACACCATACACCGCTGCTTGTCCTGGCCGTTGCCACCAAAGGCGCCAGCCGCAAACCGCGCCAACGCCGCAGCGCGCGTGCCTCCTTCCTTCTTGCTTCCTTCTCCGTGCCGACGCGGCCTCTATTCCCGCACCCATTCGGCCGACGACACAGCCGTTGGGCTCCGCACTGCGCGTACCGGCGTTACGCACGCACACCCACCCCCCTCGCGAACGCACGACTCATTCATTGTCTTTGTTGTTTCTCCTCTTTCTTAACGTCTTTGTTTGTTGTTTGTTTTCTTTTTTTTTTTCGTTTTTCCCCACCGCCACATGTGACACAATGCCTCCCTCCACCTTTCGTTCGTGGTTGCTTGCTTTGTTTCTCTTTCTCATTGGTACACGTCCGACGCGCTCCATTTCCACCACACCACGGCCATCGGCCTCCTCAACGGGCAGGCGCAGTGTGCCATTCTCCGGCGCACAAGCACACCGCGCGGTACTGGCGCGGCTCGCCACGCCACGCCACGCCACGCCACGCCACGCCACCGGTGCGCAGCAGCACATGTGATGTCTCGCAACACGACACGCGGTGCGCACACCCCGACCACGCGGCTCTAAAGGCATGGCACCGGCGACATGCGCCGCCCCAGCCACGCATCCGTCGTCTCAAGTTGTTCACTGCCAGCCGCGTCTGAGGCTACAACCGCACCACCACATCAACGGTCCCCCTCCCGGCAACACATTTGTTGCACAAACAAACACAACCGCCGAGCGCAGCGCGAACCACCCACACGCGCCCTCCGCGTCTCCTTTCTCTCCTTTCGCCCCCTCCCATCTCCCGAATATGCCAGCAGCGCAGCGTTACGCGTGCCCCTCACCCGTCCACACTACCGCGAAACGAGCACGCCTTCCGGGCCACATGCAAGGGCACGCCCACCACCAAATACTGCCGTATTCACGGACGCAGTTCGCAACACGCAACGCACTCTCCACCTACCTTCTTTCTCTCGTCCCTTCTCTTTAAAAACAAAACAAACACACAAACCAACCAACCACGGCTAACACACTTTTTCGCGACACCTTTGACTGCGTTATCTTGACCGTGACGGCAGCTATCGACCATCCATTCCCCACTACACACACACACACACACATCATTCGCTACACCGCACACGAAACGGCAAAGGGCAAGGCACTCTCTCATAGATTCTTCCTCCGAGCCATATCGGGCGAACGTTGCATCCGGGAAGGCAATGCAATTCAGCCGTCACTTGCAGCCGCGCCGTAAACGCATTTCAGTGCGGCTGCAATGCACGGGAACGTTCCGTTGCTCTAGACGGCGCCTCTCCGTTTTTCCCCTGTTTCGTTTTCCGGTGATTGCTTCCCCTTCTTCTCTTTCTTCGTTTCGTTTTATTATTTTCGTTCCCCTCCTCCACCATTGTTTCCGTCCCCACAGTTTTTTTTTGCTCATTCCACACGTTCTGCCCAGACAAGACATGACATTCGACCGATCACAGCCAGCCTTTCGTCGCCGTTCGCAGCGCCGACGGTGCCACAGTGAGACGGGTGTTCGGACCGACACGTTGCCGTGATGCCGATAGACAGCTACTCAGAGCCGCCGGATCGGATCACATCACCGACAAACCGGCCATTTCACCGGGGGACACACAGACAACCGCGTGTACGCCCATAACAACAAACAACGACCGTCGTCGTCTACCGTCACTGAACCGAACACACGTGCACCTTGAATGACGACACCGGCGTGCGTGCGTGCGCACAACAATCAATCATTCAATCAACTGCAGAAACGGCTATCAAAATCAAGGGCCAAATAAATGGGTACACCACCGTGCGTGTCGCCTACCCCACCCGCCCGTACAATTCTTGCGTCTTCCTAATGACTAGTAAAGACACGTCCATTTGTTTTAAAACGTCACCAACACACCTCCACGCCGTACAGCAAAGGGAATAGTAGACGGCAACACAACATTTCACCCTCGCCATCATGTATGTATGTATGTATGTATGTATGTATGTATGTATGATGTGACAAACAAACAAACCCGCAGACGGCCCTAACGGTGACATCCAACAATCGCGAGGGGTTTCAATTGCAGTCACGTGACTAACCGGGCAGACAGAGACAAAGAAAGGAAAGGAAAGGAAATCAGCGACACAGACAACACCTCCTGTCTATGTGTCGACAAACAAACAACCAACCAACCACGCCAAGACTCGCGAGCACGCATAACCACATTCGAGACCACCACCACCACCACCACCACCACCAGCTGCTTCGCAACCAACCAAACCGGGTAGCTAGCTATGCGCCGCCTCACACAAACAACAATTCCGCTCTTCCCGCAAAGGCAATTTGGTGGCCCTGAAAAGGGCCGTTTTTTGCCGCTCTCGCAACGGAGGGGAGCTCCCTAGAGCCTTAACCCCCTCACTTGGAGCTCGTGTACTTGGTCACCGCCTTCGTGCCCTCGCTCACGGCGTGCTTGGCCAGCTCGCCAGGCAGCAAGAGCCGCACAGCCGTCTGGATCTCGCGGGACGTGATGGTCGAGCGCTTGTTGTAGTGCGCCAGGCGAGACGCCTCGGCCGCAATGCGCTCGAAAATGTCGTTCACGAAGCTGTTCATGATGCTCATCGCCTTCGACGAGATGCCCGTGTCGGGGTGCACCTGCTTCAGCACCTTGTAGATGTAGATGGCATAGCTCTCCTTCCTCTTGCGCTTCTTCTTCTTGTCGCCCTTCGAAATGTTCTTCTGCGCCTTGCCAGCCTTCTTGGCGGCCTTCCCGCTAGTCTTGGGCGGCATCTCGAACGTACAACAGCAAGCAGCAAGCGCTCCCCTCTAGTCAGCGTCTCCCCACACAGTGGCACCCGCCGCTACCGCAACACCGCACCTTTACCAGCTCGCCCTGTTGCGGCCGCCGACCAATGGGGCGCGCGCGCAACCGGCCGCCGCACCCGAGCCCATAAAGGGACCCCCACCCTAGTCCCGCCGCCACGCACTCCGCTGCTCGACTCGCTGCGGCTCGCACCGTTACGTTACGTGTTTCAACTAGCCAAACGCCATGTCCGGACGCGGAAAGGGAGGCAAAGTCAAGGGCAAGTCAAAGTCCCGCTCAAGCAGGGCTGGGCTCCAGTTCCCGGTCGGCAGAATCCACCGCCTCCTGCGCAAGGGAAACTACGCCGAGCGCGTCGGCGCCGGGGCGCCCGTCTACCTCGCCGCCGTCATGGAGTACCTCGCGGCTGAGGTGCTCGAGCTGGCCGGAAACGCGGCCCGCGACAACAAGAAGACGCGCATCATCCCGCGCCACCTGCAGCTCGCCATCCGCAACGACGAGGAGCTCAACAAGCTCTTGTCGGGCGTCACCATCGCACAGGGTGGTGTCCTGCCCAACATCCAGGCCGTCCTGCTGCCAAAGAAGACCGAGAAGAAGGCCTATACAGAGAGCGCGGAGCTGCGCTTGCGTGCTCCCTGCACGCAAACGCGCCTGCCTTTGCCTTGCCGGCTCGGCTCACAACAATCGGCCCTTTTCAGGGCCACCACACAAACCTACGTCCAAAGCAAAGTTTCCGTCGTCCGTGCTCGCCGCACTTTACACAACACGTCCACATACATACATTGCACAGCCAGCGCCGGCGCACGTCCGCCATCTTGTCCACAGCCCGTGTGGCCGAACGCGCACACATTTTGTCGTTTCTCTCTTTTTGTCTTTTTCCTGTTTCTGCACCCCTCCGCGCACGCACAGAGTCGCGTTCCAAACGACAACGACATCAATACACCGATAATGTGATGATCATTGTTAGCATTCTAATGTTTCAATTAAAGGGGCGCGCGTGGCACACACAGCGCGTAAACGGTCCGACGACGACACGCCGGCCGCCGCGCGCTCCAAACGCACAGGCACAGGACAAAACCAAACAGCTGATCCGATCGATCGATCCGGCCGGCCCGCCCGCCTATGCCCACGCCACAAACAAACAAACAACAAACCACGCACACACTGGACTCAGCCGCGCCCATCGCGTCAAACTCAAAAACTAACGCACGCGCAGCACAACAACAACAACAACAACAACACGCACAGGCAACACAGACTCTTTCGCACTTTTCAATCTCCGAACAGTGTGGTGGCCCTGAAAAGGGCCGTTTTCGTCTCTCCCACCAAGCACGGGCACGGCACGGCCGCGGGAAGGCCACAACGCAGCACAGCACACCGGCTGGCTGGCTGCCTGCCTGCCTAACCGCCGAAACCGTACAGGGTGCGCCCCTGCCTCTTCAGGGCGTACACCACGTCCATGGCCGTCACAGTCTTGCGCTTGGCGTGCTCAGTGTACGTCACCGCGTCGCGGATCACGTTCTCCAGGAACACCTTCAGCACTCCGCGGGTCTCCTCGTAGATCAGACCAGAGATGCGCTTCACGCCGCCCCTGCGAGCCAGGCGGCGGATGGCGGGCTTCGTGATGCCCTGGATGTTGTCGCGCAACACCTTGCGGTGCCGCTTGGCGCCACCCTTGCCCAGCCCCTTTCCTCCCTTGCCGCGGCCTGTCATTCTTCTTCCTTCCTCCTCCTCAAGCAAGCAAGCGAAAAAACACAAGCGCCAGCTCCTCACCCGGCGCTAGCGAGTCGGCTACGGTGCGAGCTCTTTTTTTTTTTTTTTTTTTTTTTTTTTTTTTGGCACATTTCATTCCCTCCCTGATGGAGAGGGCGGGCCTTTTTAGAGCTTGCTGGTTGCTCTTTTTCGGCCGATGGTGTTCGGTACATTTTTTGCTTTTTGGATGTCATTTGCTTGCAATTGTGCCAAGCTTTGTTATTCTGGTAATATGTAAAGTTAACATTGTCATTTTTGAACATTATTGGGTTTAAATTATTTTGACATTCGAGAGACATTTATGTAGTTATCATGGAAGACATATAGTAAGAATTTAGAGATATAATTAGTACATAGTGAGAACATATAATTTTAGGAAAAACATATAAATTTAAAAAGAAAGAAAAAAAAAACATTTAAATTTAAGAGGAACATATAATTTTAGGAGGACATATAAAAACATATAAATCTTAAATAGATAAATTTAGGTAGACATATATTTAAGGTGGCGATATGTGTTTAGGAGGGAAGTGTAACTACTCAGATTTACGTGTTATTGCTTGTTATTGCTATTGTGTATGTGGCCGTTGCGTGCGTTGTGTGTGTGTGTGTGTGTAGGTGTGTGTGTGTAGGGTCGTTGCCTACATCCTGGCGTCGAGATGGGGGGGAGTGAGGGAGCCGCTTATGAGTGGGGTCATGGTGGGAGCAAGGTCGGGGAATTGGGAGGTCGTGTTTTGTGCCACTGTACGCGCTGGATGGATGTATTTGAATTTGGGGCGCCTCCTTTCCGGGATTTCAGAGGTCAATAAGTCTTCCATATCTGGTCGTTTCGTCAGTATGTGTCTGCCGTAGTTGGCGCGTAGTTTCGTTAGTCGAGTTTGTAGTGGTTCTATGTTGGTGATGTCATACACGTCGTTACTCGGCGTCTGGGGGGGGAGTTTGGTGATGCTGCGAAGTAGTCTTCTTTCAGTTCTGTAGAGTCTGTCCGCCTGGCTCTTCGCCAGACCAGCCAGGGGTGCGGCTGCATACTCCATGACCGGCCTGACGAAGGTCTTGTATGTGTGCAGGGCCGTCTCCAGGCGGCAGCCATGGAGGCGACCCTGCACCTGTCGTATGAGTCCTTGTCTTTTTCTTGTTCTGTTGAGGAGGTAGTTGATGTGCGTCTGCCAGTTTAGATGCTTGTCTAGGAACACGCCTAAGTATTTCGCGGAGTTAGTAAGCGTCAGTGGCGTGTTCCATAGTGTTAGTTGTAAGTCGCCAGTGTTTTGGTTCCTGTTCTTGGTTCGGTGTCTGTGTTGGAAGAATATGGTCTGTGTTTTGGTCGGGTTGGGTCGGATTCGCCACTGCGTCATCCAGGTCTGAAGTTTTTGTAGGTAGTCCGTCGTTTTCCGTTGTATGGTCCTGGTGTTTGGGGCAGTGCACCAATATGCAGTGTCGTCTGCATATAGTGCGACTGTCTCGTCTGTTGTCGCTGTGGTGGGGATGTCTGCTGTGTACAGCGCGTACAGGGTCGGGGACAGGATGCCTCCTTGTGGGACACCTGCCTGTGGCGTGAACGGTTCGGAATGTTGATCCCCTACATGGATCCTGCATACTCTGTTGCTAAGGTAGGCTTTTATGATTTTAATGAATTTAATGGGGAGTCCTAGTCGGCTTAGTTTGAGGAGGAGCCCTTGATGCCACAGCTTGTCGAATGCACGCTCGATGTCTAGGAATACCGCGAGCGTGCATCGTCCGTCGTTGAATCCCTTAGTAATGCTGTTAGTAAGTTTAAAGAGAGGGTCATTCGTCGAGTGGTTGGGTCTGAAGCCTGCCTGGATTGTCGGGGGTAGTCCTTTGTCTTCTGTGAATTTTCTAAGTCTGTTCGCTAATATGCGTTCGTATGTCTTCCCTATAACGTCCAGCAGAGAGATTGGTCTGTATGAGCGGGGGTCAGTCTTCGGTTTGTCAGGCTTGAGGATCATAATTGTCTTACTCGTCTTCCAGTTGGTCGGTAACGTTTCATAGGTGAGGCAATAATTGAAGATTATGGAGAGAATGGGGATGAGGATGTGGGGGGGGGCTTTCTGTAGGTGCAGTCGTCGGATTTCGTTTTGTCCAGGAGCGGAGTTACGTCCTGTGTGGATGGCTTCGGCTATTTCAGTGTTGGTTATTTCCTTGGTCAGGTTGTGTTCGTTCTCTGTGTCCACTGTTGCTGTGGTGAGTATTCGATTTAGTTGTAGTTCCACTGTACGTCTGTGTACTTCGTCAAAGAGATTGTCATTGGGGAAGGAGTATACCTCCTGCAGTACCTGTTTGAAGATGGTCGCCTGTTCACGTTTGTCTGTTGTCGGTTCGTTGTTTGTTATTAAGGTAAGTTCAGTAGTTCGTCGTTGTCCCGTTAGTGTCCTGAATTTTTTCCAGAATTTGCCTCCACTCCTGTAGTCTAGTTGTTTGCAGGTGTCGTCCCACTGTGTTTGTCTATGTGTGGATATTATGTTCCTGACTCTGTTGTTTAGTCTGTTCCAAAGTCGTCTTAGATCTGGGTTGTTCGTACGTCTAATCTCTCTGTGTAGTCGTTTCTTTTGTTGTATTAGCTGTAGGGCCTCACGGGGGATGGATGGTCTCCAGTTATTTATGGTTTTCGTCGGTATTGCTTCGTCGGTGGCTTGTTTGATTGCGTCTTCAAGGCGTCTGGTCACTAATAGTAGGTCGTTGTCGTCAGTGATGCTCACTGGGAAGTTTAATTGGTCTGTGATGACTTCGCAATATCGTTCCCAATTTGCATTTGCGTAGTTGCGGATGGTACGTCTGGTGGGAGGGGGGTCTGGAGGGTTGAGTGCCTCTGTGGAGAAGGTGAGTGGTAGGTGGTCGCTCGTTATCGGATTGCCGATCTTTGGGGAGGTGATGGTGTCCGTCAGTGTGGGGCTAAACAGGATGTGGTCGGGGGCAGACTGTCCGTTGTGCCCTATGAAGGTGTAGTCATAGATGGGAAGGCGGTCTATTGGTTGAGTGGCTAGGATGTCGAAGAGTGTGCGTCCGTTTTGGTTATCTGTCCAGTCTCCGAGTTGGGGGTGTCTGGCGTTGAGGTCGGATAGGAGTATGAATTTGTCTAAGGTTTGCAGGTGTTGTAGGAATTGGAGTGGGAGGGGACTGTCGGGGGGGTTGTATAGGCATGCCACTGAGATTGAACGTCTGTTAGTTCCCCTGATTTTAACCACTATCGCCTCTAGGTTTTGTAGCGCTGGGGGGAGGGGGGTTTCGGTGGCGGGTATCGAGTTTAGAACATACAGAGCTACGCCTCCCCTTCCGTCAGCCCTATCTTTACGGAAGCAGTTGTATTTAGGTATATTGCAATCCTTTCCCTCTTTCAGCCAGGTTTCGGCCACGCCCGCTACATGTATGTGGTCATTTATAAGTGTATGCATCAGCATAGTTCTTCTGTTTACTACCCCCCTCGCATTTACGAAGAGGAAGTTTGTGTGGGTGAGTGTGGCAGTGTTATCCATGTCTGTCTTGTAAGAGGTGTTGTCCTGCTGTTTTAACTTCTGGTAGGTGGGCGGGGTGTGTGGTGAGTGTCGTCGGGAGTCCTATTTTGTGTGTTTGCTGGTGGTCCGTTTAGTGTGTTGTCGTGTGTGGTGAGGAGTCTTGTTTGTGGGTGCCACTGGTCTTTAACGGTGATGTGCAGCCTGCATCCCGTCTGGGTGGCTTTTATTGTTTTTTCCAGGGCTTGAAAAGCGACCTGGTTAATTGTTCTAACGATCTCCTCCTTCCTGTCCTGGAACAGGTTAATCAGGGAGCCGGCTAGGACCCTCAGGAAGTCTGCTTTCAGCACCACCTCCTGCTGGATGTCCTCCACTGCGATCTGCGCTGGCTCGTCGATTAACTTGATGGGGGCTTGAAGCTCTGGCTTCGGAGCCTCCTTGGGGCGCAGCGGGCAGCGGTAGGAGAGTGCAGAATGGGGGCCTTCGCAGTTGGCGCATTTTTCAGCGCCAAGGCTGTTGCATTGGGAGAGGGTGTGGTCTCCACTGCACTGGGGGCACTTTGGCTTACCTACACAGTTTTTGGTTGGATGGTCGAACGATAAGCATAGACTACACTGGGCTGGTTGAGGTGGGGGGAAATTCGAGGGTTCTGTTTCCTTCCGCGAATAGTCTATTACTACCCCTTGGGTTAGGATTTTGTCGAGGGTCTCTTGGTCCCTCGTTATGACACGGATCATCCTTGTGGGGGCGTTCCTGACGCGAGACCTGATTCGCCACGCCTTCTCAATGGTGAGACCCTGATCTTGCAGTTGTTTCCGGACTTCTTGGTCTTCAACTTCGAGAGGAACTTTCTTGATTACTGCCGATAGGGGGGGCCTGCCTTGATCACGCCTGGGCTGTCTTTCCCTTGGTTCGCGAGGACAGAGTTGTCTCACTACAATTTTGTGATTTAGATGGAGCCTAAAGAGTTTTTGTAGGTGGGTTTCTTCTCCCGGTTTCGCGATTTTGATAAGGGCGATGCCATCTCGTCTGACCTTTAGGTCCTTGATAGCATCCCGCATTTCCTGTTTGAAAAATTGATTAATGAAGATAGTCAATTTCCTCTCTGTAGCTGAGTCGTCCGGAAGGTATAGAATCTCGTACGTGACGGTTCTGAGGTCTTCGAGTTGCAGTCGCTTGCCCTTGTCCTCGGACGATGGCCCTGGTTGCGAAGACCTGGTAGTAGAGGAGGGTACAGGTGGTTGCTGTGGGTTGGGTGAAGTCGGAATCTTCGCCTTGTCCGAGTACATGATGGTCGTTGTTGTGTCGGTTCTGTACAGTCGCTTGTGGGGATCCGACTCAGGAGCGCTTAGTTGTCACCGTTATACGTTTCCACGCCCTGAGTCAGCCTATTCTGTCATACGCGGGTTACTGGGCAATGCCGCAGGCCCTGGTATGCGTATACCCTGTACTTATGGGGGAGACAGTCTGACTGCCAGCGACACTGTATCATGGGTACAACACTTTTGCTTTTATTCACCACTTCTGGGGTGGCAGGTGAGGGTAACACGACAATTTGCGTGGGTGGCTCGGCAATTTTGCGTATCTTCCCGTTGGGATGTGCGGAAACTCGTTGGAGATCGGCGGACTCGTGAGAGCGCGGCGTCGTCCTCAGCACGTCCGCTCGCTGCGTCGTCCGCGCGATGACTAAGCTCACTCTGCGGCGCCCGCTACAGCTCCGGCCCACCGGCAGGCGGGATGGACGGTGGAGGGGGACTGGTGCGAGGGTGGGGAGCGCTCCGCTCTCTTGGCGGCTGCTCGCTCGCTGTCCGTTGTCCGTTGTACCTCAGTCGACCGCTCCCGACGGCTCCCTGCCGCCGCCCCCCTATATAGACTCTGGCCCGCCCTCCCCCCACCACGCGCACCGAGGGCATATAAGCGCGGCGCGGGGCCGCGCGGGCCCGTTGTCAAGGCAGCACCGGACGCTTCGTGTACCGCACGCACCTCCACGCCGCTCTTCCGCTATGGCCCGCACAAAGCAAACGGCCCGCAAGTCCACCGGCGGAAAGGCGCCGCGCAAACAGCTCGCCACCAAGGCGGCGAGGAAGAGCGCGCCCGCCACCGGCGGCGTCAAGAAGCCCCACCGCTACAGGCCGGGCACCGTCGCCCTGCGGGAAATCAGGCGCTACCAGAAGAGCACAGAGCTGCTCATCCGCAAGCTGCCGTTCCAGCGCCTAGTGCGCGAGATCGCCCAGGACTTCAAGACCGACCTGCGCTTCCAGAGCTCCGCAGTCATGGCCCTGCAGGAGGCCAGCGAGGCCTACCTCGTCGGCCTCTTCGAAGACACCAACCTGTGCGCAATCCACGCCAAGCGCGTCACCATCATGCCCAAGGACATCCAGCTCGCGCGCCGCATCCGCGGCGAGCGCGCCTAGAAACCGCGCCGCGCACGCGCGCCCGCCCAACAAAAACGGCCCTTTTCAGGGCCACTAACATCTCTCCGTCGCGAGCAAAACTTTTGTCGGTCTTGCCGCCCCGCAAAACAAACAACCACCAATTCCCCTCCCGTCCACAGCCGCTCTCGCCAACAATCGACGTCATCCCATCCCTCACAATACACACACACACACAACAGCCGGACGACGTCACCAACACACCGCGGGTGGCTGGCCGCCGCCGTCTCCGAGGCGCGCGCACGCTACGCTACACTACACTACACTACACTACACTACAACGTCAACGCCACCGCGCCTTCCCAATTCCCGCCGGCCACTTCCACGTCTCACGTCCCCCCCCGCCGCTTTCAAAGAGAGAGAGAAGAGACAACACACACACACAAAAGACACGACATCCGCAAAGCAAGCAAACACACAAACAAACAAACAAACAAACAAGAGTCTCCAGAAACATACATGAGCAACCAAACGTCGGCCGCCGCAAAAAAAACAACAACAACAACAAAACAAAAAACAACAGAGACCAACAAACGGCCACAACCGCTCCGCTACCGCGCGCCGCCGCCTACCGCCACCGGCACCACAATCCAACCACCACGGCACGCAAACAGTACCCACAAAGGGTCACACACAACCAACCACACCGGCGCATGCACGACAATCAACGCCTTCCCGACGTCCTTTGATGGCCCTGAGAAGGGCCGTTTTGGGCCGCGCGACAGCCGCAGCCGTGCCATCGCGCGCCACTAAGACGACGCGGGGGAGGGCGGTGGGGGACGACGGCGTCAAGCGCCAACCCCTCTCCCTTGCCTTTCTTTAACTTTACTACTTTACTTCTTCTTCTTGGGCGACGCCTTCGCCTTAGACGGCGTCGTCGCCTTCTTCGGGCGCGGCGCCTTCGGCTTCTTCGTCGGAACCTTGGCGGCCTTCTTCGCCTTCGACGGCGACTTGGCCTTGGCCGGCTTGGCCGCAGCCGCCTTCTTCGCACCCGCGGGAGCCGCCGACGCCGCAGACGCCTTCTTGGCGGCGCCCGCCTTCCGACCGGTCGCCGCCTTCACGCCACCAGCCTTCTTTGCGCCGGCCGCGCGGCCGCCCTTCTTCTCCTTGCTGGCCGGAGCGGCGCGCTTCTTCTTCGCACCGCCGGCACGAGCCTTGCCGCCCTCGGCCGCCCCGCCGCCGGCGCCGGCAAGCTTGAAAGAGCCGGACGCGCCCTTCCCCTTCGTCTGCACCAGCTCGCCAGCCACGACGGCCGACTTGAGGTACTTCTTGATAAAGGGCGCCAGCTTCTCCGCGTCCAGCTTGTAGTGCGCGGCAATGTACTTCTTGATCGCCTGCAGCGACGAGCCGCCGCGCTCCTTCAGACTCTTGATGGCGGCCGTCACCATCTCAGAGGTGCGCGGGTGCGCAGGCTTGGCGCGCGGCTTCTTCGCAGACGCCGCAGACTTGGCCTTCTTCGTCGTGCCGGTGGCGGCGGGTGCCGCAGCAGTCTCGTTCGTAGCCGCCTGATCTGCCATTATTTCGACGGACGACGCGCGTACACACAACAACAGAACAGCGAGAGAGCGGCGAGAGCACGGCAGAGAATAGCCGCCGCGCCGCCAGGCCCAGCCAGTGTCGCGGGCGGGCGCGGACGGCCGAGAGAGCGGCCGCCACTCTGCGCGCCGCCGCGCCGCGCCTCCCGCGCTTGCTACCGCCCAACGTCCGACAGCCTGTGCGGACCAGCCCCAAACCTGCGCCGCAACCACCCGCGCCATTCAAACCACCGAGGATGGGGCTACACACGGCCACACCACAGTCGCCAACCAGTCGCCACGGCAGCGCCGCAAACCACGGCCAAACTGCAGCTACCGCGCGCTACAGCCTGGCTCGGCCCGCCGAGAATCGCCGCCCCCGCCCAAATGCCGCCCCCACAGCCCCAGCCGACGACCCGCCACAATGGCCAAACCTTCGGCAAAACTGGCGCACCGTCGCCGCGCCAGCCCGGCCAGCGCGGCCGCCGCCACAGCCACACAAGCGGAGGCGTGCGGCGATGACGGCCGTGCAAACGCACCTCCGCCGCCCCATCGCCCTCCCACCGTTTCCCGATCGGCCCGCGGCCGTCGGGCCACCTCGCCCGCCAACATTCGCGCCCGTTTCTCACAAAATTGCCCGCCGCAAAACAAAAACGAGCGCCGCCTGCGCAACATGGCCACCGGCCAACCGAGGCGCCGCCGCCCCTCGCCGCTTTAAGCGACGGTGGCTAACCGCCATCCGCAACTACAGACGCACCGAATCTGCCTTCAAAAGCACACACCGACAGCCGACCTCTAACATTTAGACTCCGCAAGCCACCCAACGGTGTGTGGCGGAGGGCACTTCACGTGCCACTGTCATTTACCTCCCTTCGCTGTTCCAGTCGCGTATGGTTTCGCGGGACGAACTGACAGTCTGCAAAAAAAAAACACCGCCTCCGTGCGCGCTCGAATCTCTCTAACCACATCCATTCGTGATCTCCTCGGGAGGTATACACGTAGGGGGGAAGCAATATATTCGATACCCCATCCAGAAACGCAATATCGCGAAACCTGGCGAGCAAGCTACACCGCGATGCAGAGCGCCTCTATTGCAGGGTCTGCCGCTTGGGTTTGTTAAACATCTCCGTAACGCTATCACGGTTACCAAATGACCCTGCGACGAAACGTTGGATCGTCTCCGGTCGCCTCCGTCAACGCGACCTGGTACGGATCCCACACTGATGGGCAACACTCACGTATGGGTCGAACGAACGGGTGTTTTGTAAGCCACCTCCTCCTTTGTTGATGGACTACATTTGCTACGCATTCTCCCAATAAATCGCAACCTGGTACCCGCCTTACCACCAATTACTTTTTTTGTTTTTTTTTTTTTTTTTTTTTTTTTTATATGATGATCATCCCACTCCCAATCACTCCGCACGCATACTCCCAGATATTTTACAGACGTAACTGCTACCAGTGTTTGTCCCGCTATCATCATATAATCAATCATACAATAAAGGGTCCTTCTTTCTTATATTATTCGCAATACATTACATTTGTCTATGTTAAGGGACAGTTGCCACTCCCTGCACCACGTGCCTATCCGCTGCAGATCGTCCTGCATTTTTCGCTGCAACTTCTCTGTATACTACAGCATCATCCGCGAAAAGACGCATGCAACGTCCGACACTATCTACTAGGTGTGTGAAGAGCAATGGGTCCCATAACACTCCCCTGTGGCACGCCAGAGGTTACTTTAACGTCTGTAGACGTCTCTCCATTGATAACAACATGCTGTGTTCTGTTTGCTACAATCTCTTCAGTCCAGCCACACAGTTGGTCCGACATTCTGCAGACTCTCTTACATTGTTTATCAGGCGACAGTGCGGAACTGTATCGAACGCCCTCCTTCCGGATGTCAACCAAAATGGCATCTACCTGGGAGCCTGTATCTAATATTTTCTGGGTCCCATGAACAAATAAAGCGCGTTGGGTCTCACACGATCGCTGTTTCCGGAATCCGTGTTGATTCCTACATAGTAGACACTGGGTTTCCAAAAAACGACATGCTACTACTCGAGCATAAAACATGTTCTCAAATTCTACAACCGACCGACGTCACAGATATAGGGCCTATAGTTTTGCGCATCTGCTCGACGACCCTTCTTCAAGCCCGGGACTACCTGTGCTCTTTTCCAATCATTTGGAACCCTCCGTTCCTCTAGAGACTTGCGGTACACGGCTGTTAGGAGGTTCTGTCGCGTACTCTGTGTAGAATCGAATTGGTATCCCGTCAGGTCCAGTGGACTTTCCTCTGTTGAGTGATTCCAGTTGCTTTTCTATTCCTCCTTGGACACTTATTTCGATGTCAGCCACTTTTTCGTTTGTGCGAGAAGGAACTGCAGTGCGGTCGTCCTCCGTGAAACAGCTTTGGAAACAGGTGTTTAGTATTTCACAGCTTTTTACGCGTGTCATCCTCTGTTTCAATGCCATCATCATCCCGGAGTGTCTGGATATGCCGTTTCGAGCCGCTTACTACTGATTCAACGTACGACCACAACGTCCCAGGATTTGATTTGATTTGATTTGATTTCCTGTCACGTCGGTACATGGAATTTTACTTTCGCATTCACCGGACGCTTCACGCATAGCCCTCCTTACGCTAACTTTGGACATCGTTTAGCGTCTGTTTGTCTGAGAGGTTTTGGCTGCGTTTCAACTTTGAGTGAGGCTCTCTTTGCTTTCGCTATAGTTTCCTAAACTTTGGTTGTTGTACCGCGGTGGGTTTTTCCCATCCCTCACAGTTTTACTCGGCACGTACCTGTCTAAGACGCATTTTACGATTGCCTTGCACTTTCTCCATACACACTCAACATTGTCGGTGTCGGAGCAGACATTTGCGTTTTCATCTGTCTGGTAGTCTCAAATCTGCCTTCTATTACTCTTGCTAAACAGATAAACCTTCCTCCCTTTTTTTTTTTTTTTTTTGTATATTCCTATTAACGTCCATATTCAGCGATGCTGCAACGGCCTCTTGATCACTGGGTCCCTGTTCTGCACATACAGAGTCGACAAGTTCGGGGTCTGTTTGTCATCGGTAGGTCCACGATGTTATCTCCACGAGTCGGTTCTCTCTCTGTTTAATTGCTCGCGGTAATTTTCGTTCGGATAGTGCACTCAGTATAATGTCACTCGATGCTCTGTCCCTACCACCCGTCCTGAACATCTGGCACATTGAAATCTCCACCTAAGACTGTAACACGCTGGGGAAAGGAAAATGTATGTCCACATTTTCTCTCACGTGTTCGGCCACTAATGCTGCTGCGTCGCGAGGTCGGTAAAAGGAGCCAATTATTAACCTAGCTCGGCTGTTGAGTGTACCCTCCACCCACAATAGTTCACAGGAACCGTCCACCACTTCTACTTCACTACACAGGATAAACTACTACTACTAACAGCGACGAACCACTCCACCACCGGTTGCATGCACGCTATCCTTTCTAAAGCACCGTCTGTACCTATAACGATTGCAGCTTCGGTGCTTTCTATCAGCGCTTGACGTTCCGGTACTTCGACAGTTGACAATTACAATACCGATTGCCGCTTGGTCCCCGCATGTCCTGACCTTGCCCCGCGCCCGTTGAGGCTGTTGCCCTTTCCGTACTTGCCCAAGGGCCATCCAACCTAAACAGAACCGCCCAGCCCACGCCACACAACCCCTGCTACCCGTGTAGCCGCTTGTTGCGTATAGTGGACTCCACCTAAGACTATAACATGCCCTAAGGCATTCGCGGTGTACACCACCCTAAGGTGAGGTTAGGTTAGGTGGACGTGGGTTAGGTTAAGGGTTACAGTTAGGTTAGGCGTCAAAGTTAGGTTAAGCGTTCGGACGTGAGGCGTCAGGTGGCCGCACCTACCTTACGGCCGGACATCTTAGGTTAGAGGTTAGGTTAGGTTAAGGCGCCGAGAGGTCCGCGGTCAGGTTACGTTCACCTTCGGGCGCCACACGTAGGTTTCAAAGGTGTGTCGGTCGGTCGTCGGCAAGCCGCAAAAACTACAGACGACGTCGACCAAACCGCCGCAAGACCGAGCAGGAGGCAGATATACCGGCCGGCCGGCCGGCCCCACACACACACAACACAACACAAAATTAAAAACACCACCCACCGGCCAAACGGCACAAAAAACAAAAAAAACAAAAAACCACAAACCCGAGCACCACGTCGACCAGAGGCAACCCGCCGCTCACGCGACATGGCTGGCAACTAAGGGGCAAACTGCAACGGCGCTTTCCGCACCGGGCCGGATGCACGTACGACAACACCGCTACCCGTACGCAGGCCTCCCATTGCACACAGCCGCTCTGTGTTTGAACATCATCAATGGCGCGCCCGCGCCTCGTCGCGGTCGCAGCCATAACGCCGCCACTTTTGCACCAACACATTCACGCACGGCAAAACAGCTCGCCGACACAGCACAGCCGACAAACAAAAACAACCCGCGAGACGGGGGCGACAACGACAACGACAACGACAACGACAACGACAACGACAACGACAACGACAACAGCAAACAACTCGCACCAAGCGTCCAACAGGTAACAAACGGACAAGCACAGCCACTGCTAACGGCCACGACGCCCCAGCGGCACACTGCTCCTTTCCCGCCACACTCGATTCACAACGCACGCACGCGACCCCGTCAACGACACCGACACGACACACGACGGGCTCCCTTCCCGCAACCTACACCTTTCCGCCACTACGCACAGCTCCACCCGACGCGCCCGTCGCAACGACACTACTGCACGCACTATCCACCCGCCTCCTCCTCTCCCCCCCCCCCTTCCCGTACACAACAACACGGCCAAAAACAACACTCACGACCCAAACATAATAACGACATGGCACGTGCATCGGCGCACACCCCAACCAGTCACCGTCGACAACCACACGCAAGGCACGAAACCGGCGTCCTTCCACGTTGCCATCAAAGCTGCACAAACAACCACAAACAACCACAGGAGGAACCACCAACAACGGGCCGGCCCGCCGGCCCGCCCCAATATTCTCCCACCCTCACCTCACGCCGCAACCACCAAACGCACATTCCCGCTCGCTACCACACACCTCTCGGCGGCCGACGTGACGTGACGTGACGTGACATCATCACATCACGGGCTACGCACGCACACCGACCCACTTTCCTGCCCTTCGCCCTCTTCTTTCCGACGCCTGCCTTCGGCCGAGCACACGTACGTGGCACAACGCCCAACACAGTCACACACAGTCGACAGGCGCACGCCCAGGCACGCAACGACGCAGCGCAGCAAAGGCGCCCGCAACACATACCTCCTCTCTCTTCTCGCCGCCGACCGCCCGCCAGCCAGCCAGCCAGCCACTCGCAATGTGCACTGCCAACCAGCCACACGTCCACCGCGCCGCCTCCGACCACCCGCCAGGGGGGCGCTCACGTCCGCGACAACAGCGCGGCCCGCCGCCGGGCGGGCCCAGCCGAACCCAGCCCAGCCGGCGCGCGCTGCTCTGCACTCGGCGCGCCACACATCCTGCTGCAGACCGGGCTCGTCTCTCTGTACGCGTCTGCCCGCATCTCGTCTTCCTGCGCATCAACACAACGAGGCCGCGTGAGCAAACCCCCCCGTCACAACGCCACATCACACACTGCCTTGTCTACCGCCTAAATGCACTCACCAGCCATCCGCTTCGTCTTCGTCTTGTTTACTCGTTGTTGTTGCAGCGGCGCACACAGCCCCGGCCGGCCGCATCCGAGGGTGGCCCGCCGCCAGCGTCTCCTCCTTGGGCACAGGTGCGGTGCGGTGCCGTGCCGTGCCGTGGCCGCCCATCCATCCAACCGCACGCATTTTGCTGGCCGCCTCTGCTGCAGAAGAAGACAAAAAAAAAAACGAAACGTACAAACATACACGCACCCACAGCGTGGCCACACACGGACGGGACCGACAGGCTCCAAGGCGACCAAAGGATAAAAACAAAATAAAACACTAAAAGACGCAAGCAAGCACCAAGCAAGCTGTCGCCTCGCGCCTCTGTCCTTCCGCCCCCGCCATTCTCTCCCACCACATGCCCACAAACACCACCGCCTCCCCCTCCCCGCACCTCCACATTCGCCCCCTCCATTTTGTTCCTTTCTCGTTCTTCCCTTCTGTGTGTCTGCGTGCGTGCGCGGGCGGCGCCTCTCAACATCCGCCGGCCGTCCGTCCCGTTTTCGCCGTACCACACACGCCACCGCCTCGCCTCCTCCCCGTCCACCACCGCCGCCCCTGTCCGCCCCGCACAACACCATACACCGCTGCTTGTCCTGGCCGTTGCCACCAAAGGCGCCAGCCGCAAACCGCGCCAACGCCGCAGCGCGCGTGCCTCCTTCCTTCTTGCTTCCTTCTCCGTGCCGACGCGGCCTCTATTCCCGCACCCATTCGGCCGACGACACAGCCGTTGGGCTCCGCACTGCGCGTACCGGCGTTACGCACGCACACCCACCCCCCTCGCGAACGCACGACTCATTCATTGTCTTTGTTGTTTCTCCTCTTTCTTAACGTCTTTGTTTGTTGTTTGTTTTCTTTTTTTTTTTCGTTTTTCCCCACCGCCACATGTGACACAATGCCTCCCTCCACCTTTCGTTCGTGGTTGCTTGCTTTGTTTCTCTTTCTCATTGGTACACGTCCGACGCGCTCCATTTCCACCACACCACGGCCATCGGCCTCCTCAACGGGCAGGCGCAGTGTGCCATTCTCCGGCGCACAAGCACACCGCGCGGTACTGGCGCGGCTCGCCACGCCACGCCACGCCACGCCACGCCACGCCACGCCACCGGTGCGCAGCAGCACATGTGATGTCTCGCAACACGACACGCGGTGCGCACACCCCGACCACGCGGCTCTAAAGGCATGGCACCGGCGACATGCGCCGCCCCAGCCACGCATCCGTCGTCTCAAGTTGTTCACTGCCAGCCGCGTCTGAGGCTACAACCGCACCACCACATCAACGGTCCCCCTCCCGGCAACACATTTGTTGCACAAACAAACACAACCGCCGAGCGCAGCGCGAACCACCCACACGCGCCCTCCGCGTCTCCTTTCTCTCCTTTCGCCCCCTCCCATCTCCCGAATATGCCAGCAGCGCAGCGTTACGCGTGCCCCTCACCCGTCCACACTACCGCGAAACGAGCACGCCTTCCGGGCCACATGCAAGGGCACGCCCACCACCAAATACTGCCGTATTCACGGACGCAGTTCGCAACACGCAACGCACTCTCCACCTACCTTCTTTCTCTCGTCCCTTCTCTTTAAAAACAAAACAAACACACAAACCAACCAACCACGGCTAACACACTTTTTCGCGACACCCACCTTTGACTGCGTTATCTTGACCGTGACGGCAGCTATCGACCATCCATTCCCCACTACACACACACACACACACATCATTCGCTACACCGCACACGAAACGGCAAAGGGCAAGGCACTCTCTCATAGATTCTTCCTCCGAGCCATATCGGGCGAACGTTGCATCCGGGAAGGCAATGCAATTCAGCCGTCACTTGCAGCCGCGCCGTAAACGCATTTCAGTGCGGCTGCAATGCACGGGAACGTTCCGTTGCTCTAGACGGCGCCTCTCCGTTTTTCCCCTGTTTCGTTTTCCGGTGATTGCTTCCCCTTCTTCTCTTTCTTCGTTTCGTTTTATTATTTTCGTTCCCCTCCTCCACCATTGTTTCCGTCCCCACAGTTTTTTTTTGCTCATTCCACACGTTCTGCCCAGACAAGACATGACATTCGACCGATCACAGCCAGCCTTTCGTCGCCGTTCGCAGCGCCGACGGTGCCACAGTGAGACGGGTGTTCGGACCGACACGTTGCCGTGATGCCGATAGACAGCTACTCAGAGCCGCCGGATCGGATCACATCACCGACAAACCGGCCATTTCACCGGGGGACACACAGACAACCGCGTGTACGCCCATAACAACAAACAACGACCGTCGTCGTCTACCGTCACTGAACCGAACACACGTGCACCTTGAATGACGACACCGGCGTGCGTGCGTGCGCACAACAATCAATCATTCAATCAACTGCAGAAACGGCTATCAAAATCAAGGGCCAAATAAATGGGTACACCACCGTGCGTGTCGCCTACCCCACCCGCCCGTACAATTCTTGCGTCTTCCTAATGACTAGTAAAGACACGTCCATTTGTTTTAAAACGTCACCAACACACCTCCACGCCGTACAGCAAAGGGAATAGTAGACGGCAACACAACATTTCACCCTCGCCATCATGTATGTATGTATGTATGTATGTATGTATGTATGTATGATGTGACAAACAAACAAACCCGCAGACGGCCCTAACGGTGACATCCAACAATCGCGAGGGGTTTCAATTGCAGTCACGTGACTAACCGGGCAGACAGAGACAAAGAAAGGAAAGGAAAGGAAATCAGCGACACAGACAACACCTCCTGTCTATGTGTCGACAAACAAACAACCAACCAACCACGCCAAGACTCGCGAGCACGCATAACCACATTCGAGACCACCACCACCACCACCACCACCACCACCACCAGCTGCTTCGCAACCAACCAAACCGGGTAGCTAGCTATGCGCCGCCTCACACAAACAACAATTCCGCTCTTCCCGCAAAGGCAATTTGGTGGCCCTGAAAAGGGCCGTTTTTTGCCGCTCTCGCAACGGAGGGGAGCTCCCTAGAGCCTTAACCCCCTCACTTGGAGCTCGTGTACTTGGTCACCGCCTTCGTGCCCTCGCTCACGGCGTGCTTGGCCAGCTCGCCAGGCAGCAAGAGCCGCACAGCCGTCTGGATCTCGCGGGACGTGATGGTCGAGCGCTTGTTGTAGTGCGCCAGGCGAGACGCCTCGGCCGCAATGCGCTCGAAAATGTCGTTCACGAAGCTGTTCATGATGCTCATCGCCTTCGACGAGATGCCCGTGTCGGGGTGCACCTGCTTCAGCACCTTGTAGATGTAGATGGCATAGCTCTCCTTCCTCTTGCGCTTCTTCTTCTTGTCGCCCTTCGAAATGTTCTTCTGCGCCTTGCCAGCCTTCTTGGCGGCCTTCCCGCTAGTCTTGGGCGGCATCTCGAACGTACAACAGCAAGCAGCAAGCGCTCCCCTCTAGTCAGCGTCTCCCCACACAGTGGCACCCGCCGCTACCTGCTGCTTACATCTAATACTTTCTCCTCTTTGGAGAAGTGTGAGGGGGAGTTTGTAGCCTTTCGGCTTTTACTCCCCTGTGTACTTGTGTGTATGATTATTTCTGTATTTTTTGGTGTCTATGAAATGTGATGTTTGTTCTGTGTGAGTCTGGTACTTGCCTGAGGTTTGGCGAGATAATTGTAGTGGTTTGGGTAGGAGCAGGATTAGGGAATGGATATTGGGATTTTTCTCTTCGACTTAGTCGTCGAAGATCGTCATAGGGCGCTTATGCTTATCGCGGGACATGTCATACCGACCTAGGGAGTGGATGAGTGCATTTCCGGATCTGGAAGAACCCTCATAGAAGGCCCTTGCCAGATCCTGGAAACGCTCTCTCAGGAGTGGGATTTCGGCTGCGGCGTGCAAGTCGTCCGTAGGGAATCCGAGAGGTAGGTGCAATGCCCTTCTGAGGGCGCGGTTCTGCAGCCTCTGGAGTTTGTCCAGGTGCTGCTTTGCCGCGTATCCCCAGACAGGGCACGCATACTCCATTACCGGCCGGATCAGGGCCTGGTATACATTTACTGCTACTGGGCAAGGAAGGGAGCTGGTTGTGTTCAGGATAGGGTATAGGATGGACATTCTGGCGCAGACCTTCCTGTGGACCTCGTCTATGTGGGGTTTCCACGTAAGTCGAGAGTCCAGGGTTACACCAAGGTACTTGGCGGTTCTGCGCCAGGGGAGTTGGGTTCCATTTAGGTGAAGGTAGAGGGGGGGACGTTGAGGAGGTACGCGCCTTCCGAGCCTGCGGGTAATCAGCATTGCCTGTGTCTTCTCCGAGTTGATGGTGATGCGCCAGCGACGGGCCCAGGTTTCTGTGTCATCTAAAACCCTTTGTAGCCTACGAATGACCAGGTCCTTGTTCGCGTTTCTCGTGTAGAAGGCTGTATCGTCAGCGTACTGCGCAGTATGCACCAGGGGGGCCGTTGGAGTGTCCGCAGTGTACAAACTGTACAATACGGGCCCCAGGACCGATCCCTGTGGCACCCCAGCACGAATACGCCTTCTGGTGGAGGTGGCAGTTTCTACTTTGACGGAGAAAGTCCTATTGGTGAGATAGCTCTTGATCAGCTGAACTATACTCCCAGGAAACCCTTGTGTGTACAACTTGTAGAGTAGCCCTCTATGCCATACTGAATCAAAGGCTTTGGCTACGTCTAGTAGCACTATCCCGCAGTAGCCTCTGTGGTTGAAGCCCTCCGTGGCTGCTTCGACCACTCTCATGACCTGTTGTGGGGCAGAGTGGTTCTGCCGGAATCCGAATTGGAAATCCGGCAGAATTTGCTCTCTGGTAATATGTTCTTGTATGGGTCTTAGCAGGAGGCGCTCATAGATCTTGCTGAGAGTTGGCAAGAGGCTAATCGGCCTGTAGTGCTGCGGGAATAGAGGGTCTTTCCCTGGTTTGTGTATCGCGACCACTTCCGCATGTTTCCAGCAAGCTGGGAAAATACGGGAACGAGTAATCTCGTTGAGGACGTTCGCGAGGTGTGTGATCGCTGTGGGTGGGAGTTTTTTGACTAGCTGGTTTGTGACACTATCGTGCCCTGGCGCCTTTTTTGTAGGTAGGGACCTGATTACTCTTGCCACGTCCTCGGGGGCAAAAAGTATGGGTTCGTCCTCTGGGTCCTCCTCAGCATTGAGGAAGACGGCCAGTTGACGACTAACTACCTCTTCATGCTCTTCATCCTGGGGTTCTGCCGTTTGAAACTGCTTCTCGAAGGAGTCGGCGAGGGCGTTGGCCTTTCCAGCATGGCTGTAGACCAGTCCACGCTCGCCATGCAGTGGCGGCATCCTAGCGCGTCGTTTTGTAAACTGTTTGGTCGCTTGCCATAGTGTATGGTCGTCTACTTTGAGAGCTGTGAGGCGGTTTTGCCATTGCTGGTTTCTGTGCTCATTGAGCGCTACCTTTAGTTCTCTCTGTAGACGATTGAGCAGCCTCCTGGTGGCCTGGTTTCTGGTGATCTTCCACTCTTTTGCCACTCTGTTCTTGTGTCGAATTTGAGCTAGCAAGTGTTCCGGGAGCTGTATTTGCGGCGGAGGGCCATCCCTTTGTGGAGGGGTGGCTTCTTCCGCTGCCTGCAAGATGGTGCCTGTTAGGTCTTGTAGCGCTTGTTCTACTGTTTCCGCAGTAGGTGGCGGAGCGCGAGCGATATCAGAGGCGACAGTTTCTTGGTATCGCTCCCAGTCTGTACGTTTGTACGACGTCTGGTACCGTGGGAGTGCTACCCATTCTCCCACATCGACCTCCAGAATCACTGGGTTGTGGTCGGAGGACATTCTGTTGATTGTCCTTGCGGCCACAAACCCTGCGATCCTCCTAGTGAGAGCTATGTCTAACACGTCGGGCCTGGCTCCATTTTTTGGAAAATGTGTGGGCTCGACTGGACCCCATGTTTCGAAGTGGTGGGTGCGCGCTAGTTGTTGCAGTTTGGTGCCTGCTCTGGAGGTTACTCTAGAATTCCAGTCAGGATGTTTGGCATTGAAGTCCACCCGCCGCTACCGCAACACCGCACCTTTACCAGCTCGCCCTGTTGCGGCCGCCGACCAATGGGGCGCGCGCGCAACCGGCCGCCGCACCCGAGCCCATAAAGGGACCCCCACCCTAGTCCCGCCGCCACGCACTCCGCTGCTCGACTCGCTGCGGCTCGCACCGTTACGTTACGTGTTTCAACTAGCCAAACGCCATGTCCGGACGCGGAAAGGGAGGCAAAGTCAAGGGCAAGTCAAAGTCCCGCTCAAGCAGGGCTGGGCTCCAGTTCCCGGTCGGCAGAATCCACCGCCTCCTGCGCAAGGGAAACTACGCCGAGCGCGTCGGCGCCGGGGCGCCCGTCTACCTCGCCGCCGTCATGGAGTACCTCGCGGCTGAGGTGCTCGAGCTGGCCGGAAACGCGGCCCGCGACAACAAGAAGACGCGCATCATCCCGCGCCACCTGCAGCTCGCCATCCGCAACGACGAGGAGCTCAACAAGCTCTTGTCGGGCGTCACCATCGCACAGGGTGGTGTCCTGCCCAACATCCAGGCCGTCCTGCTGCCAAAGAAGACCGAGAAGAAGGCCTAAACAGAGAGCGCGGAGCTGCGCTTGCGTGCTCCCTGCACGCAAACGCGCCTGCCTTTGCCTTGCCGGCTCGGCTCACAACAATCGGCCCTTTTCAGGGCCACCACACAAACCTACGTCCAAAGCAAAGTTTCCGTCGTCCGTGCTCGCCGCACTTTACACAACACGTCCACATACATACATTGCACAGCCAGCGCCGGCGCACGTCCGCCATCTTGTCCACAGCCCGTGTGGCCGAACGCGCACACATTTTGTCGTTTCTCTCTTTTTGTCTTTTTCCTGTTTCTGCACCCCTCCGCGCACGCACAGAGTCGCGTTCCAAACGACAACGACATCAATACACCGATAATGTGATGATCATTGTTAGCATTCTAATGTTTCAATTAAAGGGGCGCGCGTGGCACACACAGCGCGTAAACGGTCCGACGACGACACGCCGGCCGCCGCGCGCTCCAAACGCACAGGCACAGGACAAAACCAAACAGCTGATCCGATCGATCGATCCGGCCGGCCCGCCCGCCTATGCCCACGCCACAAACAAACAAACAACAAACCACGCACACACTGGACTCAGCCGCGCCCATCGCGTCAAACTCAAAAACTAACGCACGCGCAGCACAACAACAACAACAACAACAACACGCACAGGCAACACAGACTCTTTCGCACTTTTCAATCTCCGAACAGTGTGGTGGCCCTGAAAAGGGCCGTTTTCGTCTCTCCCACCAAGCACGGGCACGGCACGGCCGCGGGAAGGCCACAACGCAGCACAGCACACCGGCTGGCTGGCTGCCTGCCTGCCTAACCGCCGAAACCGTACAGGGTGCGCCCCTGCCTCTTCAGGGCGTACACCACGTCCATGGCCGTCACAGTCTTGCGCTTGGCGTGCTCAGTGTACGTCACCGCGTCGCGGATCACGTTCTCCAGGAACACCTTCAGCACTCCGCGGGTCTCCTCGTAGATCAGACCAGAGATGCGCTTCACGCCGCCCCTGCGAGCCAGGCGGCGGATGGCGGGCTTCGTGATGCCCTGGATGTTGTCGCGCAACACCTTGCGGTGCCGCTTGGCGCCACCCTTGCCCAGCCCCTTTCCTCCCTTGCCGCGGCCTGTCATTCTTCTTCCTTCCTCCTCCTCAAGCAAGCAAGCGAAAAAACACAAGCGCCAGCTCCTCACCCGGCGCTAGCGAGTCGGCTACGGTGCGAGCTCTCTGCCGCCGCCCCCCTATATAGACTCTGGCCCGCCCTCCCCCCACCACGCGCACCGAGGGCATATAAGCGCGGCGCGGGGCCGCGCGGGCCCGTTGTCAAGGCAGCACCGGACGCTTCGTGTACCGCACGCACCTCCACGCCGCTCTTCCGCTATGGCCCGCACAAAGCAAACGGCCCGCAAGTCCACCGGCGGAAAGGCGCCGCGCAAACAGCTCGCCACCAAGGCGGCGAGGAAGAGCGCGCCCGCCACCGGCGGCGTCAAGAAGCCCCACCGCTACAGGCCGGGCACCGTCGCCCTGCGGGAAATCAGGCGCTACCAGAAGAGCACAGAGCTGCTCATCCGCAAGCTGCCGTTCCAGCGCCTAGTGCGCGAGATCGCCCAGGACTTCAAGACCGACCTGCGCTTCCAGAGCTCCGCAGTCATGGCCCTGCAGGAGGCCAGCGAGGCCTACCTCGTCGGCCTCTTCGAAGACACCAACCTGTGCGCAATCCACGCCAAGCGCGTCACCATCATGCCCAAGGACATCCAGCTCGCGCGCCGCATCCGCGGCGAGCGCGCCTAGAAACCGCGCCGCGCACGCGCGCCCGCCCAACAAAAACGGCCCTTTTCAGGGCCACTAACATCTCTCCGTCGCGAGCAAAACTTTTGTCGGTCTTGCCGCCCCGCAAAACAAACAACCACCAATTCCCCTCCCGTCCACAGCCGCTCTCGCCAACAATCGACGTCATCCCATCCCTCACAATACACACACACACACAACAGCCGGACGACGTCACCAACACACCGCGGGTGGCTGGCCGCCGCCGTCTCCGAGGCGCGCGCACGCTACGCTACACTACACTACACTACACTACACTACAACGTCAACGCCACCGCGCCTTCCCAATTCCCGCCGGCCACTTCCACGTCTCACGTCCCCCCCCGCCGCTTTCAAAGAGAGAGAGAAGAGACAACACACACACACAAAAGACACGACATCCGCAAAGCAAGCAAACACACAAACAAACAAACAAACAAACAAGAGTCTCCAGAAACATACATGAGCAACCAAACGTCGGCCGCCGCAAAAAAAACAACAACAACAACAAAACAAAAAACAACAGAGACCAACAAACGGCCACAACCGCTCCGCTACCGCGCGCCGCCGCCTACCGCCACCGGCACCACAATCCAACCACCACGGCACGCAAACAGTACCCACAAAGGGTCACACACAACCAACCACACCGGCGCATGCACGACAATCAACGCCTTCCCGACGTCCTTTGATGGCCCTGAGAAGGGCCGTTTTGGGCCGCGCGACAGCCGCAGCCGTGCCATCGCGCGCCACTAAGACGACGCGGGGGAGGGCGGTGGGGGACGACGGCGTCAAGCGCCAACCCCTCTCCCTTGCCTTTCTTTAACTTTACTACTTTACTTCTTCTTCTTGGGCGACGCCTTCGCCTTAGACGGCGTCGTCGCCTTCTTCGGGCGCGGCGCCTTCGGCTTCTTCGTCGGAACCTTGGCGGCCTTCTTCGCCTTCGACGGCGACTTGGCCTTGGCCGGCTTGGCCGCAGCCGCCTTCTTCGCACCCGCGGGAGCCGCCGACGCCGCAGACGCCTTCTTGGCGGCGCCCGCCTTCCGACCGGTCGCCGCCTTCACGCCACCAGCCTTCTTTGCGCCGGCCGCGCGGCCGCCCTTCTTCTCCTTGCTGGCCGGAGCGGCGCGCTTCTTCTTCGCACCGCCGGCACGAGCCTTGCCGCCCTCGGCCGCCCCGCCGCCGGCGCCGGCAAGCTTGAAAGAGCCGGACGCGCCCTTCCCCTTCGTCTGCACCAGCTCGCCAGCCACGACGGCCGACTTGAGGTACTTCTTGATAAAGGGCGCCAGCTTCTCCGCGTCCAGCTTGTAGTGCGCGGCAATGTACTTCTTGATCGCCTGCAGCGACGAGCCGCCGCGCTCCTTCAGACTCTTGATGGCGGCCGTCACCATCTCAGAGGTGCGCGGGTGCGCAGGCTTGGCGCGCGGCTTCTTCGCAGACGCCGCAGACTTGGCCTTCTTCGTCGTGCCGGTGGCGGCGGGTGCCGCAGCAGTCTCGTTCGTAGCCGCCTGATCTGCCATTATTTCGACGGACGACGCGCGTACACACAACAACAGAACAGCGAGAGAGCGGCGAGAGCACGGCAGAGAATAGCCGCCGCGCCGCTTTTTTTTTTTTTTTTTTTTTTTTTTTTTTTTTTTTTTGTTCGTGTGATGGCTGGGGTTCTAGCTCCTTAGGAGCTTGGTCCCCCTTGTGTGCAGGATAGGTTTTTCTTAATTGGGGGCTCCATTTATTTATTAACAAAACAAATAATTGGGTCTCCTTGTTCAGCACTTTGGGACTCACTGTGGGCACTTTCGCCCTTTAGTGGTCCTGATTTAATGATGGTTGACGGGATTTGAGTACTGTTTCTTGTATTCTTCTTGATTGTGTTCTTTCTTCACTCTTCTCGGTTCCTCAGTTGGTGTTTACTATTGTTGGTTTCTAATGATTGATAGAGGTACCTTGACTTTGTGCCAGGCGGTTGGTTCCACCGTGGCAATGTCTTCAAGCCTGTTGTTCGTAGGTCTGAGTCTCTCTATCTTTGTCACCAGTTTCCTGGTGGCTTCTTCGATTTGTTCAGCTATTCCTGGCATCTCGAGTTCCCTGTGGACTGCCTCTGTGCTGGTCCATGGAGGTGCATGTAGGGTGAGCTTTAGGCACCTGTTCTGGAGTGTCTGCAGTTTCTTAATGTTAGTCTTACACGTGATACCCCATGCGGAACACCCGTACAGGATGGCAGGCTGTATTATTGCCTTGTAAATCCGCATCTTGGTCCGGGTTGTCATTTCTTTGCTTGTCAGAAGTGGGTAGATAGCGTGGATTGCCCTTGTAATTTTCGTCTTCTTCTCCTTGATGTGGTCTGTGAATAACATTTTCTTGTCCAATGTGACTCCTAGATATTTTACTTTGTTTGTCCAGTTGATTCTATGTCCGTTGAGTTCTATTCTATCTTGTATGTTTGGTCTTCGTCTTGTGAACAGGATGGCTTTGGTCTTTTCTGCGTTAATTTTTATTTTATTTAGCTTTGCCCATTTTTCAGTTAGGTTAGTTTGTTCTTGTAGTCGTCTAATTGTAGTGTCTAGTCTTCTGTGGCTTGTCAGTATTGCCGTGTCATCGGCGAATTGGGCCAGTACTGTGTTCTCTGTTTTTGGAATGTCATTCACATACACTGTGAAGAGGGTGGGAGACAGTACCGATCCCTGAGGAATCCCTTCCTCCAAGGTCTTAGTTTCCGATCTTTGCCCGTTTATTTTTACAAAAAATCGTCTGTTTGTCATGAAGCTGTTGATCATGCGTAAGTAGCACCTGGGGATGTCGGTATCCTCTTTTAGCTTCACCAGCAGATTGTTCCTCCACACCTTGTCGTAAGCTTTTTCGACGTCCAGCATTAGTG
Organism: Schistocerca nitens; assembly: GCF_023898315.1. NCBI lineage: Eukaryota > Metazoa > Arthropoda > Insecta > Orthoptera > Acrididae > Schistocerca > Schistocerca nitens. Next base: position 268,326 of record NW_026046046.1, read on the forward strand.
CTGCTGTGTACTTTGCCAGGTTCATTGCTTTTGTGATCTCCTCTGTGATTCTTAGCAGTTGGAGCTCCGCTGATAATGTTTGTTGGTAAGCGAACTGTTCTCTCCTGATGACGTTCCCATCCAGGAGGGGTTGTCTTATTCGCGGGAGCAAAACGCGTTCTAGAAGCTTCGACATGGTGCAGAGTAAGCTAATTGGGCGGTGGTTCTCGGGCTTCTTTAGATCCTTCTCTGCCTTGGGGATCGGTACGATCTTGCTGATTTTCCACGCGACTGGGAAGTAGTTTAGCATCATGCAAGCATTTATGATGCGTGTTAGTAGCACCAGCGGTTTTCGTGGGATTAGTTTTAGCTGTTCATTTGTGATGTTGTCTGGTCCAGGTGCTGATCGTGTTCCTAGTCTTGCTAATATTCTCCGGACCTCTGTTGGTGTTGTCAGTTCTGGCCTATCATCTGCTGGCGTGTTTTTGATTGCCTCAGCCTCCTGGTTGATGTGTCTGGCGAATTCTATTTCTTCTTGTGTTGGGTTACCCTCCTCTTCTATTTTGTTCTGCTCCTCATAGGTCTGGGCGAAGAGCTCTGCTTGTCGTAGTGCATCAAATACTATGGTGTCTCCGTCCACTAGTGCTGACTTTCTTGGTTTCGAGTTTTTCAAGCTTTTGATCAGCTTCCAGTCCTCTCTTCCTCTGAGTGTTAGCTCACTCATTCGGTCCTCCCACTTTTCCGCCTTCCATTCTAGTACTCTTTTATGTATTTCCCGCGTGAGTCTGTTCACCTCTCTTCTGTCTTGTGGGTTTCTGTGTTGTGTCCATCGCTTTCTCGCTCTGTTTTTGAGGTATTTGAGGTCTTGGATCAATGGTGGGAGCTCGTTGTTCTTTTCTTCCTCGAATGTCATCTTGGTTGTGGCCTTTCTTTGTGCGTTTTTGATTTGGTCCGAGAGGGTACCAATAGCCTCGTCAATTTGTTGTTCACTGTTGAGTGGGGCAGTGGGGTTAACATTGTTATTCAGCCAGCATCTGAATTGGTTCCAGTCTGTTGTTATTTTTTGTCTGTGTGGTGGGGGTTCTATTGTCTCCCCTATTTGAGTAATCACTGGAAGATGGTCTGATGTCAGTCTGTTTTTGACCTGCATATCCATATCTGGGTCCATGTTCTTGACGATGAATATGTCCAGGACGTCTGGTTGATGTCTGCTGTTGAACGGTACATATGTCGCTTCCAGGGGGGCTGTGACGACAGCTTGGAGCCTTTCCTCTAGGTTTTGTAGTGCTTCTCCACGAGGGTTGCTTCTGTGTGCGTTCCATGCTTCGTTCTTCGCATTTAGGTCCCCTGCCAGTAGTATGCGGTCGTGATTATCAAATATTTGTGTAAGATCGTTTTCTTCCAGGTTCGCTCTTGGGCTGAGATACGCTGCTACTAGTAGCAGTTTGCCATTGGACGTCTCTATGTTTACCAATGTTGCCTCAAGTGCTGTCGTTGGCGGGGTTGGTTCTGGGTGGTGTATTATGTCTTGCCTGAGGTATATGGCAGTTCCTCCACCCATCCTGTTTACTCTATCCGTGCGGTGGCATATCATGTTCCTAAGTTTGCAGTTTTGGGACGGTCGTAGGTGGGTCTCTGTGACCATTAGTATATCAATTTTGTTCTGCTCAATAAATTCGTTTAGGAGGTCCTTTTTGTTTTTTATTCCGCATGCATTAAAATTGCAGATGCGCAGTAGTTTCTGCCCTCTCCTGTTAATTTCCATTGAAAATTTCAAATATTTTCATCGCTCCTCCAGCGATAGCCATCAATTTTGACATGGCGTCAGGTGCTGAGTTGAACTCTTGTAGTGTTGTTCTTGCTGTGTCCGCGACTTGCCTCCAGTTGAAGGATGCCCAGATGGATTTTACTTCGTCAATGAAGCACTTGACTCCTTCCATCATACCTTGTTGTTGGTTGCCTGTTGTTTCAGTTCCTTGTGTGTTAATGTTGCCCCATGCTCTTCTTCTCCCTCTTTGTTGTGCCTCTGCTGGTGTTGGCATCGCTGTTGGTCGTATCTGTTGCTGATGGCTTGCTTGTCTTTGCTGGTGTTGTTGGTTTTCTCTTCCGTAAGCTTCTGCTGCTTCCTGGTACACCCTGCAGCCTCTGTGGGACGCTGCATGCCCGTCTTCTCCACAGTTGATGCAGTGTAGGATGGCATTTGTCGGTAGTTGGCAATCTTTTGCTCTGTGGTCACCTCCACATCTTGCACACCTGGTGGGCATGCCACAGTATCCGGCTGTGTGAAAAAATCCTTGGCACTTCTTACACTGTGGTGGTCCACCTCTGTTTTTGTAGGTCTCAATTGTGACTTTTGTGTCCAGTAGGTATCGCAAGTTGTAGATGTTCTGATTTTCGGGTTTTTTATCTAGTGATATGCAGAACACGTCCATGGGTTTAAGTTCCCTTGTTTCAGGGATCCTTTTCTTGTACTGGTGTACATTATTTGGATGGAAGTTGTTGTATCGTAAGTCTGTGCTGAGTTCGTCTTCCGTGACTGTGTCAGGCAGACCTTTGATGACTACTTTGAGCTGTCTGTCTTCTTGAAGCTGGTGGGTGTAATTTCCGATTTGGTGGCGTCTGAAGAAGGCCAATGCTGTTCTTTGGTCTCTGACCGACTCGAAGTGATACTTTATGGACTTTCCTTTGTGTATCGCCCTAATGGGTCCTTCCATTTCTTTTTTCAGTGCTGCATTTAATGTCAGGTAGTGGCCTGCATACTGTATGGTTATGGGGGGTACCCTGGGCTTTTTCGGCGTTATTCTCTGTGATGTTGTCATGTTTTGGCTCTGTTGAGGCATCTCTTGTGGTGTACCGTTCCCTGTTTGCAGGTTTTGTGTGTTCTGCAAGGTGTCAAATCTATTCCTCGTTTCTATTGTGAACTGCTTGTTTTGGGTGTCGGTTTCAGTGGAATTTTTCCTCTTGATTGTTTTTCTTGGCACTCTGAAGCCCTCGTTATCTTCGTATAGCTCCATTTGTTGCATTTGGTGCGTGTTTTGATCCATTTGTGGCGTGTCTTGGTCCATTTCTTCGTCCTCGCTCGATGACGCGTAATGTTCCATTTCTCCTCCTTTCGCACCCACTAGGTGGTTTGTTACCTGCTGGATTTGCTGGTTGGTATAATTTGTGTCTCTGGTGTCAATTTGGTGTCGTTCGGTTGGTGTTAATGCGCCGGCGGCCATCTTGGTTTCTTCCGCGGCGGCGGCAGCTGCGGCGGCTATCTTGCGTTTTTCCGCTTCAATGGCAGCGGCTACGGCTTCAGTGGTTTTTCCCCTGTTGGGGGCAGTTGGCTTGGCAGTTTCCAGGGTTTTCGGGCGTTCCGAACTTTCCCTTCGTAGCTTTTCGATGGTTTGGAGCATTGCCTGCTCCATGGTGGGCGTCGTTCCTGTTGTCAGTTCCCTCTCGGCGCTCGTGTGGTAGTGTCTTTCGACGTTGCGATGGAGAGACTCAGACCTACTCGCGGAATTAGGCCTTGCCCTACTTCTTGATCTGTGCCTGAAGGCGCGCGGACGTACCCCGCCCAGGGAGTCGGCCACCTGTCGGTCGACTGCCTGGTGAGGAGGCCCTGGTGCCTCTTCATTCCCTATGCTAAACATTCCTAGCCCATCCGGCTATCCCGGAGGATCTCGCCTATCACTAGTAAGACGGCCCTATCAGGACACAATTGCTTTTTAACACGCAGTGGGAGCACTTCAAACTTAAAAGTTCGCAGCGCACCCTCCGCGTGTGCACACAGCTCGGCTGCTCGGAGACCGATCGCCGCGCCGCCAGGCCCAGCCAGTGTCGCGGGCGGGCGCGGACGGCCGAGAGAGCGGCCGCCACTCTGCGCGCCGCCGCGCCGCGCCTCCCGCGCTTGCTACCAGTGCCGACTGAGATGTCGCACAGTACGGACGGAGAGTTTGCGCGCGCGCGAGAAGCGAGCGACCACGTGCCGGCCGGCCGCGGTCAGATGGGGCTTGCCCCATCGGCCGCCCCGCCACCAGCCGGCACACCTGCGACGACTGGACCCGCGGAGGGGGGAAGTATTAGTACCCCTGCCGCGGAGCTGCCCCTGGATGAAGAAATGGACTATTATACGGACTCCGGCGACGCCTCCGTCACCGATCCCACCGAGCAGACATCGCAGCGCAGAAGAACTCGCCGCGATCGCGCTTCTGAATGGCGTCAACATCGACATGAAGCATCCGCCGACGGCTTCCTGCAGCCGCCGCTAAAGAAACAAGCACGGCCCCAGCGCGTCGTCGTTGCCAGAGAACTTGATGTGTCAAACCGCTATCAACCTCTCCAGGGGGAGGGAGCGACGCTTCATGAAGCCGCGTCGTCACTAGCGGAACAGCAGCAGCGCCGAGCAGCGGCACAACAACGAGCGGGAGAAGAGGCCCCACCCCCCATGGACGACCAACAGCCGTCATCGCAGGACCGCTCACAGGCTCCGACATCGGCCCCGCATAGGAGGGTGCCACCTATTGTCCTCCGCTTCAAGGAATCCTACAAGAAGCTGCATACATGGCTGAAGACTCACTGCAAGCAGCCATTCACAGTGAAGCAGGCAGGCGACGACACACTGAAACTACAATTGTCGTCAACAGAAGACTACACCATCACGGTCGACGAACTCGGAAGATCAGGCATCGCAATGTATACCTTCCCGGCGGTTCGCCCTCCGGTCATCAAGACGCTTGTCAAGGGCATTCCAATGTCCTTGACGCATGAAGACGTCAAGGAAGAGCTGCGCGACCTGGGTTTCGCCGCCTCCCTCGTCGAACATCATCGAATGCCTGGGACGAATCAGCACACAGGACATCGTATCATCATCTTACCTGATATCCCGGCGCATCGAGATATTTTCCAGCTTGACCGCTTTTATGACTTGTCCATCACCGTTGAAAGATTACGGAAGTCGCGCGGCCCTGTACAGTGTTACAGGTGCCAAGGATTTCGTCATGTCGCACGTCTGTGTACCATGGACTGGGTCTGCGTAAAATGCGGCGGCCCACATGACAGTCGGACATGCACCAAGGCCAAGGAACAGCCTCCTCAATGTGGACTTTGCGGCGGACCTCATCCCGCCAACTTTCGATCCTGCCCCAAACATAAGGAGGCGAGTCGACGGCAACGTGGCCTGCCTCCTGTTCCACCGAGGAGGACCACTGCTACGGGACGACGCCGCCAACAGCCACCGCCGCCGCCACCGCCTGTACAGCCCAGCCGCGCTCAAGCTTGGCCCACACTAATGGACCGTCGGGCGGCCAAGATACGTGCCGATCTCACGGTTGCAGACGCTCTCAAGAAGTCGCTACAGCAAGATGTCACTCCAGCAGCACCTGCCCGTCCGGCAGCGCCACAACGCCGATGTGACCCGGCACCTCCAGCGGCTTCCCCGCCTCTCCAGCCAGATCTGCAAGGCGTCTTCGCACTCCTCACACAAATTACTGCCTCTCTTGCTGAAGTCTCCAAAACCATGTCGCAACTTCCAGCCACCGTCGCCGCCGCCGTTGAAGCGACCATCAGCCGCGCCTTCCAGGCCCAAAGAGATGCTGCACCTACTAGACATGAGTAGAGCACTTCACCTCGAAGACTTACGCATTGTGGCATTCAACGCCAACAATCTCACGCATGATGTGCCGGAATTACACCAATTTCTTGTGGACAACAACGTGGACATCTGTATGCTTTCCGAGACGTTCCTCAAGCCTGGAATTCGCAGCAACATTGCGAATTATTGCTGCTACCGCAATGACCGACTGACGCATGGAGGCGGCACAGCAATATACATACGACGAACCATCCGACATCATGAAATTCAGCCACCTGCTACTAGGACTTTTGAAACGACTGCGGTTGTTGTGGAAACCAGAACCGGACCAGTGACGTTTATAGCAGCCTACCGCAGCCCACGCCGACTCCTGGACCTCGACGACGCCCGACTCCTGCTACGAACACCTGGCAAACTATTCATCGCGGGCGATCTGAATTGTAAACATGCCGCCTGGAACTCTCAGGTCACCAATATGAGTGGACGTCTTCTTCTCCAGGCTGTGGAAGAAGCGCAGGCCTATGTTTGCGGCCCTGACGAGCCAACATGCTACCCATCTCGCGGCAGACCTGACGTTATTGACGTGGCCATAACCAAGGGCATCCCGCAATTTATGAATGCGGAAACCCTCAATGCGCTTAATTCCGACCACCTGCCAGTACTGTTTGACTTGCACGTCGCTCCGGACCAATATGCCGGCCGTCTCAACTTGAAACACACAAACTGGGAGCATTTTCGCGAGTGTGTTACCTTCTCCATTGACGTCATCAATGCAGATGAAGAGGTCTCTGAAGAATCCGTGGGGACGCTCACCACCGCTATTACCGATGCCTTGGAGCTGGCTACACCACCACCCAAGCCTCCGCAACTCTCGCCGCCTGGACTGCCACAGCACATCTTAGACAGCATCAGGACACGGAACAGGCTCTGCAGGGAGTGGCGCCTAACTCGAAATGTCGACCTCAAGAAGCGGATTAATCAGCTACGCCGCGATATTAAGGCTGCCATCATTGCTCACAAGAACCAGCAGTGGGCCGCCAAACTTCGATCGTTCACGCCCGACCCCGCTAACTGGCAGGCCATCCGTTTCTTCACTAACCGTCGGACGCGCATCCCGCCGCTCGAGACTGCAGATCGAACTGCCTATCGTCCCACAGACAAGGCAAACCTGCTGGCTGACTCATTCGAAGTCAACTTTCGTCCGCTGAATGAGGGAGTGGACCCCCAGCGTGTCAATAACATCGATCAAGAGGCGGAAGCGCTGCTGCAAGAAGATGCAGATGACGACGGTGGCGACCCCATTCCACCTGTTACCCCCGCAGAAGTGCAACGTGGGATTCGAGCACTCCCATCGAACAAGGCTCCAGGATCTGACGACATAACTGGGCGGGTCCTAAAACAGTTACCCTGGACTGCAATAGTGCGGCTAGCCACTATTTTTAACTGGATACTCACCACTGCGACCTACCCAGCGGCGTGGAAGCACTCTGTTGTGGTACCTGTACCGAAACCCGGCAAAAACCGACGCCTCCCGACGAGTTATCGCCCGATAAGCCTGTTGCCACACGTCAGTAAACTGTTTGAGCGGCTTCTTCTACAACGACTTCAAAACATCATCTCTCTCCGCAACATCTTACCCAATGAACAGTTTGGTTTTCGGAAAGGACATTCTACCAGTCACCAAATCATCCGAGTCGTCAACGACATCACAACCGCATTCAATAGGAAGGAGTTTTGTGGAGCAGTTCTCCTGGACATTACGAAAGCTTTTGACAGCGTGTGGCATCAGGGGCTCATATGGAAACTTAACTCGCTCGGACTTCCACGAGCCTACGTCAAGCTGGTTGCCTCATACCTTCAACATCGCACATTTGCAGTTCGAGTGGACGACGCACTCTCCACGGCACGGCCGATCTGCGCGGGAGTGCCCCAAGGATCGGTCCTTGGACCGGTGCTCTACACCCTGTATACGTCTGATCTCCCCACACCACCGAGGGTCGAGAAAGCTATATACGCGGATGATACGATGCTGTTCACACGAAGCCGATGGCGCGACGTGATGAGGCCACGTCTTCAGAGTGCCTGCGACTTGTTGGAAGAATGGGCAACGAAATGGCGCATCCGATTCAATCCTGCCAAGACGCAAACGATCGTCTTCACGAAGCGACGAACCATGCCAACCCGACGACTACGACTGTACAATACGGAACTGGAGTGGCAAAACACAGTGCGCTACCTCGGGGTGATCCTCGATAAGAAACTAACATGGAAACCGCACGTGGAAGACATCCGAAACAAAGTATCACAGCGCATGGGAGCGCTGTATCCTATAATCAACGAGGGCTCCGATCTCTCCGTCGAAAATGGCCTGTTAATTTATCGTATGTACATTCGCCCCCTCATCGACTACGCGTGCGAAGCTTGGGGCAATGCAGCGAGGACTCATCTACAGAGGCTCCAATCCCTTCAGAATAAAATACTTCGGCGGGTATTCCACGTACACCCGCAATTTCCGCACAAATACCTACACGAAGCAGCTGAAGAACCAGAGGTGCTCCAGCGTCACCAGGAGATAGCGAGACGTTTCTACGAGAAAGCAACGATGTCCACTAACCCCCTCATCAGAAACTTGGGGGAAGAAGAACCTGATCCACACGACAGATACCGACGGCCGATCGCACTGCTCGCGAGATAATGCAGCAGTGCCCTTAAAAGTAAATTAGCTCCCAACCAAATCATGCACACACCCCGTGTCCGCACACACACAAGCCACACTGCAAATAAAGATGAACAAATTTACCACAACCCTCTCAAGCTGTAGGAAATGCCGAAAGGTAAAACCTACGCCAGACAGTTAGAAGATAACCTCAAGAAGCGGGCGGAGCGCTTGCTACCGCCCAACGTCCGACAGCCTGTGCGGACCAGCCCCAAACCTGCGCCGCAACCACCCGCGCCATTCAAACCACCGAGGATGGGGCTACACACGGCCACACCACAGTCGCCAACCAGTCGCCACGGCAGCGCCGCAAACCACGGCCAAACTGCAGCTACCGCGCGCTACAGCCTGGCTCGGCCCGCCGAGAATCGCCGCCCCCGCCCAAATGCCGCCCCCACAGCCCCAGCCGACGACCCGCCACAATGGCCAAACCTTCGGCAAAACTGGCGCACCGTCGCCGCGCCAGCCCGGCCAGCGCGGCCGCCGCCACAGCCACACAAGCGGAGGCGTGCGGCGATGACGGCCGTGCAAACGCACCTCCGCCGCCCCATCGCCCTCCCACCGTTTCCCGATCGGCCCGCGGCCGTCGGGCCACCTCGCCCGCCAACATTCGCGCCCGTTTCTCACAAAATTGCCCGCCGCAAAACAAAAACGAGCGCCGCCTGCGCAACATGGCCACCGGCCAACCGAGGCGCCGCCGCCCCTCGCCGCTTTAAGCGACGGTGGCTAACCGCCATCCGCAACTACAGACGCACCGAATCTGCCTTCAAAAGCACACACCGACAGCCGACCTCTAACATTTAGACTCCGCAAGCCACCCAACGGTGTGTGGCGGAGGGCACTTCACGTGCCACTGTCATTTACCTCCCTTCGCTGTTCCAGTCGCGTATGGTTTCGCGGGACGAACTGACAGTCTGCAAAAAAAAAACACCGCCTCCGTGCGCGCTCGAATCTCTCTAACCACATCCATTCGTGATCTCCTCGGGAGGTATACACGTAGGGGGGAAGCAATATATTCGATACCCCATCCAGAAACGCAATATCGCGAAACCTGGCGAGCAAGCTACACCGCGATGCAGAGCGCCTCTATTGCAGGGTCTGCCGCTTGGGTTTGTTAAACATCTCCGTAACGCTATCACGGTTACCAAATGACCCTGCGACGAAACGTTGGATCGTCTCCGGTCGCCTCCGTCAACGCGACCTGGTACGGATCCCACACTGATGGGCAACACTCACGTATGGGTCGAACGAACGGGTGTTTTGTAAGCCACCTCCTCCTTTGTTGATGGACTACATTTGCTACGCATTCTCCCAATAAATCGCAACCTGGTACCCGCCTTACCACCAATTACTTTTTTTGTTTTTTTTTTTTTTTTTTTTTTTTTTTATATGATGATCATCCCACTCCCAATCACTCCGCACGCATACTCCCAGATATTTTACAGACGTAACTGCTACCAGTGTTTGTCCCGCTATCATCATATAATCAATCATACAATAAAGGGTCCTTCTTTCTTATATTATTCGCAATACATTACATTTGTCTATGTTAAGGGACAGTTGCCACTCCCTGCACCACGTGCCTATCCGCTGCAGATCGTCCTGCATTTTTCGCTGCAACTTCTCTGTATACTACAGCATCATCCGCGAAAAGACGCATGCAACGTCCGACACTATCTACTAGGTGTGTGAAGAGCAATGGGTCCCATAACACTCCCCTGTGGCACGCCAGAGGTTACTTTAACGTCTGTAGACGTCTCTCCATTGATAACAACATGCTGTGTTCTGTTTGCTACAATCTCTTCAGTCCAGCCACACAGTTGGTCCGACATTCTGCAGACTCTCTTACATTGTTTATCAGGCGACAGTGCGGAACTGTATCGAACGCCCTCCTTCCGGATGTCAACCAAAATGGCATCTACCTGGGAGCCTGTATCTAATATTTTCTGGGTCCCATGAACAAATAAAGCGCGTTGGGTCTCACACGATCGCTGTTTCCGGAATCCGTGTTGATTCCTACATAGTAGACACTGGGTTTCCAAAAAACGACATGCTACTACTCGAGCATAAAACATGTTCTCAAATTCTACAACCGACCGACGTCACAGATATAGGGCCTATAGTTTTGCGCATCTGCTCGACGACCCTTCTTCAAGCCCGGGACTACCTGTGCTCTTTTCCAATCATTTGGAACCCTCCGTTCCTCTAGAGACTTGCGGTACACGGCTGTTAGGAGGTTCTGTCGCGTACTCTGTGTAGAATCGAATTGGTATCCCGTCAGGTCCAGTGGACTTTCCTCTGTTGAGTGATTCCAGTTGCTTTTCTATTCCTCCTTGGACACTTATTTCGATGTCAGCCACTTTTTCGTTTGTGCGAGAAGGAACTGCAGTGCGGTCGTCCTCCGTGAAACAGCTTTGGAAACAGGTGTTTAGTATTTCACAGCTTTTTACGCGTGTCATCCTCTGTTTCAATGCCATCATCATCCCGGAGTGTCTGGATATGCCGTTTCGAGCCGCTTACTACTGATTCAACGTACGACCACAACGTCCCAGGATTTGATTTGATTTGATTTGATTTCCTGTCACGTCGGTACATGGAATTTTACTTTCGCATTCACCGGACGCTTCACGCATAGCCCTCCTTACGCTAACTTTGGACATCGTTTAGCGTCTGTTTGTCTGAGAGGTTTTGGCTGCGTTTCAACTTTGAGTGAGGCTCTCTTTGCTTTCGCTATAGTTTCCTAAACTTTGGTTGTTGTACCGCGGTGGGTTTTTCCCATCCCTCACAGTTTTACTCGGCACGTACCTGTCTAAGACGCATTTTACGATTGCCTTGCACTTTCTCCATACACACTCAACATTGTCGGTGTCGGAGCAGACATTTGCGTTTTCATCTGTCTGGTAGTCTCAAATCTGCCTTCTATTACTCTTGCTAAACAGATAAACCTTCCTCCCTTTTTTTTTTTTTTTTTTTGTATATTCCTATTAACGTCCATATTCAGCGATGCTGCAACGGCCTCTTGATCACTGGGTCCCTGTTCTGCACATACAGAGTCGACAAGTTCGGGGTCTGTTTGTCATCGGTAGGTCCACGATGTTATCTCCACGAGTCGGTTCTCTCTCTGTTTAATTGCTCGCGGTAATTTTCGTTCGGATAGTGCACTCAGTATAATGTCACTCGATGCTCTGTCCCTACCACCCGTCCTGAACATCTGGCACATTGAAATCTCCACCTAAGACTGTAACACGCTGGGGAAAGGAAAATGTATGTCCACATTTTCTCTCACGTGTTCGGCCACTAATGCTGCTGCGTCGCGAGGTCGGTAAAAGGAGCCAATTATTAACCTAGCTCGGCTGTTGAGTGTACCCTCCACCCACAATAGTTCACAGGAACCGTCCACCACTTCTACTTCACTACACAGGATAAACTACTACTACTAACAGCGACGAACCACTCCACCACCGGTTGCATGCACGCTATCCTTTCTAAAGCACCGTCTGTACCTATAACGATTGCAGCTTCGGTGCTTTCTATCAGCGCTTGACGTTCCGGTACTTCGACAGTTGACAATTACAATACCGATTGCCGCTTGGTCCCCGCATGTCCTGACCTTGCCCCGCGCCCGTTGAGGCTGTTGCCCTTTCCGTACTTGCCCAAGGGCCATCCAACCTAAACAGAACCGCCCAGCCCACGCCACACAACCCCTGCTACCCGTGTAGCCGCTTGTTGCGTATAGTGGACTCCACCTAAGACTATAACATGCCCTAAGGCATTCGCGGTGTACACCACCCTAAGGTGAGGTTAGGTTAGGTGGACGTGGGTTAGGTTAAGGGTTACAGTTAGGTTAGGCGTCAAAGTTAGGTTAAGCGTTCGGACGTGAGGCGTCAGGTGGCCGCACCTACCTTACGGCCGGACATCTTAGGTTAGAGGTTAGGTTAGGTTAAGGCGCCGAGAGGTCCGCGGTCAGGTTACGTTCACCTTCGGGCGCCACACGTAGGTTTCAAAGGTGTGTCGGTCGGTCGTCGGCAAGCCGCAAAAACTACAGACGACGTCGACCAAACCGCCGCAAGACCGAGCAGGAGGCAGATATACCGGCCGGCCGGCCGGCCCCACACACACACAACACAACACAAAATTAAAAACACCACCCACCGGCCAAACGGCACAAAAAACAAAAAAAACAAAAAACCACAAACCCGAGCACCACGTCGACCAGAGGCAACCCGCCGCTCACGCGACATGGCTGGCAACTAAGGGGCAAACTGCAACGGCGCTTTCCGCACCGGGCCGGATGCACGTACGACAACACCGCTACCCGTACGCAGGCCTCCCATTGCACACAGCCGCTCTGTGTTTGAACATCATCAATGGCGCGCCCGCGCCTCGTCGCGGTCGCAGCCATAACGCCGCCACTTTTGCACCAACACATTCACGCACGGCAAAACAGCTCGCCGACACAGCACAGCCGACAAACAAAAACAACCCGCGAGACGGGGGCGACAACGACAACGACAACGACAACGACAACGACAACGACAACAGCAAACAACTCGCACCAAGCGTCCAACAGGTAACAAACGGACAAGCACAGCCACTGCTAACGGCCACGACGCCCCAGCGGCACACTGCTCCTTTCCCGCCACACTCGATTCACAACGCACGCACGCGACCCCGTCAACGACACCGACACGACACACGACGGGCTCCCTTCCCGCAACCTACACCTTTCCGCCACTACGCACAGCTCCACCCGACGCGCCCGTCGCAACGACACTACTGCACGCACTATCCACCCGCCTCCTCCTCTCCCCCCCCCCCTTCCCGTACACAACAACACGGCCAAAAACAACACTCACGACCCAAACATAATAACGACATGGCACGTGCATCGGCGCACACCCCAACCAGTCACCGTCGACAACCACACGCAAGGCACGAAACCGGCGTCCTTCCACGTTGCCATCAAAGCTGCACAAACAACCACAGGAGGAACCACCAACAACGGGCCGGCCCGCCGGCCCGCCCCAATATTCTCCCACCCTCACCTCACGCCGCAACCACCAAACGCACATTCCCGCTCGCTACCACACACCTCTCGGCGGCCGCTTCGCAAAAACATGACGTGACGTGACGTGACGTGACATCATCACATCACGGGCTACGCACGCACACCGACCCACTTTCCTGCCCTTCGCCCTCTTCTTTCCGACGCCTGCCTTCGGCCGAGCACACGTACGTGGCACAACGCCCAACACAGTCACACACAGTCGACAGGCGCACGCCCAGGCACGCAACGACGCAGCGCAGCAAAGGCGCCCGCAACACATACCTCCTCTCTCTTCTCGCCGCCGACCGCCCGCCAGCCAGCCAGCCAGCCACTCGCAATGTGCACTGCCAACCAGCCACACGTCCACCGCGCCGCCTCCGACCACCCGCCAGGGGGGCGCTCACGTCCGCGACAACAGCGCGGCCCGCCGCCGGGCGGGCCCAGCCGAACCCAGCCCAGCCGGCGCGCGCTGCTCTGCACTCGGCGCGCCACACATCCTGCTGCAGACCGGGCTCGTCTCTCTGTACGCGTCTGCCCGCATCTCGTCTTCCTGCGCATCAACACAACGAGGCCGCGTGAGCAAACCCCCCCGTCACAACGCCACATCACACACTGCCTTGTCTACCGCCTAAATGCACTCACCAGCCATCCGCTTCGTCTTCGTCTTGTTTACTCGTTGTTGTTGCAGCGGCGCACACAGCCCCGGCCGGCCGCATCCGAGGGTGGCCCGCCGCCAGCGTCTCCTCCTTGGGCACAGGTGCGGTGCGGTGCCGTGCCGTGCCGTGGCCGCCCATCCATCCAACCGCACGCATTTTGCTGGCCGCCTCTGCTGCAGAAGAAGACAAAAAAAAAAACGAAACGTACAAACATACACGCACCCACAGCGTGGCCACACACGGACGGGACCGACAGGCTCCAAGGCGACCAAAGGATAAAAACAAAATAAAACACTAAAAGACGCAAGCAAGCACCAAGCAAGCTGTCGCCTCGCGCCTCTGTCCTTCCGCCCCCGCCATTCTCTCCCACCACATGCCCACAAACACCACCGCCTCCCCCTCCCCGCACCTCCACATTCGCCCCCTCCATTTTGTTCCTTTCTCGTTCTTCCCTTCTGTGTGTCTGCGTGCGTGCGCGGGCGGCGCCTCTCAACATCCGCCGGCCGTCCGTCCCGTTTTCGCCGTACCACACACGCCACCGCCTCGCCTCCTCCCCGTCCACCACCGCCGCCCCTGTCCGCCCCGCACAACACCATACACCGCTGCTTGTCCTGGCCGTTGCCACCAAAGGCGCCAGCCGCAAACCGCGCCAACGCCGCAGCGCGCGTGCCTCCTTCCTTCTTGCTTCCTTCTCCGTGCCGACGCGGCCTCTATTCCCGCACCCATTCGGCCGACGACACAGCCGTTGGGCTCCGCACTGCGCGTACCGGCGTTACGCACGCACACCCACCCCCCTCGCGAACGCACGACTCATTCATTGTCTTTGTTGTTTCTCCTCTTTCTTAACGTCTTTGTTTGTTGTTTGTTTTCTTTTTTTTTTTCGTTTTTCCCCACCGCCACATGTGACACAATGCCTCCCTCCACCTTTCGTTCGTGGTTGCTTGCTTTGTTTCTCTTTCTCATTGGTACACGTCCGACGCGCTCCATTTCCACCACACCACGGCCATCGGCCTCCTCAACGGGCAGGCGCAGTGTGCCATTCTCCGGCGCACAAGCACACCGCGCGGTACTGGCGCGGCTCGCCACGCCACGCCACGCCACGCCACGCCACGCCACCGGTGCGCAGCAGCACATGTGATGTCTCGCAACACGACACGCGGTGCGCACACCCCGACCACGCGGCTCTAAAGGCATGGCACCGGCGACATGCGCCGCCCCAGCCACGCATCCGTCGTCTCAAGTTGTTCACTGCCAGCCGCGTCTGAGGCTACAACCGCACCACCACATCAACGGTCCCCCTCCCGGCAACACATTTGTTGCACAAACAAACACAACCGCCGAGCGCAGCGCGAACCACCCACACGCGCCCTCCGCGTCTCCTTTCTCTCCTTTCGCCCCCTCCCATCTCCCGAATATGCCAGCAGCGCAGCGTTACGCGTGCCCCTCACCCGTCCACACTACCGCGAAACGAGCACGCCTTCCGGGCCACATGCAAGGGCACGCCCACCACCAAATACTGCCGTATTCACGGACGCAGTTCGCAACACGCAACGCACTCTCCACCTACCTTCTTTCTCTCGTCCCTTCTCTTTAAAAACAAAACAAACACACAAACCAACCAACCACGGCTAACACACTTTTTCGCGACACCTTTGACTGCGTTATCTTGACCGTGACGGCAGCTATCGACCATCCATTCCCCACTACACACACACACACACACATCATTCGCTACACCGCACACGAAACGGCAAAGGGCAAGGCACTCTCTCATAGATTCTTCCTCCGAGCCATATCGGGCGAACGTTGCATCCGGGAAGGCAATGCAATTCAGCCGTCACTTGCAGCCGCGCCGTAAACGCATTTCAGTGCGGCTGCAATGCACGGGAACGTTCCGTTGCTCTAGACGGCGCCTCTCCGTTTTTCCCCTGTTTCGTTTTCCGGTGATTGCTTCCCCTTCTTCTCTTTCTTCGTTTCGTTTTATTATTTTCGTTCCCCTCCTCCACCATTGTTTCCGTCCCCACAGTTTTTTTTTGCTCATTCCACACGTTCTGCCCAGACAAGACATGACATTCGACCGATCACAGCCAGCCTTTCGTCGCCGTTCGCAGCGCCGACGGTGCCACAGTGAGACGGGTGTTCGGACCGACACGTTGCCGTGATGCCGATAGACAGCTACTCAGAGCCGCCGGATCGGATCACATCACCGACAAACCGGCCATTTCACCGGGGGACACACAGACAACCGCGTGTACGCCCATAACAACAAACAACGACCGTCGTCGTCTACCGTCACTGAACCGAACACACGTGCACCTTGAATGACGACACCGGCGTGCGTGCGTGCGCACAACAATCAATCATTCAATCAACTGCAGAAACGGCTATCAAAATCAAGGGCCAAATAAATGGGTACACCACCGTGCGTGTCGCCTACCCCACCCGCCCGTACAATTCTTGCGTCTTCCTAATGACTAGTAAAGACACGTCCATTTGTTTTAAAACGTCACCAACACACCTCCACGCCGTACAGCAAAGGGAATAGTAGACGGCAACACAACATTTCACCCTCGCCATCATGTATGTATGTATGTATGTATGTATGTATGTATGTATGATGTGACAAACAAACAAACCCGCAGACGGCCCTAACGGTGACATCCAACAATCGCGAGGGGTTTCAATTGCAGTCACGTGACTAACCGGGCAGACAGAGACAAAGAAAGGAAAGGAAAGGAAATCAGCGACACAGACAACACCTCCTGTCTATGTGTCGACAAACAAACAACCAACCAACCACGCCAAGACTCGCGAGCACGCATAACCACATTCGAGACCACCACCACCACCACCACCACCACCAGCTGCTTCGCAACCAACCAAACCGGGTAGCTAGCTATGCGCCGCCTCACACAAACAACAATTCCGCTCTTCCCGCAAAGGCAATTTGGTGGCCCTGAAAAGGGCCGTTTTTTGCCGCTCTCGCAACGGAGGGGAGCTCCCTAGAGCCTTAACCCCCTCACTTGGAGCTCGTGTACTTGGTCACCGCCTTCGTGCCCTCGCTCACGGCGTGCTTGGCCAGCTCGCCAGGCAGCAAGAGCCGCACAGCCGTCTGGATCTCGCGGGACGTGATGGTCGAGCGCTTGTTGTAGTGCGCCAGGCGAGACGCCTCGGCCGCAATGCGCTCGAAAATGTCGTTCACGAAGCTGTTCATGATGCTCATCGCCTTCGACGAGATGCCCGTGTCGGGGTGCACCTGCTTCAGCACCTTGTAGATGTAGATGGCATAGCTCTCCTTCCTCTTGCGCTTCTTCTTCTTGTCGCCCTTCGAAATGTTCTTCTGCGCCTTGCCAGCCTTCTTGGCGGCCTTCCCGCTAGTCTTGGGCGGCATCTCGAACGTACAACAGCAAGCAGCAAGCGCTCCCCTCTAGTCAGCGTCTCCCCACACAGTGGCACCCGCCGCTACCGCAACACCGCACCTTTACCAGCTCGCCCTGTTGCGGCCGCCGACCAATGGGGCGCGCGCGCAACCGGCCGCCGCACCCGAGCCCATAAAGGGACCCCCACCCTAGTCCCGCCGCCACGCCCTCCAATCAGCAGCAATGAACCTCATCCCGCTCCTCCTCCAAGCAACGGCCCTAGCAGCTGCAAACCCCGCCCCCTACTTGAGATCACTGTCAACCCTCCCCAGCAAACTCCATCCTACTCGCAAATTGTATCCTCCCCAACTCGTCCCTCAACCACACCTCCTCCCTCCCCCCACAGGGCAACCCCTCCCACCACCCCAACCACGGCCTTCAGCCACAACCTACCTCCCAATGACGCCCCACACAAACTAGAACTACACAACCTGTCTCCAGGTGTCACGCAGAAATCGCTCCACACTGAACTCAAGCAATTCACTTTCACGGCGATATCCAACCTATACATCAGGCGAGACGGAATCGCCGTGATTGAATCGCGAGAGCCAGATCTGAAGCGTCTCATAGAGACCAAGCTGTTCCCCAACTGCCACCCCAGGGCCTCCTGCAAGCTCATACTGAGCAAAAGAGACCCGATCCCATCTCGTCCCCCACGCCTCCCGTCCTACTCGGTGGTAATCACCAAAGTAGAGATGGATACCACAATTGAGGACGTGAAAGAAGGCCTGTCCGAACAAAACCACGTGTTCCACAACGTGATCAGGGTGAGATCACAAAAAACAGGCAAGCTAACCGACCTGGTCAGGGTATTCTCCACGGACAAGGACTCGCAAGACAGGCTCCTGAAAAACGGCTTCCGCCTGTTTAGCAAGTTTCACCGAGTCGAACCCTCCCGCTCCCTAACCGCACTACCAAAAACCTGTCTGAAGTGCTTCAGCTACGAACATACGGTCGAAGACTGTAAGGACGTGCTGAAGTGCTCGAAGTGCGCTGACAACCACCCAATAAAAGACTGTCCAAACAAAGAACCCAGATGCGCGAACTGCGGAGGGGACCACCCTTCTCTAGCTAAAATATGCCCCCTATTCCCCAAGGCCCCTCTTGCTCCTGAAAAAATACAAGAGGTACGCTGCACTGACCCCCCAGCCCAGCTCTGTGACACTGTTGCCCCCACCCAACAATTCGTGCTCGTTGAGGACTACATCAGGGCAACCGCAATAGTTCTGATGAATGTCATTCCGGACAGGCGCGAACAAATAGGAAAAGCCATGGCGGAGGTATCAAAATCCTTCTTCAATCGCAGATTAACAATCCTCGCGCACGGCCCGCACAGGCGGTTCGCAATCGAGGCAGAATCTTGCGCCCCTCCGATCCAGCCAACTATCCTTCTCCCGACCATCAATCCTGATAACGATCCCCCATCCCTAACCCCCCAAGCACCCCTCCAACCAACCACACAACACTCGCAAGATGGAAGTGCGGCCTAATGAAATTAAAACTACCATCGCTTTCCTAAATGTAAATGGCTTCAACAGAAAACAGCCACTAGTGGAGCGACTAGTTAACACAAACGGCATATGCCTCATAGGCCTCGCCGAGGTTCGCGCCGGTCCCAACCCCCTCCAACTCGCCAGAATGACTCAGCATAGAACACTACAAGCGCGAGCAAACAGAGGAGGAGTAGCGGTCTTCCACAGCGCCGATTTCCCCGCTGTTAGAGTCGACCCACCACCCCACCTAGCCAACCTCGACCTCATTATACTGAGGGCAAACAGCCCCTACCTGGGACGCCTGCTAATCGCAACAGTATACGTCTCCCCCCAAGACCCCTTCCCTACAGAACTGGTTACCTACCTGGTATCCAAAGGTGAATTCATCTTAATGGGGGACTTCAATGCGCGCCACACGTCCTTTGGAGACTCAGCCACCAACACCAGGGGCGTCTCACTCCTAAATCTTTTGGACAGCCTCCCTATCATCCGCCTCAACAATTCTGCCCCAACCTTAATAAACTCCCGTGGATACTCAATCCCCGACCACATCCTCTGCTCTGTAAAAATTGCCAACCGCTGCTCAGACTGTACCATTGGCGACAGTGTGGGCAGCGACCACCTCCCGGTGTTATTCAACACAACCGCCTTCAGTTCCTCCAAACCTCCCACAGCGACAAAAACTATAAGAGCTGAAAACAAGGCAAACTGGTCAAAATTTGCAGCAATCCTTGAAAACGAACTCCCACAATCGCCAATTTCGGACGAACCAGAACTGAACACCCATAACACTAAAATTATCGAGGCATTCAACAAAGCTTACCGCGACAGCGTCCCCCTCATCACCATCAAAGAAGGATCCATTAAAATTCCCCCCCATATCCTCAACATCATCAGGGAAAAGAGACGCACTTACAGACAGTTCAAACAGACTCTCGACCCCGCCCTAAAGCGGGAATGGAACCGTCTAAGTAGGCAAGCCAGAAATGCTTTACAGCGCTGGCGAGCCGAAATATGGGCAGAAAAATGCAGCGCTCTGAACCCTAAAGAACCTCGTAAATTCTGGCGATCCTTCAGGGACATAACTGGTACAAGTCACGCTCCCTCAAGCCCTGCACTTGTGCTGGAAGATACTATTATATCGGACAATCCAGGGAAAGCACAAGTATTCCGCGACTCCTTGGCGCTAGTGCACTCGTACCCTGAAGACACACTATTTGACCATCACCACGCGACAAACATAAACAATCTCGCAATCAACCTAGCCGAATCCCCAATCGCACCCACCAAAGACCAGTCAGATCTCACCCAGCCCATCAGCGACATGGAGATAACGGCAGCCATCAAAATAGGGAAGAATGGAGCACCAGGGCTAGACGGCATCACGCTGCGGCAAGTCAAAAACGCACCTGTGCTCCCCCTCCTCTCGTCCCTATCTATCCTATTCAACGCTGCCCTCTCCCTAGGAACAGTGCCTCAACAATGGAAACACGCCAAAATTACAATGATCCACAAATCAGGCAAACCACTCAATCGACCAGACTCATACCGGCCAATCTCCGTTCTCCCGGTCCTAGGCAAGCTCTTTGAACTCATCATAAACGCAAGAATAACAAAATTCGCAGACATACACAACGTAATACCCATGGAACAGGCAGGCTTCCGTCGGAATCACTCCACAACTGACTGTATAGTCAGAATTACGGACCACATAGCTGAAGCCCTAAACAGAAGCGAGTGCACTCTGGCACTGTTCCTAGACATCGAGAGGGCATTTGACAAGGTGTGGCACAGGGGACTGATATACAAACTTTGGGCTCAGGGATTCCCACCCCTGATCTGTAAATTAATCCGCAACATCCTCTCCAACCGGCAGGGCCAGGTAACAGTAGGAGGAACTCTATCTACCCCCTTCACCCCCGAGGCCGGTGTGGCACAAGGAGCGGTACTCTCCCCTACCCTATACAAACTATTCACCGCCGATATACCGAAACCTGAAACTTGGTGCGAAGGCCTCGCCCTCTATGCCGACGATACCGCTTACTGGTGCTCCGGTACGTCAACAGCAAGCGTACAAACCCTAGCTAAAGACTACATCAGCAAACTCGAAAGATGGATGTGCAAGTGGCGAATAAAACCGAACCCAGCCAAAAGCCAGCTAATCCTCTTCCGTCATAGGCATCTCTGCCAAAAACGTAACCAGATCCCAGACTCCCTAAAGTTAACCCTATGGAACAAAGAAATTTACCCGAAAAACACAGCCCAATATCTAGGTATCACACTGGACTACACTCTAAGTTGGCAACCTCACACTTCCCGCATCATTGATAAAGCTCGCACCCGTATGAACTTAATAAAACTCATAAAAGGGAGATTCTACGGTGCCCCCTCCTGGGTTTCAGTCCATACGTATAGCTGCTTTGTCAGACCCGTACTCGAGTACGCGGCAATTACATGGCTGAACTCAGCAGCGCAAACCAACAGGATACAGGCACACGACAGACGTAATCTCCGCATCGCCGGACGACTAAATCCAAACACCTCCTCCACTGACATTCACACCATTACGAACACTATCCCAATCCCAGATAGATGCCGCTTCCAAATTGCTAACTACGGATCGCAAAGACTTATAACTGATGGACCTATAAAAGACATCCTAACAAATAAACACTGGAAATTTAGGTACCCCCACTTCCAATACCCACTCCCAGCATACACAATAGCCAAATGTATACAAGAATTCATACCAGAGCACATCACACCAGTCCTACACCTCATACACGAAATAGAAGACTAAGACATCACAGACTCGGAAAAGGAAAAAGACAATACTACTCCAACCAGAAGGAGCACCAAATAGACAAGATCACGTAGAATAAGACAAGTAAACTAGGATAGGTTAAGAGAACTGGACCATAGGCTATAGAAAGAACACCAAATGGACAAAATTACATAGAATAAGACAAGTAGACTAGGATAGGGTAAGAGAACTGGACCATGAGCTATAGAAAGAACTCAAAAATTTGAATTACGATAGCAAACTAGATTAGGAAAACAGATTAAGAACACAACTCACTAGAATAGAAGATAATGTATCACATAGATGAATATTCGTTCCGCCCTAGCTGAGGTTTTGGTGGTTTTCCTCAAGCTGTAAGGCAAATGCCAGGGCGAGCATTCCCACCAAAAAAGAAATTAAAATAATGTAATGAATATTCAGAAAAGAAAGAATCCTTCCAATATGAATCGGAATGAACCCAAACAAAAGGAAAAAACAATCCCCATTGAAGAAATAAACAGTGACAAAACAGCATCACATTCCTACCCCCATGGCTGAAAAGCGGATTATATCGCGCATCAACAGCCACACGTTCTCCATCCCAGAGACGTGGAAAAAAAAAAAAAAAAAAAAAAAAAAAAAAAAAAAAAAAACTCCGCTGCTCGACTCGCTGCGGCTCGCACCGTTACGTTACGTGTTTCAACTAGCCAAACGCCATGTCCGGACGCGGAAAGGGAGGCAAAGTCAAGGGCAAGTCAAAGTCCCGCTCAAGCAGGGCTGGGCTCCAGTTCCCGGTCGGCAGAATCCACCGCCTCCTGCGCAAGGGAAACTACGCCGAGCGCGTCGGCGCCGGGGCGCCCGTCTACCTCGCCGCCGTCATGGAGTACCTCGCGGCTGAGGTGCTCGAGCTGGCCGGAAACGCGGCCCGCGACAACAAGAAGACGCGCATCATCCCGCGCCACCTGCAGCTCGCCATCCGCAACGACGAGGAGCTCAACAAGCTCTTGTCGGGCGTCACCATCGCACAGGGTGGTGTCCTGCCCAACATCCAGGCCGTCCTGCTGCCAAAGAAGACCGAGAAGAAGGCCTAAACAGAGAGCGCGGAGCTGCGCTTGCGTGCTCCCTGCACGCAAACGCGCCTGCCTTTGCCTTGCCGGCTCGGCTCACAACAATCGGCCCTTTTCAGGGCCACCACACAAACCTACGTCCAAAGCAAAGTTTCCGTCGTCCGTGCTCGCCGCACTTTACACAACACGTCCACATACATACATTGCACAGCCAGCGCCGGCGCACGTCCGCCATCTTGTCCACAGCCCGTGTGGCCGAACGCGCACACATTTTGTCGTTTCTCTCTTTTTGTCTTTTTCCTGTTTCTGCACCCCTCCGCGCACGCACAGAGTCGCGTTCCAAACGACAACGACATCAATACACCGATAATGTGATGATCATTGTTAGCATTCTAATGTTTCAATTAAAGGGGCGCGCGTGGCACACACAGCGCGTAAACGGTCCGACGACGACACGCCGGCCGCCGCGCGCTCCAAACGCACAGGCACAGGACAAAACCAAACAGCTGATCCGATCGATCGATCCGGCCGGCCCGCCCGCCTATGCCCACGCCACAAACAAACAAACAACAAACCACGCACACACTGGACTCAGCCGCGCCCATCGCGTCAAACTCAAAAACTAACGCACGCGCAGCACAACAACAACAACAACAACAACACGCACAGGCAACACAGACTCTTTCGCACTTTTCAATCTCCGAACAGTGTGGTGGCCCTGAAAAGGGCCGTTTTCGTCTCTCCCACCAAGCACGGGCACGGCACGGCCGCGGGAAGGCCACAACGCAGCACAGCACACCGGCTGGCTGGCTGCCTGCCTGCCTAACCGCCGAAACCGTACAGGGTGCGCCCCTGCCTCTTCAGGGCGTACACCACGTCCATGGCCGTCACAGTCTTGCGCTTGGCGTGCTCAGTGTACGTCACCGCGTCGCGGATCACGTTCTCCAGGAACACCTTCAGCACTCCGCGGGTCTCCTCGTAGATCAGACCAGAGATGCGCTTCACGCCGCCCCTGCGAGCCAGGCGGCGGATGGCGGGCTTCGTGATGCCCTGGATGTTGTCGCGCAACACCTTGCGGTGCCGCTTGGCGCCACCCTTGCCCAGCCCCTTTCCTCCCTTGCCGCGGCCTGTCATTCTTCTTCCTTCCTCCTCCTCAAGCAAGCAAGCGAAAAAACACAAGCGCCAGCTCCTCACCCGGCGCTAGCGAGTCGGCTACGGTGCGAGCTCTCTGCCGCCGCCCCCCTATATAGACTCTGGCCCGCCCTCCCCCCACCACGCGCACCGAGGGCATATAAGCGCGGCGCGGGGCCGCGCGGGCCCGTTGTCAAGGCAGCACCGGACGCTTCGTGTACCGCACGCACCTCCACGCCGCTCTTCCGCTATGGCCCGCACAAAGCAAACGGCCCGCAAGTCCACCGGCGGAAAGGCGCCGCGCAAACAGCTCGCCACCAAGGCGGCGAGGAAGAGCGCGCCCGCCACCGGCGGCGTCAAGAAGCCCCACCGCTACAGGCCGGGCACCGTCGCCCTGCGGGAAATCAGGCGCTACCAGAAGAGCACAGAGCTGCTCATCCGCAAGCTGCCGTTCCAGCGCCTAGTGCGCGAGATCGCCCAGGACTTCAAGACCGACCTGCGCTTCCAGAGCTCCGCAGTCATGGCCCTGCAGGAGGCCAGCGAGGCCTACCTCGTCGGCCTCTTCGAAGACACCAACCTGTGCGCAATCCACGCCAAGCGCGTCACCATCATGCCCAAGGACATCCAGCTCGCGCGCCGCATCCGCGGCGAGCGCGCCTAGAAACCGCGCCGCGCACGCGCGCCCGCCCAACAAAAACGGCCCTTTTCAGGGCCACTAACATCTCTCCGTCGCGAGCAAAACTTTTGTCGGTCTTGCCGCCCCGCAAAACAAACAACCACCAATTCCCCTCCCGTCCACAGCCGCTCTCGCCAACAATCGACGTCATCCCATCCCTCACAATACACACACACACACAACAGCCGGACGACGTCACCAACACACCGCGGGTGGCTGGCCGCCGCCGTCTCCGAGGCGCGCGCACGCTACGCTACACTACACTACACTACACTACACTACAACGTCAACGCCACCGCGCCTTCCCAATTCCCGCCGGCCACTTCCACGTCTCACGTCCCCCCCCGCCGCTTTCAAAGAGAGAGAGAAGAGACAACACACACACACAAAAGACACGACATCCGCAAAGCAAGCAAACACACAAACAAACAAACAAACAAACAAGAGTCTCCAGAAACATACATGAGCAACCAAACGTCGGCCGCCGCAAAAAAAACAACAACAACAACAAAACAAAAAACAACAGAGACCAACAAACGGCCACAACCGCTCCGCTACCGCGCGCCGCCGCCTACCGCCACCGGCACCACAATCCAACCACCACGGCACGCAAACAGTACCCACAAAGGGTCACACACAACCAACCACACCGGCGCATGCACGACAATCAACGCCTTCCCGACGTCCTTTGATGGCCCTGAGAAGGGCCGTTTTGGGCCGCGCGACAGCCGCAGCCGTGCCATCGCGCGCCACTAAGACGACGCGGGGGAGGGCGGTGGGGGACGACGGCGTCAAGCGCCAACCCCTCTCCCTTGCCTTTCTTTAACTTTACTACTTTACTTCTTCTTCTTGGGCGACGCCTTCGCCTTAGACGGCGTCGTCGCCTTCTTCGGGCGCGGCGCCTTCGGCTTCTTCGTCGGAACCTTGGCGGCCTTCTTCGCCTTCGACGGCGACTTGGCCTTGGCCGGCTTGGCCGCAGCCGCCTTCTTCGCACCCGCGGGAGCCGCCGACGCCGCAGACGCCTTCTTGGCGGCGCCCGCCTTCCGACCGGTCGCCGCCTTCACGCCACCAGCCTTCTTTGCGCCGGCCGCGCGGCCGCCCTTCTTCTCCTTGCTGGCCGGAGCGGCGCGCTTCTTCTTCGCACCGCCGGCACGAGCCTTGCCGCCCTCGGCCGCCCCGCCGCCGGCGCCGGCAAGCTTGAAAGAGCCGGACGCGCCCTTCCCCTTCGTCTGCACCAGCTCGCCAGCCACGACGGCCGACTTGAGGTACTTCTTGATAAAGGGCGCCAGCTTCTCCGCGTCCAGCTTGTAGTGCGCGGCAATGTACTTCTTGATCGCCTGCAGCGACGAGCCGCCGCGCTCCTTCAGACTCTTGATGGCGGCCGTCACCATCTCAGAGGTGCGCGGGTGCGCAGGCTTGGCGCGCGGCTTCTTCGCAGACGCCGCAGACTTGGCCTTCTTCGTCGTGCCGGTGGCGGCGGGTGCCGCAGCAGTCTCGTTCGTAGCCGCCTGATCTGCCATTATTTCGACGGACGACGCGCGTACACACAACAACAGAACAGCGAGAGAGCGGCGAGAGCACGGCAGAGAATAGCCGCCGCGCCGCCAGGCCCAGCCAGTGTCGCGGGCGGGCGCGGACGGCCGAGAGAGCGGCCGCCACTCTGCGCGCCGCCGCGCCGCGCCTCCCGCGCTTGCTACCGCCCAACGTCCGACAGCCTGTGCGGACCAGCCCCAAACCTGCGCCGCAACCACCCGCGCCATTCAAACCACCGAGGATGGGGCTACACACGGCCACACCACAGTCGCCAACCAGTCGCCACGGCAGCGCCGCAAACCACGGCCAAACTGCAGCTACCGCGCGCTACAGCCTGGCTCGGCCCGCCGAGAATCGCCGCCCCCGCCCAAATGCCGCCCCCACAGCCCCAGCCGACGACCCGCCACAATGGCCAAACCTTCGGCAAAACTGGCGCACCGTCGCCGCGCCAGCCCGGCCAGCGCGGCCGCCGCCACAGCCACACAAGCGGAGGCGTGCGGCGATGACGGCCGTGCAAACGCACCTCCGCCGCCCCATCGCCCTCCCACCGTTTCCCGATCGGCCCGCGGCCGTCGGGCCACCTCGCCCGCCAACATTCGCGCCCGTTTCTCACAAAATTGCCCGCCGCAAAACAAAAACGAGCGCCGCCTGCGCAACATGGCCACCGGCCAACCGAGGCGCCGCCGCCCCTCGCCGCTTTAAGCGACGGTGGCTAACCGCCATCCGCAACTACAGACGCACCGAATCTGCCTTCAAAAGCACACACCGACAGCCGACCTCTAACATTTAGACTCCGCAAGCCACCCAACGGTGTGTGGCGGAGGGCACTTCACGTGCCACTGTCATTTACCTCCCTTCGCTGTTCCAGTCGCGTATGGTTTCGCGGGACGAACTGACAGTCTGCAAAAAAAAAACACCGCCTCCGTGCGCGCTCGAATCTCTCTAACCACATCCATTCGTGATCTCCTCGGGAGGTATACACGTAGGGGGGAAGCAATATATTCGATACCCCATCCAGAAACGCAATATCGCGAAACCTGGCGAGCAAGCTACACCGCGATGCAGAGCGCCTCTATTGCAGGGTCTGCCGCTTGGGTTTGTTAAACATCTCCGTAACGCTATCACGGTTACCAAATGACCCTGCGACGAAACGTTGGATCGTCTCCGGTCGCCTCCGTCAACGCGACCTGGTACGGATCCCACACTGATGGGCAACACTCACGTATGGGTCGAACGAACGGGTGTTTTGTAAGCCACCTCCTCCTTTGTTGATGGACTACATTTGCTACGCATTCTCCCAATAAATCGCAACCTGGTACCCGCCTTACCACCAATTACTTTTTTTGTTTTTTTTTTTTTTTTTTTTTTTTTTATATGATGATCATCCCACTCCCAATCACTCCGCACGCATACTCCCAGATATTTTACAGACGTAACTGCTACCAGTGTTTGTCCCGCTATCATCATATAATCAATCATACAATAAAGGGTCCTTCTTTCTTATATTATTCGCAATACATTACATTTGTCTATGTTAAGGGACAGTTGCCACTCCCTGCACCACGTGCCTATCCGCTGCAGATCGTCCTGCATTTTTCGCTGCAACTTCTCTGTATACTACAGCATCATCCGCGAAAAGACGCATGCAACGTCCGACACTATCTACTAGGTGTGTGAAGAGCAATGGGTCCCATAACACTCCCCTGTGGCACGCCAGAGGTTACTTTAACGTCTGTAGACGTCTCTCCATTGATAACAACATGCTGTGTTCTGTTTGCTACAATCTCTTCAGTCCAGCCACACAGTTGGTCCGACATTCTGCAGACTCTCTTACATTGTTTATCAGGCGACAGTGCGGAACTGTATCGAACGCCCTCCTTCCGGATGTCAACCAAAATGGCATCTACCTGGGAGCCTGTATCTAATATTTTCTGGGTCCCATGAACAAATAAAGCGCGTTGGGTCTCACACGATCGCTGTTTCCGGAATCCGTGTTGATTCCTACATAGTAGACACTGGGTTTCCAAAAAACGACATGCTACTACTCGAGCATAAAACATGTTCTCAAATTCTACAACCGACCGACGTCACAGATATAGGGCCTATAGTTTTGCGCATCTGCTCGACGACCCTTCTTCAAGCCCGGGACTACCTGTGCTCTTTTCCAATCATTTGGAACCCTCCGTTCCTCTAGAGACTTGCGGTACACGGCTGTTAGGAGGTTCTGTCGCGTACTCTGTGTAGAATCGAATTGGTATCCCGTCAGGTCCAGTGGACTTTCCTCTGTTGAGTGATTCCAGTTGCTTTTCTATTCCTCCTTGGACACTTATTTCGATGTCAGCCACTTTTTCGTTTGTGCGAGAAGGAACTGCAGTGCGGTCGTCCTCCGTGAAACAGCTTTGGAAACAGGTGTTTAGTATTTCACAGCTTTTTACGCGTGTCATCCTCTGTTTCAATGCCATCATCATCCCGGAGTGTCTGGATATGCCGTTTCGAGCCGCTTACTACTGATTCAACGTACGACCACAACGTCCCAGGATTTGATTTGATTTGATTTGATTTCCTGTCACGTCGGTACATGGAATTTTACTTTCGCATTCACCGGACGCTTCACGCATAGCCCTCCTTACGCTAACTTTGGACATCGTTTAGCGTCTGTTTGTCTGAGAGGTTTTGGCTGCGTTTCAACTTTGAGTGAGGCTCTCTTTGCTTTCGCTATAGTTTCCTAAACTTTGGTTGTTGTACCGCGGTGGGTTTTTCCCATCCCTCACAGTTTTACTCGGCACGTACCTGTCTAAGACGCATTTTACGATTGCCTTGCACTTTCTCCATACACACTCAACATTGTCGGTGTCGGAGCAGACATTTGCGTTTTCATCTGTCTGGTAGTCTCAAATCTGCCTTCTATTACTCTTGCTAAACAGATAAACCTTCCTCCCTTTTTTTTTTTTTTTTTTTGTATATTCCTATTAACGTCCATATTCAGCGATGCTGCAACGGCCTCTTGATCACTGGGTCCCTGTTCTGCACATACAGAGTCGACAAGTTCGGGGTCTGTTTGTCATCGGTAGGTCCACGATGTTATCTCCACGAGTCGGTTCTCTCTCTGTTTAATTGCTCGCGGTAATTTTCGTTCGGATAGTGCACTCAGTATAATGTCACTCGATGCTCTGTCCCTACCACCCGTCCTGAACATCTGGCACATTGAAATCTCCACCTAAGACTGTAACACGCTGGGGAAAGGAAAATGTATGTCCACATTTTCTCTCACGTGTTCGGCCACTAATGCTGCTGCGTCGCGAGGTCGGTAAAAGGAGCCAATTATTAACCTAGCTCGGCTGTTGAGTGTACCCTCCACCCACAATAGTTCACAGGAACCGTCCACCACTTCTACTTCACTACACA
Source organism: Schistocerca nitens (assembly GCF_023898315.1). Classification (NCBI taxonomy): domain Eukaryota; kingdom Metazoa; phylum Arthropoda; class Insecta; order Orthoptera; family Acrididae; genus Schistocerca; species Schistocerca nitens. The sequence continues at coordinate 297,805 of NW_026046046.1, forward strand.
GGATAAACTACTACTACTAACAGCGACGAACCACTCCACCACCGGTTGCATGCACGCTATCCTTTCTAAAGCACCGTCTGTACCTATAACGATTGCAGCTTCGGTGCTTTCTATCAGCGCTTGACGTTCCGGTACTTCGACAGTTGACAATTACAATACCGATTGCCGCTTGGTCCCCGCATGTCCTGACCTTGCCCCGCGCCCGTTGAGGCTGTTGCCCTTTCCGTACTTGCCCAAGGGCCATCCAACCTAAACAGAACCGCCCAGCCCACGCCACACAACCCCTGCTACCCGTGTAGCCGCTTGTTGCGTATAGTGGACTCCACCTAAGACTATAACATGCCCTAAGGCATTCGCGGTGTACACCACCCTAAGGTGAGGTTAGGTTAGGTGGACGTGGGTTAGGTTAAGGGTTACAGTTAGGTTAGGCGTCAAAGTTAGGTTAAGCGTTCGGACGTGAGGCGTCAGGTGGCCGCACCTACCTTACGGCCGGACATCTTAGGTTAGAGGTTAGGTTAGGTTAAGGCGCCGAGAGGTCCGCGGTCAGGTTACGTTCACCTTCGGGCGCCACACGTAGGTTTCAAAGGTGTGTCGGTCGGTCGTCGGCAAGCCGCAAAAACTACAGACGACGTCGACCAAACCGCCGCAAGACCGAGCAGGAGGCAGATATACCGGCCGGCCGGCCGGCCCCACACACACACAACACAACACAAAATTAAAAACACCACCCACCGGCCAAACGGCACAAAAAACAAAAAAAACAAAAAACCACAAACCCGAGCACCACGTCGACCAGAGGCAACCCGCCGCTCACGCGACATGGCTGGCAACTAAGGGGCAAACTGCAACGGCGCTTTCCGCACCGGGCCGGATGCACGTACGACAACACCGCTACCCGTACGCAGGCCTCCCATTGCACACAGCCGCTCTGTGTTTGAACATCATCAATGGCGCGCCCGCGCCTCGTCGCGGTCGCAGCCATAACGCCGCCACTTTTGCACCAACACATTCACGCACGGCAAAACAGCTCGCCGACACAGCACAGCCGACAAACAAAAACAACCCGCGAGACGGGGGCGACAACGACAACGACAACGACAACGACAACGACAACGACAACAGCAAACAACTCGCACCAAGCGTCCAACAGGTAACAAACGGACAAGCACAGCCACTGCTAACGGCCACGACGCCCCAGCGGCACACTGCTCCTTTCCCGCCACACTCGATTCACAACGCACGCACGCGACCCCGTCAACGACACCGACACGACACACGACGGGCTCCCTTCCCGCAACCTACACCTTTCCGCCACTACGCACAGCTCCACCCGACGCGCCCGTCGCAACGACACTACTGCACGCACTATCCACCCGCCTCCTCCTCTCCCCCCCCCCCTTCCCGTACACAACAACACGGCCAAAAACAACACTCACGACCCAAACATAATAACGACATGGCACGTGCATCGGCGCACACCCCAACCAGTCACCGTCGACAACCACACGCAAGGCACGAAACCGGCGTCCTTCCACGTTGCCATCAAAGCTGCACAAACAACCACAGGAGGAACCACCAACAACGGGCCGGCCCGCCGGCCCGCCCCAATATTCTCCCACCCTCACCTCACGCCGCAACCACCAAACGCACATTCCCGCTCGCTACCACACACCTCTCGGCGGCCGCTTCGCAAAAACATGACGTGACGTGACGTGACGTGACATCATCACATCACGGGCTACGCACGCACACCGACCCACTTTCCTGCCCTTCGCCCTCTTCTTTCCGACGCCTGCCTTCGGCCGAGCACACGTACGTGGCACAACGCCCAACACAGTCACACACAGTCGACAGGCGCACGCCCAGGCACGCAACGACGCAGCGCAGCAAAGGCGCCCGCAACACATACCTCCTCTCTCTTCTCGCCGCCGACCGCCCGCCAGCCAGCCAGCCAGCCACTCGCAATGTGCACTGCCAACCAGCCACACGTCCACCGCGCCGCCTCCGACCACCCGCCAGGGGGGCGCTCACGTCCGCGACAACAGCGCGGCCCGCCGCCGGGCGGGCCCAGCCGAACCCAGCCCAGCCGGCGCGCGCTGCTCTGCACTCGGCGCGCCACACATCCTGCTGCAGACCGGGCTCGTCTCTCTGTACGCGTCTGCCCGCATCTCGTCTTCCTGCGCATCAACACAACGAGGCCGCGTGAGCAAACCCCCCCGTCACAACGCCACATCACACACTGCCTTGTCTACCGCCTAAATGCACTCACCAGCCATCCGCTTCGTCTTCGTCTTGTTTACTCGTTGTTGTTGCAGCGGCGCACACAGCCCCGGCCGGCCGCATCCGAGGGTGGCCCGCCGCCAGCGTCTCCTCCTTGGGCACAGGTGCGGTGCGGTGCCGTGCCGTGCCGTGGCCGCCCATCCATCCAACCGCACGCATTTTGCTGGCCGCCTCTGCTGCAGAAGAAGACAAAAAAAAAAACGAAACGTACAAACATACACGCACCCACAGCGTGGCCACACACGGACGGGACCGACAGGCTCCAAGGCGACCAAAGGATAAAAACAAAATAAAACACTAAAAGACGCAAGCAAGCACCAAGCAAGCTGTCGCCTCGCGCCTCTGTCCTTCCGCCCCCGCCATTCTCTCCCACCACATGCCCACAAACACCACCGCCTCCCCCTCCCCGCACCTCCACATTCGCCCCCTCCATTTTGTTCCTTTCTCGTTCTTCCCTTCTGTGTGTCTGCGTGCGTGCGCGGGCGGCGCCTCTCAACATCCGCCGGCCGTCCGTCCCGTTTTCGCCGTACCACACACGCCACCGCCTCGCCTCCTCCCCGTCCACCACCGCCGCCCCTGTCCGCCCCGCACAACACCATACACCGCTGCTTGTCCTGGCCGTTGCCACCAAAGGCGCCAGCCGCAAACCGCGCCAACGCCGCAGCGCGCGTGCCTCCTTCCTTCTTGCTTCCTTCTCCGTGCCGACGCGGCCTCTATTCCCGCACCCATTCGGCCGACGACACAGCCGTTGGGCTCCGCACTGCGCGTACCGGCGTTACGCACGCACACCCACCCCCCTCGCGAACGCACGACTCATTCATTGTCTTTGTTGTTTCTCCTCTTTCTTAACGTCTTTGTTTGTTGTTTGTTTTCTTTTTTTTTTTCGTTTTTCCCCACCGCCACATGTGACACAATGCCTCCCTCCACCTTTCGTTCGTGGTTGCTTGCTTTGTTTCTCTTTCTCATTGGTACACGTCCGACGCGCTCCATTTCCACCACACCACGGCCATCGGCCTCCTCAACGGGCAGGCGCAGTGTGCCATTCTCCGGCGCACAAGCACACCGCGCGGTACTGGCGCGGCTCGCCACGCCACGCCACGCCACGCCACGCCACGCCACCGGTGCGCAGCAGCACATGTGATGTCTCGCAACACGACACGCGGTGCGCACACCCCGACCACGCGGCTCTAAAGGCATGGCACCGGCGACATGCGCCGCCCCAGCCACGCATCCGTCGTCTCAAGTTGTTCACTGCCAGCCGCGTCTGAGGCTACAACCGCACCACCACATCAACGGTCCCCCTCCCGGCAACACATTTGTTGCACAAACAAACACAACCGCCGAGCGCAGCGCGAACCACCCACACGCGCCCTCCGCGTCTCCTTTCTCTCCTTTCGCCCCCTCCCATCTCCCGAATATGCCAGCAGCGCAGCGTTACGCGTGCCCCTCACCCGTCCACACTACCGCGAAACGAGCACGCCTTCCGGGCCACATGCAAGGGCACGCCCACCACCAAATACTGCCGTATTCACGGACGCAGTTCGCAACACGCAACGCACTCTCCACCTACCTTCTTTCTCTCGTCCCTTCTCTTTAAAAACAAAACAAACACACAAACCAACCAACCACGGCTAACACACTTTTTCGCGACACCTTTGACTGCGTTATCTTGACCGTGACGGCAGCTATCGACCATCCATTCCCCACTACACACACACACACACACATCATTCGCTACACCGCACACGAAACGGCAAAGGGCAAGGCACTCTCTCATAGATTCTTCCTCCGAGCCATATCGGGCGAACGTTGCATCCGGGAAGGCAATGCAATTCAGCCGTCACTTGCAGCCGCGCCGTAAACGCATTTCAGTGCGGCTGCAATGCACGGGAACGTTCCGTTGCTCTAGACGGCGCCTCTCCGTTTTTCCCCTGTTTCGTTTTCCGGTGATTGCTTCCCCTTCTTCTCTTTCTTCGTTTCGTTTTATTATTTTCGTTCCCCTCCTCCACCATTGTTTCCGTCCCCACAGTTTTTTTTTGCTCATTCCACACGTTCTGCCCAGACAAGACATGACATTCGACCGATCACAGCCAGCCTTTCGTCGCCGTTCGCAGCGCCGACGGTGCCACAGTGAGACGGGTGTTCGGACCGACACGTTGCCGTGATGCCGATAGACAGCTACTCAGAGCCGCCGGATCGGATCACATCACCGACAAACCGGCCATTTCACCGGGGGACACACAGACAACCGCGTGTACGCCCATAACAACAAACAACGACCGTCGTCGTCTACCGTCACTGAACCGAACACACGTGCACCTTGAATGACGACACCGGCGTGCGTGCGTGCGCACAACAATCAATCATTCAATCAACTGCAGAAACGGCTATCAAAATCAAGGGCCAAATAAATGGGTACACCACCGTGCGTGTCGCCTACCCCACCCGCCCGTACAATTCTTGCGTCTTCCTAATGACTAGTAAAGACACGTCCATTTGTTTTAAAACGTCACCAACACACCTCCACGCCGTACAGCAAAGGGAATAGTAGACGGCAACACAACATTTCACCCTCGCCATCATGTATGTATGTATGTATGTATGTATGTATGTATGTATGATGTGACAAACAAACAAACCCGCAGACGGCCCTAACGGTGACATCCAACAATCGCGAGGGGTTTCAATTGCAGTCACGTGACTAACCGGGCAGACAGAGACAAAGAAAGGAAAGGAAAGGAAATCAGCGACACAGACAACACCTCCTGTCTATGTGTCGACAAACAAACAACCAACCAACCACGCCAAGACTCGCGAGCACGCATAACCACATTCGAGACCACCACCACCACCACCACCACCACCAGCTGCTTCGCAACCAACCAAACCGGGTAGCTAGCTATGCGCCGCCTCACACAAACAACAATTCCGCTCTTCCCGCAAAGGCAATTTGGTGGCCCTGAAAAGGGCCGTTTTTTGCCGCTCTCGCAACGGAGGGGAGCTCCCTAGAGCCTTAACCCCCTCACTTGGAGCTCGTGTACTTGGTCACCGCCTTCGTGCCCTCGCTCACGGCGTGCTTGGCCAGCTCGCCAGGCAGCAAGAGCCGCACAGCCGTCTGGATCTCGCGGGACGTGATGGTCGAGCGCTTGTTGTAGTGCGCCAGGCGAGACGCCTCGGCCGCAATGCGCTCGAAAATGTCGTTCACGAAGCTGTTCATGATGCTCATCGCCTTCGACGAGATGCCCGTGTCGGGGTGCACCTGCTTCAGCACCTTGTAGATGTAGATGGCATAGCTCTCCTTCCTCTTGCGCTTCTTCTTCTTGTCGCCCTTCGAAATGTTCTTCTGCGCCTTGCCAGCCTTCTTGGCGGCCTTCCCGCTAGTCTTGGGCGGCATCTCGAACGTACAACAGCAAGCAGCAAGCGCTCCCCTCTAGTCAGCGTCTCCCCACACAGTGGCACCCGCCGCTACCGCAACACCGCACCTTTACCAGCTCGCCCTGTTGCGGCCGCCGACCAATGGGGCGCGCGCGCAACCGGCCGCCGCACCCGAGCCCATAAAGGGACCCCCACCCTAGTCCCGCCGCCAAAGAACAACACCGGGAAACACACAGCAACAACGACCAGGTCCACCATGACGGGGGAAGATCTAGGGAACCCCACACACACTCCCCCCCCATGGATCAGTTGTTAGGCGTAATGGTGCAGACCATGAACCTCGTCATGGAAATGATGAAGGAATTCAGGGAAGCCCAGAAGCAGAACACACAGATCCTCGTCGCCCTTCAGGCAACAGTCCAGCAGTCGCTCCCCTCTGCGACTTCCTCGGTAGTATCAAAACCCCATCATGAATAGACGACCGAATATTCAAGGCCTGACAATGTGCGTCTTTAACGCAGACGGCATTGTTAACCAAGAGGTCGAGTTCCGAGAACTCATGAAGGAGTTCTCCATCGACATATGCATGATGGGGGAAACCCACCTAAAGCCGGGAATAAAAGCGACAGTTCCCAACTACGTTACCTACCGTAAAGACAGGCCAACCCAAGGCGGAGGAGTGGCCATATATGTAAAAAGAGGGATCCCCCACCACCAGGTATTCTTACCAGCTACCAACAAAATCGAAGCAGTGGCGGTGGAAGTAACCACTGCCACTGGACCCCTAACAATTGTCGCAGTCTACCGACCCCCACATGACCAGATAGATGAGGGAGACATAGCTGCTCTAGGGCAAATTGAAGGCAAACTCATAATAGGGGGAGACTTCAATGCCAAACATCCTGACTGGAATTCTAGAGTAACCTCCAGAGCAGGCGCCAAACTGCAACAACTAGCGCGCACCCACCACTTCGAAACATGGGGTCCAGTCGAGCCCACACATTTTCCAAAAAATGGAGCCAGGCCCGACGTGTTAGACATAGCTCTCACTAGGAGGATCGCAGGGTTTGTGGCCGCAAGGACAATCAACAGAATGTCCTCCGACCACAACCCAGTGATTCTGGAGGTCGATGTGGGAGAATGGGTAGCACTCCCACGGTACCAGACGTCGTACAAACGTACAGACTGGGAGCGATACCAAGAAACTGTCGCCTCTGATATCGCTCGCGCTCCGCCACCTACTGCGGAAACAGTAGAACAAGCGCTACAAGACCTAACAGGCACCATCTTGCAGGCAGCGGAAGAAGCCACCCCTCCACAAAGGGATGGCCCTCCGCCGCAAATACAGCTCCCGGAACACTTGCTAGCTCAAATTCGACACAAGAACAGAGTGGCAAAAGAGTGGAAGATCACCAGAAACCAGGCCACCAGGAGGCTGCTCAATCGTCTACAGAGAGAACTAAAGGTAGCGCTCAATGAGCACAGAAACCAGCAATGGCAAAACCGCCTCACAGCTCTCAAAGTAGACGACCATACACTATGGCAAGCGACCAAACAGTTTACAAAACGACGCGCTAGGATGCCGCCACTGCATGGCGAGCGTGGACTGGTCTACAGCCATGCTGGAAAGGCCAACGCCCTCGCCGACTCCTTCGAGAAGCAGTTTCAAACGGCAGAACCCCAGGATGAAGAGCATGAAGAGGTAGTTAGTCGTCAACTGGCCGTCTTCCTCAATGCTGAGGAGGACCCAGAGGACGAACCCATACTCTTTGCCCCCGAGGACGTGGCAAGAGTAATCAGGTCCCTACCTACAAAAAAGGCGCCAGGGCACGATAGTGTCACAAACCAGCTAGTCAAAAAACTCCCACCCACAGCGATCACACACCTCGCGAACGTCCTCAACGAGATTACTCGTTCCCGTATTTTCCCAGCTTGCTGGAAACATGCGGAAGTGGTCGCGATACACAAACCAGGGAAAGACCCTCTATTCCCGCAGCACTACAGGCCGATTAGCCTCTTGCCAACTCTCAGCAAGATCTATGAGCGCCTCCTGCTAAGACCCATACAAGAACATATTACCAGAGAGCAAATTCTGCCGGATTTCCAATTCGGATTCCGGCAGAACCACTCTGCCCCACAACAGGTCATGAGAGTGGTTGAAGCAGCCACGGAGGGCTTCAACCACAGAGGCTACTGCGGGATAGTGCTACTAGACGTAGCCAAAGCCTTTGATTCAGTATGGCATAGAGGGCTACTCTACAAGTTGTACACACAAGGGTTTCCTGGGAGTATAGTTCAGCTGATCAAGAGCTATCTCACCAATAGGACTTTCTCCGTCAAAGTAGAAACTGCCACCTCCACCAGAAGGCGTATTCGTGCTGGGGTGCCACAGGGATCGGTCCTGGGGCCCGTATTGTACAGTTTGTACACTGCGGACACTCCAACGGCCCCCCTGGTGCATACTGCGCAGTACGCTGACGATACAGCCTTCTACACGAGAAACGCGAACAAGGACCTGGTCATTCGTAGGCTACAAAGGGTTTTAGATGACACAGAAACCTGGGCCCGTCGCTGGCGCATCACCATCAACTCGGAGAAGACACAGGCAATGCTGATTACCCGCAGGCTCGGAAGGCGCGTACCTCCTCAACGTCCCCCCCTCCACCTTCACCTAAATGGAACCCAACTCCCCTGGCGCAGAACCGCCAAGTACCTTGGTGTAACCCTGGACTCTCGTCTTACGTGGAAACCCCACATAGACGAGGTCCACAGGAAGGTCTGCGCCAGAATGTCCATCCTATACCCTATCCTGAACACAACCAGCTCCCTTCCTTGCCCAGTAGCAGTAAATGTATACCAGGCCCTGATCCGGCCGGTAATGGAGTATGCGTGCCCTGTCTGGGGATACGCGGCAAAGCAGCACCTGGACAAACTCCAGAGGCTGCAGAACCGCGCCCTCAGAAGGGCATTGCACCTACCTCTCGGATTCCCTACGGACGACTTGCACGCCGCAGCCGAAATCCCACTCCTGAGAGAGCGTTTCCAGGATCTGGCAAGGGCCTTCTATGAGGGTTCTTCCAGATCCGGAAATGCACTCATCCACTCCCTAGGTCGGTATGACATGTCCCGCGATAAGCATAAGCGCCCTATGACGATCTTCGACGACTAAGTCGAAGAGAAAAATCCCAATATCCATTCCCAAATCCTGCTCCTACCCAAACCACTACAATTATCTCGCCAAACCTCAGGCAAGTACCAGACTCACACAGAACAAACATCACATTTCATAGACACCAAAAAAATACAGAAATAATCATACACACAAGTACACAGGGGAGTAAAAGCCGAAAGGCTACAAACTCCCCCTCACACTTCTCCAAAGAGGAGAAAGTATTAGATGTAAGCAGCAGCAGCAGCAGTAGTCCCGCCGCCACGCACTCCGCTGCTCGACTCGCTGCGGCTCGCACCGTTACGTTACGTGTTTCAACTAGCCAAACGCCATGTCCGGACGCGGAAAGGGAGGCAAAGTCAAGGGCAAGTCAAAGTCCCGCTCAAGCAGGGCTGGGCTCCAGTTCCCGGTCGGCAGAATCCACCGCCTCCTGCGCAAGGGAAACTACGCCGAGCGCGTCGGCGCCGGGGCGCCCGTCTACCTCGCCGCCGTCATGGAGTACCTCGCGGCTGAGGTGCTCGAGCTGGCCGGAAACGCGGCCCGCGACAACAAGAAGACGCGCATCATCCCGCGCCACCTGCAGCTCGCCATCCGCAACGACGAGGAGCTCAACAAGCTCTTGTCGGGCGTCACCATCGCACAGGGTGGTGTCCTGCCCAACATCCAGGCCGTCCTGCTGCCAAAGAAGACCGAGAAGAAGGCCTAAACAGAGAGCGCGGAGCTGCGCTTGCGTGCTCCCTGCACGCAAACGCGCCTGCCTTTGCCTTGCCGGCTCGGCTCACAACAATCGGCCCTTTTCAGGGCCACCACACAAACCTACGTCCAAAGCAAAGTTTCCGTCGTCCGTGCTCGCCGCACTTTACACAACACGTCCACATACATACATTGCACAGCCAGCGCCGGCGCACGTCCGCCATCTTGTCCACAGCCCGTGTGGCCGAACGCGCACACATTTTGTCGTTTCTCTCTTTTTGTCTTTTTCCTGTTTCTGCACCCCTCCGCGCACGCACAGAGTCGCGTTCCAAACGACAACGACATCAATACACCGATAATGTGATGATCATTGTTAGCATTCTAATGTTTCAATTAAAGGGGCGCGCGTGGCACACACAGCGCGTAAACGGTCCGACGACGACACGCCGGCCGCCGCGCGCTCCAAACGCACAGGCACAGGACAAAACCAAACAGCTGATCCGATCGATCGATCCGGCCGGCCCGCCCGCCTATGCCCACGCCACAAACAAACAAACAACAAACCACGCACACACTGGACTCAGCCGCGCCCATCGCGTCAAACTCAAAAACTAACGCACGCGCAGCACAACAACAACAACAACAACAACACGCACAGGCAACACAGACTCTTTCGCACTTTTCAATCTCCGAACAGTGTGGTGGCCCTGAAAAGGGCCGTTTTCGTCTCTCCCACCAAGCACGGGCACGGCACGGCCGCGGGAAGGCCACAACGCAGCACAGCACACCGGCTGGCTGGCTGCCTAACCGCCGAAACCGTACAGGGTGCGCCCCTGCCTCTTCAGGGCGTACACCACGTCCATGGCCGTCACAGTCTTGCGCTTGGCGTGCTCAGTGTACGTCACCGCGTCGCGGATCACGTTCTCCAGGAACACCTTCAGCACTCCGCGGGTCTCCTCGTAGATCAGACCAGAGATGCGCTTCACGCCGCCCCTGCGAGCCAGGCGGCGGATGGCGGGCTTCGTGATGCCCTGGATGTTGTCGCGCAACACCTTGCGGTGCCGCTTGGCGCCACCCTTGCCCAGCCCCTTTCCTCCCTTGCCGCGGCCTGTCATTCTTCTTCCTTCCTCCTCCTCAAGCAAGCAAGCGAAAAAACACAAGCGCCAGCTCCTCACCCGGCGCTAGCGAGTCGGCTACGGTGCGAGCTCTTCGCTTCGCTTCGCTTGAAAATCACGGACCTCCTCAGTCCGGAGATGGTGGAGGCTAAGCAGCAGTGCTGCTGTTCCTCCTTGATTCCTCTGTTGTTGTTGTTGTATTTGTGGCCTCTCGTTGGAATCGGCCTCGGCTACCCCGCTGAGTTTAGACTAGCGAAGTAGTCATGCATTGGTATGTCTTCTGGGGCAGGCTGACGCCTGCCGGAGCGCCACTCCTCCTTCACCCACTTCTCTGTGACCCGGGTGATGTGTTCCCAGTCCGAAGGGGTGAAGATGGGGCGGCTGTTGAGCAATTTCAGCTCCTTCCTGGTTACGGCCTCATGCAACATGCAACGCATGTGTTTGAGGTCACACGGTTGGTGAGGCGGTGGTGGCTTCGCGGGCGCCGGCGTGAAGGGGTATGGGTTGTCCCCGTGAGGGTACGACCCGTCCTTCAGCGACGCCACGATCTTCTTGAGGAAGGGCTGCACGCTCCGCTCGTCTGGGAGCGGGAGGGGCAGCTCTTCGTCTGTTACCGCTTCTTCAGCTTGCGAAGAAGCGGTCTTCGTCCTGTGGGGTGGAGTGGCTGGACAGGCGTTGTCCAGGTCCGGTTTTGCCCAGCCAGTGATAGTCCGGAACATCTGCGTCGCCTGGTCCACAGAGATCGCAGACAGCGACCGGAGTTCCGCCGCCGTCACTGTAACTGGGGGTATCTCCGCTTGCGGCTCCTCGTGTGCCCGCGGCTCGACCTCCCCGTCAGGAGGGAGAGCAGGCTGCTCCACTTCCATGGGTGCCTCTACGACGCCCGTCTCGTCAACTGGCGGCGCAGGTGGCTCCGTTTGGGTGGAGGCGTCGACCCTCGCTGGCCGACTCGCAGTGGAGCTGGCTGTGGGAGTGGACGACTTCTTGAGGACCCGCAGCTCCTCACGCAGCTGTTGCAGCTGGCGGTGAACAGCTACGAGTTCCTCCTTCATGGCGGCCCTCTCGGCCGCAAGGGCGGCGTGGAAGGCGGCCAGTGTGTCATCTGTGGTGGCTTCGCGACGGCACGGTCCAGCTCTCCCGCGGGAGCGGGTTGGCGGGACGTCCGTCTCGACGCCAGGCACCTCTGCAGGTACCTCAGGGCGTGGGGCGACCAACTTGCCTCTGTAGCCCCGCACGTAGGCGCAGCTGCGCGCGTTTGCGGCGTGGGCACCGCCGCAATTCACGCACTTGGCAGCCGCACCGCGGGGCTTGGTGCAGTTGCGTGTGTCGTGTGCCTCAGCACACTTCAGACACGCCAGACTGCCCCTGCACACTTTGGCAATGTGCCCCAGCCTTTGGCACCGAAAGCATTGCTGCTCGGTGCGCGGTTTCTTCTTGCGTCGTCTGCGTCCGTGGTCCTTGCCGATCACCTCGGCCAGGAACTCCAGTGCGGCCGCAAACTTGCTTCCGTTCCTGCGTCCGCGTCCAGCCATGTCGGATGCGTAAACGTGTGAAGATGCGTGCGCGCCGGCGTCTTGCTGTGCGCTCCGTCCGCAGTCTCCAGCTGGTCGGTGGTGGGTGCGAGCTCTCTGCCGCCGCCCCCCTATATAGACTCTGGCCCGCCCTCCCCCCACCACGCGCACCGAGGGCATATAAGCGCGGCGCGGGGCCGTATAACGGTGACAACTAAGCGCTCCTGAGTCGGATCCCCACAAGCGACTGTACAGAACCGACACAACAACGACCATCATGTACTCGGACAAGGCGAAGATTCCGACTTCACCCAACCCACAGCAACCACCTGTACCCTCCTCTACTACCAGGTCTTCGCAACCAGGGCCATCGTCCGAGGACAAGGGCAAGCGACTGCAACTCGAAGACCTCAGAACCGTCACGTACGAGATTCTATACCTTCCGGACGACTCAGCTACAGAGAGGAAATTGACTATCTTCATTAATCAATTTTTCAAACAGGAAATGCGGGATGCTATCAAGGACCTAAAGGTCAGACGAGATGGCATCGCCCTTATCAAAATCGCGAAACCGGGAGAAGAAACCCACCTACAAAAACTCTTTAGGCTCCATCTAAATCACAAAATTGTAGTGAGACAACTCTGTCCTCGCGAACCAAGGGAAAGACAGCCCAGGCGTGATCAAGGCAGGCCCCCCCTATCGGCAGTAATCAAGAAAGTTCCTCTCGAAGTTGAAGACCAAGAAGTCCGGAAACAACTGCAAGATCAGGGTCTCACCATTGAGAAGGCGTGGCGAATCAGGTCTCGCGTCAGGAACGCCCCCACAAGGATGATCCGTGTCATAACGAGGGACCAAGAGACCCTCGACAAAATCCTAACCCAAGGGGTAGTAATAGACTATTCGCGGAAGGAAACAGAACCCTCGAATTTCCCCCCACCTCAACCAGCCCAGTGTAGTCTATGCTTATCGTTCGACCATCCAACCAAAAACTGTGTAGGTAAGCCAAAGTGCCCCCAGTGCAGTGGAGACCACACCCTCTCCCAATGCAACAGCCTTGGCGCTGAAAAATGCGCCAACTGCGAAGGCCCCCATTCTGCACTCTCCTACCGCTGCCCGCTGCGCCCCAAGGAGGCTCCGAAGCCAGAGCTTCAAGCCCCCATCAAGTTAATCGACGAGCCAGCGCAGATCGCAGTGGAGGACATCCAGCAGGAGGTGGTGCTGAAAGCAGACTTCCTGAGGGTCCTAGCCGGCTCCCTGATTAACCTGTTCCAGGACAGGAAGGAGGAGATCGTTAGAACAATTAACCAGGTCGCTTTTCAAGCCCTGGAAAAAACAATAAAAGCCACCCAGACGGGATGCAGGCTGCACATCACCGTTAAAGACCAGTGGCACCCACAAACAAGACTCCTCACCACACACGACAACACACTAAACGGACCACCAGCAAACACACAAAATAGGACTCCCGACGACACTCACCACACACCCCGCCCACCTACCAGAAGTTAAAACAGCAGGACAACACCTCTTACAAGACAGACATGGATAACACTGCCACACTCACCCACACAAACTTCCTCTTCGTAAATGCGAGGGGGGTAGTAAACAGAAGAACTATGCTGATGCATACACTTATAAATGACCACATACATGTAGCGGGCGTGGCCGAAACCTGGCTGAAAGAGGGAAAGGATTGCAATATACCTAAATACAACTGCTTCCGTAAAGATAGGGCTGACGGAAGGGGAGGCGTAGCTCTGTATGTTCTAAACTCGATACCCGCCACCGAAACCCCCCTCCCCCCAGCGCTACAAAACCTAGAGGCGATAGTGGTTAAAATCAGGGGAACTAACAGACGTTCAATCTCAGTGGCATGCCTATACAACCCCCCCGACAGTCCCCTCCCACTCCAATTCCTACAACACCTGCAAACCTTAGACAAATTCATACTCCTATCCGACCTCAACGCCAGACACCCCCAACTCGGAGACTGGACAGATAACCAAAACGGACGCACACTCTTCGACATCCTAGCCACTCAACCAATAGACCGCCTTCCCATCTATGACTACACCTTCATAGGGCACAACGGACAGTCTGCCCCCGACCACATCCTGTTTAGCCCCACACTGACGGACACCATCACCTCCCCAAAGATCGGCAATCCGATAACGAGCGACCACCTACCACTCACCTTCTCCACAGAGGCACTCAACCCTCCAGACCCCCCTCCCACCAGACGTACCATCCGCAACTACGCAAATGCAAATTGGGAACGATATTGCGAAGTCATCACAGACCAATTAAACTTCCCAGTGAGCATCACTGACGACAACGACCTACTATTAGTGACCAGACGCCTTGAAGACGCAATCAAACAAGCCACCGACGAAGCAATACCGACGAAAACCATAAATAACTGGAGACCATCCATCCCCCGTGAGGCCCTACAGCTAATACAACAAAAGAAACGACTACACAGAGAGATTAGACGTACGAACAACCCAGATCTAAGACGACTTTGGAACAGACTAAACAACAGAGTCAGGAACATAATATCCACACATAGACAAACACAGTGGGACGACACCTGCAAACAACTAGACTACAGGAGTGGAGGCAAATTCTGGAAAAAATTCAGGACACTAACGGGACAACGACGAACTACTGAACTTACCTTAATAACAAACAACGAACCGACAACAGACAAACGTGAACAGGCGACCATCTTCAAACAGGTACTGCAGGAGGTATACTCCTTCCCCAATGACAATCTCTTTGACGAAGTACACAGACGTACAGTGGAACTACAACTAAATCGAATACTCACCACAGCAACAGTGGACACAGAGAACGAACACAACCTGACCAAGGAAATAACCAACACTGAAATAGCCGAAGCCATCCACACAGGACGTAACTCCGCTCCTGGACAAAACGAAATCCGACGACTGCACCTACAGAAAGCCCCCCCCCACATCCTCATCCCCATTCTCTCCATAATCTTCAATTATTGCCTCACCTATGAAACGTTACCGACCAACTGGAAGACGAGTAAGACAATTATGATCCTCAAGCCTGACAAACCGAAGACTGACCCCCGCTCATACAGACCAATCTCTCTGCTGGACGTTATAGGGAAGACATACGAACGCATATTAGCGAACAGACTTAGAAAATTCACAGAAGACAAAGGACTACCCCCGACAATCCAGGCAGGCTTCAGACCCAACCACTCGACGAATGACCCTCTCTTTAAACTTACTAACAGCATTACTAAGGGATTCAACGACGGACGATGCACGCTCGCGGTATTCCTAGACATCGAGCGTGCATTCGACAAGCTGTGGCATCAAGGGCTCCTCCTCAAACTAAGCCGACTAGGACTCCCCATTAAATTCATTAAAATCATAAAAGCCTACCTTAGCAACAGAGTATGCAGGATCCATGTAGGGGATCAACATTCCGAACCGTTCACGCCACAGGCAGGTGTCCCACAAGGAGGCATCCTGTCCCCGACCCTGTACGCGCTGTACACAGCAGACATCCCCACCACAGCGACAACAGACGAGACAGTCGCACTATATGCAGACGACACTGCATATTGGTGCACTGCCCCAAACACCAGGACCATACAACGGAAAACGACGGACTACCTACAAAAACTTCAGACCTGGATGACGCAGTGGCGAATCCGACCCAACCCGACCAAAACACAGACCATATTCTTCCAACACAGACACCGAACCAAGAACAGGAACCAAAACACTGGCGACTTACAACTAACACTATGGAACACGCCACTGACGCTTACTAACTCCGCGAAATACTTAGGCGTGTTCCTAGACAAGCATCTAAACTGGCAGACGCACATCAACTACCTCCTCAACAGAACAAGAAAAAGACAAGGACTCATACGACAGGTGCAGGGTCGCCTCCATGGCTGCCGCCTGGAGACGGCCCTGCACACATACAAGACCTTCGTCAGGCCGGTCATGGAGTATGCAGCCGCACCCCTGGCTGGTCTGGCGAAGAGCCAGGCGGACAGACTCTACAGAACTGAAAGAAGACTACTTCGCAGCATCACCAAACTCCCCCCCCAGACGCCGAGTAACGACGTGTATGACATCACCAACATAGAACCACTACAAACTCGACTAACGAAACTACGCGCCAACTACGGCAGACACATACTGACGAAACGACCAGATATGGAAGACTTATTGACCTCTGAAATCCCGGAAAGGAGGCGCCCCAAATTCAAATACATCCATCCAGCGCGTACAGTGGCACAAAACACGACCTCCCAATTCCCCGACCTTGCTCCCACCATGACCCCACTCATAAGCGGCTCCCTCACTCCCCCCCATCTCGACGCCAGGATGTAGGCAACGACCCTACACACACACACCTACACACACACACACACACAACGCACGCAACGGCCACATACACAATAGCAATAACAAGCAATAACACGTAAATCTGAGTAGTTACACTTCCCTCCTAAACACATATCGCCACCTTAAATATATGTCTACCTAAATTTATCTATTTAAGATTTATATGTTTTTATATGTCCTCCTAAAATTATATGTTCCTCTTAAATTTAAATGTTTTTTTTTTCTTTCTTTTTAAATTTATATGTTTTTCCTAAAATTATATGTTCTCACTATGTACTAATTATATCTCTAAATTCTTACTATATGTCTTCCATGATAACTACATAAATGTCTCTCGAATGTCAAAATAATTTAAACCCAATAATGTTCAAAAATGACAATGTTAACTTTACATATTACCAGAATAACAAAGCTTGGCACAATTGCAAGCAAATGACATCCAAAAAGCAAAAAATGTACCGAACACCATCGGCCGAAAAAGAGCAACCAGCAAGCTCTAAAAAGGCCCGCCCTCTCCATCAGGGAGGGAATGAAATGTGCCAAAAAAAAAAAAAAAAAAAAAAAAAAAAAAAAAAAAAAAACCGCGCGGGCCCGTTGTCAAGGCAGCACCGGACGCTTCGTGTACCGCACGCACCTCCACGCCGCTCTTCCGCTATGGCCCGCACAAAGCAAACGGCCCGCAAGTCCACCGGCGGAAAGGCG
Organism: Schistocerca nitens; assembly: GCF_023898315.1. Classification (NCBI taxonomy): domain Eukaryota; kingdom Metazoa; phylum Arthropoda; class Insecta; order Orthoptera; family Acrididae; genus Schistocerca; species Schistocerca nitens. The sequence continues at coordinate 315,054 of NW_026046046.1, forward strand.
CCGCGCAAACAGCTCGCCACCAAGGCGGCGAGGAAGAGCGCGCCCGCCACCGGCGGCGTCAAGAAGCCCCACCGCTACAGGCCGGGCACCGTCGCCCTGCGGGAAATCAGGCGCTACCAGAAGAGCACAGAGCTGCTCATCCGCAAGCTGCCGTTCCAGCGCCTAGTGCGCGAGATCGCCCAGGACTTCAAGACCGACCTGCGCTTCCAGAGCTCCGCAGTCATGGCCCTGCAGGAGGCCAGCGAGGCCTACCTCGTCGGCCTCTTCGAAGACACCAACCTGTGCGCAATCCACGCCAAGCGCGTCACCATCATGCCCAAGGACATCCAGCTCGCGCGCCGCATCCGCGGCGAGCGCGCCTAGAAACCGCGCCGCGCACGCGCGCCCGCCCAACAAAAACGGCCCTTTTCAGGGCCACTAACATCTCTCCGTCGCGAGCAAAACTTTTGTCGGTCTTGCCGCCCCGCAAAACAAACAACCACCAATTCCCCTCCCGTCCACAGCCGCTCTCGCCAACAATCGACGTCATCCCATCCCTCACAATACACACACACACACAACAGCCGGACGACGTCACCAACACACCGCGGGTGGCTGGCCGCCGCCGTCTCCGAGGCGCGCGCACGCTACGCTACACTACACTACACTACACTACACTACAACGTCAACGCCACCGCGCCTTCCCAATTCCCGCCGGCCACTTCCACGTCTCACGTCCCCCCCCGCCGCTTTCAAAGAGAGAGAGAAGAGACAACACACACACACAAAAGACACGACATCCGCAAAGCAAGCAAACACACAAACAAACAAACAAACAAACAAGAGTCTCCAGAAACATACATGAGCAACCAAACGTCGGCCGCCGCAAAAAAAACAACAACAACAAAACAAAAAACAACAGAGACCAACAAACGGCCACAACCGCTCCGCTACCGCGCGCCGCCGCCTACCGCCACCGGCACCACAATCCAACCACCACGGCACGCAAACAGTACCCACAAAGGGTCACACACAACCAACCACACCGGCGCATGCACGACAATCAACGCCTTCCCGACGTCCTTTGATGGCCCTGAGAAGGGCCGTTTTGGGCCGCGCGACAGCCGCAGCCGTGCCATCGCGCGCCACTAAGACGACGCGGGGGAGGGCGGTGGGGGACGACGGCGTCAAGCGCCAACCCCTCTCCCTTGCCTTTCTTTAACTTTACTACTTTACTTCTTCTTCTTGGGCGACGCCTTCGCCTTAGACGGCGTCGTCGCCTTCTTCGGGCGCGGCGCCTTCGGCTTCTTCGTCGGAACCTTGGCGGCCTTCTTCGCCTTCGACGGCGACTTGGCCTTGGCCGGCTTGGCCGCAGCCGCCTTCTTCGCACCCGCGGGAGCCGCCGACGCCGCAGACGCCTTCTTGGCGGCGCCCGCCTTCCGACCGGTCGCCGCCTTCACGCCACCAGCCTTCTTTGCGCCGGCCGCGCGGCCGCCCTTCTTCTCCTTGCTGGCCGGAGCGGCGCGCTTCTTCTTCGCACCGCCGGCACGAGCCTTGCCGCCCTCGGCCGCCCCGCCGCCGGCGCCGGCAAGCTTGAAAGAGCCGGACGCGCCCTTCCCCTTCGTCTGCACCAGCTCGCCAGCCACGACGGCCGACTTGAGGTACTTCTTGATAAAGGGCGCCAGCTTCTCCGCGTCCAGCTTGTAGTGCGCGGCAATGTACTTCTTGATCGCCTGCAGCGACGAGCCGCCGCGCTCCTTCAGACTCTTGATGGCGGCCGTCACCATCTCAGAGGTGCGCGGGTGCGCAGGCTTGGCGCGCGGCTTCTTCGCAGACGCCGCAGACTTGGCCTTCTTCGTCGTGCCGGTGGCGGCGGGTGCCGCAGCAGTCTCGTTCGTAGCCGCCTGATCTGCCATTATTTCGACGGACGACGCGCGTACACACAACAACAGAACAGCGAGAGAGCGGCGAGAGCACGGCAGAGAATAGCCGCCGCGCCGCCAGGCCCAGCCAGTGTCGCGGGCGGGCGCGGACGGCCGAGAGAGCGGCCGCCACTCTGCGCGCCGCCGCGCCGCGCCTCCCGCGCTTGCTACCACCAGTGACGACTGAGATGTCGCACAGTACGGACGGAGAGTTTGCGCGCGCGCGAGAAGCGAGCGACCACGTGCCGGCCGGCCGCGGTCCGATGGGGCTTGCCCCATCGGCCGCCCCGCCACCAGCCGGCACACCTGCGACGACTGGACCCGCGGCGGGGGGAAGTATTAGTACCCCTGCTGCGGAGCTGCCCCTGGATGAAGAAATGGATTATTATACGGACTCCGGCGACGCCTCCGTCACCGATCCCACCGAGCAGACATCGCAGCGCAGAAGAACTCGCCGCGATCGCGCTTCTGAACGGCGTCAACATCGACATGAAGCATCCGCCGACGGCTTCCTGCAGCCGCCGTTAAAGAAACAAGCACGGCCCCAGCGCATCGTTGCCAGAGAACTTGACGTGTCAAACCGCTATCAACCTCTCCAGGGGGAGGGAGCGACGCTTCATGAAGCCGCGTCGTCATTAGCGGAACAGCAGCAGCGCCGAGCAGCGGCACAACAACGCGCGGGAGAAGAGGCCCCGCCACCCATGGACGACCAACAGCCGTCATCGCAGGACCGCTCACAGGCTCCGACATCGGCCCCGCATAGGAGGGTGCCACCTATTGTTCTCCGCTTCAAGGAATCTTACAAGAAGCTGCATACATGGCTGAAGACTCACTGCAAGCAGCCGTTCACAGTGAAGCAGGCAGGCGACGACACACTGAAATTGCAATTGTCGTCAACAGATGACTACACCATCACGGTCGACGAACTCGGACGATCAGGCATCGCAATGTACACATTCCCAGCGGTTCGCCCTCCGGTCATCAAGACGCTTGTCAAGGGCATTCCAATGTCCTTGACGCATGAAGACGTCAAGGAAGAGCTGCGCGACCTTGGTTTCGCCGCCTCCCTCGTCGAACATCATCGAATGCCTGGTACGAATCAGCACACAGGACATCGTATCATCATCTTACCAGACATCCCAGCGCATCGAGAAATTTTCCAGCTTGACCGCTTTTATGACTTGTCCATCACCGTTGAAAGATTACGGAAGTCGCGCGGCCCTGTACAGTGTTACAGGTGCCAAGGATTTCGTCATGTCGCACGTCTGTGTACTATGGACTGGGTCTGCGTAAAATGCGGCGGCCCACATGACAGCCGAACGTGCACCAAGGCCAAGGAACAGCCTCCTCAATGTGGACTCTGCGGCGGACCTCATCCCGCCAACTTTCGCTCCTGCCCCAAACACAAGGAGGCGAGTCGACGGCAACGTGGCCTGCCTCCTGTTCCACCGAAAAGGACCACTGCTACGGGACGACGCCGTCACCAGCCACCGCCGCCGCCACCGCCTGTACAGCCCAGCCGCACTCAAGCTTGGCCCACACTGATGGACCGTCGGGCGGCCAAGATACGTGCCGATCTCACGTTTGCAGACGCTCTCCAGCAGTCGCAACAGCAAGATGTCACTCCAGCAGCACCTGCCCGTCCGGCAGCGCCACAACGCCGATGTGACCCGGCACCTCCAGCGGCTTCCCCGCCTCTCCAGCCAGATCTGCAAGGAGTCTTCGCACTCCTCACACAAATTACTGCCTCTCTTGCTGAAGTCTCCAAAGCCATGTCGCAACTTCCAGCCACCGTCGCCGCCGCCGTTGAGGCGACCATCAGCCGCGCCTTCCCGGCCCAAAGAGATGCTGCACCTACTAGACATGAGTAGAGCACTTCACCTCGAAGACTTACGCATTGTGGCATACAACGCCAACAATCTTACGCATGATGTGCCGGAATTACACCAATTTCTTGTGGACAACAACGTGGACATCTGTATGCTTTCCGAGACGTTCCTCAAACCTGGAATTCGCAGCAATATTGCGAATTATTGCTGTTACCGCACTGACCGACTGACGCATGGAGGCGGCACAGCAATCTACATACGACGAACCATCCGACATCATGAAATTCAGCCACCTGCTACTAGGACTTTCGAAACGACTGCGGTTGTCGTGGAAACCAGAACCGGACCAGTGACGTTTATAGCAGCATACCGCAGCCCACGCCGACTCCTGGACCTTGACGACGCCCGACTCCTGCTACGAACACCTGGCAAACTATTCATCGGGGGCGATCTGAATTGTAAACATGCCGCCTGGAACTCTCAGGTCACCAATATGAGTGGACGTCTTCTTCTCCAGGCTGTGGAAGAAGCGCAGGCCTATGTTTGCGGCCCTGACGAGCCTACATGCTTTCCATCTCGCGGCAGACCTGACGTTATTGACGTGGCCATAACCAAGGGCATCCCGCAATTTATGAATGCGGAAACCCTCAATGCTCTTAATTCCGACCACCTGCCAGTACTGTTTGACCTGCACGTCGCTCCGGACCAATATGCCGGCCGTCTCAACTTGAAACACACAAACTGGGAACATTTTCGAGAGTGTGTTACCTTCTCCATTGACGTCATCAATGCAGATGAAGAGGTCTCTGAGGAATCCGTGGGGACGCTCACCACCGCTATTACCGATGCCTTGGAGCTGGCTACACCACCACCCAAGCCTCCGCAACTCTCGCCGCCTGGACTGCCACAGCACATCTTAGACAGCATCAGGACACGGAACAGGCTCTGCAGGGAGTGGCGCCTAACTCGAAATGTCGACCTTAAGAAGAGGATTAATCAGCTACGCCGCGATATTAAGGCTGCCATCATTGCTCACAAAAACCAACAGTGGGCCGCCAAACTTCGTTCGTTCACGCCCGACCCTGCTAACTGGCAGGCCATTCGTTTCTTCACCAACCGTCGGACGCGCATCCCGCCGCTCGAGACTCCAGATCGAACTGCCTATCGTCCCACAGACAAGGCAAACCTGCTGGCTGACTCATTTGAAGTTAACTTTCGTCCGCTGAATGAGGGAGTGGACCCCCAGCGTGTCAATAACATCGATCAAGAGGCGGAAGCGCTGTTGCAAGAAGATGCAGATGACGACGGTGGCGACCCCATTCCACCTGTTACCCCCGCCGAAGTGCAACAAGGGATTCGAGCACTCCCATCGAACAAGGCTCCAGGATCTGACGATATAACTGGGCGGGTCCTCAAACAGTTACCCTGGACTGCAATAGTGCGGCTAGCCACTATTTTTAACTGGATACTCAACACTGCGACCTACCCAGCTGCGTGGAAGCACTCTGTTGTGGTCCCTGTACCGAAACCCGGCAAAAACCGACGCCTCCCGACGAGTTATCGCCCGATAAGCCTGCTGCCACACGTCAGTAAACTATTTGAGCGGCTTCTTCTACAACGACTTCAAAACATCATCTCTCTCCGCAACATCTTACCCAATGAACAATTTGGATTTCGGAAAGGACATTCTACCAGTCACCAAATTCTCCGAGTCGTCAACGACATCACAACCGCATTCAACAGGAAGGAGTTTTGTGGAGCAGTTCTCCTAGACATTACGAAAGCCTTTGACAGCGTGTGGCATCAGGGGCTCATATGGAAACTTAACTCGTTCGGACTTCCACGAGCCTACGTCAAGCTGGTTGCCTCATACCTTCACCATCGCACTTTTGCAGTTCGAGTGGACGACGCACTCTCCACGGCACGGCCGATCTGCGCGGGAGTGCCTCAAGGATCGGTACTTGGACCGGTACTTTACACCCTGTATACGTCTGATCTCCCCACACCACCGAGGGTCGAGAAAGCCATATACGCGGATGATACGATGCTGTTCACACGAAGCCGATGGCGCGACGTGATGAGGCCACGTCTTCAGAGTGCCTGCAACTTGTTGGAAGAATGGGCAACGAAATGGCGCATCCGATTCAATCCAGCCAAGACGCAAACGATCGTCTTCACGAAGCGAAGAACCATGCCAACCCGACGACTACGACTGTACAACACGGAACTGGAGTGGCAAGACACAGTGCGCTACCTCGGGGTGATCCTCGATAAGAAACTAACATGGAAACCGCACGTGGAAGACATCCGGAACAAAGTATCACAGCGCATGGGAGCGCTGTATCCTATAATCAACGAGGGCTCCGATCTTTCCGTCGAAAATGGCCTATTAATTTATCGCATGTACATTCGCCCCCTCATCGACTACGCGTGCGAAGTTTGGGGCAATGCAGCGAGGACTCATCTACAGAGACTCCAATCCCTTCAGAATAAGATACTTCGGCGGGTATTCCACGTCCACCCGCAATTTCCGCACCAATACCTGCACGAAGCAGCTGAAGAACCAGAAGTGCTCCAACGTCACCAGGAGATAGCGAGACGTTTCTACGAGAAAGCAACGATGTCCACCAACCCCCTAATCAGAGACTTGGGGGAAGAACCTGATCCACACGACAGATACCGACGGCCGATCGCACTGCTCGCGAGATAATGCAGCAGTGCCCTTAAAAGTAAATTAGCTCCCCACCACATCATGCACACACCCCGTGTCCGCACACACACAAGCCACACTGCAAATAAAGATGAACAAATTTAACACAACCCTCTCAAGCTGTAGGAAATGCCGAAAGGTAAAACCTACGCCAGAAAGTTAGAAGATAACCTCAAGAAGCGGGCGGAGCGCTTGCTACCGCCCAACGTCCGACAGCCTGTGCGGACCAGCCCCAAACCTGCGCCGCAACCACCCGCGCCATTCAAACCACCGAGGATGGGGCTACACACGGCCACACCACAGTCGCCAACCAGTCGCCACGGCAGCGCCGCAAACCACGGCCAAACTGCAGCTACCGCGCGCTACAGCCTGGCTCGGCCCGCCGAGAATCGCCGCCCCCGCCCAAATGCCGCCCCCACAGCCCCAGCCGACGACCCGCCACAATGGCCAAACCTTCGGCAAAACTGGCGCACCGTCGCCGCGCCAGCCCGGCCAGCGCGGCCGCCGCCACAGCCACACAAGCGGAGGCGTGCGGCGATGACGGCCGTGCAAACGCACCTCCGCCGCCCCATCGCCCTCCCACCGTTTCCCGATCGGCCCGCGGCCGTCGGGCCACCTCGCCCGCCAACATTCGCGCCCGTTTCTCACAAAATTGCCCGCCGCAAAACAAAAACGAGCGCCGCCTGCGCAACATGGCCACCGGCCAACCGAGGCGCCGCCGCCCCTCGCCGCTTTAAGCGACGGTGGCTAACCGCCATCCGCAACTACAGACGCACCGAATCTGCCTTCAAAAGCACACACCGACAGCCGACCTCTAACATTTAGACTCCGCAAGCCACCCAACGGTGTGTGGCGGAGGGCACTTCACGTGCCACTGTCATTTACCTCCCTTCGCTGTTCCAGTCGCGTATGGTTTCGCGGGACGAACTGACAGTCTGCAAAAAAAAAACACCGCCTCCGTGCGCGCTCGAATCTCTCTAACCACATCCATTCGTGATCTCCTCGGGAGGTATACACGTAGGGGGGAAGCAATATATTCGATACCCCATCCAGAAACGCAATATCGCGAAACCTGGCGAGCAAGCTACACCGCGATGCAGAGCGCCTCTATTGCAGGGTCTGCCGCTTGGGTTTGTTAAACATCTCCGTAACGCTATCACGGTTACCAAATGACCCTGCGACGAAACGTTGGATCGTCTCCGGTCGCCTCCGTCAACGCGACCTGGTACGGATCCCACACTGATGGGCAACACTCACGTATGGGTCGAACGAACGGGTGTTTTGTAAGCCACCTCCTCCTTTGTTGATGGACTACATTTGCTACGCATTCTCCCAATAAATCGCAACCTGGTACCCGCCTTACCACCAATTACTTTTTTTGTTTTTTTTTTTTTTTTTTTTTTTTTTATATGATGATCATCCCACTCCCAATCACTCCGCACGCATACTCCCAGATATTTTACAGACGTAACTGCTACCAGTGTTTGTCCCGCTATCATCATATAATCAATCATACAATAAAGGGTCCTTCTTTCTTATATTATTCGCAATACATTACATTTGTCTATGTTAAGGGACAGTTGCCACTCCCTGCACCACGTGCCTATCCGCTGCAGATCGTCCTGCATTTTTCGCTGCAACTTCTCTGTATACTACAGCATCATCCGCGAAAAGACGCATGCAACGTCCGACACTATCTACTAGGTGTGTGAAGAGCAATGGGTCCCATAACACTCCCCTGTGGCACGCCAGAGGTTACTTTAACGTCTGTAGACGTCTCTCCATTGATAACAACATGCTGTGTTCTGTTTGCTACAATCTCTTCAGTCCAGCCACACAGTTGGTCCGACATTCTGCAGACTCTCTTACATTGTTTATCAGGCGACAGTGCGGAACTGTATCGAACGCCCTCCTTCCGGATGTCAACCAAAATGGCATCTACCTGGGAGCCTGTATCTAATATTTTCTGGGTCCCATGAACAAATAAAGCGCGTTGGGTCTCACACGATCGCTGTTTCCGGAATCCGTGTTGATTCCTACATAGTAGACACTGGGTTTCCAAAAAACGACATGCTACTACTCGAGCATAAAACATGTTCTCAAATTCTACAACCGACCGACGTCACAGATATAGGGCCTATAGTTTTGCGCATCTGCTCGACGACCCTTCTTCAAGCCCGGGACTACCTGTGCTCTTTTCCAATCATTTGGAACCCTCCGTTCCTCTAGAGACTTGCGGTACACGGCTGTTAGGAGGTTCTGTCGCGTACTCTGTGTAGAATCGAATTGGTATCCCGTCAGGTCCAGTGGACTTTCCTCTGTTGAGTGATTCCAGTTGCTTTTCTATTCCTCCTTGGACACTTATTTCGATGTCAGCCACTTTTTCGTTTGTGCGAGAAGGAACTGCAGTGCGGTCGTCCTCCGTGAAACAGCTTTGGAAACAGGTGTTTAGTATTTCACAGCTTTTTACGCGTGTCATCCTCTGTTTCAATGCCATCATCATCCCGGAGTGTCTGGATATGCCGTTTCGAGCCGCTTACTACTGATTCAACGTACGACCACAACGTCCCAGGATTTGATTTGATTTGATTTGATTTCCTGTCACGTCGGTACATGGAATTTTACTTTCGCATTCACCGGACGCTTCACGCATAGCCCTCCTTACGCTAACTTTGGACATCGTTTAGCGTCTGTTTGTCTGAGAGGTTTTGGCTGCGTTTCAACTTTGAGTGAGGCTCTCTTTGCTTTCGCTATAGTTTCCTAAACTTTGGTTGTTGTACCGCGGTGGGTTTTTCCCATCCCTCACAGTTTTACTCGGCACGTACCTGTCTAAGACGCATTTTACGATTGCCTTGCACTTTCTCCATACACACTCAACATTGTCGGTGTCGGAGCAGACATTTGCGTTTTCATCTGTCTGGTAGTCTCAAATCTGCCTTCTATTACTCTTGCTAAACAGATAAACCTTCCTCCCTTTTTTTTTTTTTTTTTTTGTATATTCCTATTAACGTCCATATTCAGCGATGCTGCAACGGCCTCTTGATCACTGGGTCCCTGTTCTGCACATACAGAGTCGACAAGTTCGGGGTCTGTTTGTCATCGGTAGGTCCACGATGTTATCTCCACGAGTCGGTTCTCTCTCTGTTTAATTGCTCGCGGTAATTTTCGTTCGGATAGTGCACTCAGTATAATGTCACTCGATGCTCTGTCCCTACCACCCGTCCTGAACATCTGGCACATTGAAATCTCCACCTAAGACTGTAACACGCTGGGGAAAGGAAAATGTATGTCCACATTTTCTCTCACGTGTTCGGCCACTAATGCTGCTGCGTCGCGAGGTCGGTAAAAGGAGCCAATTATTAACCTAGCTCGGCTGTTGAGTGTACCCTCCACCCACAATAGTTCACAGGAACCGTCCACCACTTCTACTTCACTACACAGGATAAACTACTACTACTAACAGCGACGAACCACTCCACCACCGGTTGCATGCACGCTATCCTTTCTAAAGCACCGTCTGTACCTATAACGATTGCAGCTTCGGTGCTTTCTATCAGCGCTTGACGTTCCGGTACTTCGACAGTTGACAATTACAATACCGATTGCCGCTTGGTCCCCGCATGTCCTGACCTTGCCCCGCGCCCGTTGAGGCTGTTGCCCTTTCCGTACTTGCCCAAGGGCCATCCAACCTAAACAGAACCGCCCAGCCCACGCCACACAACCCCTGCTACCCGTGTAGCCGCTTGTTGCGTATAGTGGACTCCACCTAAGACTATAACATGCCCTAAGGCATTCGCGGTGTACACCACCCTAAGGTGAGGTTAGGTTAGGTGGACGTGGGTTAGGTTAAGGGTTACAGTTAGGTTAGGCGTCAAAGTTAGGTTAAGCGTTCGGACGTGAGGCGTCAGGTGGCCGCACCTACCTTACGGCCGGACATCTTAGGTTAGAGGTTAGGTTAGGTTAAGGCGCCGAGAGGTCCGCGGTCAGGTTACGTTCACCTTCGGGCGCCACACGTAGGTTTCAAAGGTGTGTCGGTCGGTCGTCGGCAAGCCGCAAAAACTACAGACGACGTCGACCAAACCGCCGCAAGACCGAGCAGGAGGCAGATATACCGGCCGGCCGGCCGGCCCCACACACACACAACACAACACAAAATTAAAAACACCACCCACCGGCCAAACGGCACAAAAAACAAAAAAAACAAAAAACCACAAACCCGAGCACCACGTCGACCAGAGGCAACCCGCCGCTCACGCGACATGGCTGGCAACTAAGGGGCAAACTGCAACGGCGCTTTCCGCACCGGGCCGGATGCACGTACGACAACACCGCTACCCGTACGCAGGCCTCCCATTGCACACAGCCGCTCTGTGTTTGAACATCATCAATGGCGCGCCCGCGCCTCGTCGCGGTCGCAGCCATAACGCCGCCACTTTTGCACCAACACATTCACGCACGGCAAAACAGCTCGCCGACACAGCACAGCCGACAAACAAAAACAACCCGCGAGACGGGGGCGACAACGACAACGACAACGACAACGACAACGACAACGACAACAGCAAACAACTCGCACCAAGCGTCCAACAGGTAACAAACGGACAAGCACAGCCACTGCTAACGGCCACGACGCCCCAGCGGCACACTGCTCCTTTCCCGCCACACTCGATTCACAACGCACGCACGCGACCCCGTCAACGACACCGACACGACACACGACGGGCTCCCTTCCCGCAACCTACACCTTTCCGCCACTACGCACAGCTCCACCCGACGCGCCCGTCGCAACGACACTACTGCACGCACTATCCACCCGCCTCCTCCTCTCCCCCCCCCCCTTCCCGTACACAACAACACGGCCAAAAACAACACTCACGACCCAAACATAATAACGACATGGCACGTGCATCGGCGCACACCCCAACCAGTCACCGTCGACAACCACACGCAAGGCACGAAACCGGCGTCCTTCCACGTTGCCATCAAAGCTGCACAAACAACCACAGGAGGAACCACCAACAACGGGCCGGCCCGCCGGCCCGCCCCAATATTCTCCCACCCTCACCTCACGCCGCAACCACCAAACGCACATTCCCGCTCGCTACCACACACCTCTCGGCGGCCGCTTCGCAAAAACATGACGTGACGTGACGTGACGTGACATCATCACATCACGGGCTACGCACGCACACCGACCCACTTTCCTGCCCTTCGCCCTCTTCTTTCCGACGCCTGCCTTCGGCCGAGCACACGTACGTGGCACAACGCCCAACACAGTCACACACAGTCGACAGGCGCACGCCCAGGCACGCAACGACGCAGCGCAGCAAAGGCGCCCGCAACACATACCTCCTCTCTCTTCTCGCCGCCGACCGCCCGCCAGCCAGCCAGCCAGCCACTCGCAATGTGCACTGCCAACCAGCCACACGTCCACCGCGCCGCCTCCGACCACCCGCCAGGGGGGCGCTCACGTCCGCGACAACAGCGCGGCCCGCCGCCGGGCGGGCCCAGCCGAACCCAGCCCAGCCGGCGCGCGCTGCTCTGCACTCGGCGCGCCACACATCCTGCTGCAGACCGGGCTCGTCTCTCTGTACGCGTCTGCCCGCATCTCGTCTTCCTGCGCATCAACACAACGAGGCCGCGTGAGCAAACCCCCCCGTCACAACGCCACATCACACACTGCCTTGTCTACCGCCTAAATGCACTCACCAGCCATCCGCTTCGTCTTCGTCTTGTTTACTCGTTGTTGTTGCAGCGGCGCACACAGCCCCGGCCGGCCGCATCCGAGGGTGGCCCGCCGCCAGCGTCTCCTCCTTGGGCACAGGTGCGGTGCGGTGCCGTGCCGTGCCGTGGCCGCCCATCCATCCAACCGCACGCATTTTGCTGGCCGCCTCTGCTGCAGAAGAAGACAAAAAAAAAAACGAAACGTACAAACATACACGCACCCACAGCGTGGCCACACACGGACGGGACCGACAGGCTCCAAGGCGACCAAAGGATAAAAACAAAATAAAACACTAAAAGACGCAAGCAAGCACCAAGCAAGCTGTCGCCTCGCGCCTCTGTCCTTCCGCCCCCGCCATTCTCTCCCACCACATGCCCACAAACACCACCGCCTCCCCCTCCCCGCACCTCCACATTCGCCCCCTCCATTTTGTTCCTTTCTCGTTCTTCCCTTCTGTGTGTCTGCGTGCGTGCGCGGGCGGCGCCTCTCAACATCCGCCGGCCGTCCGTCCCGTTTTCGCCGTACCACACACGCCACCGCCTCGCCTCCTCCCCGTCCACCACCGCCGCCCCTGTCCGCCCCGCACAACACCATACACCGCTGCTTGTCCTGGCCGTTGCCACCAAAGGCGCCAGCCGCAAACCGCGCCAACGCCGCAGCGCGCGTGCCTCCTTCCTTCTTGCTTCCTTCTCCGTGCCGACGCGGCCTCTATTCCCGCACCCATTCGGCCGACGACACAGCCGTTGGGCTCCGCACTGCGCGTACCGGCGTTACGCACGCACACCCACCCCCCTCGCGAACGCACGACTCATTCATTGTCTTTGTTGTTTCTCCTCTTTCTTAACGTCTTTGTTTGTTGTTTGTTTTCTTTTTTTTTTTCGTTTTTCCCCACCGCCACATGTGACACAATGCCTCCCTCCACCTTTCGTTCGTGGTTGCTTGCTTTGTTTCTCTTTCTCATTGGTACACGTCCGACGCGCTCCATTTCCACCACACCACGGCCATCGGCCTCCTCAACGGGCAGGCGCAGTGTGCCATTCTCCGGCGCACAAGCACACCGCGCGGTACTGGCGCGGCTCGCCACGCCACGCCACGCCACGCCACGCCACGCCACCGGTGCGCAGCAGCACATGTGATGTCTCGCAACACGACACGCGGTGCGCACACCCCGACCACGCGGCTCTAAAGGCATGGCACCGGCGACATGCGCCGCCCCAGCCACGCATCCGTCGTCTCAAGTTGTTCACTGCCAGCCGCGTCTGAGGCTACAACCGCACCACCACATCAACGGTCCCCCTCCCGGCAACACATTTGTTGCACAAACAAACACAACCGCCGAGCGCAGCGCGAACCACCCACACGCGCCCTCCGCGTCTCCTTTCTCTCCTTTCGCCCCCTCCCATCTCCCGAATATGCCAGCAGCGCAGCGTTACGCGTGCCCCTCACCCGTCCACACTACCGCGAAACGAGCACGCCTTCCGGGCCACATGCAAGGGCACGCCCACCACCAAATACTGCCGTATTCACGGACGCAGTTCGCAACACGCAACGCACTCTCCACCTACCTTCTTTCTCTCGTCCCTTCTCTTTAAAAACAAAACAAACACACAAACCAACCAACCACGGCTAACACACTTTTTCGCGACACCTTTGACTGCGTTATCTTGACCGTGACGGCAGCTATCGACCATCCATTCCCCACTACACACACACACACACACATCATTCGCTACACCGCACACGAAACGGCAAAGGGCAAGGCACTCTCTCATAGATTCTTCCTCCGAGCCATATCGGGCGAACGTTGCATCCGGGAAGGCAATGCAATTCAGCCGTCACTTGCAGCCGCGCCGTAAACGCATTTCAGTGCGGCTGCAATGCACGGGAACGTTCCGTTGCTCTAGACGGCGCCTCTCCGTTTTTCCCCTGTTTCGTTTTCCGGTGATTGCTTCCCCTTCTTCTCTTTCTTCGTTTCGTTTTATTATTTTCGTTCCCCTCCTCCACCATTGTTTCCGTCCCCACAGTTTTTTTTTGCTCATTCCACACGTTCTGCCCAGACAAGACATGACATTCGACCGATCACAGCCAGCCTTTCGTCGCCGTTCGCAGCGCCGACGGTGCCACAGTGAGACGGGTGTTCGGACCGACACGTTGCCGTGATGCCGATAGACAGCTACTCAGAGCCGCCGGATCGGATCACATCACCGACAAACCGGCCATTTCACCGGGGGACACACAGACAACCGCGTGTACGCCCATAACAACAAACAACGACCGTCGTCGTCTACCGTCACTGAACCGAACACACGTGCACCTTGAATGACGACACCGGCGTGCGTGCGTGCGCACAACAATCAATCATTCAATCAACTGCAGAAACGGCTATCAAAATCAAGGGCCAAATAAATGGGTACACCACCGTGCGTGTCGCCTACCCCACCCGCCCGTACAATTCTTGCGTCTTCCTAATGACTAGTAAAGACACGTCCATTTGTTTTAAAACGTCACCAACACACCTCCACGCCGTACAGCAAAGGGAATAGTAGACGGCAACACAACATTTCACCCTCGCCATCATGTATGTATGTATGTATGTATGTATGTATGTATGTATGATGTGACAAACAAACAAACCCGCAGACGGCCCTAACGGTGACATCCAACAATCGCGAGGGGTTTCAATTGCAGTCACGTGACTAACCGGGCAGACAGAGACAAAGAAAGGAAAGGAAAGGAAATCAGCGACACAGACAACACCTCCTGTCTATGTGTCGACAAACAAACAACCAACCAACCACGCCAAGACTCGCGAGCACGCATAACCACATTCGAGACCACCACCACCACCACCACCACCACCAGCTGCTTCGCAACCAACCAAACCGGGTAGCTAGCTATGCGCCGCCTCACACAAACAACAATTCCGCTCTTCCCGCAAAGGCAATTTGGTGGCCCTGAAAAGGGCCGTTTTTTGCCGCTCTCGCAACGGAGGGGAGCTCCCTAGAGCCTTAACCCCCTCACTTGGAGCTCGTGTACTTGGTCACCGCCTTCGTGCCCTCGCTCACGGCGTGCTTGGCCAGCTCGCCAGGCAGCAAGAGCCGCACAGCCGTCTGGATCTCGCGGGACGTGATGGTCGAGCGCTTGTTGTAGTGCGCCAGGCGAGACGCCTCGGCCGCAATGCGCTCGAAAATGTCGTTCACGAAGCTGTTCATGATGCTCATCGCCTTCGACGAGATGCCCGTGTCGGGGTGCACCTGCTTCAGCACCTTGTAGATGTAGATGGCATAGCTCTCCTTCCTCTTGCGCTTCTTCTTCTTGTCGCCCTTCGAAATGTTCTTCTGCGCCTTGCCAGCCTTCTTGGCGGCCTTCCCGCTAGTCTTGGGCGGCATCTCGAACGTACAACAGCAAGCAGCAAGCGCTCCCCTCTAGTCAGCGTCTCCCCACACAGTGGCACCCGCCGCTACCGCAACACCGCACCTTTACCAGCTCGCCCTGTTGCGGCCGCCGACCAATGGGGCGCGCGCGCAACCGGCCGCCGCACCCGAGCCCATAAAGGGACGAGTGGAAGCTCACCAGAAATAGGGATACACGGAGGCTACTCAATAGGCTACAGAGAGAGCTCAAAGCAGATCTCAATGAGTACCGTAACCAACAATGGTCGGCAAGGCTCTCAGCTCTCAAACTAGAAGACAATAGTTTATGGCAAGCCACCAAACAGTACACGAAAAGACGCGCGAAAATGCCACCACTGCATGGCGAACGCGGACTACAGTTCAGCCCCACTGACAAAGCTAACGCACTAGCCGACGTGTTCGAAAAACAGTTCAGACCAGCAGAAGTACAGGACAGAGAACACGTCGCAACAGTCCGCAGAGAACTGGCCGTGTTCCTGGAAGCAGACGACGAAGATGACTACACGCCACTCTTCAGTACTGAAGATGTGGCGCGCTGCATCAAGTCCCTGCCCACCAGGAAAACCCCGGGTCACGACCAGGTCACAAATGAATTGCTGAAACTCCTCCCGCCCCTGGCAATCACCCACCTGACCGATATTGTTAACGAACTGACGCGATCACAAAAATTCCCGGCGCAGTGGAAGCACGCAGAAGTCATTGCGATCGCGAAACCAGGAAAAGATCCGGTGTTCCCGCAACATTATAGACCAATTAGTCTACTGCCTACCCTCAGTAAACTTTACGAGCGCCTCCTACTAACCCCCATACAGGACCATATCACAAGAGAGCAGATCCTGCCGAAATTCCAGTTCGGATTTAGGCAAAGACACTCCGCCCCCCAGCAAATCATGAGGGTGGTTGAAGCAGCCACGGACAGCTTCAACCGAAAGGGCTACTGCGGGCTTGTCTTGTTAGACGTAGCAAAAGCCTTTGACTCAGTCTGGCACACCGGGATACTACACAAGATGTACACCCTAGGCTTCCCCGGAAAGATCGTCAAAATCGTTAAAAACTATCTCTCCGGTAGGACTTTCTCAGTCAAGATCGATGGATCCCTGTCGACCAGGAGAAGAATCAGTGCAGGCGTGCCCCAGGGCTCGGTCCTGGGACCCGTCCTCTACAGTGTCTACACTGCTGACATCCCTACGACTCAGCATGTACACACTGCACAATACGCAGACGACACTGCATTCTTCTCCTGCTCGACAAACAGGAACCTGGTTACAAGGCGTCTGCAAACCGCCCTAAACAGGACGGAAAACTGGGCCAAGCAGTGGCGCATCTCTATAAATTCAGAGAAGACACAAGCCATGCTGCTCACCAGACGCCATGGGAAACGCCGACCCCCAAGAAGACCATACCAACTGCTGCGATTGCAGGGGCAGAACTTGCCATGGAGAAATTCTGCGAGGTACCTCGGTGTCACACTTGACAGACGCCTGACATGGAAGTGCCACATTGAGGAGCTTCGCAGAAAGGCTCACGCCAGGATGCAGATTCTGTACCCTGTCT
Organism: Schistocerca nitens; assembly: GCF_023898315.1. Classification (NCBI taxonomy): domain Eukaryota; kingdom Metazoa; phylum Arthropoda; class Insecta; order Orthoptera; family Acrididae; genus Schistocerca; species Schistocerca nitens. Next base: position 332,186 of record NW_026046046.1, read on the forward strand.
TGAACAGCACCAGTTCCCTCGACCCCGCAACAGGAGTAGCTATCTATCGAAGTCTAATTCGACCGATACTGGAATATGCGTGCCCTGTATGGGGCTACGCAGCCAGATCGACGATAGATCGCTTACAGAAGACTCAAAATAGAGCGTTACGACGAGCCCTACACGTCCCCACGCGCTTCCCCACGGCAGACCTACATGAAGCCGCAGATGTAGAGCCGCTCACAACACGATTCCGCGCCCTGGCAGAAGTGTTCTACGCCACGGCGCGGAATTCTGAAAATGACCTAATCAACACCCTTGGGCAATATGAACCCCATAGGGACAGATACAACAGACCCAAGTCGCTACTCCTGCAGTAGCAGAAAAAGAACAACTAAAGAAAACTCTCAACAAACAGCAAATAACAAAAGCACAGAAACAAAAAGAACACACCAAAAAAGAGGAGGAAATGTCCGAAGGAGACAATAACCTCCACCACCACCCCCTCTAACGGTAGAGGACAAAAAAGAGAGATGAGTAGTCCCGCCGCCACGCACTCCGCTGCTCGACTCGCTGCGGCTCGCACCGTTACGTTACGTGTTTCAACTAGCCAAACGCCATGTCCGGACGCGGAAAGGGAGGCAAAGTCAAGGGCAAGTCAAAGTCCCGCTCAAGCAGGGCTGGGCTCCAGTTCCCGGTCGGCAGAATCCACCGCCTCCTGCGCAAGGGAAACTACGCCGAGCGCGTCGGCGCCGGGGCGCCCGTCTACCTCGCCGCCGTCATGGAGTACCTCGCGGCTGAGGTGCTCGAGCTGGCCGGAAACGCGGCCCGCGACAACAAGAAGACGCGCATCATCCCGCGCCACCTGCAGCTCGCCATCCGCAACGACGAGGAGCTCAACAAGCTCTTGTCGGGCGTCACCATCGCACAGGGTGGTGTCCTGCCCAACATCCAGGCCGTCCTGCTGCCAAAGAAGACCGAGAAGAAGGCCTAAACAGAGAGCGCGGAGCTGCGCTTGCGTGCTCCCTGCACGCAAACGCGCCTGCCTTTGCCTTGCCGGCTCGGCTCACAACAATCGGCCCTTTTCAGGGCCACCACACAAACCTACGTCCAAAGCAAAGTTTCCGTCGTCCGTGCTCGCCGCACTTTACACAACACGTCCACATACATACATTGCACAGCCAGCGCCGGCGCACGTCCGCCATCTTGTCCACAGCCCGTGTGGCCGAACGCGCACACATTTTGTCGTTTCTCTCTTTTTGTCTTTTTCCTGTTTCTGCACCCCTCCGCGCACGCACAGAGTCGCGTTCCAAACGACAACGACATCAATACACCGATAATGTGATGATCATTGTTAGCATTCTAATGTTTCAATTAAAGGGGCGCGCGTGGCACACACAGCGCGTAAACGGTCCGACGACGACACGCCGGCCGCCGCGCGCTCCAAACGCACAGGCACAGACAAAACCAAACAGCTGATCCGATCGATCGATCCGGCCGGCCCGCCCGCCTATGCCCACGCCACAAACAAACAAACAACAAACCACGCACACACTGGACTCAGCCGCGCCCATCGCGTCAAACTCAAAAACTAACGCACGCGCAGCACAACAACAACAACAACAACAACACGCACAGGCAACACAGACTCTTTCGCACTTTTCAATCTCCGAACAGTGTGGTGGCCCTGAAAAGGGCCGTTTTCGTCTCTCCCACCAAGCACGGGCACGGCACGGCCGCGGGAAGGCCACAACGCAGCACAGCACACCGGCTGGCTGGCTGCCTGCCTGCCTAACCGCCGAAACCGTACAGGGTGCGCCCCTGCCTCTTCAGGGCGTACACCACGTCCATGGCCGTCACAGTCTTGCGCTTGGCGTGCTCAGTGTACGTCACCGCGTCGCGGATCACGTTCTCCAGGAACACCTTCAGCACTCCGCGGGTCTCCTCGTAGATCAGACCAGAGATGCGCTTCACGCCGCCCCTGCGAGCCAGGCGGCGGATGGCGGGCTTCGTGATGCCCTGGATGTTGTCGCGCAACACCTTGCGGTGCCGCTTGGCGCCACCCTTGCCCAGCCCCTTTCCTCCCTTGCCGCGGCCTGTCATTCTTCTTCCTTCCTCCTCCTCAAGCAAGCAAGCGAAAAAACACAAGCGCCAGCTCCTCACCCGGCGCTAGCGAGTCGGCTACGGTGCGAGCTCTCTGCCGCCGCCCCCCTATATAGACTCTGGCCCGCCCTCCCCCCACCACACCTCGCTTCTGCCGTCGTAGCGGAAGGAGCTCTCAGCCGGCGATGGTCGGTGCAACGGTAGCTATTGGGGTTTAGGCCTCGCTGACCGCTCTGCTCTACAGAGAGTTCCTTTCTAGGCGCCAGTAGCGCTCGGTGGATCGGCGGAAGGTTGAGCTTGCTCCCTTTCGTCGAAAAGCCGCGTAGCTCGCGGAGAAGCTCTATTGTCGTCAAGAGTCACTGACTCGCAGCAACCCGTAACTTCGGTTACAAACCTAGCGAGACTCTCTCGCTCTTTGTTAGGGTTGATCAGTGCCAGGGGCCCGTTCACGTCGGACCACCCCGCGTACTGTAGGCCACTTCTCTTCCTCCGCACCTCCTTTAGGTGCCGCGCCACTGCACCAACGGCGCACGCTAGGCCGTAGGGCAATCCCCCCTCTTCTGTAGGACCTTCTAGTTAGCCTTTTCTTTTCAGAAAAAGCATAATTGTCGTGCCCACCTTACCAAATAAAGCTCCTAAACACTACGATGGCAGATTCCGCCGGTGTTTCCCCCGCCCTAACCCGCAGCATGGCTGCAGCTAAAGAGGCGCGAGAGTCGGCTGTTCCCGTCGACGTCAGCGTCCCGCTTGCCGCCGTTGAGGAGGTGTTGGCCGGCAAGGACCGGCAGATCGCTGCGCAAGCGCAGGAACTGCTGAGCCAGCGTCGGTTGATAACCGAACTCTGCGGCCCAAGTGAGTCCCCCACACGAACAAGCACACTCCACATTACGCTACACTCACCTGCAACTGGTGACTCATGCACCACTGTCCCACTGCGGCAGCCGACTCCAACGGCGGAACCAGCAGCCGCAGATGCGGACACAGAACAACACTACACTGGGCCCTGGCAGGTGGAGGGCCCACGTCGCAAACAGAAAAACACAACACAAACAAGCGAGCAACCACACTCGCAAGGTAGCCGAAAGGCGCTGCTACCTACACCGAAACCCGCACTTCCGGTTAGGAACACGAAAACAACAACAAACACGACCCGACCTGCGGTCAGCAACTCCGTACAAGTACCAGCCGCAGCTACGCCCGCACAACAGAAGACTGGTTTTCCCCCAGTCATAATCCAAAACTACGGGGACCTCAGCGTCCTCAACACAACATTCGCGGAAAGGCACTCACCTTGCACGCTACACACAAAGTACTCTGGGGATAGGGCCTCACTGTACGTATCAACTGACAATGAATACAAAGATCTCCTTATCTTCCTCAAAGAAAAGGAAATCGAACACTACACGTACAGGACCGCCGAAGAACGGACACAGCAGTACGTGGTAAAGGGGGTGGACCCCAGTACCCCAAACAACACAGTACAAGCGGCGCTTAACTATCTTGGATTCGACTGCAAAAGTGCTTCCAGGATGACAGGCTTCCGCTCCCACCACCGTCTACCACACTACCTGGTTGAGATGGCCGACACGGCCAACTCCCGCGGCCTTCTGCAGATAAAAAGCCTTCTGCGGATGGACGTAAGGGTAGAAATCTACGAACCGCCACAGGTCCCCCAACAATGCAACAACTGCCAGCGGTTCGGTCATTCGGGCCTCCGCTGCGGCCTGGCACCCCGTTGCCGCGGATGCGCTGGCAAACACGCATCCAACACATGTACACTGATACATGAAAACATACGCCGTTGCGCCAACTGTGGCCAAGCCCATGCGGCCAACTACAGGGGCTGCAACGTGTACAGAGAGGCGCAGAGGCGCAAAAACCAACAGTCAAGGCCAACCAACGTCATAACACGACCAAGGCCCGCACCAAACCCTGTTAGGAACGGAGTGTCGTTCGCCATGGCTACACGCCCTGGAGGAGCGGTGCAGGCCGCGGAACCTCTGCGCCCAGCACACGCACCTATCACAACCGCTGCGACAGCAACACAATCGTCTCAGCCAACAAACGACACTGCACCCACACCGGTACCAACACCAGCCCCCAGAAACAACACGACCCCACCCCCTGTAGCCACTGCCTGCGAAACTACACATACCACACAAGAAAACACACTGACACAAAGAACCCCAGAACCAAAAACCCAGAGAAGGCGTAAACGAACACATGGAAACAGGAGCGGGAACACACGTGCACCACAACAACGCACCCAGCGACAACAAAACACCAACACACAGACACACAGTCAGCAAGCCAGCGACACTACCACACACACTACCCCACCCCCGACCACATCTGACACACAGGCACCTCATGTTCCACATAACAACAACACAAGCGCCAGCCCACACATAACGCCAACACCCGCACCAGCGGCCGCCAACACCACAACCGAGCCACAGGCCGACACACACAACACCAACACAACATTTGGGGGCTTATTGGAAACAATATTCCCCCGTCATACGACCGGCCAGATCCTTCACAAGATCTGGACGACCGTCACCACACTCTGCTCACAGCTCATGACTGCTCAACCCGGGCAGTACTTGACTGTCATACAAACAGCATTCACCACACTGTTTGCACCCATACATGGATAATACGCCACACCCCGCCCCCATCGCAAACAACCAGACACTAACACAGATCCTGTTCTGGAATGCAGACGGGATCAACAACAAAAGGGCGGAATTCGCCGCGCTCATGGAGCGTAAGGGTATCCTTATCGCACTGTTGAGCGAAACTAAGCTCAAACCACGCAACCAACTAAACTTCACCGGCTACTGCGTCTATCGTACCGACCGACCGGACGGCTCCGGTTACGGCGGAACAGCCATCATCATACACAAAGACATAGAACACACAAACATAGTGCTCCCTGAACTTGAAAAACTAGAGGCAACCGCCGTCAGGGTCAAGTTCAACGGAGCCTACACTACACTGGTGTCAGTATACAATAGCCCTAAAAACATCAAAACACGCGACATCAGCACAATACTCAACATATCACCGCGCGTAATAGCCGCTGGAGATCTTAACGCAAAACACCCGGACTGGAACTCACGAATACGAAACTCCAACGGCAAGAAACTATACGATCACGCACTAGGACGAAACTACATCACACTAGCGCCGACCGAACCGACGCACATTCCCTACCGGAGGGGACACAGGCCAGACGTGTTAGACATGGCCCTCATCAAGGGCATAACAACGACACTCAACGTTGCCGTTGAAAACGATCTGCCCTCAAATCACCAACCCGTTATACTATACATTGAAGAAACACTGCAGCACATGGAACAACGCAGGATGTTAGACTACAGGCGCGCGAATTGGACCCAGTTCAAGGAAACGCTTGACAGTCGCATCCCACCTATCCACGCGATTAACGAGACAGCCCAAATTGACGAGGCTGTCGAAACCCTCACCGGCGCCGTCCAGGACGCAATAGCCGACACCATACCAATCCGCACGCCACAACAACATAGTGCTGCCCTGCCCCAGGAAATCCTGGGCCTAATCTCAATGAGGAACCGCCTCAGGAGATACTGGCAGCGTACCAGGCGCCAGCACTTCAAACGGCACATTAACAGGCTCCAGGGTATAATCCGGGAAAAAATACAAACATTCAAGACACAACAGTGGGACCAGAAACTCGAAGGGCTAGACACCACGCGACCTGGCGTGTGGCAGCTAGCCCGACACTTCACCAGGGAGAAACTGTACACCCCCACGCTACAAGGGCCAGACGGACCAGCATATTCTGCGGAAGAAAAAGCGGAACTGATGGCCCACACACTCGCAGCGTCATTCACACCGAACCTGGATCCTTCAGACCCAGCGTTCACACTTGCTACGGACCAGGAGGTCACACGCATCCTGGCCCAACCGGCGCGCAACAACATCCGACAAGCTAGTACAGCAGAAGTCAAATGGGCCATCATGCATACCACCGCTAGGAAGGCCCCTGGTCACGATGGCATTCAAAACCGTGTCCTCCAGGAGTTCACGGACAAAGCTGTAGATTACCTAGCACACATTACGAATGCCATACTCAAGCACCAACACTTCCCCGCCTTTTGGAAGACGGCCAAGGTCCTGATGTTCAGGAAGCCGGGGAAAGACCACTCCCTCCCACAAAATTACCGACCCATCAGTCTGCTGAGCGCGCTCAGCAAGATCGTTGAGAAGGTAATTTTAAAACGACTCACCAGGCACTGCATAACAAACGACACCCTGAGACCGGAGCAATTCGGTTTCAGGAATCACCACTCAACAACACAACAACTCCTCCGCGTCGTGGAATACATAACACACGGATACAACACAAGCAAGGCAACTGGGGCGGTGTTCCTGGACATCGAAAAGGCTTTCGATCGTCTATGGCACAACGGCCTAATACGCAAACTTAGTGACGCAGGGTTCCCCGACGGGCTCGTACGTCTCATACACTCATATCTCACGGACAGGAGTTTCAACACTGACGTGCAGGGCAAACAATCGACACGACATGGTATACAGGCAGGAGTACCCCAAGGAAGTATCCTAGGGCCCTTACTGTTTAACCTCTACATTAACGACCTCCCAGCTACACATAACACGACGGTAGCAATCTACGCGGATGACACTGCCATCCTTGCGCAAGATTGGAAGCCGTCTAACATTAACTCACGACTACAGACCGCACTCAGAACGGCGGAGCCTTGGCTGGTGAAATGGCGTGTTAGAGTAAACGTCGACAAGTGCGAGGCCGTTCTGTTCACTAGAAGACCGAAGCAACTGCGCAAACATCAGCACTGCAACCCAATAACACTACACACACGCCCAATACGTTTCCGCGAGAAGGTCAAATACCTCGGTGTCTGGCTGGACAGGAAACTACTCTGGGGGGACCACATTCAAAACGTGACCAACAAAGCTAACGCGAGGCTCAAACAACTCTACCCTATGCTTAACAGGCGTAGCACACTGAACAGGAGGGTGTCTAGGTCCATGTACATGACACTTATTAGACCCCTGATGACGTACGCAGCCCCTGTCTGGGGATACGCTGCGCCAACTCGCCTGCGCCGTCTGCAGCTCATACAGAACAAAGTACTCAAAATCATAAGCAACGCTCCGCGCTACACACGCATCGCGGACCTTCACCGGGAATACCGGCTAGATACTATCTTGCAGGTATTCCAAAAACTCTCCACACGACTGTACAATAACACGAGACACTCGCGCAACCCGTTTATCCTTTCTCTGGGTAACTACGACCACAACCATAGATGGAAGCATAACAGACCAAAGACATTACTGGCTAGGAACTGAACATCTATGGTCCATAGAACGCTAACAGGACAGTACTGGCGAGCCCCTGCAACACAGTCATTACTGGAAACCCAGATGTGCGACTAGCCGAATAACAGGCAACCGCAGGGAAACCGTACTGTACACAGCACGCAAACCAGCCACACACACCCCCTACACCGTCTGTGAGTCGATCTATGACCGATCGCCCACTAATCCACAACGACCTTGAACTGTTGCAGGGACGCAGCAACTGCAGCGAGCGCCGCAACAGGCTCCAACACCGACAAAGGTAACGATGCACGATACCTCGAACTAACTCAACCACACCTTGCATGCACTGTCGCAGATAGCAAGCCGCTACTGCCCTTACTACCCGTCCTACTGTCGCAGAGGTTTTTTTCCCTTGGCGCTGGCCTTGGCACTTTTTTTCCTCTGCTCTTAAAACCGCTACCCTTCGATCGTTTTCGACCACTTCTATCTCCTGATGGACCATGTTAATGAGTAGTCTTACCCAGACGCATGGACAACATCACAGCCCGCATCCTGTGACGCCTGATTCAAAAACTAACATGTTTACGGAGGTGACAGTAGAACTTTTGTGTTGGTCACCACGTTGGTGTGGGCGTGGAGGGGCCCCATCCTTTAAAAAAAAAAAAAAAAATCCCCCCACCACGCGCACCGAGGGCATATAAGCGCGGCGCGGGGCCGCGCGGGCCCGTTGTCAAGGCAGCACCGGACGCTTCGTGTACCGCACGCACCTCCACGCCGCTCTTCCGCTATGGCCCGCACAAAGCAAACGGCCCGCAAGTCCACCGGCGGAAAGGCGCCGCGCAAACAGCTCGCCACCAAGGCGGCGAGGAAGAGCGCGCCCGCCACCGGCGGCGTCAAGAAGCCCCACCGCTACAGGCCGGGCACCGTCGCCCTGCGGGAAATCAGGCGCTACCAGAAGAGCACAGAGCTGCTCATCCGCAAGCTGCCGTTCCAGCGCCTAGTGCGCGAGATCGCCCAGGACTTCAAGACCGACCTGCGCTTCCAGAGCTCCGCAGTCATGGCCCTGCAGGAGGCCAGCGAGGCCTACCTCGTCGGCCTCTTCGAAGACACCAACCTGTGCGCAATCCACGCCAAGCGCGTCACCATCATGCCCAAGGACATCCAGCTCGCGCGCCGCATCCGCGGCGAGCGCGCCTAGAAACCGCGCCGCGCACGCGCGCCCGCCCAACAAAAACGGCCCTTTTCAGGGCCACTAACATCTCTCCGTCGCGAGCAAAACTTTTGTCGGTCTTGCCGCCCCGCAAAACAAACAACCACCAATTCCCCTCCCGTCCACAGCCGCTCTCGCCAACAATCGACGTCATCCCATCCCTCACAATACACACACACACACAACAGCCGGACGACGTCACCAACACACCGCGGGTGGCTGGCCGCCGCCGTCTCCGAGGCGCGCGCACGCTACGCTACACTACACTACACTACACTACACTACAACGTCAACGCCACCGCGCCTTCCCAATTCCCGCCGGCCACTTCCACGTCTCACGTCCCCCCCCGCCGCTTTCAAAGAGAGAGAGAAGAGACAACACACACACACAAAAGACACGACATCCGCAAAGCAAGCAAACACACAAACAAACAAACAAACAAACAAGAGTCTCCAGAAACATACATGAGCAACCAAACGTCGGCCGCCGCAAAAAAAACAACAACAACAACAAAACAAAAAACAACAGAGACCAACAAACGGCCACAACCGCTCCGCTACCGCGCGCCGCCGCCTACCGCCACCGGCACCACAATCCAACCACCACGGCACGCAAACAGTACCCACAAAGGGTCACACACAACCAACCACACCGGCGCATGCACGACAATCAACGCCTTCCCGACGTCCTTTGATGGCCCTGAGAAGGGCCGTTTTGGGCCGCGCGACAGCCGCAGCCGTGCCATCGCGCGCCACTAAGACGACGCGGGGGAGGGCGGTGGGGGACGACGGCGTCAAGCGCCAACCCCTCTCCCTTGCCTTTCTTTAACTTTACTACTTTACTTCTTCTTCTTGGGCGACGCCTTCGCCTTAGACGGCGTCGTCGCCTTCTTCGGGCGCGGCGCCTTCGGCTTCTTCGTCGGAACCTTGGCGGCCTTCTTCGCCTTCGACGGCGACTTGGCCTTGGCCGGCTTGGCCGCAGCCGCCTTCTTCGCACCCGCGGGAGCCGCCGACGCCGCAGACGCCTTCTTGGCGGCGCCCGCCTTCCGACCGGTCGCCGCCTTCACGCCACCAGCCTTCTTTGCGCCGGCCGCGCGGCCGCCCTTCTTCTCCTTGCTGGCCGGAGCGGCGCGCTTCTTCTTCGCACCGCCGGCACGAGCCTTGCCGCCCTCGGCCGCCCCGCCGCCGGCGCCGGCAAGCTTGAAAGAGCCGGACGCGCCCTTCCCCTTCGTCTGCACCAGCTCGCCAGCCACGACGGCCGACTTGAGGTACTTCTTGATAAAGGGCGCCAGCTTCTCCGCGTCCAGCTTGTAGTGCGCGGCAATGTACTTCTTGATCGCCTGCAGCGACGAGCCGCCGCGCTCCTTCAGACTCTTGATGGCGGCCGTCACCATCTCAGAGGTGCGCGGGTGCGCAGGCTTGGCGCGCGGCTTCTTCGCAGACGCCGCAGACTTGGCCTTCTTCGTCGTGCCGGTGGCGGCGGGTGCCGCAGCAGTCTCGTTCGTAGCCGCCTGATCTGCCATTATTTCGACGGACGACGCGCGTACACACAACAACAGAACAGCGAGAGAGCGGCGAGAGCACGGCAGAGAATAGCCGCCGCGCCGCCAGGCCCAGCCAGTGTCGCGGGCGGGCGCGGACGGCCGAGAGAGCGGCCGCCACTCTGCGCGCCGCCGCGCCGCGCCTCCCGCGCTTGCTACCGCCCAACGTCCGACAGCCTGTGCGGACCAGCCCCAAACCTGCGCCGCAACCACCCGCGCCATTCAAACCACCGAGGATGGGGCTACACACGGCCACACCACAGTCGCCAACCAGTCGCCACGGCAGCGCCGCAAACCACGGCCAAACTGCAGCTACCGCGCGCTACAGCCTGGCTCGGCCCGCCGAGAATCGCCGCCCCCGCCCAAATGCCGCCCCCACAGCCCCAGCCGACGACCCGCCACAATGGCCAAACCTTCGGCAAAACTGGCGCACCGTCGCCGCGCCAGCCCGGCCAGCGCGGCCGCCGCCACAGCCACACAAGCGGAGGCGTGCGGCGATGACGGCCGTGCAAACGCACCTCCGCCGCCCCATCGCCCTCCCACCGTTTCCCGATCGGCCCGCGGCCGTCGGGCCACCTCGCCCGCCAACATTCGCGCCCGTTTCTCACAAAATTGCCCGCCGCAAAACAAAAACGAGCGCCGCCTGCGCAACATGGCCACCGGCCAACCGAGGCGCCGCCGCCCCTCGCCGCTTTAAGCGACGGTGGCTAACCGCCATCCGCAACTACAGACGCACCGAATCTGCCTTCAAAAGCACACACCGACAGCCGACCTCTAACATTTAGACTCCGCAAGCCACCCAACGGTGTGTGGCGGAGGGCACTTCACGTGCCACTGTCATTTACCTCCCTTCGCTGTTCCAGTCGCGTATGGTTTCGCGGGACGAACTGACAGTCTGCAAAAAAAAAACACCGCCTCCGTGCGCGCTCGAATCTCTCTAACCACATCCATTCGTGATCTCCTCGGGAGGTATACACGTAGGGGGGAAGCAATATATTCGATACCCCATCCAGAAACGCAATATCGCGAAACCTGGCGAGCAAGCTACACCGCGATGCAGAGCGCCTCTATTGCAGGGTCTGCCGCTTGGGTTTGTTAAACATCTCCGTAACGCTATCACGGTTACCAAATGACCCTGCGACGAAACGTTGGATCGTCTCCGGTCGCCTCCGTCAACGCGACCTGGTACGGATCCCACACTGATGGGCAACACTCACGTATGGGTCGAACGAACGGGTGTTTTGTAAGCCACCTCCTCCTTTGTTGATGGACTACATTTGCTACGCATTCTCCCAATAAATCGCAACCTGGTACCCGCCTTACCACCAATTACTTTTTTTTTTTTTTTTTTTTTTTTTTTTTTTTTTATATGATGATCATCCCACTCCCAATCACTCCGCACGCATACTCCCAGATATTTTACAGACGTAACTGCTACCAGTGTTTGTCCCGCTATCATCATATAATCAATCATACAATAAAGGGTCCTTCTTTCTTATATTATTCGCAATACATTACATTTGTCTATGTTAAGGGACAGTTGCCACTCCCTGCACCACGTGCCTATCCGCTGCAGATCGTCCTGCATTTTTCGCTGCAACTTCTCTGTATACTACAGCATCATCCGCGAAAAGACGCATGCAACGTCCGACACTATCTACTAGGTGTGTGAAGAGCAATGGGTCCCATAACACTCCCCTGTGGCACGCCAGAGGTTACTTTAACGTCTGTAGACGTCTCTCCATTGATAACAACATGCTGTGTTCTGTTTGCTACAATCTCTTCAGTCCAGCCACACAGTTGGTCCGACATTCTGCAGACTCTCTTACATTGTTTATCAGGCGACAGTGCGGAACTGTATCGAACGCCCTCCTTCCGGATGTCAACCAAAATGGCATCTACCTGGGAGCCTGTATCTAATATTTTCTGGGTCCCATGAACAAATAAAGCGCGTTGGGTCTCACACGATCGCTGTTTCCGGAATCCGTGTTGATTCCTACATAGTAGACACTGGGTTTCCAAAAAACGACATGCTACTACTCGAGCATAAAACATGTTCTCAAATTCTACAACCGACCGACGTCACAGATATAGGGCCTATAGTTTTGCGCATCTGCTCGACGACCCTTCTTCAAGCCCGGGACTACCTGTGCTCTTTTCCAATCATTTGGAACCCTCCGTTCCTCTAGAGACTTGCGGTACACGGCTGTTAGGAGGTTCTGTCGCGTACTCTGTGTAGAATCGAATTGGTATCCCGTCAGGTCCAGTGGACTTTCCTCTGTTGAGTGATTCCAGTTGCTTTTCTATTCCTCCTTGGACACTTATTTCGATGTCAGCCACTTTTTCGTTTGTGCGAGAAGGAACTGCAGTGCGGTCGTCCTCCGTGAAACAGCTTTGGAAACAGGTGTTTAGTATTTCACAGCTTTTTACGCGTGTCATCCTCTGTTTCAATGCCATCATCATCCCGGAGTGTCTGGATATGCCGTTTCGAGCCGCTTACTACTGATTCAACGTACGACCACAACGTCCCAGGATTTGATTTGATTTGATTTGATTTCCTGTCACGTCGGTACATGGAATTTTACTTTCGCATTCACCGGACGCTTCACGCATAGCCCTCCTTACGCTAACTTTGGACATCGTTTAGCGTCTGTTTGTCTGAGAGGTTTTGGCTGCGTTTCAACTTTGAGTGAGGCTCTCTTTGCTTTCGCTATAGTTTCCTAAACTTTGGTTGTTGTACCGCGGTGGGTTTTTCCCATCCCTCACAGTTTTACTCGGCACGTACCTGTCTAAGACGCATTTTACGATTGCCTTGCACTTTCTCCATACACACTCAACATTGTCGGTGTCGGAGCAGACATTTGCGTTTTCATCTGTCTGGTAGTCTCAAATCTGCCTTCTATTACTCTTGCTAAACAGATAAACCTTCCTCCCTTTTTTTTTTTTTTTTTGTATATTCCTATTAACGTCCATATTCAGCGATGCTGCAACGGCCTCTTGATCACTGGGTCCCTGTTCTGCACATACAGAGTCGACAAGTTCGGGGTCTGTTTGTCATCGGTAGGTCCACGATGTTATCTCCACGAGTCGGTTCTCTCTCTGTTTAATTGCTCGCGGTAATTTTCGTTCGGATAGTGCACTCAGTATAATGTCACTCGATGCTCTGTCCCTACCACCCGTCCTGAACATCTGGCACATTGAAATCTCCACCTAAGACTGTAACACGCTGGGGAAAGGAAAATGTATGTCCACATTTTCTCTCACGTGTTCGGCCACTAATGCTGCTGCGTCGCGAGGTCGGTAAAAGGAGCCAATTATTAACCTAGCTCGGCTGTTGAGTGTACCCTCCACCCACAATAGTTCACAGGAACCGTCCACCACTTCTACTTCACTACACAGGATAAACTACTACTACTAACAGCGACGAACCACTCCACCACCGGTTGCATGCACGCTATCCTTTCTAAAGCACCGTCTGTACCTATAACGATTGCAGCTTCGGTGCTTTCTATCAGCGCTTGACGTTCCGGTACTTCGACAGTTGACAATTACAATACCGATTGCCGCTTGGTCCCCGCATGTCCTGACCTTGCCCCGCGCCCGTTGAGGCTGTTGCCCTTTCCGTACTTGCCCAAGGGCCATCCAACCTAAACAGAACCGCCCAGCCCACGCCACACAACCCCTGCTACCCGTGTAGCCTCTTGTTGCGTATAGTGGACTCCACCTAAGACTATAACATGCCCTAAGGCATTCGCGGTGTACACCACCCTAAGGTGAGGTTAGGTTAGGTGGACGTGGGTTAGGTTAAGGGTTACAGTTAGGTTAGGCGTCAAAGTTAGGTTAAGCGTTCGGACGTGAGGCGTCAGGTGGCCGCACCTACCTTACGGCCGGACATCTTAGGTTAGAGGTTAGGTTAGGTTAAGGCGCCGAGAGGTCCGCGGTCAGGTTACGTTCACCTTCGGGCGCCACACGTAGGTTTCAAAGGTGTGTCGGTCGGTCGTCGGCAAGCCGCAAAAACTACAGACGACGTCGACCAAACCGCCGCAAGACCGAGCAGGAGGCAGATATACCGGCCGGCCGGCCGGCCCCACACACACACAACACAACACAAAATTAAAAACACCACCCACCGGCCAAACGGCACAAAAAACAAAAAAAACAAAAAACCACAAACCCGAGCACCACGTCGACCAGAGGCAACCCGCCGCTCACGCGACATGGCTGGCAACTAAGGGGCAAACTGCAACGGCGCTTTCCGCACCGGGCCGGATGCACGTACGACAACACCGCTACCCGTACGCAGGCCTCCCATTGCACACAGCCGCTCTGTGTTTGAACATCATCAATGGCGCGCCCGCGCCTCGTCGCGGTCGCAGCCATAACGCCGCCACTTTTGCACCAACACATTCACGCACGGCAAAACAGCTCGCCGACACAGCACAGCCGACAAACAAAAACAACCCGCGAGACGGGGGCGACAACGACAACGACAACGACAACGACAACGACAACGACAACAGCAAACAACTCGCACCAAGCGTCCAACAGGTAACAAACGGACAAGCACAGCCACTGCTAACGGCCACGACGCCCCAGCGGCACACTGCTCCTTTCCCGCCACACTCGATTCACAACGCACGCACGCGACCCCGTCAACGACACCGACACGACACACGACGGGCTCCCTTCCCGCAACCTACACCTTTCCGCCACTACGCACAGCTCCACCCGACGCGCCCGTCGCAACGACACTACTGCACGCACTATCCACCCGCCTCCTCCTCTCCCCCCCCCCCCTTCCCGTACACAACAACACGGCCAAAAACAACACTCACGACCCAAACATAATAACGACATGGCACGTGCATCGGCGCACACCCCAACCAGTCACCGTCGACAACCACACGCAAGGCACGAAACCGGCGTCCTTCCACGTTGCCATCAAAGCTGCACAAACAACCACAGGAGGAACCACCAACAACGGGCCGGCCCGCCGGCCCGCCCCAATATTCTCCCACCCTCACCTCACGCCGCAACCACCAAACGCACATTCCCGCTCGCTACCACACACCTCTCGGCGGCCGCTTCGCAAAAACATGACGTGACGTGACGTGACGTGACATCATCACATCACGGGCTACGCACGCACACCGACCCACTTTCCTGCCCTTCGCCCTCTTCTTTCCGACGCCTGCCTTCGGCCGAGCACACGTACGTGGCACAACGCCCAACACAGTCACACACAGTCGACAGGCGCACGCCCAGGCACGCAACGACGCAGCGCAGCAAAGGCGCCCGCAACACATACCTCCTCTCTCTTCTCGCCGCCGACCGCCCGCCAGCCAGCCAGCCAGCCACTCGCAATGTGCACTGCCAACCAGCCACACGTCCACCGCGCCGCCTCCGACCACCCGCCAGGGGGGCGCTCACGTCCGCGACAACAGCGCGGCCCGCCGCCGGGCGGGCCCAGCCGAACCCAGCCCAGCCGGCGCGCGCTGCTCTGCACTCGGCGCGCCACACATCCTGCTGCAGACCGGGCTCGTCTCTCTGTACGCGTCTGCCCGCATCTCGTCTTCCTGCGCATCAACACAACGAGGCCGCGTGAGCAAACCCCCCCGTCACAACGCCACATCACACACTGCCTTGTCTACCGCCTAAATGCACTCACCAGCCATCCGCTTCGTCTTCGTCTTGTTTACTCGTTGTTGTTGCAGCGGCGCACACAGCCCCGGCCGGCCGCATCCGAGGGTGGCCCGCCGCCAGCGTCTCCTCCTTGGGCACAGGTGCGGTGCGGTGCCGTGCCGTGCCGTGGCCGCCCATCCATCCAACCGCACGCATTTTGCTGGCCGCCTCTGCTGCAGAAGAAGACAAAAAAAAAAACGAAACGTACAAACATACACGCACCCACAGCGTGGCCACACACGGACGGGACCGACAGGCTCCAAGGCGACCAAAGGATAAAAACAAAATAAAACACTAAAAGACGCAAGCAAGCACCAAGCAAGCTGTCGCCTCGCGCCTCTGTCCTTCCGCCCCCGCCATTCTCTCCCACCACATGCCCACAAACACCACCGCCTCCCCCTCCCCGCACCTCCACATTCGCCCCCTCCATTTTGTTCCTTTCTCGTTCTTCCCTTCTGTGTGTCTGCGTGCGTGCGCGGGCGGCGCCTCTCAACATCCGCCGGCCGTCCGTCCCGTTTTCGCCGTACCACACACGCCACCGCCTCGCCTCCTCCCCGTCCACCACCGCCGCCCCTGTCCGCCCCGCACAACACCATACACCGCTGCTTGTCCTGGCCGTTGCCACCAAAGGCGCCAGCCGCAAACCGCGCCAACGCCGCAGCGCGCGTGCCTCCTTCCTTCTTGCTTCCTTCTCCGTGCCGACGCGGCCTCTATTCCCGCACCCATTCGGCCGACGACACAGCCGTTGGGCTCCGCACTGCGCGTACCGGCGTTACGCACGCACACCCACCCCCCTCGCGAACGCACGACTCATTCATTGTCTTTGTTGTTTCTCCTCTTTCTTAACGTCTTTGTTTGTTGTTTGTTTTCTTTTTTTTTTTCGTTTTTCCCCACCGCCACATGTGACACAATGCCTCCCTCCACCTTTCGTTCGTGGTTGCTTGCTTTGTTTCTCTTTCTCATTGGTACACGTCCGACGCGCTCCATTTCCACCACACCACGGCCATCGGCCTCCTCAACGGGCAGGCGCAGTGTGCCATTCTCCGGCGCACAAGCACACCGCGCGGTACTGGCGCGGCTCGCCACGCCACGCCACGCCACGCCACGCCACGCCACCGGTGCGCAGCAGCACATGTGATGTCTCGCAACACGACACGCGGTGCGCACACCCCGACCACGCGGCTCTAAAGGCATGGCACCGGCGACATGCGCCGCCCCAGCCACGCATCCGTCGTCTCAAGTTGTTCACTGCCAGCCGCGTCTGAGGCTACAACCGCACCACCACATCAACGGTCCCCCTCCCGGCAACACATTTGTTGCACAAACAAACACAACCGCCGAGCGCAGCGCGAACCACCCACACGCGCCCTCCGCGTCTCCTTTCTCTCCTTTCGCCCCCTCCCATCTCCCGAATATGCCAGCAGCGCAGCGTTACGCGTGCCCCTCACCCGTCCACACTACCGCGAAACGAGCACGCCTTCCGGGCCACATGCAAGGGCACGCCCACCACCAAATACTGCCGTATTCACGGACGCAGTTCGCAACACGCAACGCACTCTCCACCTACCTTCTTTCTCTCGTCCCTTCTCTTTAAAAACAAAACAAACACACAAACCAACCAACCACGGCTAACACACTTTTTCGCGACACCTTTGACTGCGTTATCTTGACCGTGACGGCAGCTATCGACCATCCATTCCCCACTACACACACACACACACACACATCATTCGCTACACCGCACACGAAACGGCAAAGGGCAAGGCACTCTCTCATAGATTCTTCCTCCGAGCCATATCGGGCGAACGTTGCATCCGGGAAGGCAATGCAATTCAGCCGTCACTTGCAGCCGCGCCGTAAACGCATTTCAGTGCGGCTGCAATGCACGGGAACGTTCCGTTGCTCTAGACGGCGCCTCTCCGTTTTTCCCCTGTTTCGTTTTCCGGTGATTGCTTCCCCTTCTTCTCTTTCTTCGTTTCGTTTTATTATTTTCGTTCCCCTCCTCCACCATTGTTTCCGTCCCCACAGTTTTTTTTTGCTCATTCCACACGTTCTGCCCAGACAAGACATGACATTCGACCGATCACAGCCAGCCTTTCGTCGCCGTTCGCAGCGCCGACGGTGCCACAGTGAGACGGGTGTTCGGACCGACACGTTGCCGTGATGCCGATAGACAGCTACTCAGAGCCGCCGGATCGGATCACATCACCGACAAACCGGCCATTTCACCGGGGGACACACAGACAACCGCGTGTACGCCCATAACAACAAACAACGACCGTCGTCGTCTACCGTCACTGAACCGAACACACGTGCACCTTGAATGACGACACCGGCGTGCGTGCGTGCGCACAACAATCAATCATTCAATCAACTGCAGAAACGGCTATCAAAATCAAGGGCCAAATAAATGGGTACACCACCGTGCGTGTCGCCTACCCCACCCGCCCGTACAATTCTTGCGTCTTCCTAATGACTAGTAAAGACACGTCCATTTGTTTTAAAACGTCACCAACACACCTCCACGCCGTACAGCAAAGGGAATAGTAGACGGCAACACAACATTTCACCCTCGCCATCATGTATGTATGTATGTATGTATGTATGTATGTATGTATGATGTGACAAACAAACAAACCCGCAGACGGCCCTAACGGTGACATCCAACAATCGCGAGGGGTTTCAATTGCAGTCACGTGACTAACCGGGCAGACAGAGACAAAGAAAGGAAAGGAAAGGAAATCAGCGACACAGACAACACCTCCTGTCTATGTGTCGACAAACAAACAACCAACCAACCACGCCAAGACTCGCGAGCACGCATAACCACATTCGAGACCACCACCACCACCACCACCACCACCAGCTGCTTCGCAACCAACCAAACCGGGTAGCTAGCTATGCGCCGCCTCACACAAACAACAATTCCGCTCTTCCCGCAAAGGCAATTTGGTGGCCCTGAAAAGGGCCGTTTTTTGCCGCTCTCGCAACGGAGGGGAGCTCCCTAGAGCCTTAACCCCCTCACTTGGAGCTCGTGTACTTGGTCACCGCCTTCGTGCCCTCGCTCACGGCGTGCTTGGCCAGCTCGCCAGGCAGCAAGAGCCGCACAGCCGTCTGGATCTCGCGGGACGTGATGGTCGAGCGCTTGTTGTAGTGCGCCAGGCGAGACGCCTCGGCCGCAATGCGCTCGAAAATGTCGTTCACGAAGCTGTTCATGATGCTCATCGCCTTCGACGAGATGCCCGTGTCGGGGTGCACCTGCTTCAGCACCTTGTAGATGTAGATGGCATAGCTCTCCTTCCTCTTGCGCTTCTTCTTCTTGTCGCCCTTCGAAATGTTCTTCTGCGCCTTGCCAGCCTTCTTGGCGGCCTTCCCGCTAGTCTTGGGCGGCATCTCGAACGTACAACAGCAAGCAGCAAGCGCTCCCCTCTAGTCAGCGTCTCCCCACACAGTTTTTTTTTTTTTTTTTTTTTTTTTTTTTTTTTTTTTTTTTTTTTTAACTTTCATTCCTCCACCGGAAGGGTGGGGCGGGCTCATGGAGGGCTTATTGCCGCTTTGGAGCCTTAGTATATTCTTACGTTTTTCTGTGGTGGTACCATTTATTTTACTTCATAGGGGATAGGGTCATTCTTTGTTTTTGGTTATTTTTCTGAATATTTTGTTCTTTTCTTTTTGATGTTATTGTCATATTGCACTTTTTGTGCTGGGGGATATACGCAACTCCGGTATTTACCTTACAGCTGAGGGAAACCCCCTAAAACCTCAGCTGGAGTTGGGTGAGGTTCCTTGTTTTTGTGTCTTCTTTTTGTAGTTTGTTGTGTTTTATTGTGTTTGTAGGTGGTGTGGTAATTCCTTGTCTTCTGTGATGGACTTGATGTCTGCGTGTTTCCCTGGATGGATTTTTTCTGTTGCTAATGCTATTATGAGTGGCGGATACGGGTATTTAAATCTAGGTAGATTTAGGTGATACGGAGTTCTCTGTATGAGCTGTTTTATATTTTCATTTGTTTGTATCCTATTGTTTCCGTAGGTGGCAATTTGTTTTACGAGTCGGTTTTCCATTGGGTCAATCCTGAGTGTTGTGTGTAGCGTGGCTGTCCGTTCATATGGTATTTTTCCGATCGTCCTCAGCATTCTTCTGTCTGCGGACTTGATCTTGTTGCACTGGGTTGTTGTTCCACACCATGCTATCGCGCCGTATTCTATGATCGGTCGTACGTACATTTTGTATATGTGTAGTGCCACAGGTGTAGATGCTCCTCCATTTCGGTGTTGAAGTAGTCGAATCCTAGTTAGTTTTGCGTTTGCCATTGCTATTTTTTGCATGGTGTTCCTCTCCCAGTTAAGCAGATTGTCTATTTTAAGTCCAAGGTACTTCGCTGTTTTTCTTGGTTCAAGTTTCTGTCCCCATAGTGTTATTTGTGCGTTCTGTGGGTCTTGTTTATTGTCTTGTGTTAGATTTCTATGCCTTATTATCAGTAGTTGCGATTTAGTGGGGTTGGGGCGGATTCTCCAGACCGACATCCATTCCTCTAGCGCCTGAATGTATCTATTTGTTTTTGAGGCTATTAGTTCTGTAGTAGCCGCCTGGCACCAGAAAGCTGTATCATCGGCGTAGAGGGCTATTTCCTCGTTTAGTCCTGCTGGTATTGGGACATCGGCTGTGTATAGGTTATAGAGCAGTGGCGATATTATGGCTCCTTGGGGTACGCCTGCTTTTGGTTGGAATTTGTCGGACAGTTCGCTCCCTACTTTGATTCGTATATACCGCTCCGTTATTATGTTTTGTATGAGCTTTATTGTTTCGATTGGGATTTTGTATCTGATGAGCTTGTTAATCAGTCCCACCCAGTGGCACCCGCCGCTACCGCAACACCGCACCTTTACCAGCTCGCCCTGTTGCGGCCGCCGACCAATGGGGCGCGCGCGCAACCGGCCGCCGCACCCGAGCCCATAAAGGGACCCCCACCCTAGTCCGCAGATGGACTGCAGCCCACCCCAGTTTGCGCGACAGCAGTGCAGCAGAGCAACAAGAAGAGCTCGACTGCCGCAACGCAGACTGGGGAAGAAGAAGCCGCTGCTACACAGCAGCGGGCTAAGACAACTACGCGCGCTCCACCACTCCACGTCCAGTACAAAGGCGGGAAAACGTGGACTGAGCTGCGCAAGGAACTCGCCAGCCTACTGAAGGGTGAGTTCACGGCGAGCTGCACCAGTGAGGGTAACACCTTCTCACTGACGTTCGCCACCTGGGACGACTACGACGCGGCGAGGGCCTTCCTCGAAGGCCACCACGCGGAGAAGCCCGTCCCCAAAGCAGCAAAGTGGGGGCGAACCATCCAGGCTACCATACGAGGCCTGCCTTGGATCGTCTCCACACACGAGGTCGCCGACGAAGTCGAACAGCTGGGCTTCCTAGGCGCAGTCGAGCTCCGCCAGCGCTCAAACAGAGGAAGGCCCCCGGTCTTCCTCTTTGTTGGGCCAGCTTGGCACTCCAGAAACAACGATATATTCACTCTGGAGAAAATCCTGAACTTCGGTGTGAGGATAGCACCGACACAACGGGATATGGAACAGAGGCCGCAGTGTTTCCAGTGCCAACAATACGGGCACATCGCGAAACACTGTGGCAATGATCCCGCGTGCGTCAAGTGCGCTGGCGCGCACGACTCGCGCGATTGCCGGCGGGACAAAGAAGACCCGCCGCTATGCAGAAACTGTGGCGGCCAACACGTAGCGAGCTTCAGGGGCTGCAAAGCCTTCGTGCAGTGGCTCCAGGAGCAGCTGCAAAAGCCGCCACAGCAACGACGGAAGAGATCTCGTCGAGGTGGGAAAGCTCGCCGAAATAAGAAGACGATAGCCGGCCCAGAACCGGCAGTCCCCCGAGAAATGGACCGCGTGGACGCGCAGGCGGCTGCCCCGCCCCCCCACCACTCCGCCGCTGGCCGTGGAGGGGGTAGCGGGCCGCACCGCCGCACCCAGCGGCCCACGCAGCAGCGAGAGCAGTCGGCCGCCGGCGACGGCCGCGGCAGGTCGCACACTGCGGCCACGCTGGCGCCCGCCGCCACGTCGACGCCGGCTGCGCAATCGCCGCCGCCAACCACAGAAGAACGGCTGTCCTGCAGCCCAATATCCGAAGAGGGGCTTGCAGGAATCCTTCTGAAGAGGATAACCGCCATGGAGGAGGTCATTCTTCTCCTGGCGCGCAGCCAGCCCGCCTTCGACGCGAGCACCAGATGGACTTACACTCCGGGAGAGGGGTGGGACCAACAGAGGTCTACCCCGCCACTGGAGCAGACGAAAACCAGCAACCAGGAGTCCACAGGCGTGTAACGCGCCACCAGGTCGAATACTCCCACACCCGTCCGGACACCCCCCTTCATCTCATCAGTCATTTCATCATCCCCCTGCTGGCACGCCCAGCAATTTGTGTATAAGACACTTGCTATACCGTTAGGACCATAAATCACCCGTTAGGAAGTCACCCCGTTATTTTGGAGTAAATGTCACATAGACAACACACTCCTCCTTCACCAGATGACCTTATGTGGCCGTCTATCATATAGCACCGAGAGAGGAGTCCCGCCGCCACGCACTCCGCTGCTCGACTCGCTGCGGCTCGCACCGTTACGTTACGTGTTTCAACTAGCCAAACGCCATGTCCGGACGCGGAAAGGGAGGCAAAGTCAAGGGCAAGTCAAAGTCCCGCTCAAGCAGGGCTGGGCTCCAGTTCCCGGTCGGCAGAATCCACCGCCTCCTGCGCAAGGGAAACTACGCCGAGCGCGTCGGCGCCGGGGCGCCCGTCTACCTCGCCGCCGTCATGGAGTACCTCGCGGCTGAGGTGCTCGAGCTGGCCGGAAACGCGGCCCGCGACAACAAGAAGACGCGCATCATCCCGCGCCACCTGCAGCTCGCCATCCGCAACGACGAGGAGCTCAACAAGCTCTTGTCGGGCGTCACCATCGCACAGGGTGGTGTCCTGCCCAACATCCAGGCCGTCCTGCTGCCAAAGAAGACCGAGAAGAAGGCCTAAACAGAGAGCGCGGAGCTGCGCTTGCGTGCTCCCTGCACGCAAACGCGCCTGCCTTTGCCTTGCCGGCTCGGCTCACAACAATCGGCCCTTTTCAGGGCCACCACACAAACCTACGTCCAAAGCAAAGTTTCCGTCGTCCGTGCTCGCCGCACTTTACACAACACGTCCACATACATACATTGCACAGCCAGCGCCGGCGCACGTCCGCCATCTTGTCCACAGCCCGTGTGGCCGAACGCGCACACATTTTGTCGTTTCTCTCTTTTTGTCTTTTTCCTGTTTCTGCACCCCTCCGCGCACGCACAGAGTCGCGTTCCAAACGACAACGACATCAATACACCGATAATGTGATGATCATTGTTAGCATTCTAATGTTTCAATTAAAGGGGCGCGCGTGGCACACACAGCGCGTAAACGGTCCGACGACGACACGCCGGCCGCCGCGCGCTCCAAACGCACAGGCACAGGACAAAACCAAACAGCTGATCCGATCGATCGATCCGGCCGGCCCGCCCGCCTATGCCCACGCCACAAACAAACAAACAACAAACCACGCACACACTGGACTCAGCCGCGCCCATCGCGTCAAACTCAAAAACTAACGCACGCGCAGCACAACAACAACAACAACAACAACAACAACACGCACAGGCAACACAGACTCTTTCGCACTTTTCAATCTCCGAACAGTGTGGTGGCCCTGAAAAGGGCCGTTTTCGTCTCTCCCACCAAGCACGGGCACGGCACGGCCGCGGGAAGGCCACAACGCAGCACAGCACACCGGCTGGCTGGCTGCCTGCCTGCCTAACCGCCGAAACCGTACAGGGTGCGCCCCTGCCTCTTCAGGGCGTACACCACGTCCATGGCCGTCACAGTCTTGCGCTTGGCGTGCTCAGTGTACGTCACCGCGTCGCGGATCACGTTCTCCAGGAACACCTTCAGCACTCCGCGGGTCTCCTCGTAGATCAGACCAGAGATGCGCTTCACGCCGCCCCTGCGAGCCAGGCGGCGGATGGCGGGCTTCGTGATGCCCTGGATGTTGTCGCGCAACACCTTGCGGTGCCGCTTGGCGCCACCCTTGCCCAGCCCCTTTCCTCCCTTGCCGCGGCCTGTCATTCTTCTTCCTTCCTCCTCCTCAAGCAAGCAAGCGAAAAAACACAAGCGCCAGCTCCTCACCCGGCGCTAGCGAGTCGGCTACGGTGCGAGCTCTCTCAAAGGATGGGGCCCCTCCACGCCCGCACCAACGTGGTGACCAACACAAAAGTTTTACTGTCACCTCCGTAAGCATGTTAGTTTTGAATCAGGCGTCACAGGATGCAGGCTGTGATGTTATCCATGCGTCTGGGTAAGACTACTCATTAACATGGTCCATCAGGAGATAGTAGTGGTCGAAAACGATCGAAGGGTAGCGGTTTTAAGAGCAGAGGAAAAAAAGTGCCAAGGCCAGCGCCAAGGGAAAAAAACCTCTGCGACAGTAGGACGGGTGGTAAGGGCAGTAGCGGCTTGCTAGCTGCGACAGAGCATGCAAGGTGAGGGGGGTTAGCGTGAGGTATCGTGCAACGTTACCTATGTACTGCGTGGTTGTTAGCTGGGGCAGTCCGGTGCTGCGGCTGGGCTCGCTTGTAGTCTCCTGGGCCGGCCGCAGTGGCTTACTCCCTGTAACATAAGAATTCGGCGCGGCAGGGCGGCGACGCTTCTGCGATGAAGACTGGCCTATTGGCTCCTCGACCCCTTGCGGTGCCCGGTCCCGTAGCAGTCGGCGTCGACAGCGGCTCCTCTGCGGCGGCGGTTGTCTTCTTCTTCTTTGCGCCTCTCACCCGCGCTGCTGCTGGAACAAGGGCTGGGATAGGCGCGCGAACGTCCTTCTGCGAGGTCGCAGGAGTGTTCGCAGGTACGACTGCGCTGAGGCCTTGGGCGAAAACTGCTCGCAGTTGCCTCAAGGCCTCTTCCTTCTCTGCAGCCACGGCGGCTGCGAAGGCAGCCCTCTCCGCCGCCATGACGGCTTTGAGGGCTGCTGTGGCCTCCTTCACGGCGGTGCCGAGTTCGAGGTCACATCTCTTCGCAGGAAGGCGAGCTGCGTCCTGGCTGCCCGTTTCCGAGCGGCCGTCCCTGCCCCTGGCAGGTGGATCTGCTGCTGCGCCGTCCCTCAGCTGCGCCGGGCTGTTCTGCGCCCTACGCCGTTTCCGGCGTCGTCTTCTCTTCTGCTGCTGCGTCGGTGCGGCCGCGGCCGCTTCGCCGCCCCCGGCACGGCTGCGGCTTGAGAAAGCCGAACAGCCGCGCCAACTGGCGACGTGCGGGCCGCCACACCGGACACATGTCGGCAGAGCGTTGCTGCCGCGGTCGCAGGCGCGGCTGTCGTGCTCACCTGAGCACTTGACACACCGCGCCGCGTTGCGGCAATACTTCGCTACATGGCCCTCGCCCTGGCACCTGAAGCACTGGGGCTGAGGATCCATGGCGGTCGGGAGAGCCTCCGTCGTAACCGGGAAGCCCAGCAACTTCCGCAAGTCGAAGATGTCACTCCCGCCGTCGACCGTTTGCACGGTCACGGCATAGAGCGGCGCCCTCTTCTTGTTGGTTCGGTTGTGCAACCTTGCGGCTGCACTACCAAACCCGGCTCGCAGCAGCCCTTCCCGGACCGCTGCCTCGTCACAGCACCAAGGCAACCCCCTGAGGAGTGCCTTAGTCGTCTTCACCCTTCCTACGGAAGGTGCCTTCTCTCGCGCCGGCGGCGCGTCGACGATGTGGTCGGCCACTGCGACCTTGATCGCCCTGTGGTCGGCCACGTTTGCGGCTCGAACGCAGATCAGCGAGTCTGTATCGACAGACTCGTAGACCACCTCGTTCCGAGCGCAGCTCGTCATGGTGTCGAACAGCGCTGTCCACCCGCCTTTGCACTTGACATACAAAGGGGGGACAGCCCGCGACTCGTCTTCTCTAGAGTTCCTTGCACGGTCGGCAGACTCAGTGAGTTGCACAACCGAAGGACCCTTCGTAGCGGCAGGTTTCCCTTGCGCACGCTTCTTCCCCATACTGCGAGGCGCGGAACACGACAATTTGCACGCGTTGTCAAAACAACGCACGACAATTTGCTTTCCGCAGCGCCCACAGCACAGAAAACCTCTTCACGAGCTCTCAACGGCCGAGTAAGCGAAGCGCGCAACACCAGCGATGCGCTCACCTCGCCAGCTCAGGCCGCTCTCGGTGCGGTGCGAGCTCTCTGCCGCCGCCCCCCTATATAGACTCTGGCCCGCCCTCCCCCCACCACGCGCACCGAGGGCATATAAGCGCGGCGCGGGGCCGCGCGGGCCCGTTGTCAAGGCAGCTCGGACGCTTCGTGTACCGCACGCACCTCCACGCCGCTCTTCCGCTATGGCCCGCACAAAGCAAACGGCCCGCAAGTCCACCGGCGGAAAGGCGCCGCGCAAACAGCTCGCCACCAAGGCGGCGAGGAAGAGCGCGCCCGCCACCGGCGGCGTCAAGAAGCCCCACCGCTACAGGCCGGGCACCGTCGCCCTGCGGGAAATCAGGCGCTACCAGAAGAGCACAGAGCTGCTCATCCGCAAGCTGCCGTTCCAGCGCCTAGTGCGCGAGATCGCCCAGGACTTCAAGACCGACCTGCGCTTCCAGAGCTCCGCAGTCATGGCCCTGCAGGAGGCCAGCGAGGCCTACCTCGTCGGCCTCTTCGAAGACACCAACCTGTGCGCAATCCACGCCAAGCGCGTCACCATCATGCCCAAGGACATCCAGCTCGCGCGCCGCATCCGCGGCGAGCGCGCCTAGAAACCGCGCCGCGCACGCGCGCCCGCCCAACA
The DNA here is from genome assembly GCF_023898315.1 of Schistocerca nitens. Taxonomy (NCBI): domain Eukaryota; kingdom Metazoa; phylum Arthropoda; class Insecta; order Orthoptera; family Acrididae; genus Schistocerca; species Schistocerca nitens. Next base: position 358,901 of record NW_026046046.1, read on the forward strand.
AAAACGGCCCTTTTCAGGGCCACTAACATCTCTCCGTCGCGAGCAAAACTTTTGTCGGTCTTGCCGCCCCGCAAAACAAACAACCACCAATTCCCCTCCCGTCCACAGCCGCTCTCGCCAACAATCGACGTCATCCCATCCCTCACAATACACACACACACACAACAGCCGGACGACGTCACCAACACACCGCGGGTGGCTGGCCGCCGCCGTCTCCGAGGCGCGCGCACGCTACGCTACACTACACTACACTACACTACACTACAACGTCAACGCCACCGCGCCTTCCCAATTCCCGCCGGCCACTTCCACGTCTCACGTCCCCCCCCGCCGCTTTCAAAGAGAGAGAGAAGAGACAACACACACACACAAAAGACACGACATCCGCAAAGCAAGCAAACACACAAACAAACAAACAAACAAACAAGAGTCTCCAGAAACATACATGAGCAACCAAACGTCGGCCGCCGCAAAAAAAACAACAACAACAACAAAACAAAAAACAACAGAGACCAACAAACGGCCACAACCGCTCCGCTACCGCGCGCCGCCGCCTACCGCCACCGGCACCACAATCCAACCACCACGGCACGCAAACAGTACCCACAAAGGGTCACACACAACCAACCACACCGGCGCATGCACGACAATCAACGCCTTCCCGACGTCCTTTGATGGCCCTGAGAAGGGCCGTTTTGGGCCGCGCGACAGCCGCAGCCGTGCCATCGCGCGCCACTAAGACGACGCGGGGGAGGGCGGTGGGGGACGACGGCGTCAAGCGCCAACCCCTCTCCCTTGCCTTTCTTTAACTTTACTACTTTACTTCTTCTTCTTGGGCGACGCCTTCGCCTTAGACGGCGTCGTCGCCTTCTTCGGGCGCGGCGCCTTCGGCTTCTTCGTCGGAACCTTGGCGGCCTTCTTCGCCTTCGACGGCGACTTGGCCTTGGCCGGCTTGGCCGCAGCCGCCTTCTTCGCACCCGCGGGAGCCGCCGACGCCGCAGACGCCTTCTTGGCGGCGCCCGCCTTCCGACCGGTCGCCGCCTTCACGCCACCAGCCTTCTTTGCGCCGGCCGCGCGGCCGCCCTTCTTCTCCTTGCTGGCCGGAGCGGCGCGCTTCTTCTTCGCACCGCCGGCACGAGCCTTGCCGCCCTCGGCCGCCCCGCCGCCGGCGCCGGCAAGCTTGAAAGAGCCGGACGCGCCCTTCCCCTTCGTCTGCACCAGCTCGCCAGCCACGACGGCCGACTTGAGGTACTTCTTGATAAAGGGCGCCAGCTTCTCCGCGTCCAGCTTGTAGTGCGCGGCAATGTACTTCTTGATCGCCTGCAGCGACGAGCCGCCGCGCTCCTTCAGACTCTTGATGGCGGCCGTCACCATCTCAGAGGTGCGCGGGTGCGCAGGCTTGGCGCGCGGCTTCTTCGCAGACGCCGCAGACTTGGCCTTCTTCGTCGTGCCGGTGGCGGCGGGTGCCGCAGCAGTCTCGTTCGTAGCCGCCTGATCTGCCATTATTTCGACGGACGACCGCGTACACACAACAACAGAACAGCGAGAGAGCGGCGAGAGCACGGCAGAGAATAGCCGCCGCGCCGCCAGGCCCAGCCAGTGTCGCGGGCGGGCGCGGACGGCCGAGAGAGCGGCCGCCACTCTGCGCGCCGCCGCGCCGCGCCTCCCGCGCTTGCTACCGCCCAACGTCCGACAGCCTGTGCGGACCAGCCCCAAACCTGCGCCGCAACCACCCGCGCCATTCAAACCACCGAGGATGGGGCTACACACGGCCACACCACAGTCGCCAACCAGTCGCCACGGCAGCGCCGCAAACCACGGCCAAACTGCAGCTACCGCGCGCTACAGCCTGGCTCGGCCCGCCGAGAATCGCCGCCCCCGCCCAAATGCCGCCCCCACAGCCCCAGCCGACGACCCGCCACAATGGCCAAACCTTCGGCAAAACTGGCGCACCGTCGCCGCGCCAGCCCGGCCAGCGCGGCCGCCGCCACAGCCACACAAGCGGAGGCGTGCGGCGATGACGGCCGTGCAAACGCACCTCCGCCGCCCCATCGCCCTCCCACCGTTTCCCGATCGGCCCGCGGCCGTCGGGCCACCTCGCCCGCCAACATTCGCGCCCGTTTCTCACAAAATTGCCCGCCGCAAAACAAAAACGAGCGCCGCCTGCGCAACATGGCCACCGGCCAACCGAGGCGCCGCCGCCCCTCGCCGCTTTAAGCGACGGTGGCTAACCGCCATCCGCAACTACAGACGCACCGAATCTGCCTTCAAAAGCACACACCGACAGCCGACCTCTAACATTTAGACTCCGCAAGCCACCCAACGGTGTGTGGCGGAGGGCACTTCACGTGCCACTGTCATTTACCTCCCTTCGCTGTTCCAGTCGCGTATGGTTTCGCGGGACGAACTGACAGTCTGCAAAAAAAAAACACCGCCTCCGTGCGCGCTCGAATCTCTCTAACCACATCCATTCGTGATCTCCTCGGGAGGTATACACGTAGGGGGGAAGCAATATATTCGATACCCCATCCAGAAACGCAATATCGCGAAACCTGGCGAGCAAGCTACACCGCGATGCAGAGCGCCTCTATTGCAGGGTCTGCCGCTTGGGTTTGTTAAACATCTCCGTAACGCTATCACGGTTACCAAATGACCCTGCGACGAAACGTTGGATCGTCTCCGGTCGCCTCCGTCAACGCGACCTGGTACGGATCCCACACTGATGGGCAACACTCACGTATGGGTCGAACGAACGGGTGTTTTGTAAGCCACCTCCTCCTTTGTTGATGGACTACATTTGCTACGCATTCTCCCAATAAATCGCAACCTGGTACCCGCCTTACCACCAATTACTTTTTTTGTTTTTTTTTTTTTTTTTTTTTTTTTTTATATGATGATCATCCCACTCCCAATCACTCCGCACGCATACTCCCAGATATTTTACAGACGTAACTGCTACCAGTGTTTGTCCCGCTATCATCATATAATCAATCATACAATAAAGGGTCCTTCTTTCTTATATTATTCGCAATACATTACATTTGTCTATGTTAAGGGACAGTTGCCACTCCCTGCACCACGTGCCTATCCGCTGCAGATCGTCCTGCATTTTTCGCTGCAACTTCTCTGTATACTACAGCATCATCCGCGAAAAGACGCATGCAACGTCCGACACTATCTACTAGGTGTGTGAAGAGCAATGGGTCCCATAACACTCCCCTGTGGCACGCCAGAGGTTACTTTAACGTCTGTAGACGTCTCTCCATTGATAACAACATGCTGTGTTCTGTTTGCTACAATCTCTTCAGTCCAGCCACACAGTTGGTCCGACATTCTGCAGACTCTCTTACATTGTTTATCAGGCGACAGTGCGGAACTGTATCGAACGCCCTCCTTCCGGATGTCAACCAAAATGGCATCTACCTGGGAGCCTGTATCTAATATTTTCTGGGTCCCATGAACAAATAAAGCGCGTTGGGTCTCACACGATCGCTGTTTCCGGAATCCGTGTTGATTCCTACATAGTAGACACTGGGTTTCCAAAAAACGACATGCTACTACTCGAGCATAAAACATGTTCTCAAATTCTACAACCGACCGACGTCACAGATATAGGGCCTATAGTTTTGCGCATCTGCTCGACGACCCTTCTTCAAGCCCGGGACTACCTGTGCTCTTTTCCAATCATTTGGAACCCTCCGTTCCTCTAGAGACTTGCGGTACACGGCTGTTAGGAGGTTCTGTCGCGTACTCTGTGTAGAATCGAATTGGTATCCCGTCAGGTCCAGTGGACTTTCCTCTGTTGAGTGATTCCAGTTGCTTTTCTATTCCTCCTTGGACACTTATTTCGATGTCAGCCACTTTTTCGTTTGTGCGAGAAGGAACTGCAGTGCGGTCGTCCTCCGTGAAACAGCTTTGGAAACAGGTGTTTAGTATTTCACAGCTTTTTACGCGTGTCATCCTCTGTTTCAATGCCATCATCATCCCGGAGTGTCTGGATATGCCGTTTCGAGCCGCTTACTACTGATTCAACGTACGACCACAACGTCCCAGGATTTGATTTGATTTGATTTGATTTCCTGTCACGTCGGTACATGGAATTTTACTTTCGCATTCACCGGACGCTTCACGCATAGCCCTCCTTACGCTAACTTTGGACATCGTTTAGCGTCTGTTTGTCTGAGAGGTTTTGGCTGCGTTTCAACTTTGAGTGAGGCTCTCTTTGCTTTCGCTATAGTTTCCTAAACTTTGGTTGTTGTACCGCGGTGGGTTTTTCCCATCCCTCACAGTTTTACTCGGCACGTACCTGTCTAAGACGCATTTTACGATTGCCTTGCACTTTCTCCATACACACTCAACATTGTCGGTGTCGGAGCAGACATTTGCGTTTTCATCTGTCTGGTAGTCTCAAATCTGCCTTCTATTACTCTTGCTAAACAGATAAACCTTCCTCCCTTTTTTTTTTTTTTTTTTTGTATATTCCTATTAACGTCCATATTCAGCGATGCTGCAACGGCCTCTTGATCACTGGGTCCCTGTTCTGCACATACAGAGTCGACAAGTTCGGGGTCTGTTTGTCATCGGTAGGTCCACGATGTTATCTCCACGAGTCGGTTCTCTCTCTGTTTAATTGCTCGCGGTAATTTTCGTTCGGATAGTGCACTCAGTATAATGTCACTCGATGCTCTGTCCCTACCACCCGTCCTGAACATCTGGCACATTGAAATCTCCACCTAAGACTGTAACACGCTGGGGAAAGGAAAATGTATGTCCACATTTTCTCTCACGTGTTCGGCCACTAATGCTGCTGCGTCGCGAGGTCGGTAAAAGGAGCCAATTATTAACCTAGCTCGGCTGTTGAGTGTACCCTCCACCCACAATAGTTCACAGGAACCGTCCACCACTTCTACTTCACTACACAGGATAAACTACTACTACTAACAGCGACGAACCACTCCACCACCGGTTGCATGCACGCTATCCTTTCTAAAGCACCGTCTGTACCTATAACGATTGCAGCTTCGGTGCTTTCTATCAGCGCTTGACGTTCCGGTACTTCGACAGTTGACAATTACAATACCGATTGCCGCTTGGTCCCCGCATGTCCTGACCTTGCCCCGCGCCCGTTGAGGCTGTTGCCCTTTCCGTACTTGCCCAAGGGCCATCCAACCTAAACAGAACCGCCCAGCCCACGCCACACAACCCCTGCTACCCGTGTAGCCGCTTGTTGCGTATAGTGGACTCCACCTAAGACTATAACATGCCCTAAGGCATTCGCGGTGTACACCACCCTAAGGTGAGGTTAGGTTAGGTGGACGTGGGTTAGGTTAAGGGTTACAGTTAGGTTAGGCGTCAAATTTAGGTTAAGCGTTCGGACGTGAGGCGTCAGGTGGCCGCACCTACCTTACGGCCGGACATCTTAGGTTAGAGGTTAGGTTAGGTTAAGGCGCCGAGAGGTCCGCGGTCAGGTTACGTTCACCTTCGGGCGCCACACGTAGGTTTCAAAGGTGTGTCGGTCGGTCGTCGGCAAGCCGCAAAAACTACAGACGACGTCGACCAAACCGCCGCAAGACCGAGCAGGAGGCAGATATACCGGCCGGCCGGCCGGCCCCACACACACACAACACAACACAAAATTAAAAACACCACCCACCGGCCAAACGGCACAAAAAACAAAAAAAACAAAAAACCACAAACCCGAGCACCACGTCGACCAGAGGCAACCCGCCGCTCACGCGACATGGCTGGCAACTAAGGGGCAAACTGCAACGGCGCTTTCCGCACCGGGCCGGATGCACGTACGACAACACCGCTACCCGTACGCAGGCCTCCCATTGCACACAGCCGCTCTGTGTTTGAACATCATCAATGGCGCGCCCGCGCCTCGTCGCGGTCGCAGCCATAACGCCGCCACTTTTGCACCAACACATTCACGCACGGCAAAACAGCTCGCCGACACAGCACAGCCGACAAACAAAAACAACCCGCGAGACGGGGGCGACAACGACAACGACAACGACAACGACAACGACAACGACAACAGCAAACAACTCGCACCAAGCGTCCAACAGGTAACAAACGGACAAGCACAGCCACTGCTAACGGCCACGACGCCCCAGCGGCACACTGCTCCTTTCCCGCCACACTCGATTCACAACGCACGCACGCGACCCCGTCAACGACACCGACACGACACACGACGGGCTCCCTTCCCGCAACCTACACCTTTCCGCCACTACGCACAGCTCCACCCGACGCGCCCGTCGCAACGACACTACTGCACGCACTATCCACCCGCCTCCTCCTCTCCCCCCCCCCCTTCCCGTACACAACAACACGGCCAAAAACAACACTCACGACCCAAACATAATAACGACATGGCACGTGCATCGGCGCACACCCCAACCAGTCACCGTCGACAACCACACGCAAGGCACGAAACCGGCGTCCTTCCACGTTGCCATCAAAGCTGCACAAACAACCACAGGAGGAACCACCAACAACGGGCCGGCCCGCCGGCCCGCCCCAATATTCTCCCACCCTCACCTCACGCCGCAACCACCAAACGCACATTCCCGCTCGCTACCACACACCTCTCGGCGGCCGCTTCGCAAAAACATGACGTGACGTGACGTGACGTGACATCATCACATCACGGGCTACGCACGCACACCGACCCACTTTCCTGCCCTTCGCCCTCTTCTTTCCGACGCCTGCCTTCGGCCGAGCACACGTACGTGGCACAACGCCCAACACAGTCACACACAGTCGACAGGCGCACGCCCAGGCACGCAACGACGCAGCGCAGCAAAGGCGCCCGCAACACATACCTCCTCTCTCTTCTCGCCGCCGACCGCCCGCCAGCCAGCCAGCCAGCCACTCGCAATGTGCACTGCCAACCAGCCACACGTCCACCGCGCCGCCTCCGACCACCCGCCAGGGGGGCGCTCACGTCCGCGACAACAGCGCGGCCCGCCGCCGGGCGGGCCCAGCCGAACCCAGCCCAGCCGGCGCGCGCTGCTCTGCACTCGGCGCGCCACACATCCTGCTGCAGACCGGGCTCGTCTCTCTGTACGCGTCTGCCCGCATCTCGTCTTCCTGCGCATCAACACAACGAGGCCGCGTGAGCAAACCCCCCCGTCACAACGCCACATCACACACTGCCTTGTCTACCGCCTAAATGCACTCACCAGCCATCCGCTTCGTCTTCGTCTTGTTTACTCGTTGTTGTTGCAGCGGCGCACACAGCCCCGGCCGGCCGCATCCGAGGGTGGCCCGCCGCCAGCGTCTCCTCCTTGGGCACAGGTGCGGTGCGGTGCCGTGCCGTGCCGTGGCCGCCCATCCATCCAACCGCACGCATTTTGCTGGCCGCCTCTGCTGCAGAAGAAGACAAAAAAAAAAACGAAACGTACAAACATACACGCACCCACAGCGTGGCCACACACGGACGGGACCGACAGGCTCCAAGGCGACCAAAGGATAAAAACAAAATAAAACACTAAAAGACGCAAGCAAGCACCAAGCAAGCTGTCGCCTCGCGCCTCTGTCCTTCCGCCCCCGCCATTCTCTCCCACCACATGCCCACAAACACCACCGCCTCCCCCTCCCCGCACCTCCACATTCGCCCCCTCCATTTTGTTCCTTTCTCGTTCTTCCCTTCTGTGTGTCTGCGTGCGTGCGCGGGCGGCGCCTCTCAACATCCGCCGGCCGTCCGTCCCGTTTTCGCCGTACCACACACGCCACCGCCTCGCCTCCTCCCCGTCCACCACCGCCGCCCCTGTCCGCCCCGCACAACACCATACACCGCTGCTTGTCCTGGCCGTTGCCACCAAAGGCGCCAGCCGCAAACCGCGCCAACGCCGCAGCGCGCGTGCCTCCTTCCTTCTTGCTTCCTTCTCCGTGCCGACGCGGCCTCTATTCCCGCACCCATTCGGCCGACGACACAGCCGTTGGGCTCCGCACTGCGCGTACCGGCGTTACGCACGCACACCCACCCCCCTCGCGAACGCACGACTCATTCATTGTCTTTGTTGTTTCTCCTCTTTCTTAACGTCTTTGTTTGTTGTTTGTTTTCTTTTTTTTTTTCGTTTTTCCCCACCGCCACATGTGACACAATGCCTCCCTCCACCTTTCGTTCGTGGTTGCTTGCTTTGTTTCTCTTTCTCATTGGTACACGTCCGACGCGCTCCATTTCCACCACACCACGGCCATCGGCCTCCTCAACGGGCAGGCGCAGTGTGCCATTCTCCGGCGCACAAGCACACCGCGCGGTACTGGCGCGGCTCGCCACGCCACGCCACGCCACGCCACGCCACGCCACCGGTGCGCAGCAGCACATGTGATGTCTCGCAACACGACACGCGGTGCGCACACCCCGACCACGCGGCTCTAAAGGCATGGCACCGGCGACATGCGCCGCCCCAGCCACGCATCCGTCGTCTCAAGTTGTTCACTGCCAGCCGCGTCTGAGGCTACAACCGCACCACCACATCAACGGTCCCCCTCCCGGCAACACATTTGTTGCACAAACAAACACAACCGCCGAGCGCAGCGCGAACCACCCACACGCGCCCTCCGCGTCTCCTTTCTCTCCTTTCGCCCCCTCCCATCTCCCGAATATGCCAGCAGCGCAGCGTTACGCGTGCCCCTCACCCGTCCACACTACCGCGAAACGAGCACGCCTTCCGGGCCACATGCAAGGGCACGCCCACCACCAAATACTGCCGTATTCACGGACGCAGTTCGCAACACGCAACGCACTCTCCACCTACCTTCTTTCTCTCGTCCCTTCTCTTTAAAAACAAAACAAACACACAAACCAACCAACCACGGCTAACACACTTTTTCGCGACACCTTTGACTGCGTTATCTTGACCGTGACGGCAGCTATCGACCATCCATTCCCCACTACACACACACACACACACACATCATTCGCTACACCGCACACGAAACGGCAAAGGGCAAGGCACTCTCTCATAGATTCTTCCTCCGAGCCATATCGGGCGAACGTTGCATCCGGGAAGGCAATGCAATTCAGCCGTCACTTGCAGCCGCGCCGTAAACGCATTTCAGTGCGGCTGCAATGCACGGGAACGTTCCGTTGCTCTAGACGGCGCCTCTCCGTTTTTCCCCTGTTTCGTTTTCCGGTGATTGCTTCCCCTTCTTCTCTTTCTTCGTTTCGTTTTATTATTTTCGTTCCCCTCCTCCACCATTGTTTCCGTCCCCACAGTTTTTTTTTGCTCATTCCACACGTTCTGCCCAGACAAGACATGACATTCGACCGATCACAGCCAGCCTTTCGTCGCCGTTCGCAGCGCCGACGGTGCCACAGTGAGACGGGTGTTCGGACCGACACGTTGCCGTGATGCCGATAGACAGCTACTCAGAGCCGCCGGATCGGATCACATCACCGACAAACCGGCCATTTCACCGGGGGACACACAGACAACCGCGTGTACGCCCATAACAACAAACAACGACCGTCGTCGTCTACCGTCACTGAACCGAACACACGTGCACCTTGAATGACGACACCGGCGTGCGTGCGTGCGCACAACAATCAATCATTCAATCAACTGCAGAAACGGCTATCAAAATCAAGGGCCAAATAAATGGGTACACCACCGTGCGTGTCGCCTACCCCACCCGCCCGTACAATTCTTGCGTCTTCCTAATGACTAGTAAAGACACGTCCATTTGTTTTAAAACGTCACCAACACACCTCCACGCCGTACAGCAAAGGGAATAGTAGACGGCAACACAACATTTCACCCTCGCCATCATGTATGTATGTATGTATGTATGTATGTATGTATGTATGATGTGACAAACAAACAAACCCGCAGACGGCCCTAACGGTGACATCCAACAATCGCGAGGGGTTTCAATTGCAGTCACGTGACTAACCGGGCAGACAGAGACAAAGAAAGGAAAGGAAAGGAAATCAGCGACACAGACAACACCTCCTGTCTATGTGTCGACAAACAAACAACCAACCAACCACGCCAAGACTCGCGAGCACGCATAACCACATTCGAGACCACCACCACCACCACCACCACCACCAGCTGCTTCGCAACCAACCAAACCGGGTAGCTAGCTATGCGCCGCCTCACACAAACAACAATTCCGCTCTTCCCGCAAAGGCAATTTGGTGGCCCTGAAAAGGGCCGTTTTTTGCCGCTCTCGCAACGGAGGGGAGCTCCCTAGAGCCTTAACCCCCTCACTTGGAGCTCGTGTACTTGGTCACCGCCTTCGTGCCCTCGCTCACGGCGTGCTTGGCCAGCTCGCCAGGCAGCAAGAGCCGCACAGCCGTCTGGATCTCGCGGGACGTGATGGTCGAGCGCTTGTTGTAGTGCGCCAGGCGAGACGCCTCGGCCGCAATGCGCTCGAAAATGTCGTTCACGAAGCTGTTCATGATGCTCATCGCCTTCGACGAGATGCCCGTGTCGGGGTGCACCTGCTTCAGCACCTTGTAGATGTAGATGGCATAGCTCTCCTTCCTCTTGCGCTTCTTCTTCTTGTCGCCCTTCGAAATGTTCTTCTGCGCCTTGCCAGCCTTCTTGGCGGCCTTCCCGCTAGTCTTGGGCGGCATCTCGAACGTACAACAGCAAGCAGCAAGCGCTCCCCTCTAGTCAGCGTCTCCCCACACAGTGGCACCCGCCGCTACCGCAACACCGCACCTTTACCAGCTCGCCCTGTTGCGGCCGCCGACCAATGGGGCGCGCGCGCAACCGGCCGCCGCACCCGAGCCCATAAAGGGACCCCCACCCTAGTCCCGCCGCCACGCACTCCGCTGCTCGACTCGCTGCGGCTCGCACCGTTACGTTACGTGTTTCAACTAGCCAAACGCCATGTCCGGACGCGGAAAGGGAGGCAAAGTCAAGGGCAAGTCAAAGTCCCGCTCAAGCAGGGCTGGGCTCCAGTTCCCGGTCGGCAGAATCCACCGCCTCCTGCGCAAGGGAAACTACGCCGAGCGCGTCGGCGCCGGGGCGCCCGTCTACCTCGCCGCCGTCATGGAGTACCTCGCGGCTGAGGTGCTCGAGCTGGCCGGAAACGCGGCCCGCGACAACAAGAAGACGCGCATCATCCCGCGCCACCTGCAGCTCGCCATCCGCAACGACGAGGAGCTCAACAAGCTCTTGTCGGGCGTCACCATCGCACAGGGTGGTGTCCTGCCCAACATCCAGGCCGTCCTGCTGCCAAAGAAGACCGAGAAGAAGGCCTAAACAGAGAGCGCGGAGCTGCGCTTGCGTGCTCCCTGCACGCAAACGCGCCTGCCTTTGCCTTGCCGGCTCGGCTCACAACAATCGGCCCTTTTCAGGGCCACCACACAAACCTACGTCCAAAGCAAAGTTTCCGTCGTCCGTGCTCGCCGCACTTTACACAACACGTCCACATACATACATTGCACAGCCAGCGCCGGCGCACGTCCGCCATCTTGTCCACAGCCCGTGTGGCCGAACGCGCACACATTTTGTCGTTTCTCTCTTTTTGTCTTTTTCCTGTTTCTGCACCCCTCCGCGCACGCACAGAGTCGCGTTCCAAACGACAACGACATCAATACACCGATAATGTGATGATCATTGTTAGCATTCTAATGTTTCAATTAAAGGGGCGCGCGTGGCACACACAGCGCGTAAACGGTCCGACGACGACACGCCGGCCGCCGCGCGCTCCAAACGCACAGGCACAGGACAAAACCAAACAGCTGATCCGATCGATCGATCCGGCCGGCCCGCCCGCCTATGCCCACGCCACAAACAAACAAACAACAAACCACGCACACACTGGACTCAGCCGCGCCCATCGCGTCAAACTCAAAAACTAACGCACGCGCAGCACAACAACAACAACAACAACAACACGCACAGGCAACACAGACTCTTTCGCACTTTTCAATCTCCGAACAGTGTGGTGGCCCTGAAAAGGGCCGTTTTCGTCTCTCCCACCAAGCACGGGCACGGCACGGCCGCGGGAAGGCCACAACGCAGCACAGCACACCGGCTGGCTGGCTGCCTGCCTGCCTAACCGCCGAAACCGTACAGGGTGCGCCCCTGCCTCTTCAGGGCGTACACCACGTCCATGGCCGTCACAGTCTTGCGCTTGGCGTGCTCAGTGTACGTCACCGCGTCGCGGATCACGTTCTCCAGGAACACCTTCAGCACTCCGCGGGTCTCCTCGTAGATCAGACCAGAGATGCGCTTCACGCCGCCCCTGCGAGCCAGGCGGCGGATGGCGGGCTTCGTGATGCCCTGGATGTTGTCGCGCAACACCTTGCGGTGCCGCTTGGCGCCACCCTTGCCCAGCCCCTTTCCTCCCTTGCCGCGGCCTGTCATTCTTCTTCCTTCCTCCTCCTCAAGCAAGCAAGCGAAAAAACACAAGCGCCAGCTCCTCACCCGGCGCTAGCGAGTCGGCTACGGTGCGAGCTCTTCGCTTCGCTTGAAAATCACGGACCTCCTCAGTCCGGAGATGGTGGAGGCTAAGCAGCAGTGCTGCTGTTCCTCCTTGATTCCTCTGTTGTTGTTGTTGTATTTGTGGCCTCTCGTTGGAATCGGCCTCGGCTACCCCGCTGAGTTTAGACTAGCGAAGTAGTCATGCATTGGTATGTCTTCTGGGGCAGGCTGACGCCTGCCGGAGCGCCACTCCTCCTTCACCCACTTCTCTGTGACCCGGGTGATGTGTTCCCAGTCCGAAGGGGTGAAGATGGGGCGGCTGTTGAGCAATTTCAGCTCCTTCCTGGTTACGGCCTCATGCAACATGCAACGCATGTGTTTGAGGTCACACGGTTGGTGAGGCGGTGGTGGCTTCGCGGGCGCCGGCGTGAAGGGGTATGGGTTGTCCCCGTGAGGGTACGACCCGTCCTTCAGCGACGCCACGATCTTCTTGAGGAAGGGCTGCACGCTCCGCTCGTCTGGGAGCGGGAGGGGCAGCTCTTCGTCTGTTACCGCTTCTTCAGCTTGCGAAGAAGCGGTCTTCGTCCTGTGGGGTGGAGTGGCTGGACAGGCGTTGTCCAGGTCCGGTTTTGCCCAGCCAGTGATAGTCCGGAACATCTGCGTCGCCTGGTCCACAGAGATCGCAGACAGCGACCGGAGTTCCGCCGCCGTCACTGTAACTGGGGGTATCTCCGCTTGCGGCTCCTCGTGTGCCCGCGGCTCGACCTCCCCGTCAGGAGGGAGAGCAGGCTGCTCCACTTCCATGGGTGCCTCTACGACGCCCGTCTCGTCAACTGGCGGCGCAGGTGGCTCCGTTTGGGTGGAGGCGTCGACCCTCGCTGGCCGACTCGCAGTGGAGCTGGCTGTGGGAGTGGACGACTTCTTGAGGACCCGCAGCTCTTCACGCAGCTGTTGCAGCTGGCGGTGAACAGCTACGAGTTCCTCCTTCATGGCGGCCCTCTCGGCCGCAAGGGCGGCGTGGAAGGCGGCCAGTGTGTCATCTGTGGTGGCTTCGCGACGGCACGGTCCAGCTCTCCCGCGGGAGCGGGTTGGCGGGACGTCCGTCTCGACGCCAGGCACCTCTGCAGGTACCTCAGGGCGTGGGGCGACCAACTTGCCTCTGTAGCCCCGCACGTAGGCGCAGCTGCGCGCGTTTGCGGCGTGGGCACCGCCGCAATTCACGCACTTGGCAGCCGCACCGCGGGGCTTGGTGCAGTTGCGTGTGTCGTGTGCCTCAGCACACTTCAGACACGCCAGACTGCCCCTGCACACTTTGGCAATGTGCCCCAGCCTTTGGCACCGAAAGCATTGCTGCTCGGTGCGCGGTTTCTTCTTGCGTCGTCTGCGTCCGTGGTCCTTGCCGATCACCTCGGCCAGGAACTCCAGTGCGGCCGCAAACTTGCTTCCGTTCCTGCGTCCGCGTCCAGCCATGTCGGATGCGTAAACGTGTGAAGATGCGTGCGCGCCGGCGTCTTGCTGTGCGCTCCGTCCGCAGTCTCCAGCTGGTCGGTGGTGGTGGTGCGAGCTCTCTGCCGCCGCCCCCCTATATAGACTCTGGCCCGCCCTCCCCCCACCACGCGCACCGAGGGCATATAAGCGCGGCGCGGGGCCGCGCGGGCCCGTTGTCAAGGCAGCACCGGACGCTTCGTGTACCGCACGCACCTCCACGCCGCTCTTCCGCTATGGCCCGCACAAAGCAAACGGCCCGCAAGTCCACCGGCGGAAAGGCGCCGCGCAAACAGCTCGCCACCAAGGCGGCGAGGAAGAGCGCGCCCGCCACCGGCGGCGTCAAGAAGCCCCACCGCTACAGGCCGGGCACCGTCGCCCTGCGGGAAATCAGGCGCTACCAGAAGAGCACAGAGCTGCTCATCCGCAAGCTGCCGTTCCAGCGCCTAGTGCGCGAGATCGCCCAGGACTTCAAGACCGACCTGCGCTTCCAGAGCTCCGCAGTCATGGCCCTGCAGGAGGCCAGCGAGGCCTACCTCGTCGGCCTCTTCGAAGACACCAACCTGTGCGCAATCCACGCCAAGCGCGTCACCATCATGCCCAAGGACATCCAGCTCGCGCGCCGCATCCGCGGCGAGCGCGCCTAGAAACCGCGCCGCGCACGCGCGCCCGCCCAACAAAAACGGCCCTTTTCAGGGCCACTAACATCTCTCCGTCGCGAGCAAAACTTTTGTCGGTCTTGCCGCCCCGCAAAACAAACAACCACCAATTCCCCTCCCGTCCACAGCCGCTCTCGCCAACAATCGACGTCATCCCATCCCTCACAATACACACACACACACAACAGCCGGACGACGTCACCAACACACCGCGGGTGGCTGGCCGCCGCCGTCTCCGAGGCGCGCGCACGCTACGCTACACTACACTACACTACACTACACTACAACGTCAACGCCACCGCGCCTTCCCAATTCCCGCCGGCCACTTCCACGTCTCACGTCCCCCCCCGCCGCTTTCAAAGAGAGAGAGAAGAGACAACACACACACACAAAAGACACGACATCCGCAAAGCAAGCAAACACACAAACAAACAAACAAACAAACAAGAGTCTCCAGAAACATACATGAGCAACCAAACGTCGGCCGCCGCAAAAAAAACAACAACAACAACAAAACAAAAAACAACAGAGACCAACAAACGGCCACAACCGCTCCGCTACCGCGCGCCGCCGCCTACCGCCACCGGCACCACAATCCAACCACCACGGCACGCAAACAGTACCCACAAAGGGTCACACACAACCAACCACACCGGCGCATGCACGACAATCAACGCCTTCCCGACGTCCTTTGATGGCCCTGAGAAGGGCCGTTTTGGGCCGCGCGACAGCCGCAGCCGTGCCATCGCGCGCCACTAAGACGACGCGGGGGAGGGCGGTGGGGGACGACGGCGTCAAGCGCCAACCCCTCTCCCTTGCCTTTCTTTAACTTTACTACTTTACTTCTTCTTCTTGGGCGACGCCTTCGCCTTAGACGGCGTCGTCGCCTTCTTCGGGCGCGGCGCCTTCGGCTTCTTCGTCGGAACCTTGGCGGCCTTCTTCGCCTTCGACGGCGACTTGGCCTTGGCCGGCTTGGCCGCAGCCGCCTTCTTCGCACCCGCGGGAGCCGCCGACGCCGCAGACGCCTTCTTGGCGGCGCCCGCCTTCCGACCGGTCGCCGCCTTCACGCCACCAGCCTTCTTTGCGCCGGCCGCGCGGCCGCCCTTCTTCTCCTTGCTGGCCGGAGCGGCGCGCTTCTTCTTCGCACCGCCGGCACGAGCCTTGCCGCCCTCGGCCGCCCCGCCGCCGGCGCCGGCAAGCTTGAAAGAGCCGGACGCGCCCTTCCCCTTCGTCTGCACCAGCTCGCCAGCCACGACGGCCGACTTGAGGTACTTCTTGATAAAGGGCGCCAGCTTCTCCGCGTCCAGCTTGTAGTGCGCGGCAATGTACTTCTTGATCGCCTGCAGCGACGAGCCGCCGCGCTCCTTCAGACTCTTGATGGCGGCCGTCACCATCTCAGAGGTGCGCGGGTGCGCAGGCTTGGCGCGCGGCTTCTTCGCAGACGCCGCAGACTTGGCCTTCTTCGTCGTGCCGGTGGCGGCGGGTGCCGCAGCAGTCTCGTTCGTAGCCGCCTGATCTGCCATTATTTCGACGGACGACGCGCGTACACACAACAACAGAACAGCGAGAGAGCGGCGAGAGCACGGCAGAGAATAGCCGCCGCGCCGCCAGGCCCAGCCAGTGTCGCGGGCGGGCGCGGACGGCCGAGAGAGCGGCCGCCACTCTGCGCGCCGCCGCGCCGCGCCTCCCGCGCTTGCTACCGCCCAACGTCCGACAGCCTGTGCGGACCAGCCCCAAACCTGCGCCGCAACCACCCGCGCCATTCAAACCACCGAGGATGGGGCTACACACGGCCACACCACAGTCGCCAACCAGTCGCCACGGCAGCGCCGCAAACCACGGCCAAACTGCAGCTACCGCGCGCTACAGCCTGGCTCGGCCCGCCGAGAATCGCCGCCCCCGCCCAAATGCCGCCCCCACAGCCCCAGCCGACGACCCGCCACAATGGCCAAACCTTCGGCAAAACTGGCGCACCGTCGCCGCGCCAGCCCGGCCAGCGCGGCCGCCGCCACAGCCACACAAGCGGAGGCGTGCGGCGATGACGGCCGTGCAAACGCACCTCCGCCGCCCCATCGCCCTCCCACCGTTTCCCGATCGGCCCGCGGCCGTCGGGCCACCTCGCCCGCCAACATTCGCGCCCGTTTCTCACAAAATTGCCCGCCGCAAAACAAAAACGAGCGCCGCCTGCGCAACATGGCCACCGGCCAACCGAGGCGCCGCCGCCCCTCGCCGCTTTAAGCGACGGTGGCTAACCGCCATCCGCAACTACAGACGCACCGAATCTGCCTTCAAAAGCACACACCGACAGCCGACCTCTAACATTTAGACTCCGCAAGCCACCCAACGGTGTGTGGCGGAGGGCACTTCACGTGCCACTGTCATTTACCTCCCTTCGCTGTTCCAGTCGCGTATGGTTTCGCGGGACGAACTGACAGTCTGCAAAAAAAAAACACCGCCTCCGTGCGCGCTCGAATCTCTCTAACCACATCCATTCGTGATCTCCTCGGGAGGTATACACGTAGGGGGGAAGCAATATATTCGATACCCCATCCAGAAACGCAATATCGCGAAACCTGGCGAGCAAGCTACACCGCGATGCAGAGCGCCTCTATTGCAGGGTCTGCCGCTTGGGTTTGTTAAACATCTCCGTAACGCTATCACGGTTACCAAATGACCCTGCGACGAAACGTTGGATCGTCTCCGGTCGCCTCCGTCAACGCGACCTGGTACGGATCCCACACTGATGGGCAACACTCACGTATGGGTCGAACGAACGGGTGTTTTGTAAGCCACCTCCTCCTTTGTTGATGGACTACATTTGCTACGCATTCTCCCAATAAATCGCAACCTGGTACCCGCCTTACCACCAATTACTTTTTTTTTTTTTTTTTTTTTTTTTTTTTTTTTATATGATGATCATCCCACTCCCAATCACTCCGCACGCATACTCCCAGATATTTTACAGACGTAACTGCTACCAGTGTTTGTCCCGCTATCATCATATAATCAATCATACAATAAAGGGTCCTTCTTTCTTATATTATTCGCAATACATTACATTTGTCTATGTTAAGGGACAGTTGCCACTCCCTGCACCACGTGCCTATCCGCTGCAGATCGTCCTGCATTTTTCGCTGCAACTTCTCTGTATACTACAGCATCATCCGCGAAAAGACGCATGCAACGTCCGACACTATCTACTAGGTGTGTGAAGAGCAATGGGTCCCATAACACTCCCCTGTGGCACGCCAGAGGTTACTTTAACGTCTGTAGACGTCTCTCCATTGATAACAACATGCTGTGTTCTGTTTGCTACAATCTCTTCAGTCCAGCCACACAGTTGGTCCGACATTCTGCAGACTCTCTTACATTGTTTATCAGGCGACAGTGCGGAACTGTATCGAACGCCCTCCTTCCGGATGTCAACCAAAATGGCATCTACCTGGGAGCCTGTATCTAATATTTTCTGGGTCCCATGAACAAATAAAGCGCGTTGGGTCTCACACGATCGCTGTTTCCGGAATCCGTGTTGATTCCTACATAGTAGACACTGGGTTTCCAAAAAACGACATGCTACTACTCGAGCATAAAACATGTTCTCAAATTCTACAACCGACCGACGTCACAGATATAGGGCCTATAGTTTTGCGCATCTGCTCGACGACCCTTCTTCAAGCCCGGGACTACCTGTGCTCTTTTCCAATCATTTGGAACCCTCCGTTCCTCTAGAGACTTGCGGTACACGGCTGTTAGGAGGTTCTGTCGCGTACTCTGTGTAGAATCGAATTGGTATCCCGTCAGGTCCAGTGGACTTTCCTCTGTTGAGTGATTCCAGTTGCTTTTCTATTCCTCCTTGGACACTTATTTCGATGTCAGCCACTTTTTCGTTTGTGCGAGAAGGAACTGCAGTGCGGTCGTCCTCCGTGAAACAGCTTTGGAAACAGGTGTTTAGTATTTCACAGCTTTTTACGCGTGTCATCCTCTGTTTCAATGCCATCATCATCCCGGAGTGTCTGGATATGCCGTTTCGAGCCGCTTACTACTGATTCAACGTACGACCACAACGTCCCAGGATTTGATTTGATTTGATTTGATTTCCTGTCACGTCGGTACATGGAATTTTACTTTCGCATTCACCGGACGCTTCACGCATAGCCCTCCTTACGCTAACTTTGGACATCGTTTAGCGTCTGTTTGTCTGAGAGGTTTTGGCTGCGTTTCAACTTTGAGTGAGGCTCTCTTTGCTTTCGCTATAGTTTCCTAAACTTTGGTTGTTGTACCGCGGTGGGTTTTTCCCATCCCTCACAGTTTTACTCGGCACGTACCTGTCTAAGACGCATTTTACGATTGCCTTGCACTTTCTCCATACACACTCAACATTGTCGGTGTCGGAGCAGACATTTGCGTTTTCATCTGTCTGGTAGTCTCAAATCTGCCTTCTATTACTCTTGCTAAACAGATAAACCTTCCTCCCTTTTTTTTTTTTTTTTTTGTATATTCCTATTAACGTCCATATTCAGCGATGCTGCAACGGCCTCTTGATCACTGGGTCCCTGTTCTGCACATACAGAGTCGACAAGTTCGGGGTCTGTTTGTCATCGGTAGGTCCACGATGTTATCTCCACGAGTCGGTTCTCTCTCTGTTTAATTGCTCGCGGTAATTTTCGTTCGGATAGTGCACTCAGTATAATGTCACTCGATGCTCTGTCCCTACCACCCGTCCTGAACATCTGGCACATTGAAATCTCCACCTAAGACTGTAACACGCTGGGGAAAGGAAAATGTATGTCCACATTTTCTCTCACGTGTTCGGCCACTAATGCTGCTGCGTCGCGAGGTCGGTAAAAGGAGCCAATTATTAACCTAGCTCGGCTGTTGAGTGTACCCTCCACCCACAATAGTTCACAGGAACCGTCCACCACTTCTACTTCACTACACAGGATAAACTACTACTACTAACAGCGACGAACCACTCCACCACCGGTTGCATGCACGCTATCCTTTCTAAAGCACCGTCTGTACCTATAACGATTGCAGCTTCGGTGCTTTCTATCAGCGCTTGACGTTCCGGTACTTCGACAGTTGACAATTACAATACCGATTGCCGCTTGGTCCCCGCATGTCCTGACCTTGCCCCGCGCCCGTTGAGGCTGTTGCCCTTTCCGTACTTGCCCAAGGGCCATCCAACCTAAACAGAACCGCCCAGCCCACGCCACACAACCCCTGCTACCCGTGTAGCCGCTTGTTGCGTATAGTGGACTCCACCTAAGACTATAACATGCCCTAAGGCATTCGCGGTGTACACCACCCTAAGGTGAGGTTAGGTTAGGTGGACGTGGGTTAGGTTAAGGGTTACAGTTAGGTTAGGCGTCAAAGTTAGGTTAAGCGTTCGGACGTGAGGCGTCAGGTGGCCGCACCTACCTTACGGCCGGACATCTTAGGTTAGAGGTTAGGTTAGGTTAAGGCGCCGAGAGGTCCGCGGTCAGGTTACGTTCACCTTCGGGCGCCACACGTAGGTTTCAAAGGTGTGTCGGTCGGTCGTCGGCAAGCCGCAAAAACTACAGACGACGTCGACCAAACCGCCGCAAGACCGAGCAGGAGGCAGATATACCGGCCGGCCGGCCGGCCCCACACACACACAACACAACACAAAATTAAAAACACCACCCACCGGCCAAACGGCACAAAAAACAAAAAAAACAAAAAACCACAAACCCGAGCACCACGTCGACCAGAGGCAACCCGCCGCTCACGCGACATGGCTGGCAACTAAGGGGCAAACTGCAACGGCGCTTTCCGCACCGGGCCGGATGCACGTACGACAACACCGCTACCCGTACGCAGGCCTCCCATTGCACACAGCCGCTCTGTGTTTGAACATCATCAATGGCGCGCCCGCGCCTCGTCGCGGTCGCAGCCATAACGCCGCCACTTTTGCACCAACACATTCACGCACGGCAAAACAGCTCGCCGACACAGCACAGCCGACAAACAAAAACAACCCGCGAGACGGGGGCGACAACGACAACGACAACGACAACGACAACGACAACGACAACAGCAAACAACTCGCACCAAGCGTCCAACAGGTAACAAACGGACAAGCACAGCCACTGCTAACGGCCACGACGCCCCAGCGGCACACTGCTCCTTTCCCGCCACACTCGATTCACAACGCACGCACGCGACCCCGTCAACGACACCGACACGACACACGACGGGCTCCCTTCCCGCAACCTACACCTTTCCGCCACTACGCACAGCTCCACCCGACGCGCCCGTCGCAACGACACTACTGCACGCACTATCCACCCGCCTCCTCCTCTCCCCCCCCCCCTTCCCGTACACAACAACACGGCCAAAAACAACACTCACGACCCAAACATAATAACGACATGGCACGTGCATCGGCGCACACCCCAACCAGTCACCGTCGACAACCACACGCAAGGCACGAAACCGGCGTCCTTCCACGTTGCCATCAAAGCTGCACAAACAACCACAGGAGGAACCACCAACAACGGGCCGGCCCGCCGGCCCGCCCCAATATTCTCCCACCCTCACCTCACGCCGCAACCACCAAACGCACATTCCCGCTCGCTACCACACACCTCTCGGCGGCCGCTTCGCAAAAACATGACGTGACGTGACGTGACGTGACATCATCACATCACGGGCTACGCACGCACACCGACCCACTTTCCTGCCCTTCGCCCTCTTCTTTCCGACGCCTGCCTTCGGCCGAGCACACGTACGTGGCACAACGCCCAACACAGTCACACACAGTCGACAGGCGCACGCCCAGGCACGCAACGACGCAGCGCAGCAAAGGCGCCCGCAACACATACCTCCTCTCTCTTCTCGCCGCCGACCGCCCGCCAGCCAGCCAGCCAGCCACTCGCAATGTGCACTGCCAACCAGCCACACGTCCACCGCGCCGCCTCCGACCACCCGCCAGGGGGGCGCTCACGTCCGCGACAACAGCGCGGCCCGCCGCCGGGCGGGCCCAGCCGAACCCAGCCCAGCCGGCGCGCGCTGCTCTGCACTCGGCGCGCCACACATCCTGCTGCAGACCGGGCTCGTCTCTCTGTACGCGTCTGCCCGCATCTCGTCTTCCTGCGCATCAACACAACGAGGCCGCGTGAGCAAACCCCCCCGTCACAACGCCACATCACACACTGCCTTGTCTACCGCCTAAATGCACTCACCAGCCATCCGCTTCGTCTTCGTCTTGTTTACTCGTTGTTGTTGCAGCGGCGCACACAGCCCCGGCCGGCCGCATCCGAGGGTGGCCCGCCGCCAGCGTCTCCTCCTTGGGCACAGGTGCGGTGCGGTGCCGTGCCGTGCCGTGGCCGCCCATCCATCCAACCGCACGCATTTTGCTGGCCGCCTCTGCTGCAGAAGAAGACAAAAAAAAAAACGAAACGTACAAACATACACGCACCCACAGCGTGGCCACACACGGACGGGACCGACAGGCTCCAAGGCGACCAAAGGATAAAAACAAAATAAAACACTAAAAGACGCAAGCAAGCACCAAGCAAGCTGTCGCCTCGCGCCTCTGTCCTTCCGCCCCCGCCATTCTCTCCCACCACATGCCCACAAACACCACCGCCTCCCCCTCCCCGCACCTCCACATTCGCCCCCTCCATTTTGTTCCTTTCTCGTTCTTCCCTTCTGTGTGTCTGCGTGCGTGCGCGGGCGGCGCCTCTCAACATCCGCCGGCCGTCCGTCCCGTTTTCGCCGTACCACACACGCCACCGCCTCGCCTCCTCCCCGTCCACCACCGCCGCCCCTGTCCGCCCCGCACAACACCATACACCGCTGCTTGTCCTGGCCGTTGCCACCAAAGGCGCCAGCCGCAAACCGCGCCAACGCCGCAGCGCGCGTGCCTCCTTCCTTCTTGCTTCCTTCTCCGTGCCGACGCGGCCTCTATTCCCGCACCCATTCGGCCGACGACACAGCCGTTGGGCTCCGCACTGCGCGTACCGGCGTTACGCACGCACACCCACCCCCCTCGCGAACGCACGACTCATTCATTGTCTTTGTTGTTTCTCCTCTTTCTTAACGTCTTTGTTTGTTGTTTGTTTTCTTTTTTTTTTTCGTTTTTCCCCACCGCCACATGTGACACAATGCCTCCCTCCACCTTTCGTTCGTGGTTGCTTGCTTTGTTTCTCTTTCTCATTGGTACACGTCCGACGCGCTCCATTTCCACCACACCACGGCCATCGGCCTCCTCAACGGGCAGGCGCAGTGTGCCATTCTCCGGCGCACAAGCACACCGCGCGGTACTGGCGCGGCTCGCCACGCCACGCCACGCCACGCCACGCCACGCCACCGGTGCGCAGCAGCACATGTGATGTCTCGCAACACGACACGCGGTGCGCACACCCCGACCACGCGGCTCTAAAGGCATGGCACCGGCGACATGCGCCGCCCCAGCCACGCATCCGTCGTCTCAAGTTGTTCACTGCCAGCCGCGTCTGAGGCTACAACCGCACCACCACATCAACGGTCCCCCTCCCGGCAACACATTTGTTGCACAAACAAACACAACCGCCGAGCGCAGCGCGAACCACCCACACGCGCCCTCCGCGTCTCCTTTCTCTCCTTTCGCCCCCTCCCATCTCCCGAATATGCCAGCAGCGCAGCGTTACGCGTGCCCCTCACCCGTCCACACTACCGCGAAACGAGCACGCCTTCCGGGCCACATGCAAGGGCACGCCCACCACCAAATACTGCCGTATTCACGGACGCAGTTCGCAACACGCAACGCACTCTCCACCTACCTTCTTTCTCTCGTCCCTTCTCTTTAAAAACAAAACAAACACACAAACCAACCAACCACGGCTAACACACTTTTTCGCGACACCTTTGACTGCGTTATCTTGACCGTGACGGCAGCTATCGACCATCCATTCCCCACTACACACACACACACACACATCATTCGCTACACCGCACACGAAACGGCAAAGGGCAAGGCACTCTCTCATAGATTCTTCCTCCGAGCCATATCGGGCGAACGTTGCATCCGGGAAGGCAATGCAATTCAGCCGTCACTTGCAGCCGCGCCGTAAACGCATTTCAGTGCGGCTGCAATGCACGGGAACGTTCCGTTGCTCTAGACGGCGCCTCTCCGTTTTTCCCCTGTTTCGTTTTCCGGTGATTGCTTCCCCTTCTTCTCTTTCTTCGTTTCGTTTTATTATTTTCGTTCCCCTCCTCCACCATTGTTTCCGTCCCCACAGTTTTTTTTTGCTCATTCCACACGTTCTGCCCAGACAAGACATGACATTCGACCGATCACAGCCAGCCTTTCGTCGCCGTTCGCAGCGCCGACGGTGCCACAGTGAGACGGGTGTTCGGACCGACACGTTGCCGTGATGCCGATAGACAGCTACTCAGAGCCGCCGGATCGGATCACATCACCGACAAACCGGCCATTTCACCGGGGGACACACAGACAACCGCGTGTACGCCCATAACAACAAACAACGACCGTCGTCGTCTACCGTCACTGAACCGAACACACGTGCACCTTGAATGACGACACCGGCGTGCGTGCGTGCGCACAACAATCAATCATTCAATCAACTGCAGAAACGGCTATCAAAATCAAGGGCCAAATAAATGGGTACACCACCGTGCGTGTCGCCTACCCCACCCGCCCGTACAATTCTTGCGTCTTCCTAATGACTAGTAAAGACACGTCCATTTGTTTTAAAACGTCACCAACACACCTCCACGCCGTACAGCAAAGGGAATAGTAGACGGCAACACAACATTTCACCCTCGCCATCATGTATGTATGTATGTATGTATGTATGTATGTATGTATGATGTGACAAACAAACAAACCCGCAGACGGCCCTAACGGTGACATCCAACAATCGCGAGGGGTTTCAATTGCAGTCACGTGACTAACCGGGCAGACAGAGACAAAGAAAGGAAAGGAAAGGAAATCAGCGACACAGACAACACCTCCTGTCTATGTGTCGACAAACAAACAACCAACCAACCACGCCAAGACTCGCGAGCACGCATAACCACATTCGAGACCACCACCACCACCACCACCACCACCACCACCAGCTGCTTCGCAACCAACCAAACCGGGTAGCTAGCTATGCGCCGCCTCACACAAACAACAATTCCGCTCTTCCCGCAAAGGCAATTTGGTGGCCCTGAAAAGGGCCGTTTTTTGCCGCTCTCGCAACGGAGGGGAGCTCCCTAGAGCCTTAACCCCCTCACTTGGAGCTCGTGTACTTGGTCACCGCCTTCGTGCCCTCGCTCACGGCGTGCTTGGCCAGCTCGCCAGGCAGCAAGAGCCGCACAGCCGTCTGGATCTCGCGGGACGTGATGGTCGAGCGCTTGTTGTAGTGCGCCAGGCGAGACGCCTCGGCCGCAATGCGCTCGAAAATGTCGTTCACGAAGCTGTTCATGATGCTCATCGCCTTCGACGAGATGCCCGTGTCGGGGTGCACCTGCTTCAGCACCTTGTAGATGTAGATGGCATAGCTCTCCTTCCTCTTGCGCTTCTTCTTCTTGTCGCCCTTCGAAATGTTCTTCTGCGCCTTGCCAGCCTTCTTGGCGGCCTTCCCGCTAGTCTTGGGCGGCATCTCGAACGTACAACAGCAAGCAGCAAGCGCTCCCCTCTAGTCAGCGTCTCCCCACACAGTGGCACCCGCCGCTACCGCAACACCGCACCTTTACCAGCTCGCCCTGTTGCGGCCGCCGACCAATGGGGCGCGCGCGCAACCGGCCGCCGCACCCGAGCCCATAAAGGGACCCCCACCCTAGTCCCGCCGCCGCCGCCCGCCAGACGGCTGCTGTGATCCGTACGAGACGGACGTGTGTTGCGCAAAGTGCGCCACTCTCACAGAAAGCAAATTGTCGTCGGCCATGCCGAGGTCGAGGTCGGACTCTAACTTCGAGAAGTACGAGAAGCAGGAACGCCGCAAGTATGATGGAAAACACTTCGGGAAGTACCATCCTGCCACGCCGCTACGAGACCCCGGCACTCTCTCCAGAAATGCCAACGCCTCGCACACCGCGATCATGCCTAAGATGGTGTGGCGTACAGATACAACGGGAGCAGCTACAGGCATTCTCCCCAGCAATGCCAACGCCTCGTACACCGCAACCACGCCTATGACGGTGTGGCGCACAGATACAACGGGAGCAGCTACAACACGCCTTCCTGAAGAGGAAAGCGCTCGTACCAGCAGCGAGCGCCGCACTGACGAGGGGGCCCCGGGTGGCAATCTCCACAGCCTCCTAGCAGATCCCACGGAAGTCCAGCCGTCTGCAGATGGACTGCAGCCCACCCCAGTTTGCGCGACAGCAGTGCAGCAGAGCAACAAGAAGAGCTCGACTGCCGCAACGCAGACTGGGGAAGAAGAAGCCGCTGCTACACAGCAGCGGGCCAAGACAACTACGCGCGCTCCACCACTCCACGTCCAGTACAAAGGCGGGAAAACGTGGACTGAGCTGCGCAAGGAACTCGCCAGCCTACTGAAGGGTGAGTTCACGGCGAGCTGCACCAGTGAGGGTAACACCTTCTCACTGACGTTCGCCACCTGGGACGACTACGACGCGGCGAGGGCCTTCCTCGAAGGCCACCACGCGGAGAAGCCCGTCCCCAAAGCAGCAAAGTGGGGGCGAACCATCCAGGCTACCATACGAGGCCTGCCTTGGATCGTCTCCACACACGAGGTCGCCGACGAAGTCGAACAGCTGGGCTTCCTAGGCGCAGTCGAGCTCCGCCAGCGCTCAAACAGAGGAAGGCCCCCGGTCTTCCTCTTTGTTGGGCCAGCTTGGCACTCCAGAAACAACGATATATTCACTCTGGAGAAAATCCTGAACTTCGGTGTGAGGATAGCACCGACACAACGGGATATGGAACAGAGGCCGCAGTGTTTCCAGTGCCAACAATACGGGCACATCGCGAAACACTGTGGCAATGATCCCGCGTGCGTCAAGTGCGCTGGCGCGCACGACTCGCGCGATTGCCGGCGGGACAAAGAAGACCCGCCGCTATGCAGAAACTGTGGCGGCCAACACGTAGCGAGCTTCAGGGGCTGCAAAGCCTTCGTGCAGTGGCTCCAGGAGCAGCTGCAAAAGCCGCCACAGCAACGACGGAAGAGATCTCGTCGAGGTGGGAAAGCTCGCCGAAATAAGAAGACGATAGCCGGCCCAGAACCGGCAGTCCCCCGAGAAATGGACCGCGTGGACGCGCAGGCGGCTGCCCCGCCCCCCCACCACTCCGCCGCTGGCCGTGGAGGGGGTAGCGGGCCGCACCTCCGCACCCAGCGGCCCACGCAGCAGCGAGAGCAGTCGGCCGCCGGCGACGGCCGCGGCAGGTCGCACACTGCGGCCACGCTGGCGCCCGCCGCCACGTCGACGCCGGCTGCGCAATCGCCGCCGCCAACCACAGAAGAACGGCTGTCCTGCAGCCCAATATCCGAAGAGGGGCTTGCAGGAATCCTTCTGAAGAGGATAACCGCCATGGAGGAGGTCATTCTTCTACTGGCGCGCAGCCAGCCCGCCTTCGACGCGAGCACCAGATGGACTTACACTCCGGGAGAGGGGTGGGACCAACAGAGGTCTACCCCGCCACTGGAGCAGACGAAAACCAGCAACCAGGAGTCCACAGGCGTGTAACGCGCCACCAGGTCGAATACTCCCACACCCGTCCGGAAACCCCCCTTCATCTCATCAGTCATTTCATCATCCCCCTGCTGGCACGCCCAGCAATTTGTGTATAAGGCACTTGCTATACCGTTAGGACCATAAATCACCCGTTAGGAAGTCACCCCGTTATTTTGGAGTAAATGTCACATAGACAACACACTCCTCCTTCACCAGATGACCTTATGTGGCCGTCTATCATATAGCACCGAGAGAGAGTCCCGCCGCCACGCACTCCGCTGCTCGACTCGCTGCGGCTCGCACCGTTACGTTACGTGTTTCAACTAGCCAAACGCCATGTCCGGACGCGGAAAGGGAGGCAAAGTCAAGGGCAAGTCAAAGTCCCGCTCAAGCAGGGCTGGGCTCCAGTTCCCGGTCGGCAGAATCCACCGCCTCCTGCGCAAGGGAAACTACGCCGAGCGCGTCGGCGCCGGGGCGCCCGTCTACCTCGCCGCCGTCATGGAGTACCTCGCGGCTGAGGTGCTCGAGCTGGCCGGAAACGCGGCCCGCGACAACAAGAAGACGCGCATCATCCCGCGCCACCTGCAGCTCGCCATCCGCAACGACGAGGAGCTCAACAAGCTCTTGTCGGGCGTCACCATCGCACAGGGTGGTGTCCTGCCCAACATCCAGGCCGTCCTGCTGCCAAAGAAGACCGAGAAGAAGGCCTAAACAGAGAGCGCGGAGCTGCGCTTGCGTGCTCCCTGCACGCAAACGCGCCTGCCTTTGCCTTGCCGGCTCGGCTCACAACAATCGGCCCTTTTCAGGGCCACCACACAAACCTACGTCCAAAGCAAAGTTTCCGTCGTCCGTGCTCGCCGCACTTTACACAACACGTCCACATACATACATTGCACAGCCAGCGCCGGCGCACGTCCGCCATCTTGTCCACAGCCCGTGTGGCCGAACGCGCACACATTTTGTCGTTTCTCTCTTTTTGTCTTTTTCCTGTTTCTGCACCCCTCCGCGCACGCACAGAGTCGCGTTCCAAACGACAACGACATCAATACACCGATAATGTGATGATCATTGTTAGCATTCTAATGTTTCAATTAAAGGGGCGCGCGTGGCACACACAGCGCGTAAACGGTCCGACGACGACACGCCGGCCGCCGCGCGCTCCAAACGCACAGGCACAGGACAAAACCAAACAGCTGATCCGATCGATCGATCCGGCCGGCCCGCCCGCCTATGCCCACGCCACAAACAAACAAACAACAAACCACGCACACACTGGACTCAGCCGCGCCCATCGCGTCAAACTCAAAAACTAACGCACGCGCAGCACAACAACAACAACAACAACAACACGCACAGGCAACACAGACTCTTTCGCACTTTTCAATCTCCGAACAGTGTGGTGGCCCTGAAAAGGGCCGTTTTCGTCTCTCCCACCAAGCACGGGCACGGCACGGCCGCGGGAAGGCCACAACGCAGCACAGCACACCGGCTGGCTGGCTGCCTGCCTGCCTAACCGCCGAAACCGTACAGGGTGCGCCCCTGCCTCTTCAGGGCGTACACCACGTCCATGGCCGTCACAGTCTTGCGCTTGGCGTGCTCAGTGTACGTCACCGCGTCGCGGATCACGTTCTCCAGGAACACCTTCAGCACTCCGCGGGTCTCCTCGTAGATCAGACCAGAGATGCGCTTCACGCCGCCCCTGCGAGCCAGGCGGCGGATGGCGGGCTTCGTGATGCCCTGGATGTTGTCGCGCAACACCTTGCGGTGCCGCTTGGCGCCACCCTTGCCCAGCCCCTTTCCTCCCTTGCCGCGGCCTGTCATTCTTCTTCCTTCCTCCTCCTCAAGCAAGCAAGCGAAAAAACACAAGCGCCAGCTCCTCACCCGGCGCTAGCGAGTCGGCTTTTTTTTTTTTTTTTTTTTTTTTTTTTTTTTTTTTTTTCCACGTCTCTGGGATGGAGAACGTGTGGCTGTTGATGCGCGATATAATCCGCTTTTCAGCCATGGGGGTTGGAATGTGATGCTGTTTTGTCACAGTTTATTTCTTCAATGGGGATTGTTTTTTCCTTTTGTTTGGGTTCATTCCGATTCATATTGGAGGTATTCTTTCTTTTCTGAATATTCATTACATTATTTTAATTTCTTTTTTGGTGGGAATACTCGCCCTGGCATTCGCCTTACAGCTTGAGGAAAACCACCAAAACCTCAGCTAGGGCGGAACGAATATTCATCTATGTGATACATTATCTTCTATTCTAGTGAGTTGTGTTCTTAATCTGTTTTCCTAATCTAGTTTGCTATCGTAATTCAAATTTTTGAGTTCTTTCTATAGCTCATGGTTCAGTTCTCTTAGCCTATCCTAGTCTACTTGTCTTATTCTATGTAATTTTGTCCATTTGGTGTTCTTTCTATAGCCTATGGTCCAGTTCTCTTAACCTATCCTAGTTTACTTGTCTTATTCTACGTGAATTGTCTATTTGGTGCTCCTTCTGGTTGGAGTAGTATTGTCTTTTTCCTTTTCCGAGTCTGTGATGTCTTAGTCTTCTATTTCGTGTATGAGGTGTAGGACTGGAGTGATGTGCTCTGGTATGAATTCTTGTATACATTTGGCTATTGTGTATGCTGGGAGTGGGTATTGGAAGTGGGGGTACCTAAATTTCCAGTGTTTATTTGTTAGGATGTCTTTTATAGGTCCATCAGTTATAAGTCTTTGCGATCCATAGTTAGCAATTTGGAAGCGGCATCTGTCTGGGATTGGGATAGTGTTCGTGATGGTGTGAATGTCAGTGGAGGAGGTGTTTGGATTTAGTCGTCCGGCGATGCGGAGATTACGTCTGTCGTGTGCCTGTATCCTGTTGGTTTGCGCTGCTGAGTTCAGCCATGTAATTGCCGCGTACTCGAGTACGGGTCTGACAAAGCAGCTATACGTATGGACTGAAACCCAGGAGGGGGCACCGTAGAATCTCCCTTTTATGAGTCTTATTAAGTTCATACGGGCGCGAGCTTTATCAATGATGAGGGAAGTGTGAGGTTGCCAACTTAGAGTGTAGTCCAGTGTGATACCTAGATATTGGGCTGTGTTTTTCGGGTAAATTTCTTTGTTCCATAGGGTTACCTTTAGGGAGTCTGGGATCTGGTTACGTTTTTGGCAGAGATGCCTATGACGGAAGAGGATTAGCTGGCTTTTGGCTGGGTTCGGTTTTATTCGCCACTTGCACATCCATCTTTCGAGTTTGCTGATGTAGTCTTTAGCTAGGGTTTGTACGCTTGCTGTTGACGTACCGGAGCACCAGTAAGCGGTATCGTCGGCATAGAGGGCGAGGCCTTCGCACCAAGTTTCAGGTTTCGGTATATCGGCGGTGAATAGTTTGTATAGGGTAGGGGAGAGTACCGCTCCTTGTGCCACACCGGCCTCGGGGGTGAAGGGGGTAGATAGAGTTCCTCCTACTGTTACCTGCCCCTGCCGGTTGGAGAGGATGTTGCGGATTAATTTACAGATCAGGGGTGGGAATCCCTGAGCCCAAAGTTTGTATATCAGTCCCCTGTGCCACACCTTGTCAAATGCCCTCTCGATGTCTAGGAACAGTGCCAGAGTGCACTCGCCTCTGTTTAGGGCTTCAGCTATGTGGTCCGTAATTCTGACTATACAGTCAGTTGTGGAGTGATTCCGACGGAAGCCTGCCTGTTCCATGGGTATTACGTTGTGTATGTCTGCGAATTTTGTTATTCTTGCGTTTATGATGAGTTCAAAGAGCTTGCCTGGGACCGGGAGAACAGAGATTGGCCGGTATGAGTCTGGTCGATTGAGTGGTTTGCCTGATTTGTGGATCATTGTAATTTTGGCGTGTTTCCATTGTTGTGGCACTGTTCCTAGGGAGAGGGCAGCGTTGAATAGGATAGATAGGGAGGTGAGGAGGGGGAGCACAGGTGCGTTTTTGACTTGCCGCAGCGTGATGCCGTCTAGCCCTGGTGCTCCATTCTTCCCTATTTTGATGGCTGCCGTTATCTCCATGTCGCTGATGGGCTGGGTGAGATCTGACTGGTCTTTGGTGGGTGCGATTGGGGATTCGGCTAGGTTGATTGCGAGATTGTTTATGTTTGTCGCGTGGTGATGGTCAAATAGTGTGTCTTCAGGGTACGAGTGCACTAGCGCCAGGGAGTCGCGGAATACTTGTGCTTTCCCTGGATTGTCCGATATAATAGTATCTTCTAGCACAAGTGCAGGGCTTGAGGGAGCGTGACTTGTACCAGTTATGTCCCTGAAGGATCGCCAGAATTTACGAGGTTCTTTAGGGTTCAGAGCGCTGCACTTTTCAGCCCATATTTCGGCTCGCCAGCGCTGTAAAGCATTTCTGGCTTGCCTACTTAGACGGTTCCATTCCCGCTTTAGGGCGGGGTCGAGAGTCTGTTTGAACTGTCTGTAAGTGCGTCTCTTTTCCCTGATGATGTTGAGGATATGGGGGGGAATTTTAATGGATCCTTCTTTGATGGTGATGAGGGGGACGCTGTCGCGGTAAGCTTTGTTGAATGCCTCGATAATTTTAGTGTTATGGGTGTTCAGTTCTGGTTCGTCCGAAATTGGCGATTGTGGGAGTTCGTTTTCAAGGATTGCTGCAAATTTTGACCAGTTTGCCTTGTTTTCAGCTCTTATAGTTTTTGTCGCTGTGGGAGGTTTGGAGGAACTGAAGGCGGTTGTGTTGAATAACACCGGGAGGTGGTCGCTGCCCACACTGTCGCCAATGGTACAGTCTGAGCAGCGGTTGGCAATTTTTACAGAGCAGAGGATGTGGTCGGGGATTGAGTATCCACGGGAGTTTATTAAGGTTGGGGCAGAATTGTTGAGGCGGATGATAGGGAGGCTGTCCAAAAGATTTAGGAGTGCGACGCCCCTGGTGTTGGTGGCTGAGTCTCCAAAGGACGTGTGGCGCGCATTGAAGTCCCCCATTAAGATGAATTCACCTTTGGATACCAGGTAGGTAACCAGTTCTGTAGGGAAGGGGTCTTGGGGGGAGACGTATACTGTTGCGATTAGCAGGCGTCCCAGGTAGGGGCTGTTTGCCCTCAGTATAATGAGGTCGAGGTTGGCTAGGTGGGGTGGTGGGTCGACTCTAACAGCGGGGAAATCGGCGCTGTGGAAGACCGCTACTCCTCCTCTGTTTGCTCGCGTTTGTAGTGTTCTATGCTGAGTCATTCTGGCGAGTTGGAGGGGGTTGGGGCCGGCGCGAACCTCGGCGAGGCCTATGAGGCATATGCCGTTTGTGTTAACTAGTCGCTCCACTAGTGGCTGTTTTCTGTTGAAGCCATTTACATTTAGGAAAGCGATGGTAGTTTTAATTTCATTAGGCCGCACTTCCATCTTGCGAGTGTTGTGTGGTTGGTTGGAGGGGTGCTTGGGGGGTTAGGGATGGGGGATCGTTATCAGGATTGATGTTCGGGAGAAGGATAGTTGGCTGGATCGGAGGGGCGCAAGATTCTGCCTCGATTGCGAACCGCCTGTGCGGGCCGTGCGCGAGGATTGTTAATCTGCGATTGAAGAAGGATTTTGATACCTCCGCCATGGCTTTTCCTATTTGTTCGCGCCTGTCCGGAATGACATTCATCAGAACTATTGCGGTTGCCCTGATGTAGTCCTCAACGAGCACGAATTGTTGGGTGGGGGCAACAGTGTCACAGAGCTGGGCTGGGGGGTCAGTGCAGCGTACCTCTTGTATTTTTTCAGGAGCAAGAGGGGCCTTGGGGAATAGAGGGCATATTTTAGCTAGAGAAGGGTGGTCCCCTCCGCAGTTCGCGCATCTGGGTTCTTTGTTTGGACAGTCTTTTATTGGGTGGTTGTCAGCGCACTTCGAGCACTTCAGCACGTCCTTACAGTCTTCGACCGTATGTTCGTAGCTGAAGCACTTCAGACAGGTTTTTGGTAGTGCGGTTAGGGAGCGGGAGGGTTCGACTCGGTGAAACTTGCTAAACAGGCGGAAGCCGTTTTTCAGGAGCCTGTCTTGCGAGTCCTTGTCCGTGGAGAATACCCTGACCAGGTCGGTTAGCTTGCCTGTTTTTTGTGATCTCACCCTGATCACGTTGTGGAACACGTGGTTTTGTTCGGACAGGCCTTCTTTCACGTCCTCAATTGTGGTATCCATCTCTACTTTGGTGATTACCACCGAGTAGGACGGGAGGCGTGGGGGACGAGATGGTATCGGGTCTCTTTTGCTCAGTATGAGCTTGCAGGAGGCCCTGGGGTGGCAGTTGGGGAACAGTTTGGTCTCTATGAGACGCTTCAGATCTGGCTCTCGCGATTCAATCACGGCGATTCCGTCTCGCCTGATGTATAGGTTGGATATCGCCGTGAAAGTGAATTGCTTGAGTTCAGTGTGGAGCGATTTCTGCGTGACACCTGGAGACAGGTTGTGTAGTTCTAGTTTGTGTGGGGCGTCATTGGGAGGTAGGATGTGGCTGAAGGCCGTGGTTGGGGTGGTGGGAGGGGTTGCCCTGTGGGGGGAGGGAGGAGGTGTGGTTGAGGGACGAGTTGGGGAGGATACAATTTGTGAGTAGGATGGAGTTTGCTGGGGAGGGTTGACAGTGATCTCAAGTAGGGGGCGGGGTTTGCAGCTGCTAGGGCCGTTGCTTGGAGGAGGGGCGGGATGAGGTTCATTGCTGCTGATTGGAGGGCTTTCCTGTGTCGGGTTACTTGCAGGTGGTTGGGGGGGAGGGTTTGGGTCAGGGGCCTGTGGGGGCGGCTTTGAGGTTTTACGGGGTTTCCTTTGCATGATTTGTCCTGCACGCGGAGATTGTTCTCGCCTGTTCTGTTCCTTTGCCTCAGCAAACGCGGGCTGGTCTCTCCGCGGAGAGGGCCCTGGCTTGCAGAATCCCTAGCTAACAGGCCCTAGATCCGGCTTTCCGGGATCGCTAATACCTCACTTCTATGACCGGACCTAACTGTCACTGGGAGCGTAACACGCAACACACGACAATAGAGCACTCGATACTTTGCTTTTTTTTTTACTGCGTCAGTAGACTGACGCAGTGTGCAGTTGGTAACTGCGGTGACAATGGCGAGGTCATACTCAGGCTGTGGCGGTGGCAGTCGATCTCTGGAGGTGGCCTCGGACGTACCGCAGCGGCCGTGGCGCGGAGGTGCGTAACCTCCCGCGGTCACGGGGCGACTGGCAGCCGAGTGAAGCCGGCAGCAGTAGAGGCGCGCGGCAGCTGCGGCGCGCACCCTCTGGCGGCCGGGCGGGAACTACCAGGGCAGCGGTGGTGGCGGCAGGGGCGCCTGCGGCAGCGGCAGCGGCAGCGGCAGCGGCGGCGGCGGAGCGGAGTAGAGCGCAGGCTGCGTCCTCTCTCGAACACGACAACTTCGCTACGGTGCGAGCTCTTCGCTTCGCTTCGCTTGAAAATCACGGACCTCCTCAGTCCGGAGATGGTGGAGGCTAAGCAGCAGTGCTGCTGTTCCTCCTTGATTCCTCTGTTGTTGTTGTTGTATTTGTGGCCTCTCGTTGGAATCGGCCTCGGCTACCCCGCTGAGTTTAGACTAGCGAAGTAGTCATGCATTGGTATGTCTTCTGGGGCAGGCTGACGCCTGCCGGAGCGCCACTCCTCCTTCACCCACTTCTCTGTGACCCGGGTGATGTGTTCCCAGTCCGAAGGGGTGAAGATGGGGCGGCTGTTGAGCAATTTCAGCTCCTTCCTGGTTACGGCCTCATGCAACATGCAACGCATGTGTTTGAGGTCACACGGTTGGTGAGGCGGTGGTGGCTTCGCGGGCGCCGGCGTGAAGGGGTATGGGTTGTCCCCGTGAGGGTACGACCCGTCCTTCAGCGACGCCACGATCTTCTTGAGGAAGGGCTGCACGCTCCGCTCGTCTGGGAGCGGGAGGGGCAGCTCTTCGTCTGTTACCGCTTCTTCAGCTTGCGAAGAAGCGGTCTTCGTCCTGTGGGGTGGAGTGGCTGGACAGGCGTTGTCCAGGTCCGGTTTTGCCCAGCCAGTGATAGTCCGGAACATCTGCGTCGCCTGGTCCACAGAGATCGCAGACAGCGACCGGAGTTCCGCCGCCGTCACTGTAACTGGGGGTATCTCCGCTTGCGGCTCCTCGTGTGCCCGCGGCTCGACCTCCCCGTCAGGAGGGAGAGCAGGCTGCTCCACTTCCATGGGTGCCTCTACGACGCCCGTCTCGTCAACTGGCGGCGCAGGTGGCTCCGTTTGGGTGGAGGCGTCGACCCTCGCTGGCCGACTCGCAGTGGAGCTGGCTGTGGGAGTGGACGACTTCTTGAGGACCCGCAGCTCCTCACGCAGCTGTTGCAGCTGGCGGTGAACAGCTACGAGTTCCTCCTTCATGGCGGCCCTCTCGGCCGCAAGGGCGGCGTGGAAGGCGGCCAGTGTGTCATCTGTGGTGGCTTCGCGACGGCACGGTCCAGCTCTCCCGCGGGAGCGGGTTGGCGGGACGTCCGTCTCGACGCCAGGCACCTCTGCAGGTACCTCAGGGCGTGGGGCGACCAACTTGCCTCTGTAGCCCCGCACGTAGGCGCAGCTGCGCGCGTTTGCGGCGTGGGCACCGCCGCAATTCACGCACTTGGCAGCCGCACCGCGGGGCTTGGTGCAGTTGCGTGTGTCGTGTGCCTCAGCACACTTCAGACACGCCAGACTGCCCCTGCACACTTTGGCAATGTGCCCCAGCCTTTGGCACCGAAAGCATTGCTGCTCGGTGCGCGGTTTCTTCTTGCGTCGTCTGCGTCCGTGGTCCTTGCCGATCACCTCGGCCAGGAACTCCAGTGCGGCCGCAAACTTGCTTCCGTTCCTGCGTCCGCGTCCAGCCATGTCGGATGCGTAAACGTGTGAAGATGCGTGCGCGCCGGCGTCTTGCTGTGCGCTCCGTCCGCAGTCTCCAGCTGGTCGGTGGGGTGCGAGCTCTCTGCCGCCGCCCCCCTATATAGACTCTGGCCCGCCCTCCCCCCACCACGCGCACCGAGGGCATATAAGCGCGGCGCGGGGCCGCGCGGGCCCGTTGTCAAGGCAGCACCGGACGCTTCGTGTACCGCACGCACCTCCACGCCGCTCTTCCGCTATGGCCCGCACAAAGCAAACGGCCCGCAAGTCCACCGGCGGAAAGGCGCCGCGCAAACAGCTCGCCACCAAGGCGGCGAGGAAGAGCGCGCCCGCCACCGGCGGCGTCAAGAAGCCCCACCGCTACAGGCCGGGCACCGTCGCCCTGCGGGAAATCAGGCGCTACCAGAAGAGCACAGAGCTGCTCATCCGCAAGCTGCCGTTCCAGCGCCTAGTGCGCGAGATCGCCCAGGACTTCAAGACCGACCTGCGCTTCCAGAGCTCCGCAGTCATGGCCCTGCAGGAGGCCAGCGAGGCCTACCTCGTCGGCCTCTTCGAAGACACCAACCTGTGCGCAATCCACGCCAAGCGCGTCACCATCATGCCCAAGGACATCCAGCTCGCGCGCCGCATCCGCGGCGAGCGCGCCTAGAAACCGCGCCGCGCACGCGCGCCCGCCCAACAAAAACGGCCCTTTTCAGGGCCACTAACATCTCTCCGTCGCGAGCAAAACTTTTGTCGGTCTTGCCGCCCCGCAAAACAAACAACCACCAATTCCCCTCCCGTCCACAGCCGCTCTCGCCAACAATCGACGTCATCCCATCCCTCACAATACACACACACACACAACAGCCGGACGACGTCACCAACACACCGCGGGTGGCTGGCCGCCGCCGTCTCCGAGGCGCGCGCACGCTACGCTACACTACACTACACTACACTACACTACAACGTCAACGCCACCGCGCCTTCCCAATTCCCGCCGGCCACTTCCACGTCTCACGTCCCCCCCCGCCGCTTTCAAAGAGAGAGAGAAGAGACAACACACACACACAAAAGACACGACATCCGCAAAGCAAGCAAACACACAAACAAACAAACAAACAAACAAGAGTCTCCAGAAACATACATGAGCAACCAAACGTCGGCCGCCGCAAAAAAAACAACAACAACAACAAAACAAAAAACAACAGAGACCAACAAACGGCCACAACCGCTCCGCTACCGCGCGCCGCCGCCTACCGCCACCGGCACCACAATCCAACCACCACGGCACGCAAACAGTACCCACAAAGGGTCACACACAACCAACCACACCGGCGCATGCACGACAATCAACGCCTTCCCGACGTCCTTTGATGGCCCTGAGAAGGGCCGTTTTGGGCCGCGCGACAGCCGCAGCCGTGCCATCGCGCGCCACTAAGACGACGCGGGGGAGGGCGGTGGGGGACGACGGCGTCAAGCGCCAACCCCTCTCCCTTGCCTTTCTTTAACTTTACTACTTTACTTCTTCTTCTTGGGCGACGCCTTCGCCTTAGACGGCGTCGTCGCCTTCTTCGGGCGCGGCGCCTTCGGCTTCTTCGTCGGAACCTTGGCGGCCTTCTTCGCCTTCGACGGCGACTTGGCCTTGGCCGGCTTGGCCGCAGCCGCCTTCTTCGCACCCGCGGGAGCCGCCGACGCCGCAGACGCCTTCTTGGCGGCGCCCGCCTTCCGACCGGTCGCCGCCTTCACGCCACCAGCCTTCTTTGCGCCGGCCGCGCGGCCGCCCTTCTTCTCCTTGCTGGCCGGAGCGGCGCGCTTCTTCTTCGCACCGCCGGCACGAGCCTTGCCGCCCTCGGCCGCCCCGCCGCCGGCGCCGGCAAGCTTGAAAGAGCCGGACGCGCCCTTCCCCTTCGTCTGCACCAGCTCGCCAGCCACGACGGCCGACTTGAGGTACTTCTTGATAAAGGGCGCCAGCTTCTCCGCGTCCAGCTTGTAGTGCGCGGCAATGTACTTCTTGATCGCCTGCAGCGACGAGCCGCCGCGCTCCTTCAGACTCTTGATGGCGGCCGTCACCATCTCAGAGGTGCGCGGGTGCGCAGGCTTGGCGCGCGGCTTCTTCGCAGACGCCGCAGACTTGGCCTTCTTCGTCGTGCCGGTGGCGGCGGGTGCCGCAGCAGTCTCGTTCGTAGCCGCCTGATCTGCCATTATTTCGACGGACGACGCGCGTACACACAACAACAGAACAGCGAGAGAGCGGCGAGAGCACGGCAGAGAATAGCCGCCGCGCCGCCAGGCCCAGCCAGTGTCGCGGGCGGGCGCGGACGGCCGAGAGAGCGGCCGCCACTCTGCGCGCCGCCGCGCCGCGCCTCCCGCGCTTGCTACCGCCCAACGTCCGACAGCCTGTGCGGACCAGCCCCAAACCTGCGCCGCAACCACCCGCGCCATTCAAACCACCGAGGATGGGGCTACACACGGCCACACCACAGTCGCCAACCAGTCGCCACGGCAGCGCCGCAAACCACGGCCAAACTGCAGCTACCGCGCGCTACAGCCTGGCTCGGCCCGCCGAGAATCGCCGCCCCCGCCCAAATGCCGCCCCCACAGCCCCAGCCGACGACCCGCCACAATGGCCAAACCTTCGGCAAAACTGGCGCACCGTCGCCGCGCCAGCCCGGCCAGCGCGGCCGCCGCCACAGCCACACAAGCGGAGGCGTGCGGCGATGACGGCCGTGCAAACGCACCTCCGCCGCCCCATCGCCCTCCCACCGTTTCCCGATCGGCCCGCGGCCGTCGGGCCACCTCGCCCGCCAACATTCGCGCCCGTTTCTCACAAAATTGCCCGCCGCAAAACAAAAACGAGCGCCGCCTGCGCAACATGGCCACCGGCCAACCGAGGCGCCGCCGCCCCTCGCCGCTTTAAGCGACGGTGGCTAACCGCCATCCGCAACTACAGACGCACCGAATCTGCCTTCAAAAGCACACACCGACAGCCGACCTCTAACATTTAGACTCCGCAAGCCACCCAACGGTGTGTGGCGGAGGGCACTTCACGTGCCACTGTCATTTACCTCCCTTCGCTGTTCCAGTCGCGTATGGTTTCGCGGGACGAACTGACAGTCTGCAAAAAAAAAAACACCGCCTCCGTGCGCGCTCGAATCTCTCTAACCACATCCATTCGTGATCTCCTCGGGAGGTATACACGTAGGGGGGAAGCAATATATTCGATACCCCATCCAGAAACGCAATATCGCGAAACCTGGCGAGCAAGCTACACCGCGATGCAGAGCGCCTCTATTGCAGGGTCTGCCGCTTGGGTTTGTTAAACATCTCCGTAACGCTATCACGGTTACCAAATGACCCTGCGACGAAACGTTGGATCGTCTCCGGTCGCCTCCGTCAACGCGACCTGGTACGGATCCCACACTGATGGGCAACACTCACGTATGGGTCGAACGAACGGGTGTTTTGTAAGCCACCTCCTCCTTTGTTGATGGACTACATTTGCTACGCATTCTCCCAATAAATCGCAACCTGGTACCCGCCTTACCACCAATTACTTTTTTTGTTTTTTTTTTTTTTTTCTTTTTTTTATATGATGATCATCCCACTCCCAATCACTCCGCACGCATACTCCCAGATATTTTACAGACGTAACTGCTACCAGTGTTTGTCCCGCTATCATCATATAATCAATCATACAATAAAGGGTCCTTCTTTCTTATATTATTCGCAATACATTACATTTGTCTATGTTAAGGGACAGTTGCCACTCCCTGCACCACGTGCCTATCCGCTGCAGATCGTCCTGCATTTTTCGCTGCAACTTCTCTGTATACTACAGCATCATCCGCGAAAAGACGCATGCAACGTCCGACACTATCTACTAGGTGTGTGAAGAGCAATGGGTCCCATAACACTCCCCTGTGGCACGCCAGAGGTTACTTTAACGTCTGTAGACGTCTCTCCATTGATAACAACATGCTGTGTTCTGTTTGCTACAATCTCTTCAGTCCAGCCACACAGTTGGTCCGACATTCTGCAGACTCTCTTACATTGTTTATCAGGCGACAGTGCGGAACTGTATCGAACGCCCTCCTTCCGGATGTCAACCAAAATGGC
Organism: Schistocerca nitens; assembly: GCF_023898315.1. Lineage (NCBI taxonomy): Eukaryota > Metazoa > Arthropoda > Insecta > Orthoptera > Acrididae > Schistocerca > Schistocerca nitens. The sequence goes on from NW_026046046.1 coordinate 399,006, forward strand.
ATCTACCTGGGAGCCTGTATCTAATATTTTCTGGGTCCCATGAACAAATAAAGCGCGTTGGGTCTCACACGATCGCTGTTTCCGGAATCCGTGTTGATTCCTACATAGTAGACACTGGGTTTCCAAAAAACGACATGCTACTACTCGAGCATAAAACATGTTCTCAAATTCTACAACCGACCGACGTCACAGATATAGGGCCTATAGTTTTGCGCATCTGCTCGACGACCCTTCTTCAAGCCCGGGACTACCTGTGCTCTTTTCCAATCATTTGGAACCCTCCGTTCCTCTAGAGACTTGCGGTACACGGCTGTTAGGAGGTTCTGTCGCGTACTCTGTGTAGAATCGAATTGGTATCCCGTCAGGTCCAGTGGACTTTCCTCTGTTGAGTGATTCCAGTTGCTTTTCTATTCCTCCTTGGACACTTATTTCGATGTCAGCCACTTTTTCGTTTGTGCGAGAAGGAACTGCAGTGCGGTCGTCCTCCGTGAAACAGCTTTGGAAACAGGTGTTTAGTATTTCACAGCTTTTTACGCGTGTCATCCTCTGTTTCAATGCCATCATCATCCCGGAGTGTCTGGATATGCCGTTTCGAGCCGCTTACTACTGATTCAACGTACGACCACAACGTCCCAGGATTTGATTTGATTTGATTTGATTTCCTGTCACGTCGGTACATGGAATTTTACTTTCGCATTCACCGGACGCTTCACGCATAGCCCTCCTTACGCTAACTTTGGACATCGTTTAGCGTCTGTTTGTCTGAGAGGTTTTGGCTGCGTTTCAACTTTGAGTGAGGCTCTCTTTGCTTTCGCTATAGTTTCCTAAACTTTGGTTGTTGTACCGCGGTGGGTTTTTCCCATCCCTCACAGTTTTACTCGGCACGTACCTGTCTAAGACGCATTTTACGATTGCCTTGCACTTTCTCCATACACACTCAACATTGTCGGTGTCGGAGCAGACATTTGCGTTTTCATCTGTCTGGTAGTCTCAAATCTGCCTTCTATTACTCTTGCTAAACAGATAAACCTTCCTCCCTTTTTTTTTTTTTTTTTTTGTATATTCCTATTAACGTCCATATTCAGCGATGCTGCAACGGCCTCTTGATCACTGGGTCCCTGTTCTGCACATACAGAGTCGACAAGTTCGGGGTCTGTTTGTCATCGGTAGGTCCACGATGTTATCTCCACGAGTCGGTTCTCTCTCTGTTTAATTGCTCGCGGTAATTTTCGTTCGGATAGTGCACTCAGTATAATGTCACTCGATGCTCTGTCCCTACCACCCGTCCTGAACATCTGGCACATTGAAATCTCCACCTAAGACTGTAACACGCTGGGGAAAGGAAAATGTATGTCCACATTTTCTCTCACGTGTTCGGCCACTAATGCTGCTGCGTCGCGAGGTCGGTAAAAGGAGCCAATTATTAACCTAGCTCGGCTGTTGAGTGTACCCTCCACCCACAATAGTTCACAGGAACCGTCCACCACTTCTACTTCACTACACAGGATAAACTACTACTACTAACAGCGACGAACCACTCCACCACCGGTTGCATGCACGCTATCCTTTCTAAAGCACCGTCTGTACCTATAACGATTGCAGCTTCGGTGCTTTCTATCAGCGCTTGACGTTCCGGTACTTCGACAGTTGACAATTACAATACCGATTGCCGCTTGGTCCCCGCATGTCCTGACCTTGCCCCGCGCCCGTTGAGGCTGTTGCCCTTTCCGTACTTGCCCAAGGGCCATCCAACCTAAACAGAACCGCCCAGCCCACGCCACACAACCCCTGCTACCCGTGTAGCCGCTTGTTGCGTATAGTGGACTCCACCTAAGACTATAACATGCCCTAAGGCATTCGCGGTGTACACCACCCTAAGGTGAGGTTAGGTTAGGTGGACGTGGGTTAGGTTAAGGGTTACAGTTAGGTTAGGCGTCAAAGTTAGGTTAAGCGTTCGGACGTGAGGCGTCAGGTGGCCGCACCTACCTTACGGCCGGACATCTTAGGTTAGAGGTTAGGTTAGGTTAAGGCGCCGAGAGGTCCGCGGTCAGGTTACGTTCACCTTCGGGCGCCACACGTAGGTTTCAAAGGTGTGTCGGTCGGTCGTCGGCAAGCCGCAAAAACTACAGACGACGTCGACCAAACCGCCGCAAGACCGAGCAGGAGGCAGATATACCGGCCGGCCGGCCGGCCCCACACACACACAACACAACACAAAATTAAAAACACCACCCACCGGCCAAACGGCACAAAAAACAAAAAAAACAAAAAACCACAAACCCGAGCACCACGTCGACCAGAGGCAACCCGCCGCTCACGCGACATGGCTGGCAACTAAGGGGCAAACTGCAACGGCGCTTTCCGCACCGGGCCGGATGCACGTACGACAACACCGCTACCCGTACGCAGGCCTCCCATTGCACACAGCCGCTCTGTGTTTGAACATCATCAATGGCGCGCCCGCGCCTCGTCGCGGTCGCAGCCATAACGCCGCCACTTTTGCACCAACACATTCACGCACGGCAAAACAGCTCGCCGACACAGCACAGCCGACAAACAAAAACAACCCGCGAGACGGGGGCGACAACGACAACGACAACGACAACGACAACGACAACGACAACGACAACGACAACAGCAAACAACTCGCACCAAGCGTCCAACAGGTAACAAACGGACAAGCACAGCCACTGCTAACGGCCACGACGCCCCAGCGGCACACTGCTCCTTTCCCGCCACACTCGATTCACAACGCACGCACGCGACCCCGTCAACGACACCGACACGACACACGACGGGCTCCCTTCCCGCAACCTACACCTTTCCGCCACTACGCACAGCTCCACCCGACGCGCCCGTCGCAACGACACTACTGCACGCACTATCCACCCGCCTCCTCCTCTCCCCCCCCCCCTTCCCGTACACAACAACACGGCCAAAAACAACACTCACGACCCAAACATAATAACGACATGGCACGTGCATCGGCGCACACCCCAACCAGTCACCGTCGACAACCACACGCAAGGCACGAAACCGGCGTCCTTCCACGTTGCCATCAAAGCTGCACAAACAACCACAGGAGGAACCACCAACAACGGGCCGGCCCGCCGGCCCGCCCCAATATTCTCCCACCCTCACCTCACGCCGCAACCACCAAACGCACATTCCCGCTCGCTACCACACACCTCTCGGCGGCCGCTTCGCAAAAACATGACGTGACGTGACGTGACGTGACATCATCACATCACGGGCTACGCACGCACACCGACCCACTTTCCTGCCCTTCGCCCTCTTCTTTCCGACGCCTGCCTTCGGCCGAGCACACGTACGTGGCACAACGCCCAACACAGTCACACACAGTCGACAGGCGCACGCCCAGGCACGCAACGACGCAGCGCAGCAAAGGCGCCCGCAACACATACCTCCTCTCTCTTCTCGCCGCCGACCGCCCGCCAGCCAGCCAGCCAGCCACTCGCAATGTGCACTGCCAACCAGCCACACGTCCACCGCGCCGCCTCCGACCACCCGCCAGGGGGGCGCTCACGTCCGCGACAACAGCGCGGCCCGCCGCCGGGCGGGCCCAGCCGAACCCAGCCCAGCCGGCGCGCGCTGCTCTGCACTCGGCGCGCCACACATCCTGCTGCAGACCGGGCTCGTCTCTCTGTACGCGTCTGCCCGCATCTCGTCTTCCTGCGCATCAACACAACGAGGCCGCGTGAGCAAACCCCCCCGTCACAACGCCACATCACACACTGCCTTGTCTACCGCCTAAATGCACTCACCAGCCATCCGCTTCGGCTTCGTCTTGTTTACTCGTTGTTGTTGCAGCGGCGCACACAGCCCCGGCCGGCCGCATCCGAGGGTGGCCCGCCGCCAGCGTCTCCTCCTTGGGCACAGGTGCGGTGCGGTGCCGTGCCGTGCCGTGGCCGCCCATCCATCCAACCGCACGCATTTTGCTGGCCGCCTCTGCTGCAGAAGAAGACAAAAAAAAAAACGAAACGTACAAACATACACGCACCCACAGCGTGGCCACACACGGACGGGACCGACAGGCTCCAAGGCGACCAAAGGATAAAAACAAAATAAAACACTAAAAGACGCAAGCAAGCACCAAGCAAGCTGTCGCCTCGCGCCTCTGTCCTTCCGCCCCCGCCATTCTCTCCCACCACATGCCCACAAACACCACCGCCTCCCCCTCCCCGCACCTCCACATTCGCCCCCTCCATTTTGTTCCTTTCTCGTTCTTCCCTTCTGTGTGTCTGCGTGCGTGCGCGGGCGGCGCCTCTCAACATCCGCCGGCCGTCCGTCCCGTTTTCGCCGTACCACACACGCCACCGCCTCGCCTCCTCCCCGTCCACCACCGCCGCCCCTGTCCGCCCCGCACAACACCATACACCGCTGCTTGTCCTGGCCGTTGCCACCAAAGGCGCCAGCCGCAAACCGCGCCAACGCCGCAGCGCGCGTGCCTCCTTCCTTCTTGCTTCCTTCTCCGTGCCGAGCGGCCTCTATTCCCGCACCCATTCGGCCGACGACACAGCCGTTGGGCTCCGCACTGCGCGTACCGGCGTTACGCACGCACACCCACCCCCCTCGCGAACGCACGACTCATTCATTGTCTTTGTTGTTTCTCCTCTTTCTTAACGTCTTTGTTTGTTGTTTGTTTTCTTTTTTTTTTTCGTTTTTCCCCACCGCCACATGTGACACAATGCCTCCCTCCACCTTTCGTTCGTGGTTGCTTGCTTTGTTTCTCTTTCTCATTGGTACACGTCCGACGCGCTCCATTTCCACCACACCACGGCCATCGGCCTCCTCAACGGGCAGGCGCAGTGTGCCATTCTCCGGCGCACAAGCACACCGCGCGGTACTGGCGCGGCTCGCCACGCCACGCCACGCCACGCCACGCCACGCCACCGGTGCGCAGCAGCACATGTGATGTCTCGCAACACGACACGCGGTGCGCACACCCCGACCACGCGGCTCTAAAGGCATGGCACCGGCGACATGCGCCGCCCCAGCCACGCATCCGTCGTCTCAAGTTGTTCACTGCCAGCCGCGTCTGAGGCTACAACCGCACCACCACATCAACGGTCCCCCTCCCGGCAACACATTTGTTGCACAAACAAACACAACCGCCGAGCGCAGCGCGAACCACCCACACGCGCCCTCCGCGTCTCCTTTCTCTCCTTTCGCCCCCTCCCATCTCCCGAATATGCCAGCAGCGCAGCGTTACGCGTGCCCCTCACCCGTCCACACTACCGCGAAACGAGCACGCCTTCCGGGCCACATGCAAGGGCACGCCCACCACCAAATACTGCCGTATTCACGGACGCAGTTCGCAACACGCAACGCACTCTCCACCTACCTTCTTTCTCTCGTCCCTTCTCTTTAAAAACAAAACAAACACACAAACCAACCAACCACGGCTAACACACTTTTTCGCGACACCTTTGACTGCGTTATCTTGACCGTGACGGCAGCTATCGACCATCCATTCCCCACTACACACACACACACACACATCATTCGCTACACCGCACACGAAACGGCAAAGGGCAAGGCACTCTCTCATAGATTCTTCCTCCGAGCCATATCGGGCGAACGTTGCATCCGGGAAGGCAATGCAATTCAGCCGTCACTTGCAGCCGCGCCGTAAACGCATTTCAGTGCGGCTGCAATGCACGGGAACGTTCCGTTGCTCTAGACGGCGCCTCTCCGTTTTTCCCCTGTTTCGTTTTCCGGTGATTGCTTCCCCTTCTTCTCTTTCTTCGTTTCGTTTTATTATTTTCGTTCCCCTCCTCCACCATTGTTTCCGTCCCCACAGTTTTTTTTTGCTCATTCCACACGTTCTGCCCAGACAAGACATGACATTCGACCGATCACAGCCAGCCTTTCGTCGCCGTTCGCAGCGCCGACGGTGCCACAGTGAGACGGGTGTTCGGACCGACACGTTGCCGTGATGCCGATAGACAGCTACTCAGAGCCGCCGGATCGGATCACATCACCGACAAACCGGCCATTTCACCGGGGGACACACAGACAACCGCGTGTACGCCCATAACAACAAACAACGACCGTCGTCGTCTACCGTCACTGAACCGAACACACGTGCACCTTGAATGACGACACCGGCGTGCGTGCGTGCGCACAACAATCAATCATTCAATCAACTGCAGAAACGGCTATCAAAATCAAGGGCCAAATAAATGGGTACACCACCGTGCGTGTCGCCTACCCCACCCGCCCGTACAATTCTTGCGTCTTCCTAATGACTAGTAAAGACACGTCCATTTGTTTTAAAACGTCACCAACACACCTCCACGCCGTACAGCAAAGGGAATAGTAGACGGCAACACAACATTTCACCCTCGCCATCATGTATGTATGTATGTATGTATGTATGTATGTATGTATGATGTGACAAACAAACAAACCCGCAGACGGCCCTAACGGTGACATCCAACAATCGCGAGGGGTTTCAATTGCAGTCACGTGACTAACCGGGCAGACAGAGACAAAGAAAGGAAAGGAAAGGAAATCAGCGACACAGACAACACCTCCTGTCTATGTGTCGACAAACAAACAACCAACCAACCACGCCAAGACTCGCGAGCACGCATAACCACATTCGAGACCACCACCACCACCACCACCACCACCAGCTGCTTCGCAACCAACCAAACCGGGTAGCTAGCTATGCGCCGCCTCACACAAACAACAATTCCGCTCTTCCCGCAAAGGCAATTTGGTGGCCCTGAAAAGGGCCGTTTTTTGCCGCTCTCGCAACGGAGGGGAGCTCCCTAGAGCCTTAACCCCCTCACTTGGAGCTCGTGTACTTGGTCACCGCCTTCGTGCCCTCGCTCACGGCGTGCTTGGCCAGCTCGCCAGGCAGCAAGAGCCGCACAGCCGTCTGGATCTCGCGGGACGTGATGGTCGAGCGCTTGTTGTAGTGCGCCAGGCGAGACGCCTCGGCCGCAATGCGCTCGAAAATGTCGTTCACGAAGCTGTTCATGATGCTCATCGCCTTCGACGAGATGCCCGTGTCGGGGTGCACCTGCTTCAGCACCTTGTAGATGTAGATGGCATAGCTCTCCTTCCTCTTGCGCTTCTTCTTCTTGTCGCCCTTCGAAATGTTCTTCTGCGCCTTGCCAGCCTTCTTGGCGGCCTTCCCGCTAGTCTTGGGCGGCATCTCGAACGTACAACAGCAAGCAGCAAGCGCTCCCCTCTAGTCAGCGTCTCCCCACACAGTGGCACCCGCCGCTACCGCAACACCGCACCTTTACCAGCTCGCCCTGTTGCGGCCGCCGACCAATGGGGCGCGCGCGCAACCGGCCGCCGCACCCGAGCCCATAAAGGGACCCCCACCCTAGTCCCGCCGCCACGCACTCCGCTGCTCGACTCGCTGCGGCTCGCACCGTTACGTTACGTGTTTCAACTAGCCAAACGCCATGTCCGGACGCGGAAAGGGAGGCAAAGTCAAGGGCAAGTCAAAGTCCCGCTCAAGCAGGGCTGGGCTCCAGTTCCCGGTCGGCAGAATCCACCGCCTCCTGCGCAAGGGAAACTACGCCGAGCGCGTCGGCGCCGGGGCGCCCGTCTACCTCGCCGCCGTCATGGAGTACCTCGCGGCTGAGGTGCTCGAGCTGGCCGGAAACGCGGCCCGCGACAACAAGAAGACGCGCATCATCCCGCGCCACCTGCAGCTCGCCATCCGCAACGACGAGGAGCTCAACAAGCTCTTGTCGGGCGTCACCATCGCACAGGGTGGTGTCCTGCCCAACATCCAGGCCGTCCTGCTGCCAAAGAAGACCGAGAAGAAGGCCTAAACAGAGAGCGCGGAGCTGCGCTTGCGTGCTCCCTGCACGCAAACGCGCCTGCCTTTGCCTTGCCGGCTCGGCTCACAACAATCGGCCCTTTTCAGGGCCACCACACAAACCTACGTCCAAAGCAAAGTTTCCGTCGTCCGTGCTCGCCGCACTTTACACAACACGTCCACATACATACATTGCACAGCCAGCGCCGGCGCACGTCCGCCATCTTGTCCACAGCCCGTGTGGCCGAACGCGCACACATTTTGTCGTTTCTCTCTTTTTGTCTTTTTCCTGTTTCTGCACCCCTCCGCGCACGCACAGAGTCGCGTTCCAAACGACAACGACATCAATACACCGATAATGTGATGATCATTGTTAGCATTCTAATGTTTCAATTAAAGGGGCGCGCGTGGCACACACAGCGCGTAAACGGTCCGACGACGACACGCCGGCCGCCGCGCGCTCCAAACGCACAGGCACAGGACAAAACCAAACAGCTGATCCGATCGATCGATCCGGCCGGCCCGCCCGCCTATGCCCACGCCACAAACAAACAAACAACAAACCACGCACACACTGGACTCAGCCGCGCCCATCGCGTCAAACTCAAAAACTAACGCACGCGCAGCACAACAACAACAACAACAACAACACGCACAGGCAACACAGACTCTTTCGCACTTTTCAATCTCCGAACAGTGTGGTGGCCCTGAAAAGGGCCGTTTTCGTCTCTCCCACCAAGCACGGGCACGGCACGGCCGCGGGAAGGCCACAACGCAGCACAGCACACCGGCTGGCTGGCTGCCTGCCTGCCTAACCGCCGAAACCGTACAGGGTGCGCCCCTGCCTCTTCAGGGCGTACACCACGTCCATGGCCGTCACAGTCTTGCGCTTGGCGTGCTCAGTGTACGTCACCGCGTCGCGGATCACGTTCTCCAGGAACACCTTCAGCACTCCGCGGGTCTCCTCGTAGATCAGACCAGAGATGCGCTTCACGCCGCCCCTGCGAGCCAGGCGGCGGATGGCGGGCTTCGTGATGCCCTGGATGTTGTCGCGCAACACCTTGCGGTGCCGCTTGGCGCCACCCTTGCCCAGCCCCTTTCCTCCCTTGCCGCGGCCTGTCATTCTTCTTCCTTCCTCCTCCTCAAGCAAGCAAGCGAAAAAACACAAGCGCCAGCTCCTCACCCGGCGCTAGCGAGTCGGCTACGGTGCGAGCTCTCTGCCGCCGCCCGCACCTCCACGCCGCTCTTCCGCTATGGCCCGCACAAAGCAAACGGCCCGCAAGTCCACCGGCGGAAAGGCGCCGCGCAAACAGCTCGCCACCAAGGCGGCGAGGAAGAGCGCGCCCGCCACCGGCGGCGTCAAGAAGCCCCACCGCTACAGGCCGGGCACCGTCGCCCTGCGGGAAATCAGGCGCTACCAGAAGAGCACAGAGCTGCTCATCCGCAAGCTGCCGTTCCAGCGCCTAGTGCGCGAGATCGCCCAGGACTTCAAGACCGACCTGCGCTTCCAGAGCTCCGCAGTCATGGCCCTGCAGGAGGCCAGCGAGGCCTACCTCGTCGGCCTCTTCGAAGACACCAACCTGTGCGCAATCCACGCCAAGCGCGTCACCATCATGCCCAAGGACATCCAGCTCGCGCGCCGCATCCGCGGCGAGCGCGCCTAGAAACCGCGCCGCGCACGCGCGCCCGCCCAACAAAAACGGCCCTTTTCAGGGCCACTAACATCTCTCCGTCGCGAGCAAAACTTTTGTCGGTCTTGCCGCCCCGCAAAACAAACAACCACCAATTCCCCTCCCGTCCACAGCCGCTCTCGCCAACAATCGACGTCATCCCATCCCTCACAATACACACACACACACAACAGCCGGACGACGTCACCAACACACCGCGGGTGGCTGGCCGCCGCCGTCTCCGAGGCGCGCGCACGCTACGCTACACTACACTACACTACACTACACTACAACGTCAACGCCACCGCGCCTTCCCAATTCCCGCCGGCCACTTCCACGTCTCACGTCCCCCCCCGCCGCTTTCAAAGAGAGAGAGAAGAGACAACACACACACACAAAAGACACGACATCCGCAAAGCAAGCAAACACACAAACAAACAAACAAACAAACAAGAGTCTCCAGAAACATACATGAGCAACCAAACGTCGGCCGCCGCAAAAAAAACAACAACAACAACAAAACAAAAAACAACAGAGACCAACAAACGGCCACAACCGCTCCGCTACCGCGCGCCGCCGCCTACCGCCACCGGCACCACAATCCAACCACCACGGCACGCAAACAGTACCCACAAAGGGTCACACACAACCAACCACACCGGCGCATGCACGACAATCAACGCCTTCCCGACGTCCTTTGATGGCCCTGAGAAGGGCCGTTTTGGGCCGCGCGACAGCCGCAGCCGTGCCATCGCGCGCCACTAAGACGACGCGGGGGAGGGCGGTGGGGGACGACGGCGTCAAGCGCCAACCCCTCTCCCTTGCCTTTCTTTAACTTTACTACTTTACTTCTTCTTCTTGGGCGACGCCTTCGCCTTAGACGGCGTCGTCGCCTTCTTCGGGCGCGGCGCCTTCGGCTTCTTCGTCGGAACCTTGGCGGCCTTCTTCGCCTTCGACGGCGACTTGGCCTTGGCCGGCTTGGCCGCAGCCGCCTTCTTCGCACCCGCGGGAGCCGCCGACGCCGCAGACGCCTTCTTGGCGGCGCCCGCCTTCCGACCGGTCGCCGCCTTCACGCCACCAGCCTTCTTTGCGCCGGCCGCGCGGCCGCCCTTCTTCTCCTTGCTGGCCGGAGCGGCGCGCTTCTTCTTCGCACCGCCGGCACGAGCCTTGCCGCCCTCGGCCGCCCCGCCGCCGGCGCCGGCAAGCTTGAAAGAGCCGGACGCGCCCTTCCCCTTCGTCTGCACCAGCTCGCCAGCCACGACGGCCGACTTGAGGTACTTCTTGATAAAGGGCGCCAGCTTCTCCGCGTCCAGCTTGTAGTGCGCGGCAATGTACTTCTTGATCGCCTGCAGCGACGAGCCGCCGCGCTCCTTCAGACTCTTGATGGCGGCCGTCACCATCTCAGAGGTGCGCGGGTGCGCAGGCTTGGCGCGCGGCTTCTTCGCAGACGCCGCAGACTTGGCCTTCTTCGTCGTGCCGGTGGCGGCGGGTGCCGCAGCAGTCTCGTTCGTAGCCGCCTGATCTGCCATTATTTCGACGGACGACGCGCGTACACACAACAACAGAACAGCGAGAGAGCGGCGAGAGCACGGCAGAGAATAGCCGCCGCGCCGCCAGGCCCAGCCAGTGTCGCGGGCGGGCGCGGACGGCCGAGAGAGCGGCCGCCACTCTGCGCGCCGCCGCGCCGCGCCTCCCGCGCTTGCTACCGCCCAACGTCCGACAGCCTGTGCGGACCAGCCCCAAACCTGCGCCGCAACCACCCGCGCCATTCAAACCACCGAGGATGGGGCTACACACGGCCACACCACAGTCGCCAACCAGTCGCCACGGCAGCGCCGCAAACCACGGCCAAACTGCAGCTACCGCGCGCTACAGCCTGGCTCGGCCCGCCGAGAATCGCCGCCCCCGCCCAAATGCCGCCCCCACAGCCCCAGCCGACGACCCGCCACAATGGCCAAACCTTCGGCAAAACTGGCGCACCGTCGCCGCGCCAGCCCGGCCAGCGCGGCCGCCGCCACAACCACACAAGCGGAGGCGTGCGGCGATGACGGCCGTGCAAACGCACCTCCGCCGCCCCATCGCCCTCCCACCGTTTCCCGATCGGCCCGCGGCCGTCGGGCCACCTCGCCCGCCAACATTCGCGCCCGTTTCTCACAAAATTGCCCGCCGCAAAACAAAAACGAGCGCCGCCTGCGCAACATGGCCACCGGCCAACCGAGGCGCCGCCGCCCCTCGCCGCTTTAAGCGACGGTGGCTAACCGCCATCCGCAACTACAGACGCACCGAATCTGCCTTCAAAAGCACACACCGACAGCCGACCTCTAACATTTAGACTCCGCAAGCCACCCAACGGTGTGTGGCGGAGGGCACTTCACGTGCCACTGTCATTTACCTCCCTTCGCTGTTCCAGTCGCGTATGGTTTCGCGGGACGAACTGACAGTCTGCAAAAAAAAAACACCGCCTCCGTGCGCGCTCGAATCTCTCTAACCACATCCATTCGTGATCTCCTCGGGAGGTATACACGTAGGGGGGAAGCAATATATTCGATACCCCATCCAGAAACGCAATATCGCGAAACCTGGCGAGCAAGCTACACCGCGATGCAGAGCGCCTCTATTGCAGGGTCTGCCGCTTGGGTTTGTTAAACATCTCCGTAACGCTATCACGGTTACCAAATGACCCTGCGACGAAACGTTGGATCGTCTCCGGTCGCCTCCGTCAACGCGACCTGGTACGGATCCCACACTGATGGGCAACACTCACGTATGGGTCGAACGAACGGGTGTTTTGTAAGCCACCTCCTCCTTTGTTGATGGACTACATTTGCTACGCATTCTCCCAATAAATCGCAACCTGGTACCCGCCTTACCACCAATTACTTTTTTTGTTTTTTTTTTTTTTTTTTTTTTTTTTATATGATGATCATCCCACTCCCAATCACTCCGCACGCATACTCCCAGATATTTTACAGACGTAACTGCTACCAGTGTTTGTCCCGCTATCATCATATAATCAATCATACAATAAAGGGTCCTTCTTTCTTATATTATTCGCAATACATTACATTTGTCTATGTTAAGGGACAGTTGCCACTCCCTGCACCACGTGCCTATCCGCTGCAGATCGTCCTGCATTTTTCGCTGCAACTTCTCTGTATACTACAGCATCATCCGCGAAAAGACGCATGCAACGTCCGACACTATCTACTAGGTGTGTGAAGAGCAATGGGTCCCATAACACTCCCCTGTGGCACGCCAGAGGTTACTTTAACGTCTGTAGACGTCTCTCCATTGATAACAACATGCTGTGTTCTGTTTGCTACAATCTCTTCAGTCCAGCCACACAGTTGGTCCGACATTCTGCAGACTCTCTTACATTGTTTATCAGGCGACAGTGCGGAACTGTATCGAACGCCCTCCTTCCGGATGTCAACCAAAATGGCATCTACCTGGGAGCCTGTATCTAATATTTTCTGGGTCCCATGAACAAATAAAGCGCGTTGGGTCTCACACGATCGCTGTTTCCGGAATCCGTGTTGATTCCTACATAGTAGACACTGGGTTTCCAAAAAACGACATGCTACTACTCGAGCATAAAACATGTTCTCAAATTCTACAACCGACCGACGTCACAGATATAGGGCCTATAGTTTTGCGCATCTGCTCGACGACCCTTCTTCAAGCCCGGGACTACCTGTGCTCTTTTCCAATCATTTGGAACCCTCCGTTCCTCTAGAGACTTGCGGTACACGGCTGTTAGGAGGTTCTGTCGCGTACTCTGTGTAGAATCGAATTGGTATCCCGTCAGGTCCAGTGGACTTTCCTCTGTTGAGTGATTCCAGTTGCTTTTCTATTCCTCCTTGGACACTTATTTCGATGTCAGCCACTTTTTCGTTTGTGCGAGAAGGAACTGCAGTGCGGTCGTCCTCCGTGAAACAGCTTTGGAAACAGGTGTTTAGTATTTCACAGCTTTTTACGCGTGTCATCCTCTGTTTCAATGCCATCATCATCCCGGAGTGTCTGGATATGCCGTTTCGAGCCGCTTACTACTGATTCAACGTACGACCACAACGTCCCAGGATTTGATTTGATTTGATTTGATTTCCTGTCACGTCGGTACATGGAATTTTACTTTCGCATTCACCGGACGCTTCACGCATAGCCCTCCTTACGCTAACTTTGGACATCGTTTAGCGTCTGTTTGTCTGAGAGGTTTTGGCTGCGTTTCAACTTTGAGTGAGGCTCTCTTTGCTTTCGCTATAGTTTCCTAAACTTTGGTTGTTGTACCGCGGTGGGTTTTTCCCATCCCTCACAGTTTTACTCGGCACGTACCTGTCTAAGACGCATTTTACGATTGCCTTGCACTTTCTCCATACACACTCAACATTGTCGGTGTCGGAGCAGACATTTGCGTTTTCATCTGTCTGGTAGTCTCAAATCTGCCTTCTATTACTCTTGCTAAACAGATAAACCTTCCTCCCTTTTTTTTTTTTTTTTTTTGTATATTCCTATTAACGTCCATATTCAGCGATGCTGCAACGGCCTCTTGATCACTGGGTCCCTGTTCTGCACATACAGAGTCGACAAGTTCGGGGTCTGTTTGTCATCGGTAGGTCCACGATGTTATCTCCACGAGTCGGTTCTCTCTCTGTTTAATTGCTCGCGGTAATTTTCGTTCGGATAGTGCACTCAGTATAATGTCACTCGATGCTCTGTCCCTACCACCCGTCCTGAACATCTGGCACATTGAAATCTCCACCTAAGACTGTAACACGCTGGGGAAAGGAAAATGTATGTCCACATTTTCTCTCACGTGTTCGGCCACTAATGCTGCTGCGTCGCGAGGTCGGTAAAAGGAGCCAATTATTAACCTAGCTCGGCTGTTGAGTGTACCCTCCACCCACAATAGTTCACAGGAACCGTCCACCACTTCTACTTCACTACACAGGATAAACTACTACTACTAACAGCGACGAACCACTCCACCACCGGTTGCATGCACGCTATCCTTTCTAAAGCACCGTCTGTACCTATAACGATTGCAGCTTCGGTGCTTTCTATCAGCGCTTGACGTTCCGGTACTTCGACAGTTGACAATTACAATACCGATTGCCGCTTGGTCCCCGCATGTCCTGACCTTGCCCCGCGCCCGTTGAGGCTGTTGCCCTTTCCGTACTTGCCCAAGGGCCATCCAACCTAAACAGAACCGCCCAGCCCACGCCACACAACCCCTGCTACCCGTGTAGCCGCTTGTTGCGTATAGTGGACTCCACCTAAGACTATAACATGCCCTAAGGCATTCGCGGTGTACACCACCCTAAGGTGAGGTTAGGTTAGGTGGACGTGGGTTAGGTTAAGGGTTACAGTTAGGTTAGGCGTCAAAGTTAGGTTAAGCGTTCGGACGTGAGGCGTCAGGTGGCCGCACCTACCTTACGGCCGGACATCTTAGGTTAGAGGTTAGGTTAGGTTAAGGCGCCGAGAGGTCCGCGGTCAGGTTACGTTCACCTTCGGGCGCCACACGTAGGTTTCAAAGGTGTGTCGGTCGGTCGTCGGCAAGCCGCAAAAACTACAGACGACGTCGACCAAACCGCCGCAAGACCGAGCAGGAGGCAGATATACCGGCCGGCCGGCCGGCCCCACACACACACAACACAACACAAAATTAAAAACACCACCCACCGGCCAAACGGCACAAAAAACAAAAAAAACAAAAAACCACAAACCCGAGCACCACGTCGACCAGAGGCAACCCGCCGCTCACGCGACATGGCTGGCAACTAAGGGGCAAACTGCAACGGCGCTTTCCGCACCGGGCCGGATGCACGTACGACAACACCGCTACCCGTACGCAGGCCTCCCATTGCACACAGCCGCTCTGTGTTTGAACATCATCAATGGCGCGCCCGCGCCTCGTCGCGGTCGCAGCCATAACGCCGCCACTTTTGCACCAACACATTCACGCACGGCAAAACAGCTCGCCGACACAGCACAGCCGACAAACAAAAACAACCCGCGAGACGGGGGCGACAACGACAACGACAACGACAACGACAACGACAACGACAACAGCAAACAACTCGCACCAAGCGTCCAACAGGTAACAAACGGACAAGCACAGCCACTGCTAACGGCCACGACGCCCCAGCGGCACACTGCTCCTTTCCCGCCACACTCGATTCACAACGCACGCACGCGACCCCGTCAACGACACCGACACGACACACGACGGGCTCCCTTCCCGCAACCTACACCTTTCCGCCACTACGCACAGCTCCACCCGACGCGCCCGTCGCAACGACACTACTGCACGCACTATCCACCCGCCTCCTCCTCTCCCCCCCCCCCTTCCCGTACACAACAACACGGCCAAAAACAACACTCACGACCCAAACATAATAACGACATGGCACGTGCATCGGCGCACACCCCAACCAGTCACCGTCGACAACCACACGCAAGGCACGAAACCGGCGTCCTTCCACGTTGCCATCAAAGCTGCACAAACAACCACAGGAGGAACCACCAACAACGGGCCGGCCCGCCGGCCCGCCCCAATATTCTCCCACCCTCACCTCACGCCGCAACCACCAAACGCACATTCCCGCTCGCTACCACACACCTCTCGGCGGCCGCTTCGCAAAAACATGACGTGACGTGACGTGACGTGACATCATCACATCACGGGCTACGCACGCACACCGACCCACTTTCCTGCCCTTCGCCCTCTTCTTTCCGACGCCTGCCTTCGGCCGAGCACACGTACGTGGCACAACGCCCAACACAGTCACACACAGTCGACAGGCGCACGCCCAGGCACGCAACGACGCAGCGCAGCAAAGGCGCCCGCAACACATACCTCCTCTCTCTTCTCGCCGCCGACCGCCCGCCAGCCAGCCAGCCAGCCACTCGCAATGTGCACTGCCAACCAGCCACACGTCCACCGCGCCGCCTCCGACCACCCGCCAGGGGGGCGCTCACGTCCGCGACAACAGCGCGGCCCGCCGCCGGGCGGGCCCAGCCGAACCCAGCCCAGCCGGCGCGCGCTGCTCTGCACTCGGCGCGCCACACATCCTGCTGCAGACCGGGCTCGTCTCTCTGTACGCGTCTGCCCGCATCTCGTCTTCCTGCGCATCAACACAACGAGGCCGCGTGAGCAAACCCCCCCGTCACAACGCCACATCACACACTGCCTTGTCTACCGCCTAAATGCACTCACCAGCCATCCGCTTCGTCTTCGTCTTGTTTACTCGTTGTTGTTGCAGCGGCGCACACAGCCCCGGCCGGCCGCATCCGAGGGTGGCCCGCCGCCAGCGTCTCCTCCTTGGGCACAGGTGCGGTGCGGTGCCGTGCCGTGCCGTGGCCGCCCATCCATCCAACCGCACGCATTTTGCTGGCCGCCTCTGCTGCAGAAGAAGACAAAAAAAAAAACGAAACGTACAAACATACACGCACCCACAGCGTGGCCACACACGGACGGGACCGACAGGCTCCAAGGCGACCAAAGGATAAAAACAAAATAAAACACTAAAAGACGCAAGCAAGCACCAAGCAAGCTGTCGCCTCGCGCCTCTGTCCTTCCGCCCCCGCCATTCTCTCCCACCACATGCCCACAAACACCACCGCCTCCCCCTCCCCGCACCTCCACATTCGCCCCCTCCATTTTGTTCCTTTCTCGTTCTTCCCTTCTGTGTGTCTGCGTGCGTGCGCGGGCGGCGCCTCTCAACATCCGCCGGCCGTCCGTCCCGTTTTCGCCGTACCACACACGCCACCGCCTCGCCTCCTCCCCGTCCACCACCGCCGCCCCTGTCCGCCCCGCACAACACCATACACCGCTGCTTGTCCTGGCCGTTGCCACCAAAGGCGCCAGCCGCAAACCGCGCCAACGCCGCAGCGCGCGTGCCTCCTTCCTTCTTGCTTCCTTCTCCGTGCCGACGCGGCCTCTATTCCCGCACCCATTCGGCCGACGACACAGCCGTTGGGCTCCGCACTGCGCGTACCGGCGTTACGCACGCACACCCACCCCCCTCGCGAACGCACGACTCATTCATTGTCTTTGTTGTTTCTCCTCTTTCTTAACGTCTTTGTTTGTTGTTTGTTTTCTTTTTTTTTTTCGTTTTTCCCCACCGCCACATGTGACACAATGCCTCCCTCCACCTTTCGTTCGTGGTTGCTTGCTTTGTTTCTCTTTCTCATTGGTACACGTCCGACGCGCTCCATTTCCACCACACCACGGCCATCGGCCTCCTCAACGGGCAGGCGCAGTGTGCCATTCTCCGGCGCACAAGCACACCGCGCGGTACTGGCGCGGCTCGCCACGCCACGCCACGCCACGCCACGCCACGCCACCGGTGCGCAGCAGCACATGTGATGTCTCGCAACACGACACGCGGTGCGCACACCCCGACCACGCGGCTCTAAAGGCATGGCACCGGCGACATGCGCCGCCCCAGCCACGCATCCGTCGTCTCAAGTTGTTCACTGCCAGCCGCGTCTGAGGCTACAACCGCACCACCACATCAACGGTCCCCCTCCCGGCAACACATTTGTTGCACAAACAAACACAACCGCCGAGCGCAGCGCGAACCACCCACACGCGCCCTCCGCGTCTCCTTTCTCTCCTTTCGCCCCCTCCCATCTCCCGAATATGCCAGCAGCGCAGCGTTACGCGTGCCCCTCACCCGTCCACACTACCGCGAAACGAGCACGCCTTCCGGGCCACATGCAAGGGCACGCCCACCACCAAATACTGCCGTATTCACGGACGCAGTTCGCAACACGCAACGCACTCTCCACCTACCTTCTTTCTCTCGTCCCTTCTCTTTAAAAACAAAACAAACACACAAACCAACCAACCACGGCTAACACACTTTTTCGCGACACCTTTGACTGCGTTATCTTGACCGTGACGGCAGCTATCGACCATCCATTCCCCACTACACACACACACACACACATCATTCGCTACACCGCACACGAAACGGCAAAGGGCAAGGCACTCTCTCATAGATTCTTCCTCCGAGCCATATCGGGCGAACGTTGCATCCGGGAAGGCAATGCAATTCAGCCGTCACTTGCAGCCGCGCCGTAAACGCATTTCAGTGCGGCTGCAATGCACGGGAACGTTCCGTTGCTCTAGACGGCGCCTCTCCGTTTTTCCCCTGTTTCGTTTTCCGGTGATTGCTTCCCCTTCTTCTCTTTCTTCGTTTCGTTTTATTATTTTCGTTCCCCTCCTCCACCATTGTTTCCGTCCCCACAGTTTTTTTTTGCTCATTCCACACGTTCTGCCCAGACAAGACATGACATTCGACCGATCACAGCCAGCCTTTCGTCGCCGTTCGCAGCGCCGACGGTGCCACAGTGAGACGGGTGTTCGGACCGACACGTTGCCGTGATGCCGATAGACAGCTACTCAGAGCCGCCGGATCGGATCACATCACCGACAAACCGGCCATTTCACCGGGGGACACACAGACAACCGCGTGTACGCCCATAACAACAAACAACGACCGTCGTCGTCTACCGTCACTGAACCGAACACACGTGCACCTTGAATGACGACACCGGCGTGCGTGCGTGCGCACAACAATCAATCATTCAATCAACTGCAGAAACGGCTATCAAAATCAAGGGCCAAATAAATGGGTACACCACCGTGCGTGTCGCCTACCCCACCCGCCCGTACAATTCTTGCGTCTTCCTAATGACTAGTAAAGACACGTCCATTTGTTTTAAAACGTCACCAACACACCTCCACGCCGTACAGCAAAGGGAATAGTAGACGGCAACACAACATTTCACCCTCGCCATCATGTATGTATGTATGTATGTATGTATGTATGTATGTATGTATGATGTGACAAACAAACAAACCCGCAGACGGCCCTAACGGTGACATCCAACAATCGCGAGGGGTTTCAATTGCAGTCACGTGACTAACCGGGCAGACAGAGACAAAGAAAGGAAAGGAAAGGAAATCAGCGACACAGACAACACCTCCTGTCTATGTGTCGACAAACAAACAACCAACCAACCACGCCAAGACTCGCGAGCACGCATAACCACATTCGAGACCACCACCACCACCACCACCACCACCAGCTGCTTCGCAACCAACCAAACCGGGTAGCTAGCTATGCGCCGCCTCACACAAACAACAATTCCGCTCTTCCCGCAAAGGCAATTTGGTGGCCCTGAAAAGGGCCGTTTTTTGCCGCTCTCGCAACGGAGGGGAGCTCCCTAGAGCCTTAACCCCCTCACTTGGAGCTCGTGTACTTGGTCACCGCCTTCGTGCCCTCGCTCACGGCGTGCTTGGCCAGCTCGCCAGGCAGCAAGAGCCGCACAGCCGTCTGGATCTCGCGGGACGTGATGGTCGAGCGCTTGTTGTAGTGCGCCAGGCGAGACGCCTCGGCCGCAATGCGCTCGAAAATGTCGTTCACGAAGCTGTTCATGATGCTCATCGCCTTCGACGAGATGCCCGTGTCGGGGTGCACCTGCTTCAGCACCTTGTAGATGTAGATGGCATAGCTCTCCTTCCTCTTGCGCTTCTTCTTCTTGTCGCCCTTCGAAATGTTCTTCTGCGCCTTGCCAGCCTTCTTGGCGGCCTTCCCGCTAGTCTTGGGCGGCATCTCGAACGTACAACAGCAAGCAGCAAGCGCTCCCCTCTAGTCAGCGTCTCCCCACACAGTGGCACCCGCCGCTACCGCAACACCGCACCTTTACCAGCTCGCCCTGTTGCGGCCGCCGACCAATGGGGCGCGCGCGCAACCGGCCGCCGCACCCGAGCCCATAAAGGGACCCCCACCCTAGTCCCGCCATTCGCCGAGCGGCAGTCGAGCGTTGAGCTAGTCTCCGTGAGTCTGTTACGCGAAGCCATAGGCCCCCGCTTGTACGGGTGAACAACCAGGTGCGACTTCGGCTTCGCTTTTATTAAAGCGTTGACGGGTGCACACGACGAAGCGCAGCACGGCCAAGGCGCAGAATGAGCAAATTGCCGTGTGCGGATTCGAGCTGCGGTGACGATTCGGGGCCCCAGCAGCTTGCTGTTGGCGGCGTCGATGTCGTCTCTTCGGTGTCGCGGGCCGCTTTTCCGGGCGGTTCGAGTACTTCAGCTGCCGCAGAGCCATGCTCTGCTCCTCCTAGCGATAGGGAATCTGCATGTCAGGGCCTGGTCACTGGCCAGTTACCCGCGCATGCTAGTTTGTTAGGGCCAGAGTCGTCTGCCGGAAACCTAACGGTGTCGGCAACTAAGGCAGCGACTGGCACCCCCATGGCAGCCTTTGACTTTGCCTCCCCATCCAGCGTAGATAATACGGCGCCTAACGCCATATCACAAAAGTCGAGCACAGCGACTTACGTCGTCAGCAAGTGCAGTGCCATCGCCACCCCCTCCCCATTCATAGAACAACTACTGCTAGCAAACGCGCAAGATGCGCTAATCCCATTTCTGAAACGTAAACGCGGAAACAACCATATTCCAGTATCAATACTCCCTAAACCGAAATCAGTAGCACAACCCAAGCCCACCAGCAAACTGTCAAGTAAGGTGAAATTCACCCGCACCCCCTCCCCCCGTGTCAAGCTGTCGAGGACCCAAAAGAAGAACAGGTGCAGGCGTAGAAACCACAGAGCCAAGATCCTCGAAAACGCCAAGGCAAATGAAGATGAGTCACCAAATCGTGACTCTGACTCAGAGGGCGCTCTCGTGATCGATGAGACAGTGCCCCAGAAGGAAAATGACGTCGTGGAACAAGAGCGTGGTCCCGACGAAGACGGCTTCGAACTAGCCAGAAACACTGTCCGCCAGCCCACTCCCCCACCAGCCAGGGAGATCGCCCCCACGACTAACCGTTTCTCCAGCATTGCAGACGAGCCCGCAGATGGTGATGCGCCCCAAAACCAACAGGGGGAAACGCGCAAGCAGAAACGTGTCCAACTGCCCCCAATAGTTGCCGAGTTCGACAGGGATTACAAGGAATTGTATGACCTAATGAAATCGACACTAGGGGACAGACCATTTAAGGCGAAACCTGCGGGAGGCGACAAAATAAAGCTAGTCCTCCACAACCTCGACGACTACAAAGAGGTAAAGCAGGTGCTAGTGGAGAAACGAATTCCCCACTACACTTTCCCAACAGACAAAACACGCAACCTCAACATTGTGATCCGCGACCTGCCTCGTAAACTCTCTCCGAAGGCCATCAAAAACGACCTGATGCGCCAAGATTACGAGGTCAGATCGGTAACCCAGATGAAACAACCTGGGTCCGATAATAAATGGCCCCTATACATAGCAGTAATACCGGATACACCACAGAACAGAAGACAAATCACTGAAGTTCTCTCCGTCCCAGTAACTACCGAGCTGCTGCGAAAGAAAAATAGATCTATTCAATGCTTTAAGTGTCAGGGACTCGGGCACATCGCCACACACTGCGACATGCCCCCCCGATGCAGGAAATGCGCAGGGGGACATGACTCCAGAACATGTACAGTAAAAAAGGACGACCCAAGCATCAAGTGTGCACTCTGCGGCGAAGGCCATGTCTCCAGCTACCTGGGCTGCAGAGTGCACAAAAACTACGTCCAACGCGCCAGAGGCACGAAGGCGGCACAAAAACCGCCGGACAAACCCCGAGCCAAGCCCGCTAGCCGTCCTGAAAACCGAACAAGACCGGACAGGCCGGCCTATCGGGCAAAACCCAGGGACGTAACTGATGACGCGACCTACGCGAACGTCGCTGTCGGCAAGGGGCAGCCACCCAGTGGGCCCCTGCCGGCCGCGGCGGGCGCGGGGGAGGACAACCGGACACCCACAGACACAGACGCAACTCAGGACACCACAGAACCCGACCAGATCCCGCCTAACGAGGGAAGTTCTAGGGAAGCACTGCACCCCATACCAAAGCCCAGTCTGCGAACAGCGGCTGCAGCAGACCGTCAAACAGACGATGGTCAGCACACCGCTCATGTAACGACGGAAGCTACCACAACGCCTTCCTCTACAGACCCAATGCTAGGGCTCATGACACAGACTCTAAGTCTCCTCACGCAAATGATGCGTGAGATACAGCAGCAAAACGTACAAATCCTCGCCGCTCTCCAAGTGGCAGCCAAGCAATCGCAGCCCTCAGCGATTTCCCCAGCAGCACCAACGGCCAAACATGGATAGACGCCCACACATTCAAGGCCTGTCAATAAGCGTCTTCAACGCCGACGGAATCGTCGGACAAGTCATGGAATTCCGCGAATTCATGAAAGAAGACAATATCGACGTCTGCATGGTGGCCGAAACCCATCTAAAACCGGGAGTAAAGGCGACGGTCCCCAATTACAATTGTTATAGAAAAGACAGGCTAACCGCCGGAGGCGGGGTAGCCATATTCATCAAAAGAGGGATCCCCCACCACCAGGTCTATACTCCAGCTACCCAACAGTTAGAAACTGTGGCAGTGGAAATAGCCACAGCCACAGGACCCCTAACAGTCGTTGCAGTATATCGCCCCCCTACCCCAGTAATAGTAGAGGAAGACATAACCGCATTAGGGCAGATTAGAGGCAAGCTCCTAATAGGAGGAGACCTCAACGCCAAGCACGCAGACTGGCACTCGCGAAACACTAACAGAGCAGGTCGTCAACTGCAACGACTCGCGCGCAACCTACAATTCGACGTATGGGGCCCAGAGGAGCCGACCCACTTCCCAAGGAACGGAAATAGGCCGGACGTCCTCGACATAGCTCTCACAAGAAGGATAACGGGATTCGTGACTGCGAGAACAGTCAATAGAATGTCCTCTGATCACAACCCAGTTCTACTAGAGGTCGATGTGGGAGAATGGGTAGCTCTTCCACAGCACCAGGCGACATACAAACGCACAAACTGGGAGCAATTTCAAGATAACGTCGCATCAGAAATTGCTCGCGCCCCGCCTCCAACTGCAAATACAGCAGAACAGGCGCTTCAAGACCTCACAAACACGATCCTGCAGGCTGCTGAGGAGGCCACACCCCGACAGCGGGAAGGCCCGCCTCCTCAAATACGACTCCCGGAGCACCTGCTTGCGCAAATTCGGCACAAAAATAGGATCGCAAAGGAGTGGAAAATAACAAGAAACCCAAACACTAGGAGGCTGCTCAACAGACTACAGAGAGAGTTGAAAGTCGCACTCACTGAGCACCGCAACCAGCAATGGTCTGCACGCCTCTCAGCCCTCAAAGTAGACGACAACAGCCTATGGCAAGCGACGAAACAATTTACGAAAAGACGCGCTAGAATGCCGCCGCTGCACGGCGAGCGTGGCATGGTCTACAGCGCAGCTGACAAGGCCAACGCGCTCGCCGACACATTCGAACAGCAGTTCAAACCAGCGGAAGCACAGGATAGAGACCATGAAAACACAGTCCGTCGACAGCTTGCAGTCTTCCTTGCAGCTGAAGACGACGAAAACGAAGACCCACCACTTTTCGCCCCAGAGGACGTGGCAAAAGTAATCAAGTCTCTCCCCAACAAAAAGGCCCCAGGCCACGACCGGCTCACGAACCGACTAATAAAACATCTCCCGCCACTGGCAATTACACACATCGCGGACGTCTTCAACGAGATTTCTCGTGCCCGCGAGTTTCCAGCGTGCTGGAAACACGCGGAAGTGGTCGCGATAGCCAAACCAGGTAAAGACCCAGTATTCCCACAGCACCACAGGCCGATTAGCCTCCTCCCCACTCTCAGTAAAATTTACGAGCGCCTCCTGCTCATATCCATCGAGCAACACATTTCAAGAGAGCAAATTCTACCAAATTTCCAGTTCGGTTTCAGGCAGAAACATTCAGCCCCGCAACAAATCATGAGAGTGGTCGAAGCAGCAACCGAAGCTTTCAATCGAAGAGGCTACTGTGGGATAGTGCTACTTGACGTAGCCAAGGCCTTCGACACCGTATGGCACACTGGGTTACTATACAAACTGTACACACAGGGCTTCCCCGGGACGATAGTCAAACTACTGAAAAGCTATCTCTCGAACAGAACTTTCTCCGTTAGGGTTGACTCTTCACTCTCGACAAGAAGACGCGTGCGCGCTGGAGTGCCCCAGGGTTCGGTGCTAGGGCCCGTCCTGTATAGTCTATACACTGCAGACACGCCCACCGCACCCCTGGTGCACACAGCGCAGTATGCGGACGATACAGCGTTCTTCACACGCAACGCCAACAGGGATCTGGTCACCAGACGACTACAGACAGTCCTAAACGACACAGAACAATGGGCAAAGAAATGGCGCATCACCATCAATAGTGAAAAAACACAGGCCATGCTCATAACGCGCCGACTAGGCAAGCGCGGACCACAACGAAGACCTCCACTACACCTTAGGCTAAATGGCCAGGAGCTACCGTGGAGGCAAACAGCAAAATACCTAGGAGTGACACTTGACAAACGCCTCACATGGAAACCACATATTGAGGACCTAAGACTTAAAGCTAGCGCCAGAATGAGCCTCTTGTATCCTGTTCTCAATACAGGAAGCTCGCTGGCTGCAAATATAGGTATAAGAGTGTACTGCTCACTCATCCGCCCCATCATGGAGTATGCATGCCCCATCTGGGGTTATGCTGCTAAAACACACATTGTAAAACTCCAGCGTGTACAAAACAGGGCGCTGAGACGAGCGCTACACGTCCCCTCGCAGTTCCCAACGGCCGATCTACACGAGGCAGCAGAAGTCATGCCACTAATAGAAAGATTTAAAGAACTCGCAGAAACCTTCTATGACACAGCTTCCAGGTCCACAAACAACCTGATCAGCAGGCTGGGACAATACGACCCAACAAGAGACAGGCATAAAAGACCGAAATCGATCTTTTATGACTAGCAAACAAACCACCCATTAAATCATCCAACAACCCCATCACATCACCATCATCCAAGCCAGCCCCTAATTAGGGCAGTCAAGTAATCCACAAATAAATGCACACCAGAAATAAGACCTACCACAAAGTAAAGTAAAATTTAATAAAAAAAAAAATCACCCAAACCCAGATGGAGTAAATGTCTCTAGGACAACAAACTCCACACGCAGCCATCCTCAAGCAGAGGAAGCATATAGTGCAGCAGAGGCTAGTCCCGCCGCACTCGCTGAGTGGCAGTCAAGGGTTGAGCTTGCTCCTCTTACTCGCTTACTGTCAGCCATAGGCCCCCGCTTGCACGGGTGACAAACCAGGTGCGACTTCGGCTTCGCTTTTATTAAAGCGTTGACGGGTGCACACGTCGAAGCGCAGCACGGTCAGAGTGCAGGATGAGCGAATTGTCGTGTGCGGTTTCGAGCTGCGGTGACGATTCGGGGCCCCAGCAGCCTGCTGCTGGCGGCGTCGATGTCGTCTCCTCGATGTCGCGGGCCGCTTTTCCGGGCGGTTCGGGTACTTCTGCTGCCGCAGAGCCATGCTCTGCTCCCCCGAGTGTTAGGGACTCTGCAGGTCAGGGCCTGGTCACTGGCCAGTGTCCCGCGCCTGCCAGCTTGTTAGGGCCAAGTACAGCCGCCGGAAACCTAACGGTGTCGGCAACGAAGGCGGCGACTGGCATACCCAAGGCAGCCCTCGACTTTGCTTCCACTTCCGCTTCCAACGAGGACAATAGGGCGCCTAACGCCGTCAAACAGCAAACCAGCACTACGTCTTTCATTGTCAGTATGAGCAGCGCCACTAATTCCCCCAACCCAGACATTGACAGACTACTCTTAGAAAACGCACAGAATAACCTCCTCCCTTATCTTGCGTCCCGCAGATGTGAAAAAGGGAACCGTCTCCCAGTAAAAATTCTTCCGAAACCCTCCTCAAAGGCCCAACCCAAACCAACCCGCAAGACCTCTCCCAACCTCAAATCCACCCACAAACCGTCCCCTAAAGTCAAACTTTCCAGGACCCAGAAAAAGAACCGAGGCAGGCGCAGAAACCTCCTAAAGAGAATCAAAAATTCCAGCCAACCTCCAGATGCTGAGAACAAACAAAAGGAACACGATTCCGACTCTGATAGCCCTCTGGTGATCGATGAATCCAGGCAGGAGCAGGGGGACGAGATCGGGGAAACCGCTACTAGCGGCGAAGGCGACGGTTTTCAACTCGCCAGAAAAACTATCCGCCAACCCACCCCCCCGCCGGTCACGGAGGCGGCACCAACATCCAACCGTTTTTCCGCCATAGACGACGAACCCACGACCAGTGATGCGCCACCCCAACAACCAGTGGGCCCGCAGAAACGAGCATACCTCCCCCCAATCGTCGCTGAATTCGATAGGGACTACAAAGAGCTCTACGATCTAGTGAAGAGTTCAGTAGGTGATAGATTCAAAGCCAAATCGGCAGGGGGCGACAAAATTAAGCTCACCCTCCACTCCATGGAAGAATACATGGCCGTAAAACAACTCTTGAGAGATAAGAAAATCCCGCACTACACTTTCCCGACCGAAAGGATCAGGAATCTAAATATAGTTATCCGCGACCTACCGCGCAAACTATCGCCATCAGCAATAAAAGAAGACCTGATCCGCCAAAATTTCGATGTTAAGACGGTCACACAAATGAAACCACCTGGTTCTAACAACAAGTGGCCCCTATACCTCGCCGTAATGCCAGACACACCGATAAACAAAAAACCTATGAGGAGTGTCCTGCAGATACCCATAACCACTGAACTTCTAAAAAAGAAAAATCGGTCCCAGCAATGCTTTAGATGCCAGGGACTGGGACATGTAGCCTCCCACTGCGACATGCCTGTACGATGCAGGAAGTGTGCGGAGGGACATGACTCCAGGACCTGTCAAATAAAAATGGACGACTCGAGAGTAAAGTGTGCGCTATGTGGCGAAGGGCACAGCGCCAGCTACCTGGGATGCAGGGTTCATAAGAACTATGCCCAACGCTACAGAAGCACAAATGTACCACCAAACAAACCCCAGGCTAAACCCCCAAACCGACCTGAAACCACAAGACGGGACAGGCCGGCCTACAGAGGCAAATCCCGGGAGGTGACGGCCGCCGCGACGTTCGCAAACATCGCGGCCGACACTGAGGCGCGCAGTAGCGCCCCTCTGCCGGCCGAGGTGGGACCGGAATCTTGCGGCCGACGCTCCCCGGAAACAACCCAGGACACTCCTCTCCTTGACCAGATCCCTGACGACGGAGAATGCCCTAGGGAAGTCCAAATCCCTGCCCCAAAGACCAGTCTGCGGCGGGCAGAGGGCGCGGGCCATCAGACCGCTGGCAGACATCCTGTCACTCAAAGTCTGAGCGAAGCTGCGCCCTCCCCCTCCACAGACGATCCTGTGCTGGGAGTCATGTCCCAAACTCTGAATCTTCTCGCGCAGATGATGCGGGAAATTCAGCAGCAAAACGCACAGATCCTCGCCGCCCTACAAGCAGCAGTTAAGCAGTCGCATCCCTCAGCGACTTCCCAAGCAACAACAACAGCCAAACATGGATAGACGCCCCCATATCCAAGGTCTGAAAATGTGCGTCTTTAACGCAGACGGCATCTTCAACCAAGTCATGGAGTTCCGAGAGCTCATGAAGGAGCTTAACATCGACGTTTGCATGGTGTCCGAAACACACCTAAAACCGGGAGTAAAAGCGGCAGTCCCAAACTATAACAGTTACAGACGTGATAGGCCAACCGCAGGAGGCGGGGTGGCCATTTACGTAAAGAGAGGGATCCCCCACCACCAGATATTCCCCCCAGCTACCCGCTCGCTAGAAACGGTAGCTGTGGAAATAGCCACAGTTACAGGCCCCCTCACAGTCGTTGCAGCTTACCGCCAACCGACCCCAACTATAGATGAGGACGACATTCCCGCACTTGCACAAATCAGAGGCAAGCTCCTAATAGGAGGAGACCTCAATGCAAAACACGCAGACTGGCATTCTAGACTCACGACCAGAGCCGGTCGTCAACTGCAACGACTCGCGCGAGACCACCAGTTCGACGTCTGGGGCCCGGAAGAGCCGACACACTTCCCTAAAAACGGAGGCCGGCCAGACGTCCTCGACATAGCTCTCACAAGGAGAATAACAGGCTTCGTGACTGCGAGAACAATAAATAGAATGTCCTCCGATCACAACCCAGTTATATTCGAGGTCGACGTGGGAGAAAGGGTAGCTCTCCCACAACACCAGGTGTCGTATAAGTACACGAACTGGGAGCACTTTCAGGTAAATGTCGCTTCTGAAATAGCTCGCGCCCCGCCTCCAACTGCAGACACTGCAGAACAGGCGCTTAAAGACCTCACCAACACGATCCTGCAGGCTGCTGAGGAGGCCACACCCCGCCAGCGGGAAGGCCCGCCTCCTCAAATACAACTCCCAGAGCACCTGCTTGCGCAAATTAGGCACAAAAACAGGGTCGCAAAAGAATGGAAAATAACAAGAAATCCGGCAACTAGGAGGCTGCTCAACCGACTACAGAGAGAGCTGAAAGTAGCACTCAATGAGCACCGCAACCAGCAATGGTCTGCCCGCCTATCAGCCCTCAAAGTAGACGACAACAGCCTATGGCAAGCTACCAACCAATTCACGCGAACACGCGCGCGTATGCCGCCTCTGCACGGCGAGCGTGGAAGCCTTGTCTTCAGCCCTGTCGACAAGGCCAACGCGCTCGCCGACTCGTTCGAGCAACAGTTTCAACCAGCAGAGGCGCAGGACGAGGACCACGAAAACACAGTCCGTCAGCAGCTTGCAGTATTTCTTGCAGCTGAAGACGACGAGAATGAACACACTCCACTTTTCGCCCCAGAAGACGTGGCAAAAGTCATTAGGTCCCTGCGCAACAAAAAGGCTCCAGGCCACGACCGGCTCACAAACCAGTTAGTTAAGAACCTCCCGCCATTGGCAATCACACACATCGCGAATGTCTTCAACGAGATTACTCGATCCCGCGAGTTTCCAGCGTGCTGGAAACACGCGGAGGTGGTCGCGATAGCTAAACCCGGTAAGGACCCATTATTCCCACAGCACTACAGACCGATTAGTCTTCTGCCCACTCTCAGTAAAATCTACGAGCGCCTCCTAGTCACACCTATTGAGCAACACATCTCCAGAGAGCAAGTTCTGCCTGATTTCCAGTTCGGATTCAGGCAGAAACACTCCGCCCCCCAACAGATCATGAGAGTCGTTGAAGCAGCCACCGAGGCCTTCAACCGCAGAAGCTACTGTGGGATAGTGCTACTCGATGTAGCCAAAGCCTTCGATTCCGTATGACACAATGGGTTATTGTACAAACTATACACACAAGGCTTCCCCGGGACGATAGTAAAGTTACTCAAAAGCTATCTCTCGAATAGGACATTTTCCGTCAGGGTTGACAACTCCCTATCGACAAAAAGACGCATACGTGCAGGGGTGCCCCAGGGATCGGTGCTAGGGCCTGTCCTGTACAGCCTGTACACGGCAGACACACCCACCTCACCCCTGGTGCACACTGCTCAATATGCAGATGATACTGCATTTTTCACCCGCAACCCAAACAGGGATCTGGTCACAAGACGCCTCCAAAGAGTTCTCAACGCCACAGAGGAATGGTCTAAAAGGTGGCGCATCACAATCAACAGCGGCAAAACTCAGGCTATGATGATTACGCGCCGACTAGGACCGCGAGGACCTCGCAGGCGACCACCCCTAAATCTAAGATTAAACGGACAAGAACTGCCCTGGCGCAACACAGCAAAGTATCTAGGGGTGACCCTAGATAAGAGGCTGACATGGCATGCGCATATCGAAGACCTGCGCCGCCGAGCCAGCGCTCGCTTGAGCGTACTATACCCGATCCTTAATAACGGTAGTGCGCTAACAGCAGACCTAGGAGTACGCGTCTACTGCACCCTCATACGCCCCATAATGGAATACGCGTGCCCAGTATGGGGCTATGCGGCCAAGACGCACGTACTCAAACTCCAAAAGGTTCAAAATAGGGCCCTCAAACGAGCCTTACACCTCCCCTCCCGATTCCCCACTGACGACCTACACACAGCTGCGGGCGTAATTCGACTACAACAACGTTTTGTTGACTTGGCTAAAGCGTTCTACGAAACATCTAGCAGGTCAACAAACCCCCTCATCAAGTCACTGGGCCAATACGACCCCACCATCAAGCGTCACAGAACACCCAGGTCAATACTCTTTGACTGAACACACACTCGCCCACCATCACATCACCCTCTCTCTCCCCCATCAACTCACCAACATCATCACACAAAAATCGCCATTGATCAGGCAGTACAAGTTAAAGAAGCAAATACGCACATAACCACTCAAGACATACCGCTTAAGTAAAGCCACAACACAAAAATCACACATTCCCAATTCGAAGTAAATGTCCAAGGACAAAAACTTCACCTCTAGTCACCCTGAAGGTCAGGGTACAAAAGGTGCGAGCGCGCTAGTCCCGCCGCCACGCACTCCGCTGCTCGACTCGCTGCGGCTCGCACCGTTACGTTACGTGTTTCAACTAGCCAAACGCCATGTCCGGACGCGGAAAGGGAGGCAAAGTCAAGGGCAAGTCAAAGTCCCGCTCAAGCAGGGCTGGGCTCCAGTTCCCGGTCGGCAGAATCCACCGCCTCCTGCGCAAGGGAAACTACGCCGAGCGCGTCGGCGCCGGGGCGCCCGTCTACCTCGCCGCCGTCATGGAGTACCTCGCGGCTGAGGTGCTCGAGCTGGCCGGAAACGCGGCCCGCGACAACAAGAAGACGCGCATCATCCCGCGCCACCTGCAGCTCGCCATCCGCAACGACGAGGAGCTCAACAAGCTCTTGTCGGGCGTCACCATCGCACAGGGTGGTGTCCTGCCCAACATCCAGGCCGTCCTGCTGCCAAAGAAGACCGAGAAGAAGGCCTAAACAGAGAGCGCGGAGCTGCGCTTGCGTGCTCCCTGCACGCAAACGCGCCTGCCTTTGCCTTGCCGGCTCGGCTCACAACAATCGGCCCTTTTCAGGGCCACCACACAAACCTACGTCCAAAGCAAAGTTTCCGTCGTCCGTGCTCGCCGCACTTTACACAACACGTCCACATACATACATTGCACAGCCAGCGCCGGCGCACGTCCGCCATCTTGTCCACAGCCCGTGTGGCCGAACGCGCACACATTTTGTCGTTTCTCTCTTTTTGTCTTTTTCCTGTTTCTGCACCCCTCCGCGCACGCACAGAGTCGCGTTCCAAACGACAACGACATCAATACACCGATAATGTGATGATCATTGTTAGCATTCTAATGTTTCAATTAAAGGGGCGCGCGTGGCACACACAGCGCGTAAACGGTCCGACGACGACACGCCGGCCGCCGCGCGCTCCAAACGCACAGGCACAGGACAAAACCAAACAGCTGATCCGATCGATCGATCCGGCCGGCCCGCCCGCCTATGCCCACGCCACAAACAAACAAACAACAAACCACGCACACACTGGACTCAGCCGCGCCCATCGCGTCAAACTCAAAAACTAACGCACGCGCAGCACAACAACAACAACAACAACAACACGCACAGGCAACACAGACTCTTTCGCACTTTTCAATCTCCGAACAGTGTGGTGGCCCTGAAAAGGGCCGTTTTCGTCTCTCCCACCAAGCACGGGCACGGCACGGCCGCGGGAAGGCCACAACGCAGCACAGCACACCGGCTGGCTGGCTGCCTGCCTGCCTAACCGCCGAAACCGTACAGGGTGCGCCCCTGCCTCTTCAGGGCGTACACCACGTCCATGGCCGTCACAGTCTTGCGCTTGGCGTGCTCAGTGTACGTCACCGCGTCGCGGATCACGTTCTCCAGGAACACCTTCAGCACTCCGCGGGTCTCCTCGTAGATCAGACCAGAGATGCGCTTCACGCCGCCCCTGCGAGCCAGGCGGCGGATGGCGGGCTTCGTGATGCCCTGGATGTTGTCGCGCAACACCTTGCGGTGCCGCTTGGCGCCACCCTTGCCCAGCCCCTTTCCTCCCTTGCCGCGGCCTGTCATTCTTCTTCCTTCCTCCTCCTCAAGCAAGCAAGCGAAAAAACACAAGCGCCAGCTCCTCACCCGGCGCTAGCGAGTCGGCTACGGTGCGAGCTCTCTGCCGCCGCCCCCCTATATAGACTCTGGCCCGCCCTCCCCCCACCACGCGCACCGAGGGCATATAAGCGCGGCGCGGGGCCGCGCGGGCCCGTTGTCAAGGCAGCACCGGACGCTTCGTGTACCGCACGCACCTCCACGCCGCTCTTCCGCTATGGCCCGCACAAAGCAAACGGCCCGCAAGTCCACCGGCGGAAAGGCGCCGCGCAAACAGCTCGCCACCAAGGCGGCGAGGAAGAGCGCGCCCGCCACCGGCGGCGTCAAGAAGCCCCACCGCTACAGGCCGGGCACCGTCGCCCTGCGGGAAATCAGGCGCTACCAGAAGAGCACAGAGCTGCTCATCCGCAAGCTGCCGTTCCAGCGCCTAGTGCGCGAGATCGCCCAGGACTTCAAGACCGACCTGCGCTTCCAGAGCTCCGCAGTCATGGCCCTGCAGGAGGCCAGCGAGGCCTACCTCGTCGGCCTCTTCGAAGACACCAACCTGTGCGCAATCCACGCCAAGCGCGTCACCATCATGCCCAAGGACATCCAGCTCGCGCGCCGCATCCGCGGCGAGCGCGCCTAGAAACCGCGCCGCGCACGCGCGCCCGCCCAACAAAAACGGCCCTTTTCAGGGCCACTAACATCTCTCCGTCGCGAGCAAAACTTTTGTCGGTCTTGCCGCCCCGCAAAACAAACAACCACCAATTCCCCTCCCGTCCACAGCCGCTCTCGCCAACAATCGACGTCATCCCATCCCTCACAATACACACACACACACAACAGCCGGACGACGTCACCAACACACCGCGGGTGGCTGGCCGCCGCCGTCTCCGAGGCGCGCGCACGCTACGCTACACTACACTACACTACACTACACTACAACGTCAACGCCACCGCGCCTTCCCAATTCCCGCCGGCCACTTCCACGTCTCACGTCCCCCCCCGCCGCTTTCAAAGAGAGAGAGAAGAGACAACACACACACACAAAAGACACGACATCCGCAAAGCAAGCAAACACACAAACAAACAAACAAACAAACAAGAGTCTCCAGAAACATACATGAGCAACCAAACGTCGGCCGCCGCAAAAAAAACAACAACAACAACAAAACAAAAAACAACAGAGACCAACAAACGGCCACAACCGCTCCGCTACCGCGCGCCGCCGCCTACCGCCACCGGCACCACAATCCAACCACCACGGCACGCAAACAGTACCCACAAAGGGTCACACACAACCAACCACACCGGCGCATGCACGACAATCAACGCCTTCCCGACGTCCTTTGATGGCCCTGAGAAGGGCCGTTTTGGGCCGCGCGACAGCCGCAGCCGTGCCATCGCGCGCCACTAAGACGACGCGGGGGAGGGCGGTGGGGGACGACGGCGTCAAGCGCCAACCCCTCTCCCTTGCCTTTCTTTAACTTTACTACTTTACTTCTTCTTCTTGGGCGACGCCTTCGCCTTAGACGGCGTCGTCGCCTTCTTCGGGCGCGGCGCCTTCGGCTTCTTCGTCGGAACCTTGGCGGCCTTCTTCGCCTTCGACGGCGACTTGGCCTTGGCCGGCTTGGCCGCAGCCGCCTTCTTCGCACCCGCGGGAGCCGCCGACGCCGCAGACGCCTTCTTGGCGGCGCCCGCCTTCCGACCGGTCGCCGCCTTCACGCCACCAGCCTTCTTTGCGCCGGCCGCGCGGCCGCCCTTCTTCTCCTTGCTGGCCGGAGCGGCGCGCTTCTTCTTCGCACCGCCGGCACGAGCCTTGCCGCCCTCGGCCGCCCCGCCGCCGGCGCCGGCAAGCTTGAAAGAGCCGGACGCGCCCTTCCCCTTCGTCTGCACCAGCTCGCCAGCCACGACGGCCGACTTGAGGTACTTCTTGATAAAGGGCGCCAGCTTCTCCGCGTCCAGCTTGTAGTGCGCGGCAATGTACTTCTTGATCGCCTGCAGCGACGAGCCGCCGCGCTCCTTCAGACTCTTGATGGCGGCCGTCACCATCTCAGAGGTGCGCGGGTGCGCAGGCTTGGCGCGCGGCTTCTTCGCAGACGCCGCAGACTTGGCCTTCTTCGTCGTGCCGGTGGCGGCGGGTGCCGCAGCAGTCTCGTTCGTAGCCGCCTGATCTGCCATTATTTCGACGGACGACGCGCGTACACACAACAACAGAACAGCGAGAGAGCGGCGAGAGCACGGCAGAGAATAGCCGCCGCGCCGCCAGGCCCAGCCAGTGTCGCGGGCGGGCGCGGACGGCCGAGAGAGCGGCCGCCACTCTGCGCGCCGCCGCGCCGCGCCTCCCGCGCTTGCTACCGCCCAACGTCCGACAGCCTGTGCGGACCAGCCCCAAACCTGCGCCGCAACCACCCGCGCCATTCAAACCACCGAGGATGGGGCTACACACGGCCACACCACAGTCGCCAACCAGTCGCCACGGCAGCGCCGCAAACCACGGCCAAACTGCAGCTACCGCGCGCTACAGCCTGGCTCGGCCCGCCGAGAATCGCCGCCCCCGCCCAAATGCCGCCCCCACAGCCCCAGCCGACGACCCGCCACAATGGCCAAACCTTCGGCAAAACTGGCGCACCGTCGCCGCGCCAGCCCGGCCAGCGCGGCCGCCGCCACAGCCACACAAGCGGAGGCGTGCGGCGATGACGGCCGTGCAAACGCACCTCCGCCGCCCCATCGCCCTCCCACCGTTTCCCGATCGGCCCGCGGCCGTCGGGCCACCTCGCCCGCCAACATTCGCGCCCGTTTCTCACAAAATTGCCCGCCGCAAAACAAAAACGAGCGCCGCCTGCGCAACATGGCCACCGGCCAACCGAGGCGCCGCCGCCCCTCGCCGCTTTAAGCGACGGTGGCTAACCGCCATCCGCAACTACAGACGCACCGAATCTGCCTTCAAAAGCACACACCGACAGCCGACCTCTAACATTTAGACTCCGCAAGCCACCCAACGGTGTGTGGCGGAGGGCACTTCACGTGCCACTGTCATTTACCTCCCTTCGCTGTTCCAGTCGCGTATGGTTTCGCGGGACGAACTGACAGTCTGCAAAAAAAAAACACCGCCTCCGTGCGCGCTCGAATCTCTCTAACCACATCCATTCGTGATCTCCTCGGGAGGTATACACGTAGGGGGGAAGCAATATATTCGATACCCCATCCAGAAACGCAATATCGCGAAACCTGGCGAGCAAGCTACACCGCGATGCAGAGCGCCTCTATTGCAGGGTCTGCCGCTTGGGTTTGTTAAACATCTCCGTAACGCTATCACGGTTACCAAATGACCCTGCGACGAAACGTTGGATCGTCTCCGGTCGCCTCCGTCAACGCGACCTGGTACGGATCCCACACTGATGGGCAACACTCACGTATGGGTCGAACGAACGGGTGTTTTGTAAGCCACCTCCTCCTTTGTTGATGGACTACATTTGCTACGCATTCTCCCAATAAATCGCAACCTGGTACCCGCCTTACCACCAATTACTTTTTTTGTTTTTTTTTTTTTTTTTTTTTTTTTTATATGATGATCATCCCACTCCCAATCACTCCGCACGCATACTCCCAGATATTTTACAGACGTAACTGCTACCAGTGTTTGTCCCGCTATCATCATATAATCAATCATACAATAAAGGGTCCTTCTTTCTTATATTATTCGCAATACATTACATTTGTCTATGTTAAGGGACAGTTGCCACTCCCTGCACCACGTGCCTATCCGCTGCAGATCGTCCTGCATTTTTCGCTGCAACTTCTCTGTATACTACAGCATCATCCGCGAAAAGACGCATGCAACGTCCGACACTATCTACTAGGTGTGTGAAGAGCAATGGGTCCCATAACACTCCCCTGTGGCACGCCAGAGGTTACTTTAACGTCTGTAGACGTCTCTCCATTGATAACAACATGCTGTGTTCTGTTTGCTACAATCTCTTCAGTCCAGCCACACAGTTGGTCCGACATTCTGCAGACTCTCTTACATTGTTTATCAGGCGACAGTGCGGAACTGTATCGAACGCCCTCCTTCCGGATGTCAACCAAAATGGCATCTACCTGGGAGCCTGTATCTAATATTTTCTGGGTCCCATGAACAAATAAAGCGCGTTGGGTCTCACACGATCGCTGTTTCCGGAATCCGTGTTGATTCCTACATAGTAGACACTGGGTTTCCAAAAAACGACATGCTACTACTCGAGCATAAAACATGTTCTCAAATTCTACAACCGACCGACGTCACAGATATAGGGCCTATAGTTTTGCGCATCTGCTCGACGACCCTTCTTCAAGCCCGGGACTACCTGTGCTCTTTTCCAATCATTTGGAACCCTCCGTTCCTCTAGAGACTTGCGGTACACGGCTGTTAGGAGGTTCTGTCGCGTACTCTGTGTAGAATCGAATTGGTATCCCGTCAGGTCCAGTGGACTTTCCTCTGTTGAGTGATTCCAGTTGCTTTTCTATTCCTCCTTGGACACTTATTTCGATGTCAGCCACTTTTTCGTTTGTGCGAGAAGGAACTGCAGTGCGGTCGTCCTCCGTGAAACAGCTTTGGAAACAGGTGTTTAGTATTTCACAGCTTTTTACGCGTGTCATCCTCTGTTTCAATGCCATCATCATCCCGGAGTGTCTGGATATGCCGTTTCGAGCCGCTTACTACTGATTCAACGTACGACCACAACGTCCCAGGATTTGATTTGATTTGATTTGATTTCCTGTCACGTCGGTACATGGAATTTTACTTTCGCATTCACCGGACGCTTCACGCATAGCCCTCCTTACGCTAACTTTGGACATCGTTTAGCGTCTGTTTGTCTGAGAGGTTTTGGCTGCGTTTCAACTTTGAGTGAGGCTCTCTTTGCTTTCGCTATAGTTTCCTAAACTTTGGTTGTTGTACCGCGGTGGGTTTTTCCCATCCCTCACAGTTTTACTCGGCACGTACCTGTCTTTTTACGATTGCCTTGCACTTTCTCCATACACACTCAACATTGTCGGTGTCGGAGCAGACATTTGCGTTTTCATCTGTCTGGTAGTCTCAAATCTGCCTTCTATTACTCTTGCTAAACAGATAAACCTTCCTCCCTTTTTTTTTTTTTTTTTTTGTATATTCCTATTAACGTCCATATTCAGCGATGCTGCAACGGCCTCTTGATCACTGGGTCCCTGTTCTGCACATACAGAGTCGACAAGTTCGGGGTCTGTTTGTCATCGGTAGGTCCACGATGTTATCTCCACGAGTCGGTTCTCTCTCTGTTTAATTGCTCGCGGTAATTTTCGTTCGGATAGTGCACTCAGTATAATGTCACTCGATGCTCTGTCCCTACCACCCGTCCTGAACATCTGGCACATTGAAATCTCCACCTAAGACTGTAACACGCTGGGGAAAGGAAAATGTATGTCCACATTTTCTCTCACGTGTTCGGCCACTAATGCTGCTGCGTCGCGAGGTCGGTAAAAGGAGCCAATTATTAACCTAGCTCGGCTGTTGAGTGTACCCTCCACCCACAATAGTTCACAGGAACCGTCCACCACTTCTACTTCACTACACAGGATAAACTACTACTACTAACAGCGACGAACCACTCCACCACCGGTTGCATGCACGCTATCCTTTCTAAAGCACCGTCTGTACCTATAACGATTGCAGCTTCGGTGCTTTCTATCAGCGCTTGACGTTCCGGTACTTCGACAGTTGACAATTACAATACCGATTGCCGCTTGGTCCCCGCATGTCCTGACCTTGCCCCGCGCCCGTTGAGGCTGTTGCCCTTTCCGTACTTGCCCAAGGGCCATCCAACCTAAACAGAACCGCCCAGCCCACGCCACACAACCCCTGCTACCCGTGTAGCCGCTTGTTGCGTATAGTGGACTCCACCTAAGACTATAACATGCCCTAAGGCATTCGCGGTGTACACCACCCTAAGGTGAGGTTAGGTTAGGTGGACGTGGGTTAGGTTAAGGGTTACAGTTAGGTTAGGCGTCAAAGTTAGGTTAAGCGTTCGGACGTGAGGCGTCAGGTGGCCGCACCTACCTTACGGCCGGACATCTTAGGTTAGAGGTTAGGTTAGGTTAAGGCGCCGAGAGGTCCGCGGTCAGGTTACGTTCACCTTCGGGCGCCACACGTAGGTTTCAAAGGTGTGTCGGTCGGTCGTCGGCAAGCCGCAAAAACTACAGACGACGTCGACCAAACCGCCGCAAGACCGAGCAGGAGGCAGATATACCGGCCGGCCGGCCGGCCCCACACACACACAACACAACACAAAATTAAAAACACCACCCACCGGCCAAACGGCACAAAAAACAAAAAAAACAAAAAACCACAAACCCGAGCACCACGTCGACCAGAGGCAACCCGCCGCTCACGCGACATGGCTGGCAACTAAGGGGCAAACTGCAACGGCGCTTTCCGCACCGGGCCGGATGCACGTACGACAACACCGCTACCCGTACGCAGGCCTCCCATTGCACACAGCCGCTCTGTGTTTGAACATCATCAATGGCGCGCCCGCGCCTCGTCGCGGTCGCAGCCATAACGCCGCCACTTTTGCACCAACACATTCACGCACGGCAAAACAGCTCGCCGACACAGCACAGCCGACAAACAAAAACAACCCGCGAGACGGGGGCGACAACGACAACGACAACGACAACGACAACGACAACGACAACAGCAAACAACTCGCACCAAGCGTCCAACAGGTAACAAACGGACAAGCACAGCCACTGCTAACGGCCACGACGCCCCAGCGGCACACTGCTCCTTTCCCGCCACACTCGATTCACAACGCACGCACGCGACCCCGTCAACGACACCGACACGACACACGACGGGCTCCCTTCCCGCAACCTACACCTTTCCGCCACTACGCACAGCTCCACCCGACGCGCCCGTCGCAACGACACTACTGCACGCACTATCCACCCGCCTCCTCCTCTCCCCCCCCCCCTTCCCGTACACAACAACACGGCCAAAAACAACACTCACGACCCAAACATAATAACGACATGGCACGTGCATCGGCGCACACCCCAACCAGTCACCGTCGACAACCACACGCAAGGCACGAAACCGGCGTCCTTCCACGTTGCCATCAAAGCTGCACAAACAACCACAGGAGGAACCACCAACAACGGGCCGGCCCGCCGGCCCGCCCCAATATTCTCCCACCCTCACCTCACGCCGCAACCACCAAACGCACATTCCCGCTCGCTACCACACACCTCTCGGCGGCCGCTTCGCAAAAACATGACGTGACGTGACGTGACGTGACATCATCACATCACGGGCTACGCACGCACACCGACCCACTTTCCTGCCCTTCGCCCTCTTCTTTCCGACGCCTGCCTTCGGCCGAGCACACGTACGTGGCACAACGCCCAACACAGTCACACACAGTCGACAGGCGCACGCCCAGGCACGCAACGACGCAGCGCAGCAAAGGCGCCCGCAACACATACCTCCTCTCTCTTCTCGCCGCCGACCGCCCGCCAGCCAGCCAGCCAGCCACTCGCAATGTGCACTGCCAACCAGCCACACGTCCACCGCGCCGCCTCCGACCACCCGCCAGGGGGGCGCTCACGTCCGCGACAACAGCGCGGCCCGCCGCCGGGCGGGCCCAGCCGAACCCAGCCCAGCCGGCGCGCGCTGCTCTGCACTCGGCGCGCCACACATCCTGCTGCAGACCGGGCTCGTCTCTCTGTACGCGTCTGCCCGCATCTCGTCTTCCTGCGCATCAACACAACGAGGCCGCGTGAGCAAACCCCCCCGTCACAACGCCACATCACACACTGCCTTGTCTACCGCCTAAATGCACTCACCAGCCATCCGCTTCGTCTTCGTCTTGTTTACTCGTTGTTGTTGCAGCGGCGCACACAGCCCCGGCCGGCCGCATCCGAGGGTGGCCCGCCGCCAGCGTCTCCTCCTTGGGCACAGGTGCGGTGCGGTGCCGTGCCGTGCCGTGGCCGCCCATCCATCCAACCGCACGCATTTTGCTGGCCGCCTCTGCTGCAGAAGAAGACAAAAAAAAAAACGAAACGTACAAACATACACGCACCCACAGCGTGGCCACACACGGACGGGACCGACAGGCTCCAAGGCGACCAAAGGATAAAAACAAAATAAAACACTAAAAGACGCAAGCAAGCACCAAGCAAGCTGTCGCCTCGCGCCTCTGTCCTTCCGCCCCCGCCATTCTCTCCCACCACATGCCCACAAACACCACCGCCTCCCCCTCCCCGCACCTCCACATTCGCCCCCTCCATTTTGTTCCTTTCTCGTTCTTCCCTTCTGTGTGTCTGCGTGCGTGCGCGGGCGGCGCCTCTCAACATCCGCCGGCCGTCCGTCCCGTTTTCGCCGTACCACACACGCCACCGCCTCGCCTCCTCCCCGTCCACCACCGCCGCCCCTGTCCGCCCCGCACAACACCATACACCGCTGCTTGTCCTGGCCGTTGCCACCAAAGGCGCCAGCCGCAAACCGCGCCAACGCCGCAGCGCGCGTGCCTCCTTCCTTCTTGCTTCCTTCTCCGTGCCGACGCGGCCTCTATTCCCGCACCCATTCGGCCGACGACACAGCCGTTGGGCTCCGCACTGCGCGTACCGGCGTTACGCACGCACACCCACCCCCCTCGCGAACGCACGACTCATTCATTGTCTTTGTTGTTTCTCCTCTTTCTTAACGTCTTTGTTTGTTGTTTGTTTTCTTTTTTTTTTTCGTTTTTCCCCACCGCCACATGTGACACAATGCCTCCCTCCACCTTTCGTTCGTGGTTGCTTGCTTTGTTTCTCTTTCTCATTGGTACACGTCCGACGCGCTCCATTTCCACCACACCACGGCCATCGGCCTCCTCAACGGGCAGGCGCAGTGTGCCATTCTCCGGCGCACAAGCACACCGCGCGGTACTGGCGCGGCTCGCCACGCCACGCCACGCCACGCCACGCCACGCCACCGGTGCGCAGCAGCACATGTGATGTCTCGCAACACGACACGCGGTGCGCACACCCCGACCACGCGGCTCTAAAGGCATGGCACCGGCGACATGCGCCGCCCCAGCCACGCATCCGTCGTCTCAAGTTGTTCACTGCCAGCCGCGTCTGAGGCTACAACCGCACCACCACATCAACGGTCCCCCTCCCGGCAACACATTTGTTGCACAAACAAACACAACCGCCGAGCGCAGCGCGAACCACCCACACGCGCCCTCCGCGTCTCCTTTCTCTCCTTTCGCCCCCTCCCATCTCCCGAATATGCCAGCAGCGCAGCGTTACGCGTGCCCCTCACCCGTCCACACTACCGCGAAACGAGCACGCCTTCCGGGCCACATGCAAGGGCACGCCCACCACCAAATACTGCCGTATTCACGGACGCAGTTCGCAACACGCAACGCACTCTCCACCTACCTTCTTTCTCTCGTCCCTTCTCTTTAAAAACAAAACAAACACACAAACCAACCAACCACGGCTAACACACTTTTTCGCGACACCTTTGACTGCGTTATCTTGACCGTGACGGCAGCTATCGACCATCCATTCCCCACTACACACACACACACACACATCATTCGCTACACCGCACACGAAACGGCAAAGGGCAAGGCACTCTCTCATAGATTCTTCCTCCGAGCCATATCGGGCGAACGTTGCATCCGGGAAGGCAATGCAATTCAGCCGTCACTTGCAGCCGCGCCGTAAACGCATTTCAGTGCGGCTGCAATGCACGGGAACGTTCCGTTGCTCTAGACGGCGCCTCTCCGTTTTTCCCCTGTTTCGTTTTCCGGTGATTGCTTCCCCTTCTTCTCTTTCTTCGTTTCGTTTTATTATTTTCGTTCCCCTCCTCCACCATTGTTTCCGTCCCCACAGTTTTTTTTTGCTCATTCCACACGTTCTGCCCAGACAAGACATGACATTCGACCGATCACAGCCAGCCTTTCGTCGCCGTTCGCAGCGCCGACGGTGCCACAGTGAGACGGGTGTTCGGACCGACACGTTGCCGTGATGCCGATAGACAGCTACTCAGAGCCGCCGGATCGGATCACATCACCGACAAACCGGCCATTTCACCGGGGGACACACAGACAACCGCGTGTACGCCCATAACAACAAACAACGACCGTCGTCGTCTACCGTCACTGAACCGAACACACGTGCACCTTGAATGACGACACCGGCGTGCGTGCGTGCGCACAACAATCAATCATTCAATCAACTGCAGAAACGGCTATCAAAATCAAGGGCCAAATAAATGGGTACACCACCGTGCGTGTCGCCTACCCCACCCGCCCGTACAATTCTTGCGTCTTCCTAATGACTAGTAAAGACACGTCCATTTGTTTTAAAACGTCACCAACACACCTCCACGCCGTACAGCAAAGGGAATAGTAGACGGCAACACAACATTTCACCCTCGCCATCATGTATGTATGTATGTATGTATGTATGTATGATGTGACAAACAAACAAACCCGCAGACGGCCCTAACGGTGACATCCAACAATCGCGAGGGGTTTCAATTGCAGTCACGTGACTAACCGGGCAGACAGAGACAAAGAAAGGAAAGGAAAGGAAATCAGCGACACAGACAACACCTCCTGTCTATGTGTCGACAAACAAACAACCAACCAACCACGCCAAGACTCGCGAGCACGCATAACCACATTCGAGACCACCACCACCACCACCACCACCACCAGCTGCTTCGCAACCAACCAAACCGGGTAGCTAGCTATGCGCCGCCTCACACAAACAACAATTCCGCTCTTCCCGCAAAGGCAATTTGGTGGCCCTGAAAAGGGCCGTTTTTTGCCGCTCTCGCAACGGAGGGGAGCTCCCTAGAGCCTTAACCCCCTCACTTGGAGCTCGTGTACTTGGTCACCGCCTTCGTGCCCTCGCTCACGGCGTGCTTGGCCAGCTCGCCAGGCAGCAAGAGCCGCACAGCCGTCTGGATCTCGCGGGACGTGATGGTCGAGCGCTTGTTGTAGTGCGCCAGGCGAGACGCCTCGGCCGCAATGCGCTCGAAAATGTCGTTCACGAAGCTGTTCATGATGCTCATCGCCTTCGACGAGATGCCCGTGTCGGGGTGCACCTGCTTCAGCACCTTGTAGATGTAGATGGCATAGCTCTCCTTCCTCTTGCGCTTCTTCTTCTTGTCGCCCTTCGAAATGTTCTTCTGCGCCTTGCCAGCCTTCTTGGCGGCCTTCCCGCTAGTCTTGGGCGGCATCTCGAACGTACAACAGCAAGCAGCAAGCGCTCCCCTCTAGTCAGCGTCTCCCCACACAGTGGCACCCGCCGCTACCGCAACACCGCACCTTTACCAGCTCGCCCTGTTGCGGCCGCCGACCAATGGGGCGCGCGCGCAACCGGCCGCCGCACCCGAGCCCATAAAGGGACCCCCACCCTAGTCCCGCCGCCACGCACTCCGCTGCTCGACTCGCTGCGGCTCGCACCGTTACGTTACGTGTTTCAACTAGCCAAACGCCATGTCCGGACGCGGAAAGGGAGGCAAAGTCAAGGGCAAGTCAAAGTCCCGCTCAAGCAGGGCTGGGCTCCAGTTCCCGGTCGGCAGAATCCACCGCCTCCTGCGCAAGGGAAACTACGCCGAGCGCGTCGGCGCCGGGGCGCCCGTCTACCTCGCCGCCGTCATGGAGTACCTCGCGGCTGAGGTGCTCGAGCTGGCCGGAAACGCGGCCCGCGACAACAAGAAGACGCGCATCATCCCGCGCCACCTGCAGCTCGCCATCCGCAACGACGAGGAGCTCAACAAGCTCTTGTCGGGCGTCACCATCGCACAGGGTGGTGTCCTGCCCAACATCCAGGCCGTCCTGCTGCCAAAGAAGACCGAGAAGAAGGCCTAAACAGAGAGCGCGGAGCTGCGCTTGCGTGCTCCCTGCACGCAAACGCGCCTGCCTTTGCCTTGCCGGCTCGGCTCACAACAATCGGCCCTTTTCAGGGCCACCACACAAACCTACGTCCAAAGCAAAGTTTCCGTCGTCCGTGCTCGCCGCACTTTACACAACACGTCCACATACATACATTGCACAGCCAGCGCCGGCGCACGTCCGCCATCTTGTCCACAGCCCGTGTGGCCGAACGCGCACACATTTTGTCGTTTCTCTCTTTTTGTCTTTTTCCTGTTTCTGCACCCCTCCGCGCACGCACAGAGTCGCGTTCCAAACGACAACGACATCAATACAC
Source organism: Schistocerca nitens (assembly GCF_023898315.1). Lineage (NCBI taxonomy): Eukaryota > Metazoa > Arthropoda > Insecta > Orthoptera > Acrididae > Schistocerca > Schistocerca nitens. The sequence continues at coordinate 443,705 of NW_026046046.1, forward strand.
CGATAATGTGATGATCATTGTTAGCATTCTAATGTTTCAATTAAAGGGGCGCGCGTGGCACACACAGCGCGTAAACGGTCCGACGACGACACGCCGGCCGCCGCGCGCTCCAAACGCACAGGCACAGGACAAAACCAAACAGCTGATCCGATCGATCGATCCGGCCGGCCCGCCCGCCTATGCCCACGCCACAAACAAACAAACAACAAACCACGCACACACTGGACTCAGCCGCGCCCATCGCGTCAAACTCAAAAACTAACGCACGCGCAGCACAACAACAACAACAACAACAACACGCACAGGCAACACAGACTCTTTCGCACTTTTCAATCTCCGAACAGTGTGGTGGCCCTGAAAAGGGCCGTTTTCGTCTCTCCCACCAAGCACGGGCACGGCACGGCCGCGGGAAGGCCACAACGCAGCACAGCACACCGGCTGGCTGGCTGCCTGCCTGCCTAACCGCCGAAACCGTACAGGGTGCGCCCCTGCCTCTTCAGGGCGTACACCACGTCCATGGCCGTCACAGTCTTGCGCTTGGCGTGCTCAGTGTACGTCACCGCGTCGCGGATCACGTTCTCCAGGAACACCTTCAGCACTCCGCGGGTCTCCTCGTAGATCAGACCAGAGATGCGCTTCACGCCGCCCCTGCGAGCCAGGCGGCGGATGGCGGGCTTCGTGATGCCCTGGATGTTGTCGCGCAACACCTTGCGGTGCCGCTTGGCGCCACCCTTGCCCAGCCCCTTTCCTCCCTTGCCGCGGCCTGTCATTCTTCTTCCTTCCTCCTCCTCAAGCAAGCAAGCGAAAAAACACAAGCGCCAGCTCCTCACCCGGCGCTAGCGAGTCGGCTACGGTGCGAGCTCTCTGCCGCCGCCCCCCTATATAGACTCTGGCCCGCCCTCCCCCCACCACGCGCACCGAGGGCATATAAGCGCGGCGCGGGGCCGCGCGGGGCCCCCCATTCCGAGCTGCGATGTCACTTGCGACCGTTGTGTGTTCTGAAGCTGAGGGTGTGGCGGATCGCCGCCTGGCGGAGCTAGCTCCGTCAGCGGCCCCATCCGGCCCCCCACCACCGACAACCCGGCCACTTCCACCGGATTCTGAGATGGCTAGTTCCTTGGACGCAGCACCTTCGCCTGCGAGTGCTACGTCTTCCGCTGGCGGCTTGCCGCCGACGCCGACCTCTTCTACTGATTCTTCTGGGCGATGTGGCATCGATTCAGGAATCGATGCCGCCGCCCTTAGGCGGTTAGATAGGGCACATGGCGCGTCAGGGCCCCCTTCACGTGGGACCAGCCCGCGCGCGCCGAGGCAAAGACAGGCTTCACCTTCCCCTCGTCCCTCGTCCGCCCTCGACATGCCGGACATTTCCGACGCTGTCAACGTGTCCGAGCATTCGGACTTCGACTCGCTCGACGGCCACATGGACGACAGCGACATCGCGGAGGGCCTGGAGGAACACCTCACCGCTCTCCGTGACGCTGCCGAGGAGGAGGGCCTGCAGGTCGACCCTGTTCGGCTTCAGACCGCCCTCTTCCCGAACATGACTGCCGCGACCGCCGACAGCGATGCCGGGTGCGAGATGGAGTTCGATGACGACCATCGGCGCCCGGTCGCTGCGCGCCGGAAGAGGCAGTTAGCCTCCTCATCCGACTCTGAGGCCCCTCCGCCCGCTGACCGCGGGCTACCCAAGAAGAAAATGGCCATTGTTGATGCGGAGGGCTTCCAGGTGCCGCGCAAAACGGCACCTCGTCGCCGGTTCACCACGTCCTTGGCGGACGTGCCCGTCAGCAACGCGTTCGCGGCTATTGATGGTGCCGCTGACTCCCCCCTCACTCCCCCGCCCCCCCCCGTCATCAGCCGCCCCTCCTGCCCCCCCACCCATCTATTTACAATACAAGGGACACGTGAAAGAGCTTGAAGACATCCTCATTACTCACACGGAACGCCCCTTCCACTTAAAATGGTCAGGCAATGAAAATTTTCGCCTGTATCTCCAGACCCCCAACGACCTTGTTGCTGCCCTTAATATCTGCAAAAAGCTCAATATAGGTTTCTCCACCCCACCTAAACGGACCCACCGCCTCCGGGTTGTTGTCAGAGGACTCCCCATGGAGTACTCTGATGATGATCTGAGGACGGCACTCGCGTCATTCAACATTACTCCTTCCGTCGTCTCCAGGATAATTTCCCCCCGCACCCGACGCCCCACCCCCCTCTTCTTCGTCTCCGCTCCTGACACGCCGGAGAACCGCCCCCTCCTCACCATCTCGCTCCTCAATCACGTTAGCGTGACGATGGAGAAACCGCGCTCCAGGAGGATGACGCTGGTCTGCTACCGCTGCCAGGGTTTGGCGCACTTCGCGGGAGACTGCACCCGCGAGGTGCGTTGCGTGAAGTGTGCTGGTGGTCACGCCTCCTCGGAGTGCACTAAGCCCCGAGACGCCCCCCCCCACCTGTGCCCGCTGTGGCGGGACTCACACGGGCAGCTACATGGGCTGCCCAAACATTAAGTCCTTCAGGGCTCGCCAGAGGCGATTTGCGTGGCCATTGGCGGCGGCCCGCCCGGGAGCCAGTTACTCTGGTGCCCTGATGGGATCGGCGCCGAGGGCCCACCCCCTTCATGCGTCTCGCTCCCATCCCGCCCCGTTGGGCTCCTACCCACCCCCCCTCCTCTCCATCCCTATCCCACCCCCCCCCATCTGCCTTCCCTCCCCTCCCTACCCCGCAGGCGTCAAGCACTGCTCCCCCCTCCTCACAGCGGGTGTCACGCTCCGCTGTTCCTTCCCCTTCCCACCAGCAGGCGTTAAGCACTGCTGCTCCCTCCCCCTCCCCGGTACAGTCTCAGCAGCTCCCTCTCCCCACCCTCTCCTCTGTTCCCACCCACCTCCATGACCTAATCACCAATGTTGTTGAGGCACTGACCTCAGCAATCTCCACCACCTTCCACTCCCTCCTCCAAACCCTCCCCCACCAACTTGCCACCGCCCTCTCCCACTCCATGTCCCCCGTCCCCACCACCACTCCCATTCACCCCAATCATGGCTGTTAGACATCACGGATTGACAGCCATGATCTGGAACGCCAATGGGCTCCCCAACCAACAGGGCGAGTTCAGACAGTTCCTCCTTGATGAGAGGGTTGATATTTGCCTTGTTGCCGAGACGCACCTCAAACCCGGTGTTTTTGCCCGTGTAGCAAACTACTCCTGCTACAGGACAGACAGGCCCACCGCCCATGGTGGCACGGCGGTGTACGTGCGTACCTCCCTCCGCCACCACCCTATTCCCCTCCCCCCACTTCACACTGTGGAAGCCACTGGCGTTGTTGTCCACACGGTGAGGGGTCCCATCACGTTTGTGGCTCTCTATAGACCACCACGAGGCCTTCTCGAAACACCGGACTTTGAAGCATTGCTGTCGCTCGGCGACGACGTCTTCGTTGGCGGTGACTTCAATGCCAAACATGCTGCCTGGAACAGTAGGTTAACCAACACATCAGGTCGTCGACTCCTCCGGGTCGCAGAGCGGCATCATGCCCGCACCATCGGCCCGCACGACCCCACCATTTACCCTTCTGGAGGACGTCCCCCAGATGTCCTAGACATCGCAGTGGTGAAAGGTTTACCCCACCCCATCACTGCTGCCACCCGCGTCGCTCTAGCCTCCGATCACCGGCCGGTCATCTGTTCCATCGATCTCGCTGGAACCCCGACCGTGCCGAGAGAAGGCCTGGATATTCGCGGTATTGACTGGCAGTCCTACCAGAGACGGGTCGAAGCAGCCCTACCCACAATCCCTGCTGCCGATCAAACGGACGCAGATCGTACCCTCATCCACCTCACCACCATTGTCCTCGATGCTGCAACTGCAGCGACCCCTCACCGACCGCCCCGGCCCCCAGACCATCTGCGTCCGCTCCCTCCCCACATCCTTGCTCTCATCACAGAGAAAAACCGGACCACCCGTGAATGGCAGCTCACTCGGAATCCGGCAACCAAGCGCCTCATCAATAGATTACAGCGCCAAATCAAGGCTGCGGTGCAAGACCACCGCAATCAGGCATGGGAGACCAAGATCTCTGCCATTGACCTGCGTGACCCGTCTGCTTGGCGGCTCACGAAAAGCCTTCTGCGACGAGGGCAACGGATCCCCCCACTCCAGGTCGGCAATGACTTTGTGTCCGAACCAGACGCCAAAGCTAACGCCTTGGCTGATGTCTTCGCGCACAACTTCACCCCGGTCAATGACCCCATTGACCCCGACCATATTCGCCTGGTAACGGCACGCCTCCCTCAATTCCTTGCCGTCCAGGACCCTGAGGATGACATCACCCCTATCAACGAAGAAGAGGTTGCACTGCAATTGCGGTACCTCAACTCCAAGAAAGCTGGTGGCCCCGATAAGCTGACGAATGCCCTCCTCAAGCAACTACCCCCAGCTTCTATTCCCATCCTGACGGCCACATTCAACAACATCCTCACAACCAGGCAATATCCCACTGCCTGGAAACACGCGGAAGTGGTCGCCATACCCAAGGCTGGGAAGGATCTTCGTTCCCCTGCCAGCTACCGCCCCATCAGCCTCTTGCCCGCCATCTCCAAGGTGTTCGAGAGGCTGTACCTTAAACGTCTGCTCATCCACATTGCCCGAGAACGAGTCCTCCCTGATGAGCAGTTCGGCTTCAGGCAGGGCCACGCCACCACTCACCAACTCCTGCGCCTTGTAGAAGAGGCACTGGACGCCATAGAACGTAGGGAGTACTTCGGGGCCATATTCCTCGACGTGTCCAGGGCGTTTGACTCGGTCTGGCACGAAGGGCTGCTCTACAAATTATTTTCCCTTGGCTTCCCAGTGTCCCATGTACGGCTCATAGCCACATATCTGGAAGGACGCACCTTCCATGTTCGGATCCCTGACGGGAAATCCACACGACGACGCATCAGGGCAGGAGTACCACAAGGCAGCGTACTAGGACCGCTACTCTACTCCCTCTTCACAGCCGATCTGCCCTCTGCGCCGAGGGTACATTTAGCTCTCTACGCAGATGACACTGCACTCTTCTCTCGTTCTCGGAGTGCGGCAGGTCTTCAACAGCGGCTCCAGGGGGCTACAGATTCCCTACTCGATTGGGCTCGGACCTGGCGTCTGGCATTTAATCCCTCCAAAACCCAAGCCCTTATCGTCTGCCGACGCCATATTCCCATTCGACTCCCTCAGGTGTTGGTCCTTGGTACCCCAGTCCCCTGGACTCGTACTGCGAAGTACTTGGGTGTTACCCTGGACCAGCGCCTCACCTGGCGCCCCCACATCGATGACGTGCGTCGTAAGGCAATGGGCCGGCTATGCCTGCTCTACCCTCTCATCAATCCCACCTCTTCCCTCCCCACGCACCTTGCTGTTAGACTGTACACCTCCCTTGTTCGCCCCATCCTTGAATACGCGGTGGTGGTTTGGGGCAATGCTGCCCCCACCCACCTCCGCCGCCTCCAAACCGTCCAGAACAGGGCTCTCCGGCGTGCCCTCCGCCTCCCCTTCGACTTCCCGACCCACGAGCTCCACCTCCTGGCTGAAGTGCCGCTCCTTCGTACCCGCATCCTCTCCGCCGCCAACTCCTTTTACCACCAAACCCGTCACTCTCCTAATCCCTTAATCCTTTCCCTGGGCACCCGTGTTCACCGACTAGCCACCACTCGCTGGCCCGACCTTTTATTTCGCCCCCCATGAACTCGCATGCACCAGCCAACTCAACTCATGCCGATTCCCTACCTCACACCATAGATTATTCCCCCCAACATGTCATGTCATTCGCTCCACCACCACGCCCCCCCTTCCTCCCACACTACCCCCACTGTTGGCCTAATCATGGTAGGCCCTCCCCCCCCTTTCTTTCCACTTCATCTGTCACCCTCTTACTTCTTTCTCTTCCCCCCCCCCAACCACTGCGCCATTTGCTGACTGACTGCCGCCACCACCAAGGAGCCGCTATGCAGAAGAAGAACTTTCACTAACTCTCACTCTTCCTTCTCCTATCCTTTATTCTGTCACTAATTGCAATTCCCGGCCAGTCAATTGGGCCGTTCGTTTTCCGTTTCTCTCACTGTCCCTCTTACTATCCTATAATCTTTCTTTTATTAAAAAAAAAAAAAAAAAAAAAAAAAAAAAAAAAAAAAAAAAAAAAAAAAATGGCCAGTCAATTGGGCCTTTCGTTTTCCCACCTCTCTCACTATCGCTCTGACTATTCTTTCATCTTTCAAAAAAAAAAAAAAAAAAAAAAAAAAAAAAAAAAAAAAAATAATGCACAAGAAGCCATGCAGCACTACAACGCCAAGAACTTTTTCGCCAACCCGTCATGCCAGAAGGTGAAGCGCCTCGTGCGCTAGTACTTCGTTCCCAGTCGAGGATATCTTCCTCCTTATATTGTGCCGCTGCTGCTGCCGCGCGGGCCCGTTGTCAAGGCAGCACCGGACGCTTCGTGTACCGCACGCACCTCCACGCCGCTCTTCCGCTATGGCCCGCACAAAGCAAACGGCCCGCAAGTCCACCGGCGGAAAGGCGCCGCGCAAACAGCTCGCCACCAAGGCGGCGAGGAAGAGCGCGCCCGCCACCGGCGGCGTCAAGAAGCCCCACCGCTACAGGCCGGGCACCGTCGCCCTGCGGGAAATCAGGCGCTACCAGAAGAGCACAGAGCTGCTCATCCGCAAGCTGCCGTTCCAGCGCCTAGTGCGCGAGATCGCCCAGGACTTCAAGACCGACCTGCGCTTCCAGAGCTCCGCAGTCATGGCCCTGCAGGAGGCCAGCGAGGCCTACCTCGTCGGCCTCTTCGAAGACACCAACCTGTGCGCAATCCACGCCAAGCGCGTCACCATCATGCCCAAGGACATCCAGCTCGCGCGCCGCATCCGCGGCGAGCGCGCCTAGAAACCGCGCCGCGCACGCGCGCCCGCCCAACAAAAACGGCCCTTTTCAGGGCCACTAACATCTCTCCGTCGCGAGCAAAACTTTTGTCGGTCTTGCCGCCCCGCAAAACAAACAACCACCAATTCCCCTCCCGTCCACAGCCGCTCTCGCCAACAATCGACGTCATCCCATCCCTCACAATACACACACACACACAACAGCCGGACGACGTCACCAACACACCGCGGGTGGCTGGCCGCCGCCGTCTCCGAGGCGCGCGCACGCTACGCTACACTACACTACACTACACTACACTACAACGTCAACGCCACCGCGCCTTCCCAATTCCCGCCGGCCACTTCCACGTCTCACGTCCCCCCCCCGCCGCTTTCAAAGAGAGAGAGAAGAGACAACACACACACACAAAAGACACGACATCCGCAAAGCAAGCAAACACACAAACAAACAAACAAACAAACAAGAGTCTCCAGAAACATACATGAGCAACCAAACGTCGGCCGCCGCAAAAAAAACAACAACAACAACAAAACAAAAAACAACAGAGACCAACAAACGGCCACAACCGCTCCGCTACCGCGCGCCGCCGCCTACCGCCACCGGCACCACAATCCAACCACCACGGCACGCAAACAGTACCCACAAAGGGTCACACACAACCAACCACACCGGCGCATGCACGACAATCAACGCCTTCCCGACGTCCTTTGATGGCCCTGAGAAGGGCCGTTTTGGGCCGCGCGACAGCCGCAGCCGTGCCATCGCGCGCCACTAAGACGACGCGGGGGAGGGCGGTGGGGGACGACGGCGTCAAGCGCCAACCCCTCTCCCTTGCCTTTCTTTAACTTTACTACTTTACTTCTTCTTCTTGGGCGACGCCTTCGCCTTAGACGGCGTCGTCGCCTTCTTCGGGCGCGGCGCCTTCGGCTTCTTCGTCGGAACCTTGGCGGCCTTCTTCGCCTTCGACGGCGACTTGGCCTTGGCCGGCTTGGCCGCAGCCGCCTTCTTCGCACCCGCGGGAGCCGCCGACGCCGCAGACGCCTTCTTGGCGGCGCCCGCCTTCCGACCGGTCGCCGCCTTCACGCCACCAGCCTTCTTTGCGCCGGCCGCGCGGCCGCCCTTCTTCTCCTTGCTGGCCGGAGCGGCGCGCTTCTTCTTCGCACCGCCGGCACGAGCCTTGCCGCCCTCGGCCGCCCCGCCGCCGGCGCCGGCAAGCTTGAAAGAGCCGGACGCGCCCTTCCCCTTCGTCTGCACCAGCTCGCCAGCCACGACGGCCGACTTGAGGTACTTCTTGATAAAGGGCGCCAGCTTCTCCGCGTCCAGCTTGTAGTGCGCGGCAATGTACTTCTTGATCGCCTGCAGCGACGAGCCGCCGCGCTCCTTCAGACTCTTGATGGCGGCCGTCACCATCTCAGAGGTGCGCGGGTGCGCAGGCTTGGCGCGCGGCTTCTTCGCAGACGCCGCAGACTTGGCCTTCTTCGTCGTGCCGGTGGCGGCGGGTGCCGCAGCAGTCTCGTTCGTAGCCGCCTGATCTGCCATTATTTCGACGGACGACGCGCGTACACACAACAACAGAACAGCGAGAGAGCGGCGAGAGCACGGCAGAGAATAGCCGCCGCGCCGCCAGGCCCAGCCAGTGTCGCGGGCGGGCGCGGACGGCCGAGAGAGCGGCCGCCACTCTGCGCGCCGCCGCGCCGCGCCTCCCGCGCTTGCTACCGCCCAACGTCCGACAGCCTGTGCGGACCAGCCCCAAACCTGCGCCGCAACCACCCGCGCCATTCAAACCACCGAGGATGGGGCTACACACGGCCACACCACAGTCGCCAACCAGTCGCCACGGCAGCGCCGCAAACCACGGCCAAACTGCAGCTACCGCGCGCTACAGCCTGGCTCGGCCCGCCGAGAATCGCCGCCCCCGCCCAAATGCCGCCCCCACAGCCCCAGCCGACGACCCGCCACAATGGCCAAACCTTCGGCAAAACTGGCGCACCGTCGCCGCGCCAGCCCGGCCAGCGCGGCCGCCGCCACAGCCACACAAGCGGAGGCGTGCGGCGATGACGGCCGTGCAAACGCACCTCCGCCGCCCCATCGCCCTCCCACCGTTTCCCGATCGGCCCGCGGCCGTCGGGCCACCTCGCCCGCCAACATTCGCGCCCGTTTCTCACAAAATTGCCCGCCGCAAAACAAAAACGAGCGCCGCCTGCGCAACATGGCCACCGGCCAACCGAGGCGCCGCCGCCCCTCGCCGCTTTAAGCGACGGTGGCTAACCGCCATCCGCAACTACAGACGCACCGAATCTGCCTTCAAAAGCACACACCGACAGCCGACCTCTAACATTTAGACTCCGCAAGCCACCCAACGGTGTGTGGCGGAGGGCACTTCACGTGCCACTGTCATTTACCTCCCTTCGCTGTTCCAGTCGCGTATGGTTTCGCGGGACGAACTGACAGTCTGCAAAAAAAAAACACCGCCTCCGTGCGCGCTCGAATCTCTCTAACCACATCCATTCGTGATCTCCTCGGGAGGTATACACGTAGGGGGGAAGCAATATATTCGATACCCCATCCAGAAACGCAATATCGCGAAACCTGGCGAGCAAGCTACACCGCGATGCAGAGCGCCTCTATTGCAGGGTCTGCCGCTTGGGTTTGTTAAACATCTCCGTAACGCTATCACGGTTACCAAATGACCCTGCGACGAAACGTTGGATCGTCTCCGGTCGCCTCCGTCAACGCGACCTGGTACGGATCCCACACTGATGGGCAACACTCACGTATGGGTCGAACGAACGGGTGTTTTGTAAGCCACCTCCTCCTTTGTTGATGGACTACATTTGCTACGCATTCTCCCAATAAATCGCAACCTGGTACCCGCCTTACCACCAATTACTTTTTTTGTTTTTTTTTTTTTTTTTTTTTTTTTTTATATGATGATCATCCCACTCCCAATCACTCCGCACGCATACTCCCAGATATTTTACAGACGTAACTGCTACCAGTGTTTGTCCCGCTATCATCATATAATCAATCATACAATAAAGGGTCCTTCTTTCTTATATTATTCGCAATACATTACATTTGTCTATGTTAAGGGACAGTTGCCACTCCCTGCACCACGTGCCTATCCGCTGCAGATCGTCCTGCATTTTTCGCTGCAACTTCTCTGTATACTACAGCATCATCCGCGAAAAGACGCATGCAACGTCCGACACTATCTACTAGGTGTGTGAAGAGCAATGGGTCCCATAACACTCCCCTGTGGCACGCCAGAGGTTACTTTAACGTCTGTAGACGTCTCTCCATTGATAACAACATGCTGTGTTCTGTTTGCTACAATCTCTTCAGTCCAGCCACACAGTTGGTCCGACATTCTGCAGACTCTCTTACATTGTTTATCAGGCGACAGTGCGGAACTGTATCGAACGCCCTCCTTCCGGATGTCAACCAAAATGGCATCTACCTGGGAGCCTGTATCTAATATTTTCTGGGTCCCATGAACAAATAAAGCGCGTTGGGTCTCACACGATCGCTGTTTCCGGAATCCGTGTTGATTCCTACATAGTAGACACTGGGTTTCCAAAAAACGACATGCTACTACTCGAGCATAAAACATGTTCTCAAATTCTACAACCGACCGACGTCACAGATATAGGGCCTATAGTTTTGCGCATCTGCTCGACGACCCTTCTTCAAGCCCGGGACTACCTGTGCTCTTTTCCAATCATTTGGAACCCTCCGTTCCTCTAGAGACTTGCGGTACACGGCTGTTAGGAGGTTCTGTCGCGTACTCTGTGTAGAATCGAATTGGTATCCCGTCAGGTCCAGTGGACTTTCCTCTGTTGAGTGATTCCAGTTGCTTTTCTATTCCTCCTTGGACACTTATTTCGATGTCAGCCACTTTTTCGTTTGTGCGAGAAGGAACTGCAGTGCGGTCGTCCTCCGTGAAACAGCTTTGGAAACAGGTGTTTAGTATTTCACAGCTTTTTACGCGTGTCATCCTCTGTTTCAATGCCATCATCATCCCGGAGTGTCTGGATATGCCGTTTCGAGCCGCTTACTACTGATTCAACGTACGACCACAACGTCCCAGGATTTGATTTGATTTGATTTGATTTCCTGTCACGTCGGTACATGGAATTTTACTTTCGCATTCACCGGACGCTTCACGCATAGCCCTCCTTACGCTAACTTTGGACATCGTTTAGCGTCTGTTTGTCTGAGAGGTTTTGGCTGCGTTTCAACTTTGAGTGAGGCTCTCTTTGCTTTCGCTATAGTTTCCTAAACTTTGGTTGTTGTACCGCGGTGGGTTTTTCCCATCCCTCACAGTTTTACTCGGCACGTACCTGTCTAAGACGCATTTTACGATTGCCTTGCACTTTCTCCATACACACTCAACATTGTCGGTGTCGGAGCAGACATTTGCGTTTTCATCTGTCTGGTAGTCTCAAATCTGCCTTCTATTACTCTTGCTAAACAGATAAACCTTCCTCCCTTTTTTTTTTTTTTTTGTATATTCCTATTAACGTCCATATTCAGCGATGCTGCAACGGCCTCTTGATCACTGGGTCCCTGTTCTGCACATACAGAGTCGACAAGTTCGGGGTCTGTTTGTCATCGGTAGGTCCACGATGTTATCTCCACGAGTCGGTTCTCTCTCTGTTTAATTGCTCGCGGTAATTTTCGTTCGGATAGTGCACTCAGTATAATGTCACTCGATGCTCTGTCCCTACCACCCGTCCTGAACATCTGGCACATTGAAATCTCCACCTAAGACTGTAACACGCTGGGGAAAGGAAAATGTATGTCCACATTTTCTCTCACGTGTTCGGCCACTAATGCTGCTGCGTCGCGAGGTCGGTAAAAGGAGCCAATTATTAACCTAGCTCGGCTGTTGAGTGTACCCTCCACCCACAATAGTTCACAGGAACCGTCCACCACTTCTACTTCACTACACAGGATAAACTACTACTACTAACAGCGACGAACCACTCCACCACCGGTTGCATGCACGCTATCCTTTCTAAAGCACCGTCTGTACCTATAACGATTGCAGCTTCGGTGCTTTCTATCAGCGCTTGACGTTCCGGTACTTCGACAGTTGACAATTACAATACCGATTGCCGCTTGGTCCCCGCATGTCCTGACCTTGCCCCGCGCCCGTTGAGGCTGTTGCCCTTTCCGTACTTGCCCAAGGGCCATCCAACCTAAACAGAACCGCCCAGCCCACGCCACACAACCCCTGCTACCCGTGTAGCCGCTTGTTGCGTATAGTGGACTCCACCTAAGACTATAACATGCCCTAAGGCATTCGCGGTGTACACCACCCTAAGGTGAGGTTAGGTTAGGTGGACGTGGGTTAGGTTAAGGGTTACAGTTAGGTTAGGCGTCAAAGTTAGGTTAAGCGTTCGGACGTGAGGCGTCAGGTGGCCGCACCTACCTTACGGCCGGACATCTTAGGTTAGAGGTTAGGTTAGGTTAAGGCGCCGAGAGGTCCGCGGTCAGGTTACGTTCACCTTCGGGCGCCACACGTAGGTTTCAAAGGTGTGTCGGTCGGTCGTCGGCAAGCCGCAAAAACTACAGACGACGTCGACCAAACCGCCGCAAGACCGAGCAGGAGGCAGATATACCGGCCGGCCGGCCGGCCCCACACACACACAACACAACACAAAATTAAAAACACCACCCACCGGCCAAACGGCACAAAAAACAAAAAAAACAAAAAACCACAAACCCGAGCACCACGTCGACCAGAGGCAACCCGCCGCTCACGCGACATGGCTGGCAACTAAGGGGCAAACTGCAACGGCGCTTTCCGCACCGGGCCGGATGCACGTACGACAACACCGCTACCCGTACGCAGGCCTCCCATTGCACACAGCCGCTCTGTGTTTGAACATCATCAATGGCGCGCCCGCGCCTCGTCGCGGTCGCAGCCATAACGCCGCCACTTTTGCACCAACACATTCACGCACGGCAAAACAGCTCGCCGACACAGCACAGCCGACAAACAAAAACAACCCGCGAGACGGGGGCGACAACGACAACGACAACGACAACGACAACGACAACGACAACAGCAAACAACTCGCACCAAGCGTCCAACAGGTAACAAACGGACAAGCACAGCCACTGCTAACGGCCACGACGCCCCAGCGGCACACTGCTCCTTTCCCGCCACACTCGATTCACAACGCACGCACGCGACCCCGTCAACGACACCGACACGACACACGACGGGCTCCCTTCCCGCAACCTACACCTTTCCGCCACTACGCACAGCTCCACCCGACGCGCCCGTCGCAACGACACTACTGCACGCACTATCCACCCGCCTCCTCCTCTCCCCCCCCCCCTTCCCGTACACAACAACACGGCCAAAAACAACACTCACGACCCAAACATAATAACGACATGGCACGTGCATCGGCGCACACCCCAACCAGTCACCGTCGACAACCACACGCAAGGCACGAAACCGGCGTCCTTCCACGTTGCCATCAAAGCTGCACAAACAACCACAGGAGGAACCACCAACAACGGGCCGGCCCGCCGGCCCGCCCCAATATTCTCCCACCCTCACCTCACGCCGCAACCACCAAACGCACATTCCCGCTCGCTACCACACACCTCTCGGCGGCCGCTTCGCAAAAACATGACGTGACGTGACGTGACGTGACATCATCACATCACGGGCTACGCACGCACACCGACCCACTTTCCTGCCCTTCGCCCTCTTCTTTCCGACGCCTGCCTTCGGCCGAGCACACGTACGTGGCACAACGCCCAACACAGTCACACACAGTCGACAGGCGCACGCCCAGGCACGCAACGACGCAGCGCAGCAAAGGCGCCCGCAACACATACCTCCTCTCTCTTCTCGCCGCCGACCGCCCGCCAGCCAGCCAGCCAGCCACTCGCAATGTGCACTGCCAACCAGCCACACGTCCACCGCGCCGCCTCCGACCACCCGCCAGGGGGGCGCTCACGTCCGCGACAACAGCGCGGCCCGCCGCCGGGCGGGCCCAGCCGAACCCAGCCCAGCCGGCGCGCGCTGCTCTGCACTCGGCGCGCCACACATCCTGCTGCAGACCGGGCTCGTCTCTCTGTACGCGTCTGCCCGCATCTCGTCTTCCTGCGCATCAACACAACGAGGCCGCGTGAGCAAACCCCCCCGTCACAACGCCACATCACACACTGCCTTGTCTACCGCCTAAATGCACTCACCAGCCATCCGCTTCGTCTTCGTCTTGTTTACTCGTTGTTGTTGCAGCGGCGCACACAGCCCCGGCCGGCCGCATCCGAGGGTGGCCCGCCGCCAGCGTCTCCTCCTTGGGCACAGGTGCGGTGCGGTGCCGTGCCGTGCCGTGGCCGCCCATCCATCCAACCGCACGCATTTTGCTGGCCGCCTCTGCTGCAGAAGAAGACAAAAAAAAAAACGAAACGTACAAACATACACGCACCCACAGCGTGGCCACACACGGACGGGACCGACAGGCTCCAAGGCGACCAAAGGATAAAAACAAAATAAAACACTAAAAGACGCAAGCAAGCACCAAGCAAGCTGTCGCCTCGCGCCTCTGTCCTTCCGCCCCCGCCATTCTCTCCCACCACATGCCCACAAACACCACCGCCTCCCCCTCCCCGCACCTCCACATTCGCCCCCTCCATTTTGTTCCTTTCTCGTTCTTCCCTTCTGTGTGTCTGCGTGCGTGCGCGGGCGGCGCCTCTCAACATCCGCCGGCCGTCCGTCCCGTTTTCGCCGTACCACACACGCCACCGCCTCGCCTCCTCCCCGTCCACCACCGCCGCCCCTGTCCGCCCCGCACAACACCATACACCGCTGCTTGTCCTGGCCGTTGCCACCAAAGGCGCCAGCCGCAAACCGCGCCAACGCCGCAGCGCGCGTGCCTCCTTCCTTCTTGCTTCCTTCTCCGTGCCGACGCGGCCTCTATTCCCGCACCCATTCGGCCGACGACACAGCCGTTGGGCTCCGCACTGCGCGTACCGGCGTTACGCACGCACACCCACCCCCCTCGCGAACGCACGACTCATTCATTGTCTTTGTTGTTTCTCCTCTTTCTTAACGTCTTTGTTTGTTGTTTGTTTTCTTTTTTTTTTTCGTTTTTCCCCACCGCCACATGTGACACAATGCCTCCCTCCACCTTTCGTTCGTGGTTGCTTGCTTTGTTTCTCTTTCTCATTGGTACACGTCCGACGCGCTCCATTTCCACCACACCACGGCCATCGGCCTCCTCAACGGGCAGGCGCAGTGTGCCATTCTCCGGCGCACAAGCACACCGCGCGGTACTGGCGCGGCTCGCCACGCCACGCCACGCCACGCCACGCCACGCCACCGGTGCGCAGCAGCACATGTGATGTCTCGCAACACGACACGCGGTGCGCACACCCCGACCACGCGGCTCTAAAGGCATGGCACCGGCGACATGCGCCGCCCCAGCCACGCATCCGTCGTCTCAAGTTGTTCACTGCCAGCCGCGTCTGAGGCTACAACCGCACCACCACATCAACGGTCCCCCTCCCGGCAACACATTTGTTGCACAAACAAACACAACCGCCGAGCGCAGCGCGAACCACCCACACGCGCCCTCCGCGTCTCCTTTCTCTCCTTTCGCCCCCTCCCATCTCCCGAATATGCCAGCAGCGCAGCGTTACGCGTGCCCCTCACCCGTCCACACTACCGCGAAACGAGCACGCCTTCCGGGCCACATGCAAGGGCACGCCCACCACCAAATACTGCCGTATTCACGGACGCAGTTCGCAACACGCAACGCACTCTCCACCTACCTTCTTTCTCTCGTCCCTTCTCTTTAAAAACAAAACAAACACACAAACCAACCAACCACGGCTAACACACTTTTTCGCGACACCTTTGACTGCGTTATCTTGACCGTGACGGCAGCTATCGACCATCCATTCCCCACTACACACACACACACACACATCATTCGCTACACCGCACACGAAACGGCAAAGGGCAAGGCACTCTCTCATAGATTCTTCCTCCGAGCCATATCGGGCGAACGTTGCATCCGGGAAGGCAATGCAATTCAGCCGTCACTTGCAGCCGCGCCGTAAACGCATTTCAGTGCGGCTGCAATGCACGGGAACGTTCCGTTGCTCTAGACGGCGCCTCTCCGTTTTTCCCCTGTTTCGTTTTCCGGTGATTGCTTCCCCTTCTTCTCTTTCTTCGTTTCGTTTTATTATTTTCGTTCCCCTCCTCCACCATTGTTTCCGTCCCCACAGTTTTTTTTTGCTCATTCCACACGTTCTGCCCAGACAAGACATGACATTCGACCGATCACAGCCAGCCTTTCGTCGCCGTTCGCAGCGCCGACGGTGCCACAGTGAGACGGGTGTTCGGACCGACACGTTGCCGTGATGCCGATAGACAGCTACTCAGAGCCGCCGGATCGGATCACATCACCGACAAACCGGCCATTTCACCGGGGGACACACAGACAACCGCGTGTACGCCCATAACAACAAACAACGACCGTCGTCGTCTACCGTCACTGAACCGAACACACGTGCACCTTGAATGACGACACCGGCGTGCGTGCGTGCGCACAACAATCAATCATTCAATCAACTGCAGAAACGGCTATCAAAATCAAGGGCCAAATAAATGGGTACACCACCGTGCGTGTCGCCTACCCCACCCGCCCGTACAATTCTTGCGTCTTCCTAATGACTAGTAAAGACACGTCCATTTGTTTTAAAACGTCACCAACACACCTCCACGCCGTACAGCAAAGGGAATAGTAGACGGCAACACAACATTTCACCCTCGCCATCATGTATGTATGTATGTATGTATGTATGTATGTATGTATGATGTGACAAACAAACAAACCCGCAGACGGCCCTAACGGTGACATCCAACAATCGCGAGGGGTTTCAATTGCAGTCACGTGACTAACCGGGCAGACAGAGACAAAGAAAGGAAAGGAAAGGAAATCAGCGACACAGACAACACCTCCTGTCTATGTGTCGACAAACAAACAACCAACCAACCACGCCAAGACTCGCGAGCACGCATAACCACATTCGAGACCACCACCACCACCACCACCACCACCAGCTGCTTCGCAACCAACCAAACCGGGTAGCTAGCTATGCGCCGCCTCACACAAACAACAATTCCGCTCTTCCCGCAAAGGCAATTTGGTGGCCCTGAAAAGGGCCGTTTTTTGCCGCTCTCGCAACGGAGGGGAGCTCCCTAGAGCCTTAACCCCCTCACTTGGAGCTCGTGTACTTGGTCACCGCCTTCGTGCCCTCGCTCACGGCGTGCTTGGCCAGCTCGCCAGGCAGCAAGAGCCGCACAGCCGTCTGGATCTCGCGGGACGTGATGGTCGAGCGCTTGTTGTAGTGCGCCAGGCGAGACGCCTCGGCAGCAATGCGCTCGAAAATGTCGTTCACGAAGCTGTTCATGATGCTCATCGCCTTCGACGAGATGCCCGTGTCGGGGTGCACCTGCTTCAGCACCTTGTAGATGTAGATGGCATAGCTCTCCTTCCTCTTGCGCTTCTTCTTCTTGTCGCCCTTCGAAATGTTCTTCTGCGCCTTGCCAGCCTTCTTGGCGGCCTTCCCGCTAGTCTTGGGCGGCATCTCGAACGTACAACAGCAAGCAGCAAGCGCTCCCCTCTAGTCAGCGTCTCCCCACACAGTGGCACCCGCCGCTACCGCAACACCGCACCTTTACCAGCTCGCCCTGTTGCGGCCGCCGACCAATGGGGCGCGCGCGCAACCGGCCGCCGCACCCGAGCCCATAAAGGGACCCCCACCCTAGTCCCGCCGCCACGCACTCCGCTGCTCGACTCGCTGCGGCTCGCACCGTTACGTTACGTGTTTCAACTAGCCAAACGCCATGTCCGGACGCGGAAAGGGAGGCAAAGTCAAGGGCAAGTCAAAGTCCCGCTCAAGCAGGGCTGGGCTCCAGTTCCCGGTCGGCAGAATCCACCGCCTCCTGCGCAAGGGAAACTACGCCGAGCGCGTCGGCGCCGGGGCGCCCGTCTACCTCGCCGCCGTCATGGAGTACCTCGCGGCTGAGGTGCTCGAGCTGGCCGGAAACGCGGCCCGCGACAACAAGAAGACGCGCATCATCCCGCGCCACCTGCAGCTCGCCATCCGCAACGACGAGGAGCTCAACAAGCTCTTGTCGGGCGTCACCATCGCACAGGGTGGTGTCCTGCCCAACATCCAGGCCGTCCTGCTGCCAAAGAAGACCGAGAAGAAGGCCTAAACAGAGAGCGCGGAGCTGCGCTTGCGTGCTCCCTGCACGCAAACGCGCCTGCCTTTGCCTTGCCGGCTCGGCTCACAACAATCGGCCCTTTTCAGGGCCACCACACAAACCTACGTCCAAAGCAAAGTTTCCGTCGTCCGTGCTCGCCGCACTTTACACAACACGTCCACATACATACATTGCACAGCCAGCGCCGGCGCACGTCCGCCATCTTGTCCACAGCCCGTGTGGCCGAACGCGCACACATTTTGTCGTTTCTCTCTTTTTGTCTTTTTCCTGTTTCTGCACCCCTCCGCGCACGCACAGAGTCGCGTTCCAAACGACAACGACATCAATACACCGATAATGTGATGATCATTGTTAGCATTCTAATGTTTCAATTAAAGGGGCGCGCGTGGCACACACAGCGCGTAAACGGTCCGACGACGACACGCCGGCCGCCGCGCGCTCCAAACGCACAGGCACAGGACAAAACCAAACAGCTGATCCGATCGATCGATCCGGCCGGCCCGCCCGCCTATGCCCACGCCACAAACAAACAAACAACAAACCACGCACACACTGGACTCAGCCGCGCCCATCGCGTCAAACTCAAAAACTAACGCACGCGCAGCACAACAACAACAACAACAACAACAACAACACGCACAGGCAACACAGACTCTTTCGCACTTTTCAATCTCCGAACAGTGTGGTGGCCCTGAAAAGGGCCGTTTTCGTCTCTCCCACCAAGCACGGGCACGGCACGGCCGCGGGAAGGCCACAACGCAGCACAGCACACCGGCTGGCTGGCTGCCTGCCTGCCTAACCGCCGAAACCGTACAGGGTGCGCCCCTGCCTCTTCAGGGCGTACACCACGTCCATGGCCGTCACAGTCTTGCGCTTGGCGTGCTCAGTGTACGTCACCGCGTCGCGGATCACGTTCTCCAGGAACACCTTCAGCACTCCGCGGGTCTCCTCGTAGATCAGACCAGAGATGCGCTTCACGCCGCCCCTGCGAGCCAGGCGGCGGATGGCGGGCTTCGTGATGCCCTGGATGTTGTCGCGCAACACCTTGCGGTGCCGCTTGGCGCCACCCTTGCCCAGCCCCTTTCCTCCCTTGCCGCGGCCTGTCATTCTTCTTCCTTCCTCCTCCTCAAGCAAGCAAGCGAAAAAACACAAGCGCCAGCTCCTCACCCGGCGCTAGCGAGTCGGCTACGGTGCGAGCTCTCTGCCGCCGCCCCCCTATATAGACTCTGGCCCGCCCTCCCCCCACCACGCGCACCGAGGGCATATAAGCGCGGCGCGGGGCCGCGCGGGCCCGTTGTCAAGGCAGCACCGGACGCTTCGTGTACCGCACGCACCTCCACGCCGCTCTTCCGCTATGGCCCGCACAAAGCAAACGGCCCGCAAGTCCACCGGCGGAAAGGCGCCGCGCAAACAGCTCGCCACCAAGGCGGCGAGGAAGAGCGCGCCCGCCACCGGCGGCGTCAAGAAGCCCCACCGCTACAGGCCGGGCACCGTCGCCCTGCGGGAAATCAGGCGCTACCAGAAGAGCACAGAGCTGCTCATCCGCAAGCTGCCGTTCCAGCGCCTAGTGCGCGAGATCGCCCAGGACTTCAAGACCGACCTGCGCTTCCAGAGCTCCGCAGTCATGGCCCTGCAGGAGGCCAGCGAGGCCTACCTCGTCGGCCTCTTCGAAGACACCAACCTGTGCGCAATCCACGCCAAGCGCGTCACCATCATGCCCAAGGACATCCAGCTCGCGCGCCGCATCCGCGGCGAGCGCGCCTAGAAACCGCGCCGCGCACGCGCGCCCGCCCAACAAAAACGGCCCTTTTCAGGGCCACTAACATCTCTCCGTCGCGAGCAAAACTTTTGTCGGTCTTGCCGCCCCGCAAAACAAACAACCACCAATTCCCCTCCCGTCCACAGCCGCTCTCGCCAACAATCGACGTCATCCCATCCCTCACAATACACACACACACACACACAACAGCCGGACGACGTCACCAACACACCGCGGGTGGCTGGCCGCCGCCGTCTCCGAGGCGCGCGCACGCTACGCTACACTACACTACACTACACTACACTACAACGTCAACGCCACCGCGCCTTCCCAATTCCCGCCGGCCACTTCCACGTCTCACGTCCCCCCCCGCCGCTTTCAAAGAGAGAGAGAAGAGACAACACACACACACAAAAGACACGACATCCGCAAAGCAAGCAAACACACAAACAAACAAACAAACAAACAAGAGTCTCCAGAAACATACATGAGCAACCAAACGTCGGCCGCCGCAAAAAAAACAACAACAACAACAAAACAAAAAACAACAGAGACCAACAAACGGCCACAACCGCTCCGCTACCGCGCGCCGCCGCCTACCGCCACCGGCACCACAATCCAACCACCACGGCACGCAAACAGTACCCACAAAGGGTCACACACAACCAACCACACCGGCGCATGCACGACAATCAACGCCTTCCCGACGTCCTTTGATGGCCCTGAGAAGGGCCGTTTTGGGCCGCGCGACAGCCGCAGCCGTGCCATCGCGCGCCACTAAGACGACGCGGGGGAGGGCGGTGGGGGACGACGGCGTCAAGCGCCAACCCCTCTCCCTTGCCTTTCTTTAACTTTACTACTTTACTTCTTCTTCTTGGGCGACGCCTTCGCCTTAGACGGCGTCGTCGCCTTCTTCGGGCGCGGCGCCTTCGGCTTCTTCGTCGGAACCTTGGCGGCCTTCTTCGCCTTCGACGGCGACTTGGCCTTGGCCGGCTTGGCCGCAGCCGCCTTCTTCGCACCCGCGGGAGCCGCCGACGCCGCAGACGCCTTCTTGGCGGCGCCCGCCTTCCGACCGGTCGCCGCCTTCACGCCACCAGCCTTCTTTGCGCCGGCCGCGCGGCCGCCCTTCTTCTCCTTGCTGGCCGGAGCGGCGCGCTTCTTCTTCGCACCGCCGGCACGAGCCTTGCCGCCCTCGGCCGCCCCGCCGCCGGCGCCGGCAAGCTTGAAAGAGCCGGACGCGCCCTTCCCCTTCGTCTGCACCAGCTCGCCAGCCACGACGGCCGACTTGAGGTACTTCTTGATAAAGGGCGCCAGCTTCTCCGCGTCCAGCTTGTAGTGCGCGGCAATGTACTTCTTGATCGCCTGCAGCGACGAGCCGCCGCGCTCCTTCAGACTCTTGATGGCGGCCGTCACCATCTCAGAGGTGCGCGGGTGCGCAGGCTTGGCGCGCGGCTTCTTCGCAGACGCCGCAGACTTGGCCTTCTTCGTCGTGCCGGTGGCGGCGGGTGCCGCAGCAGTCTCGTTCGTAGCCGCCTGATCTGCCATTATTTCGACGGACGACGCGCGTACACACAACAACAGAACAGCGAGAGAGCGGCGAGAGCACGGCAGAGAATAGCCGCCGCGCCGCCAGGCCCAGCCAGTGTCGCGGGCGGGCGCGGACGGCCGAGAGAGCGGCCGCCACTCTGCGCGCCGCCGCGCCGCGCCTCCCGCGCTTGCTACCAGTGACGACTGAGATGTCGCACAGTACGGACGGAGAGTTTGCGCGCGCGCGAGAAGCGAGCGACCACGTGCCGGCCGGCCGCGGTCAGATGGGGCTTGCCCCATCGGCCGCCCCGCCACCAGCCGGCACACCTGCGACGACTGGACCCGCGGAGGGGGGAAGTATTAGTACCCCTGCCGCGGAGCTGCCCCTGGATGAAGAAATGGACTATTATACGGACTCCGGCGACGCCTCCGTCACCGATCCCACCGAGCAGACATCGCAGCGCAGAAGAACTCGCCGCGATCGCGCTTCTGAATGGCGTCAACATCGACATGAAGCATCCGCCGACGGCTTCCTGCAGCCGCCGCTAAAGAAACAAGCACGGCCCCAGCGCGTCGTCGTTGCCAGAGAACTTGATGTGTCAAACCGCTATCAACCTCTCCAGGGGGAGGGAGCGACGCTTCATGAAGCCGCGTCGTCACTAGCGGAACAGCAGCAGCGCCGAGCAGCGGCACAACAACGAGCGGGAGAAGAGGCCCCACCCCCCATGGACGACCAACAGCCGTCATCGCAGGACCGCTCACAGGCTCCGACATCGGCCCCGCATAGGAGGGTGCCACCTATTGTCCTCCGCTTCAAGGAATCCTACAAGAAGCTGCATACATGGCTGAAGACTCACTGCAAGCAGCCATTCACAGTGAAGCAGGCAGGCGACGACACACTGAAACTACAATTGTCGTCAACAGAAGACTACACCATCACGGTCGACGAACTCGGAAGATCAGGCATCGCAATGTATACCTTCCCGGCGGTTCGCCCTCCGGTCATCAAGACGCTTGTCAAGGGCATTCCAATGTCCTTGACGCATGAAGACGTCAAGGAAGAGCTGCGCGACCTGGGTTTCGCCGCCTCCCTCGTCGAACATCATCGAATGCCTGGGACGAATCAGCACACAGGACATCGTATCATCATCTTACCTGATATCCCGGCGCATCGAGATATTTTCCAGCTTGACCGCTTTTATGACTTGTCCATCACCGTTGAAAGATTACGGAAGTCGCGCGGCCCTGTACAGTGTTACAGGTGCCAAGGATTTCGTCATGTCGCACGTCTGTGTACCATGGACTGGGTCTGCGTAAAATGCGGCGGCCCACATGACAGTCGGACATGCACCAAGGCCAAGGAACAGCCTCCTCAATGTGGACTTTGCGGCGGACCTCATCCCGCCAACTTTCGATCCTGCCCCAAACATAAGGAGGCGAGTCGACGGCAACGTGGCCTGCCTCCTGTTCCACCGAGGAGGACCACTGCTACGGGACGACGCCGCCAACAGCCACCGCCGCCGCCACCGCCTGTACAGCCCAGCCGCGCTCAAGCTTGGCCCACACTAATGGACCGTCGGGCGGCCAAGATACGTGCCGATCTCACGGTTGCAGACGCTCTCAAGAAGTCGCTACAGCAAGATGTCACTCCAGCAGCACCTGCCCGTCCGGCAGCGCCACAACGCCGATGTGACCCGGCACCTCCAGCGGCTTCCCCGCCTCTCCAGCCAGATCTGCAAGGCGTCTTCGCACTCCTCACACAAATTACTGCCTCTCTTGCTGAAGTCTCCAAAACCATGTCGCAACTTCCAGCCACCGTCGCCGCCGCCGTTGAAGCGACCATCAGCCGCGCCTTCCAGGCCCAAAGAGATGCTGCACCTACTAGACATGAGTAGAGCACTTCACCTCGAAGACTTACGCATTGTGGCATTCAACGCCAACAATCTCACGCATGATGTGCCGGAATTACACCAATTTCTTGTGGACAACAACGTGGACATCTGTATGCTTTCCGAGACGTTCCTCAAGCCTGGAATTCGCAGCAACATTGCGAATTATTGCTGCTACCGCAATGACCGACTGACGCATGGAGGCGGCACAGCAATATACATACGACGAACCATCCGACATCATGAAATTCGGCCACCTGCTACTAGGACTTTTGAAACGACTGCGGTTGTTGTGGAAACCAGAACCGGACCAGTGACGTTTATAGCAGCCTACCGCAGCCCACGCCGACTCCTGGACCTCGACGACGCCCGACTCCTGCTACGAACACCTGGCAAACTATTCATCGCGGGCGATCTGAATTGTAAACATGCCGCCTGGAACTCTCAGGTCACCAATATGAGTGGACGTCTTCTTCTCCAGGCTGTGGAAGAAGCGCAGGCCTATGTTTGCGGCCCTGACGAGCCAACATGCTACCCATCTCGCGGCAGACCTGACGTTATTGACGTGGCCATAACCAAGGGCATCCCGCAATTTATGAATGCGGAAACCCTCAATGCGCTTAATTCCGACCACCTGCCAGTACTGTTTGACTTGCACGTCGCTCCGGACCAATATGCCGGCCGTCTCAACTTGAAACACACAAACTGGGAGCATTTTCGCGAGTGTGTTACCTTCTCCATTGACGTCATCAATGCAGATGAAGAGGTCTCTGAAGAATCCGTGGGGACGCTCACCACCGCTATTACCGATGCCTTGGAGCTGGCTACACCACCACCCAAGCCTCCGCAACTCTCGCCGCCTGGACTGCCACAGCACATCTTAGACAGCATCAGGACACGGAACAGGCTCTGCAGGGAGTGGCGCCTAACTCGAAATGTCGACCTCAAGAAGCGGATTAATCAGCTACGCCGCGATATTAAGGCTGCCATCATTGCTCACAAGAACCAGCAGTGGGCCGCCAAACTTCGATCGTTCACGCCCGACCCCGCTAACTGGCAGGCCATCCGTTTCTTCACTAACCGTCGGACGCGCATCCCGCCGCTCGAGACTGCAGATCGAACTGCCTATCGTCCCACAGACAAGGCAAACCTGCTGGCTGACTCATTCGAAGTCAACTTTCGTCCGCTGAATGAGGGAGTGGACCCCCAGCGTGTCAATAACATCGATCAAGAGGCGGAAGCGCTGCTGCAAGAAGATGCAGATGACGACGGTGGCGACCCCATTCCACCTGTTACCCCCGCAGAAGTGCAACGTGGGATTCGAGCACTCCCATCGAACAAGGCTCCAGGATCTGACGACATAACTGGGCGGGTCCTAAAACAGTTACCCTGGACTGCAATAGTGCGGCTAGCCACTATTTTTAACTGGATACTCACCACTGCGACCTACCCAGCGGCGTGGAAGCACTCTGTTGTGGTACCTGTACCGAAACCCGGCAAAAACCGACGCCTCCCGACGAGTTATCGCCCGATAAGCCTGTTGCCACACGTCAGTAAACTGTTTGAGCGGCTTCTTCTACAACGACTTCAAAACATCATCTCTCTCCGCAACATCTTACCCAATGAACAGTTTGGTTTTCGGAAAGGACATTCTACCAGTCACCAAATCATCCGAGTCGTCAACGACATCACAACCGCATTCAATAGGAAGGAGTTTTGTGGAGCAGTTCTCCTGGACATTACGAAAGCTTTTGACAGCGTGTGGCATCAGGGGCTCATATGGAAACTTAACTCGCTCGGACTTCCACGAGCCTACGTCAAGCTGGTTGCCTCATACCTTCAACATCGCACATTTGCAGTTCGAGTGGACGACGCACTCTCCACGGCACGGCCGATCTGCGCGGGAGTGCCCCAAGGATCGGTCCTTGGACCGGTGCTCTACACCCTGTATACGTCTGATCTCCCCACACCACCGAGGGTCGAGAAAGCTATATACGCGGATGATACGATGCTGTTCACACGAAGCCGATGGCGCGACGTGATGAGGCCACGTCTTCAGAGTGCCTGCGACTTGTTGGAAGAATGGGCAACGAAATGGCGCATCCGATTCAATCCTGCCAAGACGCAAACGATCGTCTTCACGAAGCGACGAACCATGCCAACCCGACGACTACGACTGTACAATACGGAACTGGAGTGGCAAAACACAGTGCGCTACCTCGGGGTGATCCTCGATAAGAAACTAACATGGAAACCGCACGTGGAAGACATCCGAAACAAAGTATCACAGCGCATGGGAGCGCTGTATCCTATAATCAACGAGGGCTCCGATCTCTCCGTCGAAAATGGCCTGTTAATTTATCGTATGTACATTCGCCCCCTCATCGACTACGCGTGCGAAGCTTGGGGCAATGCAGCGAGGACTCATCTACAGAGGCTCCAATCCCTTCAGAATAAAATACTTCGGCGGGTATTCCACGTACACCCGCAATTTCCGCACAAATACCTACACGAAGCAGCTGAAGAACCAGAGGTGCTCCAGCGTCACCAGGAGATAGCGAGACGTTTCTACGAGAAAGCAACGATGTCCACTAACCCCCTCATCAGAAACTTGGGGGAAGAAGAACCTGATCCACACGACAGATACCGACGGCCGATCGCACTGCTCGCGAGATAATGCAGCAGTGCCCTTAAAAGTAAATTAGCTCCCAACCAAATCATGCACACACCCCGTGTCCGCACACACACAAGCCACACTGCAAATAAAGATGAACAAATTTACCACAACCCTCTCAAGCTGTAGGAAATGCCGAAAGGTAAAACCTACGCCAGACAGTTAGAAGATAACCTCAAGAAGCGGGCGGAGCGCTTGCTACCGCCCAACGTCCGACAGCCTGTGCGGACCAGCCCCAAACCTGCGCCGCAACCACCCGCGCCATTCAAACCACCGAGGATGGGGCTACACACGGCCACACCACAGTCGCCAACCAGTCGCCACGGCAGCGCCGCAAACCACGGCCAAACTGCAGCTACCGCGCGCTACAGCCTGGCTCGGCCCGCCGAGAATCGCCGCCCCCGCCCAAATGCCGCCCCCACAGCCCCAGCCGACGACCCGCCACAATGGCCAAACCTTCGGCAAAACTGGCGCACCGTCGCCGCGCCAGCCCGGCCAGCGCGGCCGCCGCCACAGCCACACAAGCGGAGGCGTGCGGCGATGACGGCCGTGCAAACGCACCTCCGCCGCCCCATCGCCCTCCCACCGTTTCCCGATCGGCCCGCGGCCGTCGGGCCACCTCGCCCGCCAACATTCGCGCCCGTTTCTCACAAAATTGCCCGCCGCAAAACAAAAACGAGCGCCGCCTGCGCAACATGGCCACCGGCCAACCGAGGCGCCGCCGCCCCTCGCCGCTTTAAGCGACGGTGGCTAACCGCCATCCGCAACTACAGACGCACCGAATCTGCCTTCAAAAGCACACACCGACAGCCGACCTCTAACATTTAGACTCCGCAAGCCACCCAACGGTGTGTGGCGGAGGGCACTTCACGTGCCACTGTCATTTACCTCCCTTCGCTGTTCCAGTCGCGTATGGTTTCGCGGGACGAACTGACAGTCTGCAAAAAAAAAACACCGCCTCCGTGCGCGCTCGAATCTCTCTAACCACATCCATTCGTGATCTCCTCGGGAGGTATACACGTAGGGGGGAAGCAATATATTCGATACCCCATCCAGAAACGCAATATCGCGAAACCTGGCGAGCAAGCTACACCGCGATGCAGAGCGCCTCTATTGCAGGGTCTGCCGCTTGGGTTTGTTAAACATCTCCGTAACGCTATCACGGTTACCAAATGACCCTGCGACGAAACGTTGGATCGTCTCCGGTCGCCTCCGTCAACGCGACCTGGTACGGATCCCACACTGATGGGCAACACTCACGTATGGGTCGAACGAACGGGTGTTTTGTAAGCCACCTCCTCCTTTGTTGATGGACTACATTTGCTACGCATTCTCCCAATAAATCGCAACCTGGTACCCGCCTTACCACCAATTACTTTTTTTGTTTTTTTTTTTTTTTTTTTTTTTTTTTATATGATGATCATCCCACTCCCAATCACTCCGCACGCATACTCCCAGATATTTTACAGACGTAACTGCTACCAGTGTTTGTCCCGCTATCATCATATAATCAATCATACAATAAAGGGTCCTTCTTTCTTATATTATTCGCAATACATTACATTTGTCTATGTTAAGGGACAGTTGCCACTCCCTGCACCACGTGCCTATCCGCTGCAGATCGTCCTGCATTTTTCGCTGCAACTTCTCTGTATACTACAGCATCATCCGCGAAAAGACGCATGCAACGTCCGACACTATCTACTAGGTGTGTGAAGAGCAATGGGTCCCATAACACTCCCCTGTGGCACGCCAGAGGTTACTTTAACGTCTGTAGACGTCTCTCCATTGATAACAACATGCTGTGTTCTGTTTGCTACAATCTCTTCAGTCCAGCCACACAGTTGGTCCGACATTCTGCAGACTCTCTTACATTGTTTATCAGGCGACAGTGCGGAACTGTATCGAACGCCCTCCTTCCGGATGTCAACCAAAATGGCATCTACCTGGGAGCCTGTATCTAATATTTTCTGGGTCCCATGAACAAATAAAGCGCGTTGGGTCTCACACGATCGCTGTTTCCGGAATCCGTGTTGATTCCTACATAGTAGACACTGGGTTTCCAAAAAACGACATGCTACTACTCGAGCATAAAACATGTTCTCAAATTCTACAACCGACCGACGTCACAGATATAGGGCCTATAGTTTTGCGCATCTGCTCGACGACCCTTCTTCAAGCCCGGGACTACCTGTGCTCTTTTCCAATCATTTGGAACCCTCCGTTCCTCTAGAGACTTGCGGTACACGGCTGTTAGGAGGTTCTGTCGCGTACTCTGTGTAGAATCGAATTGGTATCCCGTCAGGTCCAGTGGACTTTCCTCTGTTGAGTGATTCCAGTTGCTTTTCTATTCCTCCTTGGACACTTATTTCGATGTCAGCCACTTTTTCGTTTGTGCGAGAAGGAACTGCAGTGCGGTCGTCCTCCGTGAAACAGCTTTGGAAACAGGTGTTTAGTATTTCACAGCTTTTTACGCGTGTCATCCTCTGTTTCAATGCCATCATCATCCCGGAGTGTCTGGATATGCCGTTTCGAGCCGCTTACTACTGATTCAACGTACGACCACAACGTCCCAGGATTTGATTTGATTTGATTTGATTTCCTGTCACGTCGGTACATGGAATTTTACTTTCGCATTCACCGGACGCTTCACGCATAGCCCTCCTTACGCTAACTTTGGACATCGTTTAGCGTCTGTTTGTCTGAGAGGTTTTGGCTGCGTTTCAACTTTGAGTGAGGCTCTCTTTGCTTTCGCTATAGTTTCCTAAACTTTGGTTGTTGTACCGCGGTGGGTTTTTCCCATCCCTCACAGTTTTACTCGGCACGTACCTGTCTAAGACGCATTTTACGATTGCCTTGCACTTTCTCCATACACACTCAACATTGTCGGTGTCGGAGCAGACATTTGCGTTTTCATCTGTCTGGTAGTCTCAAATCTGCCTTCTATTACTCTTGCTAAACAGATAAACCTTCCTCCCTTTTTTTTTTTTTTTTTTTGTATATTCCTATTAACGTCCATATTCAGCGATGCTGCAACGGCCTCTTGATCACTGGGTCCCTGTTCTGCACATACAGAGTCGACAAGTTCGGGGTCTGTTTGTCATCGGTAGGTCCACGATGTTATCTCCACGAGTCGGTTCTCTCTCTGTTTAATTGCTCGCGGTAATTTTCGTTCGGATAGTGCACTCAGTATAATGTCACTCGATGCTCTGTCCCTACCACCCGTCCTGAACATCTGGCACATTGAAATCTCCACCTAAGACTGTAACACGCTGGGGAAAGGAAAATGTATGTCCACATTTTCTCTCACGTGTTCGGCCACTAATGCTGCTGCGTCGCGAGGTCGGTAAAAGGAGCCAATTATTAACCTAGCTCGGCTGTTGAGTGTACCCTCCACCCACAATAGTTCACAGGAACCGTCCACCACTTCTACTTCACTACACAGGATAAACTACTACTACTAACAGCGACGAACCACTCCACCACCGGTTGCATGCACGCTATCCTTTCTAAAGCACCGTCTGTACCTATAACGATTGCAGCTTCGGTGCTTTCTATCAGCGCTTGACGTTCCGGTACTTCGACAGTTGACAATTACAATACCGATTGCCGCTTGGTCCCCGCATGTCCTGACCTTGCCCCGCGCCCGTTGAGGCTGTTGCCCTTTCCGTACTTGCCCAAGGGCCATCCAACCTAAACAGAACCGCCCAGCCCACGCCACACAACCCCTGCTACCCGTGTAGCCGCTTGTTGCGTATAGTGGACTCCACCTAAGACTATAACATGCCCTAAGGCATTCGCGGTGTACACCACCCTAAGGTGAGGTTAGGTTAGGTGGACGTGGGTTAGGTTAAGGGTTACAGTTAGGTTAGGCGTCAAAGTTAGGTTAAGCGTTCGGACGTGAGGCGTCAGGTGGCCGCACCTACCTTACGGCCGGACATCTTAGGTTAGAGGTTAGGTTAGGTTAAGGCGCCGAGAGGTCCGCGGTCAGGTTACGTTCACCTTCGGGCGCCACACGTAGGTTTCAAAGGTGTGTCGGTCGGTCGTCGGCAAGCCGCAAAAACTACAGACGACGTCGACCAAACCGCCGCAAGACCGAGCAGGAGGCAGATATACCGGCCGGCCGGCCGGCCCCACACACACACAACACAACACAAAATTAAAAACACCACCCACCGGCCAAACGGCACAAAAAACAAAAAAAACAAAAAACCACAAACCCGAGCACCACGTCGACCAGAGGCAACCCGCCGCTCACGCGACATGGCTGGCAACTAAGGGGCAAACTGCAACGGCGCTTTCCGCACCGGGCCGGATGCACGTACGACAACACCGCTACCCGTACGCAGGCCTCCCATTGCACACAGCCGCTCTGTGTTTGAACATCATCAATGGCGCGCCCGCGCCTCGTCGCGGTCGCAGCCATAACGCCGCCACTTTTGCACCAACACATTCACGCACGGCAAAACAGCTCGCCGACACAGCACAGCCGACAAACAAAAACAACCCGCGAGACGGGGGCGACAACGACAACGACAACGACAACGACAACGACAACGACAACAGCAAACAACTCGCACCAAGCGTCCAACAGGTAACAAACGGACAAGCACAGCCACTGCTAACGGCCACGACGCCCCAGCGGCACACTGCTCCTTTCCCGCCACACTCGATTCACAACGCACGCACGCGACCCCGTCAACGACACCGACACGACACACGACGGGCTCCCTTCCCGCAACCTACACCTTTCCGCCACTACGCACAGCTCCACCCGACGCGCCCGTCGCAACGACACTACTGCACGCACTATCCACCCGCCTCCTCCTCTCCCCCCCCCCCTTCCCGTACACAACAACACGGCCAAAAACAACACTCACGACCCAAACATAATAACGACATGGCACGTGCATCGGCGCACACCCCAACCAGTCACCGTCGACAACCACACGCAAGGCACGAAACCGGCGTCCTTCCACGTTGCCATCAAAGCTGCACAAACAACCACAGGAGGAACCACCAACAACGGGCCGGCCCGCCGGCCCGCCCCAATATTCTCCCACCCTCACCTCACGCCGCAACCACCAAACGCACATTCCCGCTCGCTACCACACACCTCTCGGCGGCCGCTTCGCAAAAACATGACGTGACGTGACGTGACGTGACATCATCACATCACGGGCTACGCACGCACACCGACCCACTTTCCTGCCCTTCGCCCTCTTCTTTCCGACGCCTGCCTTCGGCCGAGCACACGTACGTGGCACAACGCCCAACACAGTCACACACAGTCGACAGGCGCACGCCCAGGCACGCAACGACGCAGCGCAGCAAAGGCGCCCGCAACACATACCTCCTCTCTCTTCTCGCCGCCGACCGCCCGCCAGCCAGCCAGCCAGCCACTCGCAATGTGCACTGCCAACCAGCCACACGTCCACCGCGCCGCCTCCGACCACCCGCCAGGGGGGCGCTCACGTCCGCGACAACAGCGCGGCCCGCCGCCGGGCGGGCCCAGCCGAACCCAGCCCAGCCGGCGCGCGCTGCTCTGCACTCGGCGCGCCACACATCCTGCTGCAGACCGGGCTCGTCTCTCTGTACGCGTCTGCCCGCATCTCGTCTTCCTGCGCATCAACACAACGAGGCCGCGTGAGCAAACCCCCCCGTCACAACGCCACATCACACACTGCCTTGTCTACCGCCTAAATGCACTCACCAGCCATCCGCTTCGTCTTCGTCTTGTTTACTCGTTGTTGTTGCAGCGGCGCACACAGCCCCGGCCGGCCGCATCCGAGGGTGGCCCGCCGCCAGCGTCTCCTCCTTGGGCACAGGTGCGGTGCGGTGCCGTGCCGTGCCGTGGCCGCCCATCCATCCAACCGCACGCATTTTGCTGGCCGCCTCTGCTGCAGAAGAAGACAAAAAAAAAAACGAAACGTACAAACATACACGCACCCACAGCGTGGCCACACACGGACGGGACCGACAGGCTCCAAGGCGACCAAAGGATAAAAACAAAATAAAACACTAAAAGACGCAAGCAAGCACCAAGCAAGCTGTCGCCTCGCGCCTCTGTCCTTCCGCCCCCGCCATTCTCTCCCACCACATGCCCACAAACACCACCGCCTCCCCCTCCCCGCACCTCCACATTCGCCCCCTCCATTTTGTTCCTTTCTCGTTCTTCCCTTCTGTGTGTCTGCGTGCGTGCGCGGGCGGCGCCTCTCAACATCCGCCGGCCGTCCGTCCCGTTTTCGCCGTACCACACACGCCACCGCCTCGCCTCCTCCCCGTCCACCACCGCCGCCCCTGTCCGCCCCGCACAACACCATACACCGCTGCTTGTCCTGGCCGTTGCCACCAAAGGCGCCAGCCGCAAACCGCGCCAACGCCGCAGCGCGCGTGCCTCCTTCCTTCTTGCTTCCTTCTCCGTGCCGACGCGGCCTCTATTCCCGCACCCATTCGGCCGACGACACAGCCGTTGGGCTCCGCACTGCGCGTACCGGCGTTACGCACGCACACCCACCCCCCTCGCGAACGCACGACTCATTCATTGTCTTTGTTGTTTCTCCTCTTTCTTAACGTCTTTGTTTGTTGTTTGTTTTCTTTTTTTTTTTCGTTTTTCCCCACCGCCACATGTGACACAATGCCTCCCTCCACCTTTCGTTCGTGGTTGCTTGCTTTGTTTCTCTTTCTCATTGGTACACGTCCGACGCGCTCCATTTCCACCACACCACGGCCATCGGCCTCCTCAACGGGCAGGCGCAGTGT
Organism: Schistocerca nitens; assembly: GCF_023898315.1. Taxonomy (NCBI): domain Eukaryota; kingdom Metazoa; phylum Arthropoda; class Insecta; order Orthoptera; family Acrididae; genus Schistocerca; species Schistocerca nitens. The sequence continues at coordinate 476,505 of NW_026046046.1, forward strand.
GCCATTCTCCGGCGCACAAGCACACCGCGCGGTACTGGCGCGGCTCGCCACGCCACGCCACGCCACGCCACGCCACGCCACCGGTGCGCAGCAGCACATGTGATGTCTCGCAACACGACACGCGGTGCGCACACCCCGACCACGCGGCTCTAAAGGCATGGCACCGGCGACATGCGCCGCCCCAGCCACGCATCCGTCGTCTCAAGTTGTTCACTGCCAGCCGCGTCTGAGGCTACAACCGCACCACCACATCAACGGTCCCCCTCCCGGCAACACATTTGTTGCACAAACAAACACAACCGCCGAGCGCAGCGCGAACCACCCACACGCGCCCTCCGCGTCTCCTTTCTCTCCTTTCGCCCCCTCCCATCTCCCGAATATGCCAGCAGCGCAGCGTTACGCGTGCCCCTCACCCGTCCACACTACCGCGAAACGAGCACGCCTTCCGGGCCACATGCAAGGGCACGCCCACCACCAAATACTGCCGTATTCACGGACGCAGTTCGCAACACGCAACGCACTCTCCACCTACCTTCTTTCTCTCGTCCCTTCTCTTTAAAAACAAAACAAACACACAAACCAACCAACCACGGCTAACACACTTTTTCGCGACACCTTTGACTGCGTTATCTTGACCGTGACGGCAGCTATCGACCATCCATTCCCCACTACACACACACACACACACATCATTCGCTACACCGCACACGAAACGGCAAAGGGCAAGGCACTCTCTCATAGATTCTTCCTCCGAGCCATATCGGGCGAACGTTGCATCCGGGAAGGCAATGCAATTCAGCCGTCACTTGCAGCCGCGCCGTAAACGCATTTCAGTGCGGCTGCAATGCACGGGAACGTTCCGTTGCTCTAGACGGCGCCTCTCCGTTTTTCCCCTGTTTCGTTTTCCGGTGATTGCTTCCCCTTCTTCTCTTTCTTCGTTTCGTTTTATTATTTTCGTTCCCCTCCTCCACCATTGTTTCCGTCCCCACAGTTTTTTTTTGCTCATTCCACACGTTCTGCCCAGACAAGACATGACATTCGACCGATCACAGCCAGCCTTTCGTCGCCGTTCGCAGCGCCGACGGTGCCACAGTGAGACGGGTGTTCGGACCGACACGTTGCCGTGATGCCGATAGACAGCTACTCAGAGCCGCCGGATCGGATCACATCACCGACAAACCGGCCATTTCACCGGGGGACACACAGACAACCGCGTGTACGCCCATAACAACAAACAACGACCGTCGTCGTCTACCGTCACTGAACCGAACACACGTGCACCTTGAATGACGACACCGGCGTGCGTGCGTGCGCACAACAATCAATCATTCAATCAACTGCAGAAACGGCTATCAAAATCAAGGGCCAAATAAATGGGTACACCACCGTGCGTGTCGCCTACCCCACCCGCCCATACAATTCTTGCGTCTTCCTAATGACTAGTAAAGACACGTCCATTTGTTTTAAAACGTCACCAACACACCTCCACGCCGTACAGCAAAGGGAATAGTAGACGGCAACACAACATTTCACCCTCGCCATCATGTATGTATGTATGTATGTATGTATGTATGTATGTATGATGTGACAAACAAACAAACCCGCAGACGGCCCTAACGGTGACATCCAACAATCGCGAGGGGTTTCAATTGCAGTCACGTGACTAACCGGGCAGACAGAGACAAAGAAAGGAAAGGAAAGGAAATCAGCGACACAGACAACACCTCCTGTCTATGTGTCGACAAACAAACAACCAACCAACCACGCCAAGACTCGCGAGCACGCATAACCACATTCGAGACCACCACCACCACCACCACCACCACCAGCTGCTTCGCAACCAACCAAACCGGGTAGCTAGCTATGCGCCGCCTCACACAAACAACAATTCCGCTCTTCCCGCAAAGGCAATTTGGTGGCCCTGAAAAGGGCCGTTTTTTGCCGCTCTCGCAACGGAGGGGAGCTCCCTAGAGCCTTAACCCCCTCACTTGGAGCTCGTGTACTTGGTCACCGCCTTCGTGCCCTCGCTCACGGCGTGCTTGGCCAGCTCGCCAGGCAGCAAGAGCCGCACAGCCGTCTGGATCTCGCGGGACGTGATGGTCGAGCGCTTGTTGTAGTGCGCCAGGCGAGACGCCTCGGCCGCAATGCGCTCGAAAATGTCGTTCACGAAGCTGTTCATGATGCTCATCGCCTTCGACGAGATGCCCGTGTCGGGGTGCACCTGCTTCAGCACCTTGTAGATGTAGATGGCATAGCTCTCCTTCCTCTTGCGCTTCTTCTTCTTGTCGCCCTTCGAAATGTTCTTCTGCGCCTTGCCAGCCTTCTTGGCGGCCTTCCCGCTAGTCTTGGGCGGCATCTCGAACGTACAACAGCAAGCAGCAAGCGCTCCCCTCTAGTCAGCGTCTCCCCACACAGTGGCACCCGCCGCTACCGCAACACCGCACCTTTACCAGCTCGCCCTGTTGCGGCCGCCGACCAATGGGGCGCGCGCGCAACCGGCCGCCGCACCCGAGCCCATAAAGGGACCCCCACCCTAGTCCCGCCGCCACGCACTCCGCTGCTCGACTCGCTGCGGCTCGCACCGTTACGTTACGTGTTTCAACTAGCCAAACGCCATGTCCGGACGCGGAAAGGGAGGCAAAGTCAAGGGCAAGTCAAAGTCCCGCTCAAGCAGGGCTGGGCTCCAGTTCCCGGTCGGCAGAATCCACCGCCTCCTGCGCAAGGGAAACTACGCCGAGCGCGTCGGCGCCGGGGCGCCCGTCTACCTCGCCGCCGTCATGGAGTACCTCGCGGCTGAGGTGCTCGAGCTGGCCGGAAACGCGGCCCGCGACAACAAGAAGACGCGCATCATCCCGCGCCACCTGCAGCTCGCCATCCGCAACGACGAGGAGCTCAACAAGCTCTTGTCGGGCGTCACCATCGCACAGGGTGGTGTCCTGCCCAACATCCAGGCCGTCCTGCTGCCAAAGAAGACCGAGAAGAAGGCCTAAACAGAGAGCGCGGAGCTGCGCTTGCGTGCTCCCTGCACGCAAACGCGCCTGCCTTTGCCTTGCCGGCTCGGCTCACAACAATCGGCCCTTTTCAGGGCCACCACACAAACCTACGTCCAAAGCAAAGTTTCCGTCGTCCGTGCTCGCCGCACTTTACACAACACGTCCACATACATACATTGCACAGCCAGCGCCGGCGCACGTCCGCCATCTTGTCCACAGCCCGTGTGGCCGAACGCGCACACATTTTGTCGTTTCTCTCTTTTTGTCTTTTTCCTGTTTCTGCACCCCTCCGCGCACGCACAGAGTCGCGTTCCAAACGACAACGACATCAATACACCGATAATGTGATGATCATTGTTAGCATTCTAATGTTTCAATTAAAGGGGCGCGCGTGGCACACACAGCGCGTAAACGGTCCGACGACGACACGCCGGCCGCCGCGCGCTCCAAACGCACAGGCACAGGACAAAACCAAACAGCTGATCCGATCGATCGATCCGGCCGGCCCGCCCGCCTATGCCCACGCCACAAACAAACAAACAACAAACCACGCACACACTGGACTCAGCCGCGCCCATCGCGTCAAACTCAAAAACTAACGCACGCGCAGCACAACAACAACAACAACAACAACACGCACAGGCAACACAGACTCTTTCGCACTTTTCAATCTCCGAACAGTGTGGTGGCCCTGAAAAGGGCCGTTTTCGTCTCTCCCACCAAGCACGGGCACGGCACGGCCGCGGGAAGGCCACAACGCAGCACAGCACACCGGCTGGCTGGCTGCCTGCCTGCCTAACCGCCGAAACCGTACAGGGTGCGCCCCTGCCTCTTCAGGGCGTACACCACGTCCATGGCCGTCACAGTCTTGCGCTTGGCGTGCTCAGTGTACGTCACCGCGTCGCGGATCACGTTCTCCAGGAACACCTTCAGCACTCCGCGGGTCTCCTCGTAGATCAGACCAGAGATGCGCTTCACGCCGCCCCTGCGAGCCAGGCGGCGGATGGCGGGCTTCGTGATGCCCTGGATGTTGTCGCGCAACACCTTGCGGTGCCGCTTGGCGCCACCCTTGCCCAGCCCCTTTCCTCCCTTGCCGCGGCCTGTCATTCTTCTTCCTTCCTCCTCCTCAAGCAAGCAAGCGAAAAAACACAAGCGCCAGCTCCTCACCCGGCGCTAGCGAGTCGGCTACGGTGCGAGCTCTTCGCTTCGCTTCGCTTGAAAATCACGGACCTCCTCAGTCCGGAGATGGTGGAGGCTAAGCAGCAGTGCTGCTGTTCCTCCTTGATTCCTCTGTTGTTGTTGTTGTATTTGTGGCCTCTCGTTGGAATCGGCCTCGGCTACCCCGCTGAGTTTAGACTAGCGAAGTAGTCATGCATTGGTATGTCTTCTGGGGCAGGCTGACGCCTGCCGGAGCGCCACTCCTCCTTCACCCACTTCTCTGTGACCCGGGTGATGTGTTCCCAGTCCGAAGGGGTGAAGATGGGGCGGCTGTTGAGCAATTTCAGCTCCTTCCTGGTTACGGCCTCATGCAACATGCAACGCATGTGTTTGAGGTCACACGGTTGGTGAGGCGGTGGTGGCTTCGCGGGCGCCGGCGTGAAGGGGTATGGGTTGTCCCCGTGAGGGTACGACCCGTCCTTCAGCGACGCCACGATCTTCTTGAGGAAGGGCTGCACGCTCCGCTCGTCTGGGAGCGGGAGGGGCAGCTCTTCGTCTGTTACCGCTTCTTCAGCTTGCGAAGAAGCGGTCTTCGTCCTGTGGGGTGGAGTGGCTGGACAGGCGTTGTCCAGGTCCGGTTTTGCCCAGCCAGTGATAGTCCGGAACATCTGCGTCGCCTGGTCCACAGAGATCGCAGACAGCGACCGGAGTTCCGCCGCCGTCACTGTAACTGGGGGTATCTCCGCTTGCGGCTCCTCGTGTGCCCGCGGCTCGACCTCCCCGTCAGGAGGGAGAGCAGGCTGCTCCACTTCCATGGGTGCCTCTACGACGCCCGTCTCGTCAACTGGCGGCGCAGGTGGCTCCGTTTGGGTGGAGGCGTCGACCCTCGCTGGCCGACTCGCAGTGGAGCTGGCTGTGGGAGTGGACGACTTCTTGAGGACCCGCAGCTCCTCACGCAGCTGTTGCAGCTGGCGGTGAACAGCTACGAGTTCCTCCTTCATGGCGGCCCTCTCGGCCGCAAGGGCGGCGTGGAAGGCGGCCAGTGTGTCATCTGTGGTGGCTTCGCGACGGCACGGTCCAGCTCTCCCGCGGGAGCGGGTTGGCGGGACGTCCGTCTCGACGCCAGGCACCTCTGCAGGTACCTCAGGGCGTGGGGCGACCAACTTGCCTCTGTAGCCCCGCACGTAGGCGCAGCTGCGCGCGTTTGCGGCGTGGGCACCGCCGCAATTCACGCACTTGGCAGCCGCACCGCGGGGCTTGGTGCAGTTGCGTGTGTCGTGTGCCTCAGCACACTTCAGACACGCCAGACTGCCCCTGCACACTTTGGCAATGTGCCCCAGCCTTTGGCACCGAAAGCATTGCTGCTCGGTGCGCGGTTTCTTCTTGCGTCGTCTGCGTCCGTGGTCCTTGCCGATCACCTCGGCCAGGAACTCCAGTGCGGCCGCAAACTTGCTTCCGTTCCTGCGTCCGCGTCCAGCCATGTCGGATGCGTAAACGTGTGAAGATGCGTGCGCGCCGGCGTCTTGCTGTGCGCTCCGTCCGCAGTCTCCAGCTGGTCGGTGGTGCGAGCTCTCTGCCGCCGCCCCCCTATATAGACTCTGGCCCGCCCTCCCCCCACCACGCGCACCGAGGGCATATAAGCGCGGCGCGGGGCCGCGCGGGCCCGTTGTCAAGGCAGCACCGGACGCTTCGTGTACCGCACGCACCTCCACGCCGCTCTTCCGCTATGGCCCGCACAAAGCAAACGGCCCGCAAGTCCACCGGCGGAAAGGCGCCGCGCAAACAGCTCGCCACCAAGGCGGCGAGGAAGAGCGCGCCCGCCACCGGCGGCGTCAAGAAGCCCCACCGCTACAGGCCGGGCACCGTCGCCCTGCGGGAAATCAGGCGCTACCAGAAGAGCACAGAGCTGCTCATCCGCAAGCTGCCGTTCCAGCGCCTAGTGCGCGAGATCGCCCAGGACTTCAAGACCGACCTGCGCTTCCAGAGCTCCGCAGTCATGGCCCTGCAGGAGGCCAGCGACGCCTACCTCGTCGGCCTCTTCGAAGACACCAACCTGTGCGCAATCCACGCCAAGCGCGTCACCATCATGCCCAAGGACATCCAGCTCGCGCGCCGCATCCGCGGCGAGCGCGCCTAGAAACCGCGCCGCGCACGCGCGCCCGCCCAACAAAAACGGCCCTTTTCAGGGCCACTAACATCTCTCCGTCGCGAGCAAAACTTTTGTCGGTCTTGCCGCCCCGCAAAACAAACAACCACCAATTCCCCTCCCGTCCACAGCCGCTCTCGCCAACAATCGACGTCATCCCATCCCTCACAATACACACACACACACAACAGCCGGACGACGTCACCAACACACCGCGGGTGGCTGGCCGCCGCCGTCTCCGAGGCGCGCGCACGCTACGCTACACTACACTACACTACACTACACTACAACGTCAACGCCACCGCGCCTTCCCAATTCCCGCCGGCCACTTCCACGTCTCACGTCCCCCCCCGCCGCTTTCAAAGAGAGAGAGAAGAGACAACACACACACACAAAAGACACGACATCCGCAAAGCAAGCAAACACACAAACAAACAAACAAACAAACAAGAGTCTCCAGAAACATACATGAGCAACCAAACGTCGGCCGCCGCAAAAAAAACAACAACAACAACAAAACAAAAAACAACAGAGACCAACAAACGGCCACAACCGCTCCGCTACCGCGCGCCGCCGCCTACCGCCACCGGCACCACAATCCAACCACCACGGCACGCAAACAGTACCCACAAAGGGTCACACACAACCAACCACACCGGCGCATGCACGACAATCAACGCCTTCCCGACGTCCTTTGATGGCCCTGAGAAGGGCCGTTTTGGGCCGCGCGACAGCCGCAGCCGTGCCATCGCGCGCCACTAAGACGACGCGGGGGAGGGCGGTGGGGGACGACGGCGTCAAGCGCCAACCCCTCTCCCTTGCCTTTCTTTAACTTTACTACTTTACTTCTTCTTCTTGGGCGACGCCTTCGCCTTAGACGGCGTCGTCGCCTTCTTCGGGCGCGGCGCCTTCGGCTTCTTCGTCGGAACCTTGGCGGCCTTCTTCGCCTTCGACGGCGACTTGGCCTTGGCCGGCTTGGCCGCAGCCGCCTTCTTCGCACCCGCGGGAGCCGCCGACGCCGCAGACGCCTTCTTGGCGGCGCCCGCCTTCCGACCGGTCGCCGCCTTCACGCCACCAGCCTTCTTTGCGCCGGCCGCGCGGCCGCCCTTCTTCTCCTTGCTGGCCGGAGCGGCGCGCTTCTTCTTCGCACCGCCGGCACGAGCCTTGCCGCCCTCGGCCGCCCCGCCGCCGGCGCCGGCAAGCTTGAAAGAGCCGGACGCGCCCTTCCCCTTCGTCTGCACCAGCTCGCCAGCCACGACGGCCGACTTGAGGTACTTCTTGATAAAGGGCGCCAGCTTCTCCGCGTCCAGCTTGTAGTGCGCGGCAATGTACTTCTTGATCGCCTGCAGCGACGAGCCGCCGCGCTCCTTCAGACTCTTGATGGCGGCCGTCACCATCTCAGAGGTGCGCGGGTGCGCAGGCTTGGCGCGCGGCTTCTTCGCAGACGCCGCAGACTTGGCCTTCTTCGTCGTGCCGGTGGCGGCGGGTGCCGCAGCAGTCTCGTTCGTAGCCGCCTGATCTGCCATTATTTCGACGGACGACGCGCGTACACACAACAACAGAACAGCGAGAGAGCGGCGAGAGCACGGCAGAGAATAGCCGCCGCGTCGCCAGGCCCAGCCAGTGTCGCGGGCGGGCGCGGACGGCCGAGAGAGCGGCCGCCACTCTGCGCGCCGCCGCGCCGCGCCTCCCGCGCTTGCTACCAAGTGACGACTGAGATGTCGCACAGTACGGACGGAGAGTTTGCGCGCGCGCGAGAAGCGAGCGACCACGTGCCGGCCGGCCGCGGTCCGATGGGGCTTGCCCCATCGGCCGCCCCGCCACCAGCCGGCACACCTGCGACGACTGGACCCGCGGCGGGGGGAAGTATTAGTACCCCTGCTGCGGAGCTGCCCCTGGATGAAGAAATGGATTATTATACGGACTCCGGCGACGCCTCCGTCACCGATCCCACCGAGCAGACATCGCAGCGCAGAAGAACTCGCCGCGATCGCGCTTCTGAACGGCGTCAACATCGACATGAAGCATCCGCCGACGGCTTCCTGCAGCCGCCGTTAAAGAAACAAGCACGGCCCCAACGCATCGTTGCCAGAGAACTTGACGTGTCAAACCGCTATCAACCTCTCCAGGGGGAGGGAGCGACGCTTCATGAAGCCGCGTCGTCATTAGCGGAACAGCAGCAGCGCCGAGCAGCGGCACAACAACGCGCGGGAGAAGAGGCCCCACCACCCATGGACGACCAACAGCCGTCATCGCAGGACCGCTCACAGGCTCCGACATCGGCCCCGCATAGGAGGGTGCCACCTATTGTTCTCCGCTTCAAGGAATCTTACAAGAAGCTGCATACATGGCTGAAGACTCACTGCAAGCAGCCGTTCACAGTGAAGCAGGCAGGCGACGACACACTGAAGCTGCAATTGTCGTCAACAGAAGACTACACCATCACGGTCGACGAACTCGGACGATCAGGCATCGCAATGTACACATTCCCGGCGGTTCGCCCTCCGGTCATCAAGACGCTTGTCAAGGGCATTCCAATGTCCTTGACGCATGAAGACGTTAAGGAAGAGCTGCGCGACCTTGGTTTCGCCGCCTCCCTCGTCGAACATCATCGAATGCCTGGGACGAATCAGCACACAGGACATCGTATCATCATCTTACCTGACATCCCAGCGCATCGAGATATTTTCCAGCTTGACCGCTTTTATGACTTGTCCATCACCGTTGAAAGATTACGGAAGTCGCGCGGCCCTGTACAGTGTTACAGGTGCCAAGGATTTCGTCATGTCGCACGTCTGTGTACGATGGACTGGGTCTGCGTAAAATGCGGCGGCCCACATGACAGTCGAACGTGCACCAAGGCCAAGGAACAGCCTCCTCAATGTGGACTTTGCGGCGGACCTCATCCCGCCAACTTTCGCTCCTGCCCCAAACACAAGGAGGCGAGTCGACGGCAACGTGGCCTGCCTCCTGTTCCACCGAAGAGGACCGCTGCTACGGGACGACGCCGCCAACAGCCACCGCCGCCGCCACCGCCTGTACAGCCCAGCCGCGCTCAAGCTTGGCCCACACTAATGGACCGTCGGGCGGCCAAGATACGTGCCGATCTCACGTTTGCAGGCGCTCTCCAGCAGTCGCAACAGCAAGATGTCACTCCAGCAGCACCTGCCCGTCCGGCAGCGCCACAACGCCGATGTGACCCGGCACCTCCAGCGGCTTCCCCGCCTCTCCAGCCAGATCTGCAAGGAGTCTTCGCACTCCTCACACAAATTACTGCCTCTCTTGCTGAAGTCTCCAAAGCCATGTCACAACTTCCAGCCACCGTCGCCGCCGCCGTTGAGGCGACCATCAGCCGCGCCTTCCCGGCCCAAAGAGATGCTGCACCTACTAGACATGAGTAGAGCACTTCACCTCGAAGACTTACGCATTGTGGCATACAACGCCAACAATCTTACGCATGATGTGCCGGAATTACACCAATTTCTTGTGGACAACAACGTGGACATCTGTATGCTTTCCGAGACGTTCCTCAAACCTGGAATTCGCAGCAATATTGCAAATTATTGCTGTTACCGCACTGACCGACTGACGCATGGAGGCGGCACAGCAATCTACATACGACGAACCATCCGACATCATGAAATTCAGCCACCTGCTACCAGGACTTTCGAAACGACTGCGGTTGTCGTGGAAACCAGAACCGGACCAGTGACGTTTATAGCAGCATACCGCAGCCCACGCCGACTCCTGGACCTTGACGACGCCCGACTCCTGCTTCGAACACCTGGCAAACTATTCATCGCGGGCGATCTGAATTGTAAACATGCCGCCTGGAACTCTCAGGTCACAAATATGAGTGGACGTCTTCTTCTCCAGGCTGTGGAAGAAGCGCAGGCCTATGTTTGCGGCCCTGACGAGCCTACATGCTATCCGTCCCGCGGCCGACCTGACATTATTGACGTGGCCATCACCAAGGGCATCCCGCAATTTATGAATGCGGAAACCCTAAATGCTCTCAATTCCGACCACCTGCCAGTGCTGTTTGACTTGCACGTCGCTCCGGACCAATATGCCGGCCGTCTCAACTTGAAACACACAAACTGGGAACATTTTCGAGAGTGTGTTACGTTCTCCATTGACGTCATCAATGCAGACGAAGAGGTCTCTGAGGAATCCGTGGGGACGCTCACCGCCGCTATTACCGATGCCTTGGAGCTGGCTACACCACCACCCAAGCCTCCGCAACTCTCGCCGCCTGGACTACCACAGCACATCTTAGACAGCATCAGGACACGGAACAGGCTCTGCAGGGAGTGGCGCCTAACTCGAAATGTCCACCTCAAGAAGCGGATTAATCAGCTACGCCGCGATATTAAGGCTGCCATCATTGCTCACAAGAACCAACAGTGGGCCGCCAAACTTCGATCGTTCACGCCCGACCCCGCTAACTGGCAGGCCATCCGTTTCTTCACCAACCGTCGGACGCGCATCCCGCCGCTCGAGACTCCAGATCGTACTGCCTATCGTCCCGCAGACAAGGCAAACCTGCTGGCTGACTCATTTGAAGTCAACTTTCGTCCGCTGAATGAGGGAGTGGACCCCCAGCGAGTCAATAACATCGATCAAGAGGCGGAAGCGCTGCTACAAGAAGATGCAGATGACGACGGTGGCGACCCCATTCCACCTGTTACCCCCGCAGAAGTGCAACAAGGGATTCGAGCACTCCCATCGAACAAGGCTCCAGGATCTGACGACATAACTGGACGGGTCCTCAAACAGTTACCCTGGACTGCAATAGTGCGGCTAGCCACTATCTTTAACTGGATACTCACCACTGCGACCTACCCAGCGGCGTGGAAGCACTCTGTTGTGGTACCTGTACCGAAACCCGGCAAAAACCGACGCCTCCCGACGAGTTATCGCCCAATAAGCCTGCTGCCACACGTCAGTAAGCTGTTTGAGCGGCTTCTTCTACAACGACTCCAAAACATCATCTCTCTCCGCAACATCTTACCCAATGAACAGTTTGGATTTCGGAAAGGACATTCTACCAGTCACCAAATTCTCCGAGTCGTCAACGACATCACAACCGCATTCAACAGGAAGGAGTTTTGTGGAGCAGTTCTCTTGGACATTACGAAAGCCTTTGACAGCGTGTGGCATCAGGGGCTCATATGGAAACTTAACTCGTTCGGACTTCCACGAGCCTACGTCAAGCTGGTTGCCTCCTACCTACAACATCGCACTTTTGCAGTACGAGTGGACGACGCACTCTCCACGGCACGGCCGATCTGCGCGGGAGTGCCTCAAGGATCGGTACTTGGACCGGTGCTCTACACCCTGTATACGTCTGATCTCCCCACACCGCCGAGGGTCGAGAAAGCTATATACGCGGATGATACGATGCTGTTCACACGAAGCCGATGGCGCGACGTGATGAGGCCACGTCTTCAGAGTGCCTGCAACTTGTTGGAAGAATGGGCAACGAACTGGCGCATCCGATTCAATCCAGCCAAGACGCAAACGATCGTCTTCACGAAGCGAAGAACCATGCCAACCCGACGACTACGACTGTACAACACGGAACTGGAGTGGCAAGACACAGTGCGCTACCTCGGGGTGATCCTCGATAAGAAACTAACATGGAAACCGCACGTGGAAGACATCCGGAACAAAGTATCACAGCGCATGGGAGCGCTGTATCCTATAATCAACGAGGGCTCCGACCTCTCCGTCGAAAATGGCCTATTAATTTATCGCATGTACATTCGCCCCCTCATCGACTACGCGTGCGAAGTTTGGGGCAATGCAGCGAGGACTCATCTACAGAGACTCCAATCCCTTCAGAATAAGATACTTCGGCGGGTATTCCACGTTCACCCGCAATTTCCGCACCAATACCTGCACGAAGCAGCTGAAGAACCAGAAGTGCTCCAGCGTCACCAGGAAATAGCGAGACGTTTCTACGAGAAAGCAACGATGTCCACCAACCCCCTAATCAGAGGCTTGGGGGAAGAACCTGATCCACACGACAGGTACCGACGGCCGATCGCACTGCTCGCGAGATAATGCAGCAGTGCCCTTAAAAGTAAATTAGCTCCCTACCACATCATGCACACACCCCGTGTCCGCACACACACAAGCCACATTGCAAATAAAGATGAACAAATTTAACACAACCCTCTCAAGCTGTAGGAAATGCCGAAAGGTAAAACCTACGCCAGACAGTTAGAAGATAACCTCAAGAAGCGGGCGGAGCGCTTGCTACCAGTGACGACTGAGATGTCGCACAGTACGGACGGAGAGTTTGCGCGCGCGCGAGAAGCGAGCGACCACGTGCCGGCCGGCCGCGGTCAGATGGGGCTTGCCCCATCGGCCGCCCCGCCACCAGCCGGCACACCTGCGACGACTGGACCCGCGGAGGGGGGAAGTATTAGTACCCCTGCCGCGGAGCTGCCCCTGGATGAAGAAATGGACTATTATACGGACTCCGGCGACGCCTCCGTCACCGATCCCACCGAGCAGACATCGCAGCGCAGAAGAACTCGCCGCGATCGCGCCTCTGAACGGCGTCAACATCGACATGAAGCAACCGCCGACGGCTTCCTGCAGCCGCCGTTAAAGAAACAAGCACGGCCCCAACGCATCGTTGCCAGAGAACTTGATGTGTCAAACCGCTATCAACCTCTCCAGGGGGAGGGAGCGACGCTTCATGAAGCCGCGTCGTCATTAGCGGAACAGCAGCAGCGCCGAGCAGCGGCACAACAACGCGCGGGAGAAGAGGCCCCGCCACCCATGGACGACCAACAGCCGTCATCGCAGGACCGCTCACAGGCTCCGACATCGGCCCCGCACAGGAGGGTGCCACCTATTGTTCTCCGCTTCAAGGAATCTTACAAGAAGCTGCATACATGGCTGAAGACTCACTGCAAGCAGCCGTTCACAGTGAAGCAGGCAGGCGACGACACACTGAAGCTGCAATTGTCGTCAACAGATGACTACACCATCACGGTCGACGAACTCGGACGATCAGGCATCGCAATGTACACATTCCCGGCGGTTCGCCCTCCGGTCATCAAGACGCTTGTCAAGGGCATTCCAATGTCCTTGACGCATGAAGGCGTTAAGGAAGAGCTGCGCGACCTTGGTTTCGCCGCCTCCCTCGTCGAACATCATCGAATGCCTGGGACGAATCAGCACACAGGACATCGTATCATCATCTTACCTGACATCCCAGCGCATCGAGATATTTTCCAGCTTGACCGCTTTTATGACTTGTCCATCACCGTTGAAAGATTACGGAAGTCGCGCGGCCCTGTACAGTGTTACAGGTGCCAAGGATTTCGTCATGTCGCACGTCTGTGTACGATGGACTGGGTCTGCGTAAAATGCGGCGGCCCACATGACAGTCGAACGTGCACCAAGGCCAAGGAACAGCCTCCTCAATGTGGACTTTGCGGCGGACCTCATCCCGCCAACTTTCGCTCCTGCCCCAAACACAAGGAGGCGAGTCGACGGCAACGTGGCCTGCCTCCTGTTCCACCGAAGAGGACCGCTGCTACGGGACGACGCCGCCAACAGCCACCGCCGCCGCCACCGCCTGTACAGCCCAGCCGCGCTCAAGCTTGGCCCACACTAATGGACCGTCGGGCGGCCAAGATACGTGCCGATCTCACGTTTGCAGGCGCTCTCCAGCAGTCGCAACAGCAAGATGTCACTCCAGCAGCACCTGCCCGTCCGGCAGCGCCACAACGCCGATGTGACCCGGCACCTCCAGCGGCTTCCCCGCCTCTCCAGCCAGATCTGCAAGGAGTCTTCGCACTCCTCACACAAATTACTGCCTCTCTTGCTGAAGTCTCCAAAGCCATGTCGCAACTTCCAGCCACCGTCGCCGCCGCCGTTGAGGCGACCATCAGCCGCGCCTTCCCGGCCCAAAGAGATGCTGCACCTACTAGACATGAGTAGAGCACTTCACCTCGAAGACTTACGCATTGTGGCATACAACGCCAACAATCTTACGCATGATGTGCCGGAATTACACCAATTTCTTGTGGACAACAACGTGGACATCTGTATGCTTTCCGAGACGTTCCTCAAACCTGGAATTCGCAGCAATATTGCAAATTATTGCTGTTACCGCACTGACCGACTGACGCATGGAGGCGGCACAGCAATCTACATACGACGAACCATCCGACATCATGAAATTCAGCCACCTGCTACCAGGACTTTCGAAACGACTGCGGTTGTCGTGGAAACCAGAACCGGACCAGTGACGTTTATAGCAGCATACCGCAGCCCACGCCGACTCCTGGACCTTGACGACGCCCGACTCCTGCTTCGAACACCTGGCAAACTATTCATCGCGGGCGATCTGAATTGTAAACATGCCGCCTGGAACTCTCAGGTCACAAATATGAGTGGACGCCTTCTTCTCCAGGCTGTGGAAGAAGCGCAGGCCTATGTTTGCGGCCCTGACGAGCCTACATGCTATCCGTCCCGCGGCCGACCTGACATTATTGACGTGGCCATCACCAAGGGCATCCCGCAATTTATGAATGCGGAAACCCTAAATGCTCTCAATTCCGACCACCTGCCAGTGCTGTTTGACTTGCACGTCGCTCCGGACCAATATGCCGGCCGTCTCAACTTGAAACACACAAACTGGGAACATTTTCGAGAGTGTGTTACCTTCTCCATTGACGTCATCAATGCAGACGAAGAGGTCTCTGAGGAATCCGTGGGGACGCTCACCGCCGCTATTACCGATGCCTTGGAGCTGGCTACACCACCACCCAAGCCTCCGCAACTCTCGCCGCCTGGACTACCACAGCACATCTTAGACAGCATCAGGACACGGAACAGGCTCTGCAGGGAGTGGCGCCTAACTCGAAATGTCCACCTCAAGAAGCGGATTAATCAGCTACGCCGCGATATTAAGGCTGCCATCATTGCTCACAAGAACCAACAGTGGGCCGCCAAACTTCGATCGTTCACGCCCGACCCCGCTAACTGGCAGGCCATCCGTTTCTTCACCAACCGTCGGACGCGCATCCCGCCGCTCGAGACTCCAGATCGTACTGCCTATCGACCCGCAGACAAGGCAAACCTGCTGGCTGACTCATTTGAAGTCAACTTTCGTCCGCTGAATGAGGGAGTGGACCCCCAGCGAGTCAATAACATCGATCAAGAGGCGGAAGCGCTGCTACAAGAAGATGCAGATGACGACGGTGGCGACCCCATTCCACCTGTTACCCCCGCAGAAGTGCAACAAGGGATTCGAGCACTCCCATCGAACAAGGCTCCAGGATCTGACGACATAACTGGACGGGTCCTCAAACAGTTACCCTGGACTGCAATAGTGCGGCTAGCCACTATCTTTAACTGGATACTCACCACTGCGACCTACCCAGCGGCGTGGAAGCACTCTGTTGTGGTACCTGTACCGAAACCCGGCAAAAACCGACGCCTCCCGGCGAGTTATCGCCCAATAAGCCTGCTGCCACACGTCAGTAAGCTGTTTGAGCGGCTTCTTCTACAACGACTCCAAAACATCATCTCTCTCCGCAACATCTTACCCAATGAACAGTTTGGATTTCGGAAAGGACATTCTACCAGTCACCAAATCATCCGAGTCGTCAACGACATCACAACCGCATTCAACAGGAAGGAGTTTTGTGGAGCAGTTCTCTTGGACATTACGAAAGCCTTTGACAGCGTGTGGCATCAGGGGCTCATATGGAAACTTAACTCGTTCGGACTTCCACGAGCCTACGTCAAGCTGGTTGCCTCCTACCTACAACATCGCACTTTTGCAGTACGAGTGGACGACGCACTCTCCACGGCACGGCCGATCTGCGCGGGAGTGCCTCAAGGATCGGTACTTGGACCGGTGCTCTACACCCTGTATACGTCTGATCTCCCCACACCGCCGAGGGTCGAGAAAGCTATATACGCGGATGATACGATGCTGTTCACACGAAGCCGATGGCGCGACGTGATGAGGCCACGTCTTCAGAGTGCCTGCAACTTGTTGGAAGAATGGGCAACGAACTGGCGCATCCGATTCAATCCAGCCAAGACGCAAACGATCGTCTTCACGAAGCGAAGAACCATGCCAACCCGACGACTACGACTGTACAACACGGAACTGGAGTGGCAAGACACAGTGCGCTACCTCGGGGTGATCCTCGATAAGAAACTAACATGGAAACCGCACGTGGAAGACATCCGGAACAAAGTATCACAGCGCATGGGAGCGCTGTATCCTATAATCAACGAGGGCTCCGACCTCTCCGTCGAAAATGGCCTATTAATTTATCGCATGTACATTCGCCCCCTCATCGACTACGCGTGCGAAGTTTGGGGCAATGCAGCGAGGACTCATCTACAGAGACTCCAATCCCTTCAGAATAAGATACTTCGGCGGGTATTCCACGTCCACCCGCAATTTCCGCACCAATACCTGCACGAAGCAGCTGAAGAACCAGAAGTGCTCCAGCGTCACCAGGAGATAGCGAGACGTTTCTACGAGAAAGCAACGATGTCCACCAACCCCCTAATCAGAGACTTGGGGGAAGAACCTGATCCACACGACAGATACCGACGGCCGATCGCACTGCTCGCGAGATAATGCAGCAGTGCCCTTAAAAGTAAATTAGCACCCCACCACATCATGCACACACCCCGTGTCCGCACACACACAAGCCACACTGCAAATAAAGATGAACAAATTTAACACAAACCTCTCAAGCTGTAGGAAATGCCGAAAGGTAAAACCTACCCCAGAAAGTTAGAAGATAACCTCAAGAAGCGGGCGGAGGAGCGCTTGCTACCGCCCAACGTCCGACAGCCTGTGCGGACCAGCCCCAAACCTGCGCCGCAACCACCCGCGCCATTCAAACCACCGAGGATGGGGCTACACACGGCCACACCACAGTCGCCAACCAGTCGCCACGGCAGCGCCGCAAACCACGGCCAAACTGCAGCTACCGCGCGCTACAGCCTGGCTCGGCCCGCCGAGAATCGCCGCCCCCGCCCAAATGCCGCCCCCACAGCCCCAGCCGACGACCCGCCACAATGGCCAAACCTTCGGCAAAACTGGCGCACCGTCGCCGCGCCAGCCCGGCCAGCGCGGCCGCCGCCACAGCCACACAAGCGGAGGCGTGCGGCGATGACGGCCGTGCAAACGCACCTCCGCCGCCCCATCGCCCTCCCACCGTTTCCCGATCGGCCCGCGGCCGTCGGGCCACCTCGCCCGCCAACATTCGCGCCCGTTTCTCACAAAATTGCCCGCCGCAAAACAAAAACGAGCGCCACCTGCGCAACATGGCCACCGGCCAACCGAGGCGCCGCCGCCCCTCGCCGCTTTAAGCGACGGTGGCTAACCGCCATCCGCAACTACAGACGCACCGAATCTGCCTTCAAAAGCACACACCGACAGCCGACCTCTAACATTTAGACTCCGCAAGCCACCCAACGGTGTGTGGCGGAGGGCACTTCACGTGCCACTGTCATTTACCTCCCTTCGCTGTTCCAGTCGCGTATGGTTTCGCGGGACGAACTGACAGTCTGCAAAAAAAAAACACCGCCTCCGTGCGCGCTCGAATCTCTCTAACCACATCCATTCGTGATCTCCTCGGGAGGTATACACGTAGGGGGGAAGCAATATATTCGATACCCCATCCAGAAACGCAATATCGCGAAACCTGGCGAGCAAGCTACACCGCGATGCAGAGCGCCTCTATTGCAGGGTCTGCCGCTTGGGTTTGTTAAACATCTCCGTAACGCTATCACGGTTACCAAATGACCCTGCGACGAAACGTTGGATCGTCTCCGGTCGCCTCCGTCAACGCGACCTGGTACGGATCCCACACTGATGGGCAACACTCACGTATGGGTCGAACGAACGGGTGTTTTGTAAGCCACCTCCTCCTTTGTTGATGGACTACATTTGCTACGCATTCTCCCAATAAATCGCAACCTGGTACCCGCCTTACCACCAATTACTTTTTTTTTTTTTTTTTTTTTTTTTTTTTTTTTTATATGATGATCATCCCACTCCCAATCACTCCGCACGCATACTCCCAGATATTTTACAGACGTAACTGCTACCAGTGTTTGTCCCGCTATCATCATATAATCAATCATACAATAAAGGGTCCTTCTTTCTTATATTATTCGCAATACATTACATTTGTCTATGTTAAGGGACAGTTGCCACTCCCTGCACCACGTGCCTATCCGCTGCAGATCGTCCTGCATTTTTCGCTGCAACTTCTCTGTATACTACAGCATCATCCGCGAAAAGACGCATGCAACGTCCGACACTATCTACTAGGTGTGTGAAGAGCAATGGGTCCCATAACACTCCCCTGTGGCACGCCAGAGGTTACTTTAACGTCTGTAGACGTCTCTCCATTGATAACAACATGCTGTGTTCTGTTTGCTACAATCTCTTCAGTCCAGCCACACAGTTGGTCCGACATTCTGCAGACTCTCTTACATTGTTTATCAGGCGACAGTGCGGAACTGTATCGAACGCCCTCCTTCCGGATGTCAACCAAAATGGCATCTACCTGGGAGCCTGTATCTAATATTTTCTGGGTCCCATGAACAAATAAAGCGCGTTGGGTCTCACACGATCGCTGTTTCCGGAATCCGTGTTGATTCCTACATAGTAGACACTGGGTTTCCAAAAAACGACATGCTACTACTCGAGCATAAAACATGTTCTCAAATTCTACAACCGACCGACGTCACAGATATAGGGCCTATAGTTTTGCGCATCTGCTCGACGACCCTTCTTCAAGCCCGGGACTACCTGTGCTCTTTTCCAATCATTTGGAACCCTCCGTTCCTCTAGAGACTTGCGGTACACGGCTGTTAGGAGGTTCTGTCGCGTACTCTGTGTAGAATCGAATTGGTATCCCGTCAGGTCCAGTGGACTTTCCTCTGTTGAGTGATTCCAGTTGCTTTTCTATTCCTCCTTGGACACTTATTTCGATGTCAGCCACTTTTTCGTTTGTGCGAGAAGGAACTGCAGTGCGGTCGTCCTCCGTGAAACAGCTTTGGAAACAGGTGTTTAGTATTTCACAGCTTTTTACGCGTGTCATCCTCTGTTTCAATGCCATCATCATCCCGGAGTGTCTGGATATGCCGTTTCGAGCCGCTTACTACTGATTCAACGTACGACCACAACGTCCCAGGATTTGATTTGATTTGATTTGATTTCCTGTCACGTCGGTACATGGAATTTTACTTTCGCATTCACCGGACGCTTCACGCATAGCCCTCCTTACGCTAACTTTGGACATCGTTTAGCGTCTGTTTGTCTGAGAGGTTTTGGCTGCGTTTCAACTTTGAGTGAGGCTCTCTTTGCTTTCGCTATAGTTTCCTAAACTTTGGTTGTTGTACCGCGGTGGGTTTTTCCCATCCCTCACAGTTTTACTCGGCACGTACCTGTCTAAGACGCATTTTACGATTGCCTTGCACTTTCTCCATACACACTCAACATTGTCGGTGTCGGAGCAGACATTTGCGTTTTCATCTGTCTGGTAGTCTCAAATCTGCCTTCTATTACTCTTGCTAAACAGATAAACCTTCCTCCCTTTTTTTTTTTTTTTTTTTTGTATATTCCTATTAACGTCCATATTCAGCGATGCTGCAACGGCCTCTTGATCACTGGGTCCCTGTTCTGCACATACAGAGTCGACAAGTTCGGGGTCTGTTTGTCATCGGTAGGTCCACGATGTTATCTCCACGAGTCGGTTCTCTCTCTGTTTAATTGCTCGCGGTAATTTTCGTTCGGATAGTGCACTCAGTATAATGTCACTCGATGCTCTGTCCCTACCACCCGTCCTGAACATCTGGCACATTGAAATCTCCACCTAAGACTGTAACACGCTGGGGAAAGGAAAATGTATGTCCACATTTTCTCTCACGTGTTCGGCCACTAATGCTGCTGCGTCGCGAGGTCGGTAAAAGGAGCCAATTATTAACCTAGCTCGGCTGTTGAGTGTACCCTCCACCCACAATAGTTCACAGGAACCGTCCACCACTTCTACTTCACTACACAGGATAAACTACTACTACTAACAGCGACGAACCACTCCACCACCGGTTGCATGCACGCTATCCTTTCTAAAGCACCGTCTGTACCTATAACGATTGCAGCTTCGGTGCTTTCTATCAGCGCTTGACGTTCCGGTACTTCGACAGTTGACAATTACAATACCGATTGCCGCTTGGTCCCCGCATGTCCTGACCTTGCCCCGCGCCCGTTGAGGCTGTTGCCCTTTCCGTACTTGCCCAAGGGCCATCCAACCTAAACAGAACCGCCCAGCCCACGCCACACAACCCCTGCTACCCGTGTAGCCGCTTGTTGCGTATAGTGGACTCCACCTAAGACTATAACATGCCCTAAGGCATTCGCGGTGTACACCACCCTAAGGTGAGGTTAGGTTAGGTGGACGTGGGTTAGGTTAAGGGTTACAGTTAGGTTAGGCGTCAAAGTTAGGTTAAGCGTTCGGACGTGAGGCGTCAGGTGGCCGCACCTACCTTACGGCCGGACATCTTAGGTTAGAGGTTAGGTTAGGTTAAGGCGCCGAGAGGTCCGCGGTCAGGTTACGTTCACCTTCGGGCGCCACACGTAGGTTTCAAAGGTGTGTCGGTCGGTCGTCGGCAAGCCGCAAAAACTACAGACGACGTCGACCAAACCGCCGCAAGACCGAGCAGGAGGCAGATATACCGGCCGGCCGGCCGGCCCCACACACACACAACACAACACAAAATTAAAAACACCACCCACCGGCCAAACGGCACAAAAAACAAAAAAAACAAAAAACCACAAACCCGAGCACCACGTCGACCAGAGGCAACCCGCCGCTCACGCGACATGGCTGGCAACTAAGGGGCAAACTGCAACGGCGCTTTCCGCACCGGGCCGGATGCACGTACGACAACACCGCTACCCGTACGCAGGCCTCCCATTGCACACAGCCGCTCTGTGTTTGAACATCATCAATGGCGCGCCCGCGCCTCGTCGCGGTCGCAGCCATAACGCCGCCACTTTTGCACCAACACATTCACGCACGGCAAAACAGCTCGCCGACACAGCACAGCCGACAAACAAAAACAACCCGCGAGACGGGGGCGACAACGACAACGACAACGACAACGACAACGACAACGACAACAGCAAACAACTCGCACCAAGCGTCCAACAGGTAACAAACGGACAAGCACAGCCACTGCTAACGGCCACGACGCCCCAGCGGCACACTGCTCCTTTCCCGCCACACTCGATTCACAACGCACGCACGCGACCCCGTCAACGACACCGACACGACACACGACGGGCTCCCTTCCCGCAACCTACACCTTTCCGCCACTACGCACAGCTCCACCCGACGCGCCCGTCGCAACGACACTACTGCACGCACTATCCACCCGCCTCCTCCTCTCCCCCCCCCCCTTCCCGTACACAACAACACGGCCAAAAACAACACTCACGACCCAAACATAATAACGACATGGCACGTGCATCGGCGCACACCCCAACCAGTCACCGTCGACAACCACACGCAAGGCACGAAACCGGCGTCCTTCCACGTTGCCATCAAAGCTGCACAAACAACCACAGGAGGAACCACCAACAACGGGCCGGCCCGCCGGCCCGCCCCAATATTCTCCCACCCTCACCTCACGCCGCAACCACCAAACGCACATTCCCGCTCGCTACCACACACCTCTCGGCGGCCGCTTCGCAAAAACATGACGTGACGTGACGTGACGTGACATCATCACATCACGGGCTACGCACGCACACCGACCCACTTTCCTGCCCTTCGCCCTCTTCTTTCCGACGCCTGCCTTCGGCCGAGCACACGTACGTGGCACAACGCCCAACACAGTCACACACAGTCGACAGGCGCACGCCCAGGCACGCAACGACGCAGCGCAGCAAAGGCGCCCGCAACACATACCTCCTCTCTCTTCTCGCCGCCGACCGCCCGCCAGCCAGCCAGCCAGCCACTCGCAATGTGCACTGCCAACCAGCCACACGTCCACCGCGCCGCCTCCGACCACCCGCCAGGGGGGCGCTCACGTCCGCGACAACAGCGCGGCCCGCCGCCGGGCGGGCCCAGCCGAACCCAGCCCAGCCGGCGCGCGCTGCTCTGCACTCGGCGCGCCACACATCCTGCTGCAGACCGGACTCGTCTCTCTGTACGCGTCTGCCCGCATCTCGTCTTCCTGCGCATCAACACAACGAGGCCGCGTGAGCAAACCCCCCCGTCACAACGCCACATCACACACTGCCTTGTCTACCGCCTAAATGCACTCACCAGCCATCCGCTTCGTCTTCGTCTTGTTTACTCGTTGTTGTTGCAGCGGCGCACACAGCCCCGGCCGGCCGCATCCGAGGGTGGCCCGCCGCCAGCGTCTCCTCCTTGGGCACAGGTGCGGTGCGGTGCCGTGCCGTGCCGTGGCCGCCCATCCATCCAACCGCACGCATTTTGCTGGCCGCCTCTGCTGCAGAAGAAGACAAAAAAAAAAACGAAACGTACAAACATACACGCACCCACAGCGTGGCCACACACGGACGGGACCGACAGGCTCCAAGGCGACCAAAGGATAAAAACAAAATAAAACACTAAAAGACGCAAGCAAGCACCAAGCAAGCTGTCGCCTCGCGCCTCTGTCCTTCCGCCCCCGCCATTCTCTCCCACCACATGCCCACAAACACCACCGCCTCCCCCTCCCCGCACCTCCACATTCGCCCCCTCCATTTTGTTCCTTTCTCGTTCTTCCCTTCTGTGTGTCTGCGTGCGTGCGCGGGCGGCGCCTCTCAACATCCGCCGGCCGTCCGTCCCGTTTTCGCCGTACCACACACGCCACCGCCTCGCCTCCTCCCCGTCCACCACCGCCGCCCCTGTCCGCCCCGCACAACACCATACACCGCTGCTTGTCCTGGCCGTTGCCACCAAAGGCGCCAGCCGCAAACCGCGCCAACGCCGCAGCGCGCGTGCCTCCTTCCTTCTTGCTTCCTTCTCCGTGCCGACGCGGCCTCTATTCCCGCACCCATTCGGCCGACGACACAGCCGTTGGGCTCCGCACTGCGCGTACCGGCGTTACGCACGCACACCCACCCCCCTCGCGAACGCACGACTCATTCATTGTCTTTGTTGTTTCTCCTCTTTCTTAACGTCTTTGTTTGTTGTTTGTTTTCTTTTTTTTTCGTTTTTCCCCACCGCCACATGTGACACAATGCCTCCCTCCACCTTTCGTTCGTGGTTGCTTGCTTTGTTTCTCTTTCTCATTGGTACACGTCCGACGCGCTCCATTTCCACCACACCACGGCCATCGGCCTCCTCAACGGGCAGGCGCAGTGTGCCATTCTCCGGCGCACAAGCACACCGCGCGGTACTGGCGCGGCTCGCCACGCCACGCCACGCCACGCCACGCCACGCCACCGGTGCGCAGCAGCACATGTGATGTCTCGCAACACGACACGCGGTGCGCACACCCCGACCACGCGGCTCTAAAGGCATGGCACCGGCGACATGCGCCGCCCCAGCCACGCATCCGTCGTCTCAAGTTGTTCACTGCCAGCCGCGTCTGAGGCTACAACCGCACCACCACATCAACGGTCCCCCTCCCGGCAACACATTTGTTGCACAAACAAACACAACCGCCGAGCGCAGCGCGAACCACCCACACGCGCCCTCCGCGTCTCCTTTCTCTCCTTTCGCCCCCTCCCATCTCCCGAATATGCCAGCAGCGCAGCGTTACGCGTGCCCCTCACCCGTCCACACTACCGCGAAACGAGCACGCCTTCCGGGCCACATGCAAGGGCACGCCCACCACCAAATACTGCCGTATTCACGGACGCAGTTCGCAACACGCAACGCACTCTCCACCTACCTTCTTTCTCTCGTCCCTTCTCTTTAAAAACAAAACAAACACACAAACCAACCAACCACGGCTAACACACTTTTTCGCGACACCTTTGACTGCGTTATCTTGACCGTGACGGCAGCTATCGACCATCCATTCCCCACTACACACACACACACACACATCATTCGCTACACCGCACACGAAACGGCAAAGGGCAAGGCACTCTCTCATAGATTCTTCCTCCGAGCCATATCGGGCGAACGTTGCATCCGGGAAGGCAATGCAATTCAGCCGTCACTTGCAGCCGCGCCGTAAACGCATTTCAGTGCGGCTGCAATGCACGGGAACGTTCCGTTGCTCTAGACGGCGCCTCTCCGTTTTTCCCCTGTTTCGTTTTCCGGTGATTGCTTCCCCTTCTTCTCTTTCTTCGTTTCGTTTTATTATTTTCGTTCCCCTCCTCCACCATTGTTTCCGTCCCCACAGTTTTTTTTTGCTCATTCCACACGTTCTGCCCAGACAAGACATGACATTCGACCGATCACAGCCAGCCTTTCGTCGCCGTTCGCAGCGCCGACGGTGCCACAGTGAGACGGGTGTTCGGACCGACACGTTGCCGTGATGCCGATAGACAGCTACTCAGAGCCGCCGGATCGGATCACATCACCGACAAACCGGCCATTTCACCGGGGGACACACAGACAACCGCGTGTACGCCCATAACAACAAACAACGACCGTCGTCGTCTACCGTCACTGAACCGAACACACGTGCACCTTGAATGACGACACCGGCGTGCGTGCGTGCGCACAACAATCAATCATTCAATCAACTGCAGAAACGGCTATCAAAATCAAGGGCCAAATAAATGGGTACACCACCGTGCGTGTCGCCTACCCCACCCGCCCGTACAATTCTTGCGTCTTCCTAATGACTAGTAAAGACACGTCCATTTGTTTTAAAACGTCACCAACACACCTCCACGCCGTACAGCAAAGGGAATAGTAGACGGCAACACAACATTTCACCCTCGCCATCATGTATGTATGTATGTATGTATGTATGTATGATGTGACAAACAAACAAACCCGCAGACGGCCCTAACGGTGACATCCAACAATCGCGAGGGGTTTCAATTGCAGTCACGTGACTAACCGGGCAGACAGAGACAAAGAAAGGAAAGGAAAGGAAATCAGCGACACAGACAACACCTCCTGTCTATGTGTCGACAAACAAACAACCAACCAACCACGCCAAGACTCGCGAGCACGCATAACCACATTCGAGACCACCACCACCACCACCACCACCACCAGCTGCTTCGCAACCAACCAAACCGGGTAGCTAGCTATGCGCCGCCTCACACAAACAACAATTCCGCTCTTCCCGCAAAGGCAATTTGGTGGCCCTGAAAAGGGCCGTTTTTTGCCGCTCTCGCAACGGAGGGGAGCTCCCTAGAGCCTTAACCCCCTCACTTGGAGCTCGTGTACTTGGTCACCGCCTTCGTGCCCTCGCTCACGGCGTGCTTGGCCAGCTCGCCAGGCAGCAAGAGCCGCACAGCCGTCTGGATCTCGCGGGACGTGATGGTCGAGCGCTTGTTGTAGTGCGCCAGGCGAGACGCCTCGGCCGCAATGCGCTCGAAAATGTCGTTCACGAAGCTGTTCATGATGCTCATCGCCTTCGACGAGATGCCCGTGTCGGGGTGCACCTGCTTCAGCACCTTGTAGATGTAGATGGCATAGCTCTCCTTCCTCTTGCGCTTCTTCTTCTTGTCGCCCTTCGAAATGTTCTTCTGCGCCTTGCCAGCCTTCTTGGCGGCCTTCCCGCTAGTCTTGGGCGGCATCTCGAACGTACAACAGCAAGCAGCAAGCGCTCCCCTCTAGTCAGCGTCTCCCCACACAGTGGCACCCGCCGCTACCGCAACACCGCACCTTTACCAGCTCGCCCTGTTGCGGCCGCCGACCAATGGGGCGCGCGCGCAACCGGCCGCCGCACCCGAGCCCATAAAGGGACCCCCACCCTAGTCCCGCCGCCACGCACTCCGCTGCTCGACTCGCTGCGGCTCGCACCGTTACGTTACGTGTTTCAACTAGCCAAACGCCATGTCCGGACGCGGAAAGGGAGGCAAAGTCAAGGGCAAGTCAAAGTCCCGCTCAAGCAGGGCTGGGCTCCAGTTCCCGGTCGGCAGAATCCACCGCCTCCTGCGCAAGGGAAACTACGCCGAGCGCGTCGGCGCCGGGGCGCCCGTCTACCTCGCCGCCGTCATGGAGTACCTCGCGGCTGAGGTGCTCGAGCTGGCCGGAAACGCGGCCCGCGACAACAAGAAGACGCGCATCATCCCGCGCCACCTGCAGCTCGCCATCCGCAACGACGAGGAGCTCAACAAGCTCTTGTCGGGCGTCACCATCGCACAGGGTGGTGTCCTGCCCAACATCCAGGCCGTCCTGCTGCCAAAGAAGACCGAGAAGAAGGCCTAAACAGAGAGCGCGGAGCTGCGCTTGCGTGCTCCCTGCACGCAAACGCGCCTGCCTTTGCCTTGCCGGCTCGGCTCACAACAATCGGCCCTTTTCAGGGCCACCACACAAACCTACGTCCAAAGCAAAGTTTCCGTCGTCCGTGCTCGCCGCACTTTACACAACACGTCCACATACATACATTGCACAGCCAGCGCCGGCGCACGTCCGCCATCTTGTCCACAGCCCGTGTGGCCGAACGCGCACACATTTTGTCGTTTCTCTCTTTTTGTCTTTTTCCTGTTTCTGCACCCCTCCGCGCACGCACAGAGTCGCGTTCCAAACGACAACGACATCAATACACCGATAATGTGATGATCATTGTTAGCATTCTAATGTTTCAATTAAAGGGGCGCGCGTGGCACACACAGCGCGTAAACGGTCCGACGACGACACGCCGGCCGCCGCGCGCTCCAAACGCACAGGCACAGGACAAAACCAAACAGCTGATCCGATCGATCGATCCGGCCGGCCCGCCCGCCTATGCCCACGCCACAAACAAACAAACAACAAACCACGCACACACTGGACTCAGCCGCGCCCATCGCGTCAAACTCAAAAACTAACGCACGCGCAGCACAACAACAACAACAACAACAACACGCACAGGCAACACAGACTCTTTCGCACTTTTCAATCTCCGAACAGTGTGGTGGCCCTGAAAAGGGCCGTTTTCGTCTCTCCCACCAAGCACGGGCACGGCACGGCCGCGGGAAGGCCACAACGCAGCACAGCACACCGGCTGGCTGGCTGCCTGCCTGCCTAACCGCCGAAACCGTACAGGGTGCGCCCCTGCCTCTTCAGGGCGTACACCACGTCCATGGCCGTCACAGTCTTGCGCTTGGCGTGCTCAGTGTACGTCACCGCGTCGCGGATCACGTTCTCCAGGAACACCTTCAGCACTCCGCGGGTCTCCTCGTAGATCAGACCAGAGATGCGCTTCACGCCGCCCCTGCGAGCCAGGCGGCGGATGGCGGGCTTCGTGATGCCCTGGATGTTGTCGCGCAACACCTTGCGGTGCCGCTTGGCGCCACCCTTGCCCAGCCCCTTTCCTCCCTTGCCGCGGCCTGTCATTCTTCTTCCTTCCTCCTCCTCAAGCAAGCAAGCGAAAAAACACAAGCGCCAGCTCCTCACCCGGCGCTAGCGAGTCGGCTACGGTGCGAGCTCTCTGCCGCCGCCCCCCTATATAGACTCTGGCCCGCCCTCCCCCCACCACGCGCACCGAGGGCATATAAGCGCGGCGCGGGGCCGCGCGGGCCCGTTGTCAAGGCAGCACCGGACGCTTCGTGTACCGCACGCACCTCCACGCCGCTCTTCCGCTATGGCCCGCACAAAGCAAACGGCCCGCAAGTCCACCGGCGGAAAGGCGCCGCGCAAACAGCTCGCCACCAAGGCGGCGAGGAAGAGCGCGCCCGCCACCGGCGGCGTCAAGAAGCCCCACCGCTACAGGCCGGGCACCGTCGCCCTGCGGGAAATCAGGCGCTACCAGAAGAGCACAGAGCTGCTCATCCGCAAGCTGCCGTTCCAGCGCCTAGTGCGCGAGATCGCCCAGGACTTCAAGACCGACCTGCGCTTCCAGAGCTCCGCAGTCATGGCCCTGCAGGAGGCCAGCGAGGCCTACCTCGTCGGCCTCTTCGAAGACACCAACCTGTGCGCAATCCACGCCAAGCGCGTCACCATCATGCCCAAGGACATCCAGCTCGCGCGCCGCATCCGCGGCGAGCGCGCCTAGAAACCGCGCCGCGCACGCGCGCCCGCCCAACAAAAACGGCCCTTTTCAGGGCCACTAACATCTCTCCGTCGCGAGCAAAACTTTTGTCGGTCTTGCCGCCCCGCAAAACAAACAACCACCAATTCCCCTCCCGTCCACAGCCGCTCTCGCCAACAATCGACGTCATCCCATCCCTCACAATACACACACACACACAACAGCCGGACGACGTCACCAACACACCGCGGGTGGCTGGCCGCCGCCGTCTCCGAGGCGCGCGCACGCTACGCTACACTACACTACACTACACTACACTACAACGTCAACGCCACCGCGCCTTCCCAATTCCCGCCGGCCACTTCCACGTCTCACGTCCCCCCCCGCCGCTTTCAAAGAGAGAGAGAAGAGACAACACACACACACAAAAGACACGACATCCGCAAAGCAAGCAAACACACAAACAAACAAACAAACAAACAAGAGTCTCCAGAAACATACATGAGCAACCAAACGTCGGCCGCCGCAAAAAAAACAACAACAACAACAAAACAAAAAACAACAGAGACCAACAAACGGCCACAACCGCTCCGCTACCGCGCGCCGCCGCCTACCGCCACCGGCACCACAATCCAACCACCACGGCACGCAAACAGTACCCACAAAGGGTCACACACAACCAACCACACCGGCGCATGCACGACAATCAACGCCTTCCCGACGTCCTTTGATGGCCCTGAGAAGGGCCGTTTTGGGCCGCGCGACAGCCGCAGCCGTGCCATCGCGCGCCACTAAGACGACGCGGGGGAGGGCGGTGGGGGACGACGGCGTCAAGCGCCAACCCCTCTCCCTTGCCTTTCTTTAACTTTACTACTTTACTTCTTCTTCTTGGGCGACGCCTTCGCCTTAGACGGCGTCGTCGCCTTCTTCGGGCGCGGCGCCTTCGGCTTCTTCGTCGGAACCTTGGCGGCCTTCTTCGCCTTCGACGGCGACTTGGCCTTGGCCGGCTTGGCCGCAGCCGCCTTCTTCGCACCCGCGGGAGCCGCCGACGCCGCAGACGCCTTCTTGGCGGCGCCCGCCTTCCGACCGGTCGCCGCCTTCACGCCACCAGCCTTCTTTGCGCCGGCCGCGCGGCCGCCCTTCTTCTCCTTGCTGGCCGGAGCGGCGCGCTTCTTCTTCGCACCGCCGGCACGAGCCTTGCCGCCCTCGGCCGCCCCGCCGCCGGCGCCGGCAAGCTTGAAAGAGCCGGACGCGCCCTTCCCCTTCGTCTGCACCAGCTCGCCAGCCACGACGGCCGACTTGAGGTACTTCTTGATAAAGGGCGCCAGCTTCTCCGCGTCCAGCTTGTAGTGCGCGGCAATGTACTTCTTGATCGCCTGCAGCGACGAGCCGCCGCGCTCCTTCAGACTCTTGATGGCGGCCGTCACCATCTCAGAGGTGCGCGGGTGCGCAGGCTTGGCGCGCGGCTTCTTCGCAGACGCCGCAGACTTGGCCTTCTTCGTCGTGCCGGTGGCGGCGGGTGCCGCAGCAGTCTCGTTCGTAGCCGCCTGATCTGCCATTATTTCGACGGACGACGCGCGTACACACAACAACAGAACAGCGAGAGAGCGGCGAGAGCACGGCAGAGAATAGCCGCCGCGCCGCTGCTTTATGTCGAGGAATACCTGTGCGACCCTCCAGTGTGTGGGGACAGGTCCTCGTCTTCTTTCATGAAGTACTGATCGCCTTTCGCGATCTTGCCTTCATCATGTTGGGTTCTTTTTAGTTTCGATGCTTGTGGTTTTCAGAGTTGCTCTGCATCCTGAGCTGGTAATGGTATGATGCTTGCCTCACCATGGTGAGGCAGTTTGGCTTCGTTGCTACTGCAGCTAATTGCCGGGTAGCTCTTCTTTAGTCCTGTACTGCGTCCATTCGGCGTCGCAGCAGGTCAGGCCAGCGAAGCGTTGCCCGCCAGTGTGGCCTGTTGCCGAGCTCGCGCACCAGGGGATTTGGTGAGAGTTCGGCTTTTCTGTAGAAGCTGGTCGCCAGTTCTGTGTACCGCTGTCTTAGCGGTACAACGTCTGCGAGCCTGTGCAGTTCCTCCGTCGGGAAGTCCCATGGGAGGTGTAGTGCTAACCTGAGGGCTCTATTTTGAATAGACTGGAGTCGCCTTAGGTTCGTTTCGGCCGTATTACCCCATACTACGGCCGCGTATTCCAATAGTGGTCGAATGGCGGCCTTGTACAGGGTGAGGCCGACCTGTTCTGGAAGTGTGGAGGTCGGGTTTAGTAGGGGGTAAAGCAGTTTCATTCGCCCCAGTGCTTTCCCCCTAATTTCTTCAATGTGTGACCTCCACGTAAGTCGACGGTCCAGTGTGACCCCCAGGTATTTAGCTGTGGCACTCCATGGGACTGGGACTCCCCTTACTGCGACGTTTGGAGTGTCATCACGCAGGTGGCGAGTAGCAACAATGAGGGCTTGGGATTTCTCCCCATTGTATGCTAGTCGCCACTTCGTTGCCCACTCGGTGAGGGCGTCTGTGGCTGCTTGCAGTCGCCGCTGGAGTGCATTGACGCACCTACTGCGGCTGAAGATAGCTGTGTCGTCCGCATACAGAGCGAGATGTGTGCGGTCTGTATGCGGAAGGTCAGCGGTGTATACGGAGTAAAGCGTCGGCCCAAGGACCGAGCCTTGAGGTACACCCGCGAGTACCTGGCGCTCCGTGGAAGTTCCACTATCTACCCGAACGTGAAACGTTCTGCCATCTAGGTAGCTCTTGATGAGCTTCACGTGTGACACCGGTACCCCCAGGTCAAGTAGCTTGAACAGGAGGCCGTCGTGCCACACGGAGTCGAAGGCACGAGACACGTCGAGTAGGAGAGCACCGAAGTACTCACGTCGGTCGATGGCACCGAACGCTTCCTCCGTTAGACGCAGCAGTTGGTGCGTTGTTGCGTGATGCCTCCGGAAGCCGAACTGCTCGTTCGGTAGGATACCTTCCGCTTCCATATGTGCCTGCAGACGGGTTAGGAAGAGTCTCTCGAAGATCTTCGACAATGCCGGAAGCAGACTTATCGGCCGATAATTTTTGGGTTGGCGAGCGTCCTTGCCTGGTTTGGGAAGGGCGATCACCTCTGCGTGCTTCCAGCATGTCGGGAAAGTCTTCGTCTGTAGCACCTGGTTGAAGATGAAGGTTATGTGTGTAGTAGCTTCGTCCGGCAGCTGCTTTAGGACCAGGTTTGTAACGTTGTCTGGCCCTCCTGCCTTCTTTCTGTCCAGACGACGGAGTTGTTGTCGCACCTCTTCCTCCGAGATGGGCGTCAAGTTGTCCTCTGCGTCGTTTTGCGCGCGTAGGAACACCGGGAGTCGTTCAGCTACTAGTTGGATGTGGGCGGCGTCTACAGGGTCGTCCACAGGTGTAAAGTTCGCAGCGAACGCATCTGCTAGGGCGTTGGCCTTTGTAGACGGCTCGCTGACGTACGCCGCGCCCACTTGAAGCGGAGGTGTACGTTGTACTCGGCGGAGGTGGCCTTTTACTGACCTCCAGGCTGAGCCGTCCTCCAAGTTCAGTTGCGCCACTTTGCGCGCCCATGCTTCATTTCTATGCCTGTCCACCTCGGCTTTGATGTGACGACACATTCTATTTAGCTCGCGCTTGGTGGCTGGGACCCTGGTGCGCTGCCACTCGCGCTGGAGCCTGTTTTTTGCCGTGATGGCGTCCCGTATGTCCTGCGGGAGCGGGTGCGGTTTGCAGTCGTCAGGTTGTCTCCGCTCAGGTGTAGCTATGGCCGTGGCGTCTGTGATGCTGCGAGTGAGATGGTTAAGTGCAGCTTCGGCGCCGAGTGTTGCTGCATCGGGGGCGTCATCAAGTTTCTGGGTGACTGTTTCACGGAACGTGTCCCAGTTGATACCGCGCAGGTCCTGCCCTCTGCGCGCTTGATGGATGACGTCGGCGTTTAGTTCCACTATGACTGGCAGGTGGTCGGATGACATCATCGTTAGGGTGGTGGCTGTTGCGTGTAGGCGCGTGCCCTTCATGATCGCGATGTCAAGGACGTCAGGCTGCCCGCCATTTCTGGGGTAAATGGTCGGGCTGTGAGGTCCAATGACTATCGCCTCGTGTCTCTCAGCCACATTGAGCAGCCGACGGCCGCTGGTGTTAGTGAGTCGGCTGTTCCAGGCCGTGTGCTTAGCATTGAAGTCGCCCCCTAGTATCAGCTTACCAGGGAGCGACAGTAATGCGTTTGCGTCTGCTGCGCTAAGCGGCCTCTTTGGCGGCCTGTATACCGCGCAGAAGGTTATTTTCCCTACTCCCGTTTCGACTGCGACGGCTGCTGCTTCCATCGCTGTCAGTTCGGGAGTAGGTACTTGATAGTGTGCCAGCGTGCGTCGCACATACACGGCCGTGCCCCCGCCGTGCGTCGGCCTGTCGTGTCTGTAGCATTTGTAATTCGCTACGCCCACTCGCACGCCAGGCTTGAGGTGGGACTCCGTGACCAGGCAGATGTCGATGTCTTCTTCTCTGATCATCTGTCTGAATTCGGCGCCCTGCTTGTAGAGACCCTCTGCGTTGAAGATGCAGACTTTCATATTTCTTGTGCGCTCAGGCATGATGGAATTCTGCAGGTTTGACGGCGGATGCTACGTGTTGCACCACGGCCATGAGCTCTGTCATCTGCTGCAGCATTTTCTCCATGCAGCAGAGAATTCTGTCTATGCGTCCGTCGTCAGCGCTGGGGCCGACAACATGGCGGACGGCGGGCGGCCGGTACGCGCCATCTTGTCGGGTGCCGACATCATGGCGGGTCGCTGCAGTGCGGCTGGCCGGCAGCCGCCATCTTAAACGCGGCGGGTCAGCCGTGCTGGCTGCCGCGGGCGCGGGCGGTGCTGGTTGGCTGCCGGCAGTACCTGGCGGTGCTGGAGGTGGAGCTGCCTGCTCTCGTGCGGCGTGCGCGCCATTTTGTCTGTCGACAGCATGGCGGGCGGCGGTGTAGCGCTGCCTCCATCTTGGCCGTGGGAAGTCGGCCATGCTGGCTGGGTCGGGCGCCGGCGGAGCTGGTTGGCTCGCGGTGCCCGGCTGCGGCGCAGGGGGCGGAGCTAGCTGGCGTTGCTGCGGCTCGGCGGGCGTCGCTACCTGCTGTTGGCTCGCTGCTGGGCCGATGGTGGGAGGCCTGCGGGCTCGCGGCGCAGCGATGGGCGGAGCTTGTCCTCCATTGCTTGCGGACGTCGTGGCCGCAGGAGGAGCTGGTGGGGCTTGGCGGCGAGGGGTGCTATTGTGCGACTGACCTTGTCCGGCTCGCGTTTCCGCATTCCTTCCCCTGCCGCGGCGGGTGCGACGACCTCTCCTTCCTTTGTTCGCGGAGCTGGCCGTCGGCTGGCGGGAACTCGTGGCCGAGTTCCTTTGTGGTTTCTGCTGTGTTTTCCCGCGCGCGCGCTCGCCGTAACTTAGGAGCACTGGGCAGCCGCGATAGCTGGCCACGTGGGCGCCTGAGCACAACTTGCACTTGGGAGTGAAGTCTTGGTGTGGGACACCTTTGAGTGCACACGATTCTGTGGGATGGTTTTCGCCGCACTTTACACAGTAGTCCGGCATGCTGCAGTACTTTTTGACGTGTCCGGGTTCTAGGCAGCGGTAGCATTGCGCGAATGCCGATTTGTTTCTCAGTTCCTCGGCTCGCACTTCCACGTTACCTATTCTCGTAAGCTGGAACAGTTTTCTGTTTTCAGCCGTGTTATTCGCTATCACAAGCGTTAGGGGGCCGCGACCTCTGGTGCGCAGCGGCTTCATCTTTATCACTTCATCGACTGCGAAGCCCATGCATTCGAGGTCCTCTTTGATTTCTTCCGGCTTGAGAGACCTCAGAAGGTAACGGAACACTACTTTGAGAGGCTTCTTTCGGTCGGCGCTGTACGTGTAGAAGTGCCACGAGCGTTCTTCTACGAGCGTTAGCACCTTCCTGTAGTCCTCCGTCGTTTTAATGTTGACTTTTGCGAGTTCTTCGCCGACGGCGCGAACTGTATAGCTGTTCCTGCCGATCGCCATGTTGAGTGCGTTTTGCAGCTCCCTGAAGACTCCTTTGTACTCGATGACGATCGGCGGAGGTGTCCTGCGCTGTTGAGGTGGAGGTAGCACAATCTCTTCGTTCTCAGAGTCGCTTAGGGCGCTGAAACTATTAGCGACTCCGACTGGTGCTGGCCCCTGCTGTGGCGCGACTTTTGCCGTTTTGGTGGCCTTGGTGAAGCCGTCGGCGTCCGTCGTCCTTGTGTTGGCGCGTCTTCGCGTATTTTTCGGAGGCGGCGGTGGCGTGGCGCTTGCCTTCTTACGATATTTTTGGGCAGGCGGCACGTCGTCCGACTGCGCACGTTTCCGTGAGGTTGGCTGCTCTTTTGCTGGCGCGGGTTCATGTTCCATGAACTCCTCTTCATCGTCCGATGCCGGCAGCTCCGTGTTGGAGGCTTGTGGCATGAGACCGATGAGAAGCTGGAGGCCGTCCTCGCTCTCTCCTTGTGTTGTAGCTGAGTTGGCTGGCTTCTCCATGGGTTGACACGACGCGTCACTGCACTCGCGATTAACACTACGATCACTGTACTCGCGGGATGTTGACGCGGTGCCTGCGGCACTTAACAGAACACTCGGTTCACTACCGTCTCTCCGTAGGGGAGGAGTACTATCAGAGCCACTCGGCAGTGACCCTAACGTACTCGACTCGACCCTCGATGCGTGCAGGGGCGCGGCCCTGTCCGCTGGAGCTGACATAGTCGTTTCAGCGTGCGGTGCGGCGGAGCGCGCGGCGCGTGCGTCCGTCTCAGCGGCGAGAGCACGGCAGAGAATAGCCGCCGCGCCGCCAGGCCCAGCCAGTGTCGCGGGCGGGCGCGGACGGCCGAGAGAGCGGCCGCCACTCTGCGCGCCGCCGCGCCGCGCCTCCCGCGCTTGCTACCGCCCAACGTCCGACAGCCTGTGCGGACCAGCCCCAAACCTGCGCCGCAACCACCCGCGCCATTCAAACCACCGAGGATGGGGCTACACACGGCCACACCACAGTCGCCAACCAGTCGCCACGGCAGCGCCGCAAACCACGGCCAAACTGCAGCTACCGCGCGCTACAGCCTGGCTCGGCCCGCCGAGAATCGCCGCCCCCGCCCAAATGCCGCCCCCACAGCCCCAGCCGACGACCCGCCACAATGGCCAAACCTTCGGCAAAACTGGCGCACCGTCGCCGCGCCAGCCCGGCCAGCGCGGCCGCCGCCACAGCCACACAAGCGGAGGCGTGCGGCGATGACGGCCGTGCAAACGCACCTCCGCCGCCCCATCGCCCTCCCACCGTTTCCCGATCGGCCCGCGGCCGTCGGGCCACCTCGCCCGCCAACATTCGCGCCCGTTTCTCACAAAATTGCCCGCCGCAAAACAAAAACGAGCGCCGCCTGCGCAACATGGCCACCGGCCAACCGAGGCGCCGCCGCCCCTCGCCGCTTTAAGCGACGGTGGCTAACCGCCATCCGCAACTACAGACGCACCGAATCTGCCTTCAAAAGCACACACCGACAGCCGACCTCTAACATTTAGACTCCGCAAGCCACCCAACGGTGTGTGGCGGAGGGCACTTCACGTGCCACTGTCATTTACCTCCCTTCGCTGTTCCAGTCGCGTATGGTTTCGCGGGACGAACTGACAGTCTGCAAAAAAAAAACACCGCCTCCGTGCGCGCTCGAATCTCTCTAACCACATCCATTCGTGATCTCCTCGGGAGGTATACACGTAGGGGGGAAGCAATATATTCGATACCCCATCCAGAAACGCAATATCGCGAAACCTGGCGAGCAAGCTACACCGCGATGCAGAGCGCCTCTATTGCAGGGTCTGCCGCTTGGGTTTGTTAAACATCTCCGTAACGCTATCACGGTTACCAAATGACCCTGCGACGAAACGTTGGATCGTCTCCGGTCGCCTCCGTCAACGCGACCTGGTACGGATCCCACACTGATGGGCAACACTCACGTATGGGTCGAACGAACGGGTGTTTTGTAAGCCACCTCCTCCTTTGTTGATGGACTACATTTGCTACGCATTCTCCCAATAAATCGCAACCTGGTACCCGCCTTACCACCAATTACTTTTTTTGTTTTTTTTTTTTTTTTTTTTTTTTTTATATGATGATCATCCCACTCCCAATCACTCCGCACGCATACTCCCAGATATTTTACAGACGTAACTGCTACCAGTGTTTGTCCCGCTATCATCATATAATCAATCATACAATAAAGGGTCCTTCTTTCTTATATTATTCGCAATACATTACATTTGTCTATGTTAAGGGACAGTTGCCACTCCCTGCACCACGTGCCTATCCGCTGCAGATCGTCCTGCATTTTTCGCTGCAACTTCTCTGTATACTACAGCATCATCCGCGAAAAGACGCATGCAACGTCCGACACTATCTACTAGGTGTGTGAAGAGCAATGGGTCCCATAACACTCCCCTGTGGCACGCCAGAGGTTACTTTAACGTCTGTAGACGTCTCTCCATTGATAACAACATGCTGTGTTCTGTTTGCTACAATCTCTTCAGTCCAGCCACACAGTTGGTCCGACATTCTGCAGACTCTCTTACATTGTTTATCAGGCGACAGTGCGGAACTGTATCGAACGCCCTCCTTCCGGATGTCAACCAAAATGGCATCTACCTGGGAGCCTGTATCTAATATTTTCTGGGTCCCATGAACAAATAAAGCGCGTTGGGTCTCACACGATCGCTGTTTCCGGAATCCGTGTTGATTCCTACATAGTAGACACTGGGTTTCCAAAAAACGACATGCTACTACTCGAGCATAAAACATGTTCTCAAATTCTACAACCGACCGACGTCACAGATATAGGGCCTATAGTTTTGCGCATCTGCTCGACGACCCTTCTTCAAGCCCGGGACTACCTGTGCTCTTTTCCAATCATTTGGAACCCTCCGTTCCTCTAGAGACTTGCGGTACACGGCTGTTAGGAGGTTCTGTCGCGTACTCTGTGTAGAATCGAATTGGTATCCCGTCAGGTCCAGTGGACTTTCCTCTGTTGAGTGATTCCAGTTGCTTTTCTATTCCTCCTTGGACACTTATTTCGATGTCAGCCACTTTTTCGTTTGTGCGAGAAGGAACTGCAGTGCGGTCGTCCTCCGTGAAACAGCTTTGGAAACAGGTGTTTAGTATTTCACAGCTTTTTACGCGTGTCATCCTCTGTTTCAATGCCATCATCATCCCGGAGTGTCTGGATATGCCGTTTCGAGCCGCTTACTACTGATTCAACGTACGACCACAACGTCCCAGGATTTGATTTGATTTGATTTGATTTCCTGTCACGTCGGTACATGGAATTTTACTTTCGCATTCACCGGACGCTTCACGCATAGCCCTCCTTACGCTAACTTTGGACATCGTTTAGCGTCTGTTTGTCTGAGAGGTTTTGGCTGCGTTTCAACTTTGAGTGAGGCTCTCTTTGCTTTCGCTATAGTTTCCTAAACTTTGGTTGTTGTACCGCGGTGGGTTTTTCCCATCCCTCACAGTTTTACTCGGCACGTACCTGTCTAAGACGCATTTTACGATTGCCTTGCACTTTCTCCATACACACTCAACATTGTCGGTGTCGGAGCAGACATTTGCGTTTTCATCTGTCTGGTAGTCTCAAATCTGCCTTCTATTACTCTTGCTAAACAGATAAACCTTCCTCCCTTTTTTTTTTTTTTTTTTGTATATTCCTATTAACGTCCATATTCAGCGATGCTGCAACGGCCTCTTGATCACTGGGTCCCTGTTCTGCACATACAGAGTCGACAAGTTCGGGGTCTGTTTGTCATCGGTAGGTCCACGATGTTATCTCCACGAGTCGGTTCTCTCTCTGTTTAATTGCTCGCGGTAATTTTCGTTCGGATAGTGCACTCAGTATAATGTCACTCGATGCTCTGTCCCTACCACCCGTCCTGAACAT
Organism: Schistocerca nitens; assembly: GCF_023898315.1. Classification (NCBI taxonomy): domain Eukaryota; kingdom Metazoa; phylum Arthropoda; class Insecta; order Orthoptera; family Acrididae; genus Schistocerca; species Schistocerca nitens. The sequence continues at coordinate 514,869 of NW_026046046.1, forward strand.
CTGGCACATTGAAATCTCCACCTAAGACTGTAACACGCTGGGGAAAGGAAAATGTATGTCCACATTTTCTCTCACGTGTTCGGCCACTAATGCTGCTGCGTCGCGAGGTCGGTAAAAGGAGCCAATTATTAACCTAGCTCGGCTGTTGAGTGTACCCTCCACCCACAATAGTTCACAGGAACCGTCCACCACTTCTACTTCACTACACAGGATAAACTACTACTACTAACAGCGACGAACCACTCCACCACCGGTTGCATGCACGCTATCCTTTCTAAAGCACCGTCTGTACCTATAACGATTGCAGCTTCGGTGCTTTCTATCAGCGCTTGACGTTCCGGTACTTCGACAGTTGACAATTACAATACCGATTGCCGCTTGGTCCCCGCATGTCCTGACCTTGCCCCGCGCCCGTTGAGGCTGTTGCCCTTTCCGTACTTGCCCAAGGGCCATCCAACCTAAACAGAACCGCCCAGCCCACGCCACACAACCCCTGCTACCCGTGTAGCCGCTTGTTGCGTATAGTGGACTCCACCTAAGACTATAACATGCCCTAAGGCATTCGCGGTGTACACCACCCTAAGGTGAGGTTAGGTTAGGTGGACGTGGGTTAGGTTAAGGGTTACAGTTAGGTTAGGCGTCAAAGTTAGGTTAAGCGTTCGGACGTGAGGCGTCAGGTGGCCGCACCTACCTTACGGCCGGACATCTTAGGTTAGAGGTTAGGTTAGGTTAAGGCGCCGAGAGGTCCGCGGTCAGGTTACGTTCACCTTCGGGCGCCACACGTAGGTTTCAAAGGTGTGTCGGTCGGTCGTCGGCAAGCCGCAAAAACTACAGACGACGTCGACCAAACCGCCGCAAGACCGAGCAGGAGGCAGATATACCGGCCGGCCGGCCGGCCCCACACACACACAACACAACACAAAATTAAAAACACCACCCACCGGCCAAACGGCACAAAAAACAAAAAAAACAAAAAACCACAAACCCGAGCACCACGTCGACCAGAGGCAACCCGCCGCTCACGCGACATGGCTGGCAACTAAGGGGCAAACTGCAACGGCGCTTTCCGCACCGGGCCGGATGCACGTACGACAACACCGCTACCCGTACGCAGGCCTCCCATTGCACACAGCCGCTCTGTGTTTGAACATCATCAATGGCGCGCCCGCGCCTCGTCGCGGTCGCAGCCATAACGCCGCCACTTTTGCACCAACACATTCACGCACGGCAAAACAGCTCGCCGACACAGCACAGCCGACAAACAAAAACAACCCGCGAGACGGGGGCGACAACGACAACGACAACGACAACGACAACGACAACGACAACAGCAAACAACTCGCACCAAGCGTCCAACAGGTAACAAACGGACAAGCACAGCCACTGCTAACGGCCACGACGCCCCAGCGGCACACTGCTCCTTTCCCGCCACACTCGATTCACAACGCACGCACGCGACCCCGTCAACGACACCGACACGACACACGACGGGCTCCCTTCCCGCAACCTACACCTTTCCGCCACTACGCACAGCTCCACCCGACGCGCCCGTCGCAACGACACTACTGCACGCACTATCCACCCGCCTCCTCCTCTCCCCCCCCCCCTTCCCGTACACAACAACACGGCCAAAAACAACACTCACGACCCAAACATAATAACGACATGGCACGTGCATCGGCGCACACCCCAACCAGTCACCGTCGACAACCACACGCAAGGCACGAAACCGGCGTCCTTCCACGTTGCCATCAAAGCTGCACAAACAACCACAGGAGGAACCACCAACAACGGGCCGGCCCGCCGGCCCGCCCCAATATTCTCCCACCCTCACCTCACGCCGCAACCACCAAACGCACATTCCCGCTCGCTACCACACACCTCTCGGCGGCCGCTTCGCAAAAACATGACGTGACGTGACGTGACGTGACATCATCACATCACGGGCTACGCACGCACACCGACCCACTTTCCTGCCCTTCGCCCTCTTCTTTCCGACGCCTGCCTTCGGCCGAGCACACGTACGTGGCACAACGCCCAACACAGTCACACACAGTCGACAGGCGCACGCCCAGGCACGCAACGACGCAGCGCAGCAAAGGCGCCCGCAACACATACCTCCTCTCTCTTCTCGCCGCCGACCGCCCGCCAGCCAGCCAGCCAGCCACTCGCAATGTGCACTGCCAACCAGCCACACGTCCACCGCGCCGCCTCCGACCACCCGCCAGGGGGGCGCTCACGTCCGCGACAACAGCGCGGCCCGCCGCCGGGCGGGCCCAGCCGAACCCAGCCCAGCCGGCGCGCGCTGCTCTGCACTCGGCGCGCCACACATCCTGCTGCAGACCGGGCTCGTCTCTCTGTACGCGTCTGCCCGCATCTCGTCTTCCTGCGCATCAACACAACGAGGCCGCGTGAGCAAACCCCCCCGTCACAACGCCACATCACACACTGCCTTGTCTACCGCCTAAATGCACTCACCAGCCATCCGCTTCGTCTTCGTCTTGTTTACTCGTTGTTGTTGCAGCGGCGCACACAGCCCCGGCCGGCCGCATCCGAGGGTGGCCCGCCGCCAGCGTCTCCTCCTTGGGCACAGGTGCGGTGCGGTGCCGTGCCGTGCCGTGGCCGCCCATCCATCCAACCGCACGCATTTTGCTGGCCGCCTCTGCTGCAGAAGAAGACAAAAAAAAAAACGAAACGTACAAACATACACGCACCCACAGCGTGGCCACACACGGACGGGACCGACAGGCTCCAAGGCGACCAAAGGATAAAAACAAAATAAAACACTAAAAGACGCAAGCAAGCACCAAGCAAGCTGTCGCCTCGCGCCTCTGTCCTTCCGCCCCCGCCATTCTCTCCCACCACATGCCCACAAACACCACCGCCTCCCCCTCCCCGCACCTCCACATTCGCCCCCTCCATTTTGTTCCTTTCTCGTTCTTCCCTTCTGTGTGTCTGCGTGCGTGCGCGGGCGGCGCCTCTCAACATCCGCCGGCCGTCCGTCCCGTTTTCGCCGTACCACACACGCCACCGCCTCGCCTCCTCCCCGTCCACCACCGCCGCCCCTGTCCGCCCCGCACAACACCATACACCGCTGCTTGTCCTGGCCGTTGCCACCAAAGGCGCCAGCCGCAAACCGCGCCAACGCCGCAGCGCGCGTGCCTCCTTCCTTCTTGCTTCCTTCTCCGTGCCGACGCGGCCTCTATTCCCGCACCCATTCGGCCGACGACACAGCCGTTGGGCTCCGCACTGCGCGTACCGGCGTTACGCACGCACACCCACCCCCCTCGCGAACGCACGACTCATTCATTGTCTTTGTTGTTTCTCCTCTTTCTTAACGTCTTTGTTTGTTGTTTGTTTTCTTTTTTTTTTTCGTTTTTCCCCACCGCCACATGTGACACAATGCCTCCCTCCACCTTTCGTTCGTGGTTGCTTGCTTTGTTTCTCTTTCTCATTGGTACACGTCCGACGCGCTCCATTTCCACCACACCACGGCCATCGGCCTCCTCAACGGGCAGGCGCAGTGTGCCATTCTCCGGCGCACAAGCACACCGCGCGGTACTGGCGCGGCTCGCCACGCCACGCCACGCCACGCCACGCCACGCCACCGGTGCGCAGCAGCACATGTGATGTCTCGCAACACGACACGCGGTGCGCACACCCCGACCACGCGGCTCTAAAGGCATGGCACCGGCGACATGCGCCGCCCCAGCCACGCATCCGTCGTCTCAAGTTGTTCACTGCCAGCCGCGTCTGAGGCTACAACCGCACCACCACATCAACGGTCCCCCTCCCGGCAACACATTTGTTGCACAAACAAACACAACCGCCGAGCGCAGCGCGAACCACCCACACGCGCCCTCCGCGTCTCCTTTCTCTCCTTTCGCCCCCTCCCATCTCCCGAATATGCCAGCAGCGCAGCGTTACGCGTGCCCCTCACCCGTCCACACTACCGCGAAACGAGCACGCCTTCCGGGCCACATGCAAGGGCACGCCCACCACCAAATACTGCCGTATTCACGGACGCAGTTCGCAACACGCAACGCACTCTCCACCTACCTTCTTTCTCTCGTCCCTTCTCTTTAAAAACAAAACAAACACACAAACCAACCAACCACGGCTAACACACTTTTTCGCGACACCTTTGACTGCGTTATCTTGACCGTGACGGCAGCTATCGACCATCCATTCCCCACTACACACACACACACACACATCATTCGCTACACCGCACACGAAACGGCAAAGGGCAAGGCACTCTCTCATAGATTCTTCCTCCGAGCCATATCGGGCGAACGTTGCATCCGGGAAGGCAATGCAATTCAGCCGTCACTTGCAGCCGCGCCGTAAACGCATTTCAGTGCGGCTGCAATGCACGGGAACGTTCCGTTGCTCTAGACGGCGCCTCTCCGTTTTTCCCCTGTTTCGTTTTCCGGTGATTGCTTCCCCTTCTTCTCTTTCTTCGTTTCGTTTTATTATTTTCGTTCCCCTCCTCCACCATTGTTTCCGTCCCCACAGTTTTTTTTTGCTCATTCCACACGTTCTGCCCAGACAAGACATGACATTCGACCGATCACAGCCAGCCTTTCGTCGCCGTTCGCAGCGCCGACGGTGCCACAGTGAGACGGGTGTTCGGACCGACACGTTGCCGTGATGCCGATAGACAGCTACTCAGAGCCGCCGGATCGGATCACATCACCGACAAACCGGCCATTTCACCGGGGGACACACAGACAACCGCGTGTACGCCCATAACAACAAACAACGACCGTCGTCGTCTACCGTCACTGAACCGAACACACGTGCACCTTGAATGACGACACCGGCGTGCGTGCGTGCGCACAACAATCAATCATTCAATCAACTGCAGAAACGGCTATCAAAATCAAGGGCCAAATAAATGGGTACACCACCGTGCGTGTCGCCTACCCCACCCGCCCGTACAATTCTTGCGTCTTCCTAATGACTAGTAAAGACACGTCCATTTGTTTTAAAACGTCACCAACACACCTCCACGCCGTACAGCAAAGGGAATAGTAGACGGCAACACAACATTTCACCCTCGCCATCATGTATGTATGTATGTATGTATGTATGTATGTATGTATGATGTGACAAACAAACAAACCCGCAGACGGCCCTAACGGTGACATCCAACAATCGCGAGGGGTTTCAATTGCAGTCACGTGACTAACCGGGCAGACAGAGACAAAGAAAGGAAAGGAAAGGAAATCAGCGACACAGACAACACCTCCTGTCTATGTGTCGACAAACAAACAACCAACCAACCACGCCAAGACTCGCGAGCACGCATAACCACATTCGAGACCACCACCACCACCACCACCACCACCAGCTGCTTCGCAACCAACCAAACCGGGTAGCTAGCTATGCGCCGCCTCACACAAACAACAATTCCGCTCTTCCCGCAAAGGCAATTTGGTGGCCCTGAAAAGGGCCGTTTTTTGCCGCTCTCGCAACGGAGGGGAGCTCCCTAGAGCCTTAACCCCCTCACTTGGAGCTCGTGTACTTGGTCACCGCCTTCGTGCCCTCGCTCACGGCGTGCTTGGCCAGCTCGCCAGGCAGCAAGAGCCGCACAGCCGTCTGGATCTCGCGGGACGTGATGGTCGAGCGCTTGTTGTAGTGCGCCAGGCGAGACGCCTCGGCCGCAATGCGCTCGAAAATGTCGTTCACGAAGCTGTTCATGATGCTCATCGCCTTCGACGAGATGCCCGTGTCGGGGTGCACCTGCTTCAGCACCTTGTAGATGTAGATGGCATAGCTCTCCTTCCTCTTGCGCTTCTTCTTCTTGTCGCCCTTCGAAATGTTCTTCTGCGCCTTGCCAGCCTTCTTGGCGGCCTTCCCGCTAGTCTTGGGCGGCATCTCGAACGTACAACAGCAAGCAGCAAGCGCTCCCCTCTAGTCAGCGTCTCCCCACACAGTGGCACCCGCCGCTACCGCAACACCGCACCTTTACCAGCTCGCCCTGTTGCGGCCGCCGACCAATGGGGCGCGCGCGCAACCGGCCGCCGCACCCGAGCCCATAAAGGGACCCCCACCCTAGTCCCGCCGCCACGCACTCCGCTGCTCGACTCGCTGCGGCTCGCACCGTTACGTTACGTGTTTCAACTAGCCAAACGCCATGTCCGGACGCGGAAAGGGAGGCAAAGTCAAGGGCAAGTCAAAGTCCCGCTCAAGCAGGGCTGGGCTCCAGTTCCCGGTCGGCAGAATCCACCGCCTCCTGCGCAAGGGAAACTACGCCGAGCGCGTCGGCGCCGGGGCGCCCGTCTACCTCGCCGCCGTCATGGAGTACCTCGCGGCTGAGGTGCTCGAGCTGGCCGGAAACGCGGCCCGCGACAACAAGAAGACGCGCATCATCCCGCGCCACCTGCAGCTCGCCATCCGCAACGACGAGGAGCTCAACAAGCTCTTGTCGGGCGTCACCATCGCACAGGGTGGTGTCCTGCCCAACATCCAGGCCGTCCTGCTGCCAAAGAAGACCGAGAAGAAGGCCTAAACAGAGAGCGCGGAGCTGCGCTTGCGTGCTCCCTGCACGCAAACGCGCCTGCCTTTGCCTTGCCGGCTCGGCTCACAACAATCGGCCCTTTTCAGGGCCACCACACAAACCTACGTCCAAAGCAAAGTTTCCGTCGTCCGTGCTCGCCGCACTTTACACAACACGTCCACATACATACATTGCACAGCCAGCGCCGGCGCACGTCCGCCATCTTGTCCACAGCCCGTGTGGCCGAACGCGCACACATTTTGTCGTTTCTCTCTTTTTGTCTTTTTCCTGTTTCTGCACCCCTCCGCGCACGCACAGAGTCGCGTTCCAAACGACAACGACATCAATACACCGATAATGTGATGATCATTGTTAGCATTCTAATGTTTCAATTAAAGGGGCGCGCGTGGCACACACAGCGCGTAAACGGTCCGACGACGACACGCCGGCCGCCGCGCGCTCCAAACGCACAGGCACAGGACAAAACCAAACAGCTGATCCGATCGATCGATCCGGCCGGCCCGCCCGCCTATGCCCACGCCACAAACAAACAAACAACAAACCACGCACACACTGGACTCAGCCGCGCCCATCGCGTCAAACTCAAAAACTAACGCACGCGCAGCACAACAACAACAACAACAACAACACGCACAGGCAACACAGACTCTTTCGCACTTTTCAATCTCCGAACAGTGTGGTGGCCCTGAAAAGGGCCGTTTTCGTCTCTCCCACCAAGCACGGGCACGGCACGGCCGCGGGAAGGCCACAACGCAGCACAGCACACCGGCTGGCTGGCTGCCTGCCTGCCTAACCGCCGAAACCGTACAGGGTGCGCCCCTGCCTCTTCAGGGCGTACACCACGTCCATGGCCGTCACAGTCTTGCGCTTGGCGTGCTCAGTGTACGTCACCGCGTCGCGGATCACGTTCTCCAGGAACACCTTCAGCACTCCGCGGGTCTCCTCGTAGATCAGACCAGAGATGCGCTTCACGCCGCCCCTGCGAGCCAGGCGGCGGATGGCGGGCTTCGTGATGCCCTGGATGTTGTCGCGCAACACCTTGCGGTGCCGCTTGGCGCCACCCTTGCCCAGCCCCTTTCCTCCCTTGCCGCGGCCTGTCATTCTTCTTCCTTCCTCCTCCTCAAGCAAGCAAGCGAAAAAACACAAGCGCCAGCTCCTCACCCGGCGCTAGCGAGTCGGCTACGGTGCGAGCTCTCTGCCGCCGCCCCCCTATATAGACTCTGGCCCGCCCTCCCCCCACCACGCGCACCGAGGGCATATAAGCGCGGCGCGGGGCCGCGCGGGCCCGTTGTCAAGGCAGCACCGGACGCTTCGTGTACCGCACGCACCTCCACGCCGCTCTTCCGCTATGGCCCGCACAAAGCAAACGGCCCGCAAGTCCACCGGCGGAAAGGCGCCGCGCAAACAGCTCGCCACCAAGGCGGCGAGGAAGAGCGCGCCCGCCACCGGCGGCGTCAAGAAGCCCCACCGCTACAGGCCGGGCACCGTCGCCCTGCGGGAAATCAGGCGCTACCAGAAGAGCACAGAGCTGCTCATCCGCAAGCTGCCGTTCCAGCGCCTAGTGCGCGAGATCGCCCAGGACTTCAAGACCGACCTGCGCTTCCAGAGCTCCGCAGTCATGGCCCTGCAGGAGGCCAGCGAGGCCTACCTCGTCGGCCTCTTCGAAGACACCAACCTGTGCGCAATCCACGCCAAGCGCGTCACCATCATGCCCAAGGACATCCAGCTCGCGCGCCGCATCCGCGGCGAGCGCGCCTAGAAACCGCGCCGCGCACGCGCGCCCGCCCAACAAAAACGGCCCTTTTCAGGGCCACTAACATCTCTCCGTCGCGAGCAAAACTTTTGTCGGTCTTGCCGCCCCGCAAAACAAACAACCACCAATTCCCCTCCCGTCCACAGCCGCTCTCGCCAACAATCGACGTCATCCCATCCCTCACAATACACACACACACACACAACAGCCGGACGACGTCACCAACACACCGCGGGTGGCTGGCCGCCGCCGTCTCCGAGGCGCGCGCACGCTACGCTACACTACACTACACTACACTACACTACAACGTCAACGCCACCGCGCCTTCCCAATTCCCGCCGGCCACTTCCACGTCTCACGTCCCCCCCCGCCGCTTTCAAAGAGAGAGAGAAGAGACAACACACACACACAAAAGACACGACATCCGCAAAGCAAGCAAACACACAAACAAACAAACAAACAAACAAGAGTCTCCAGAAACATACATGAGCAACCAAACGTCGGCCGCCGCAAAAAAAACAACAACAACAACAAAACAAAAAACAACAGAGACCAACAAACGGCCACAACCGCTCCGCTACCGCGCGCCGCCGCCTACCGCCACCGGCACCACAATCCAACCACCACGGCACGCAAACAGTACCCACAAAGGGTCACACACAACCAACCACACCGGCGCATGCACGACAATCAACGCCTTCCCGACGTCCTTTGATGGCCCTGAGAAGGGCCGTTTTGGGCCGCGCGACAGCCGCAGCCGTGCCATCGCGCGCCACTAAGACGACGCGGGGGAGGGCGGTGGGGGACGACGGCGTCAAGCGCCAACCCCTCTCCCTTGCCTTTCTTTAACTTTACTACTTTACTTCTTCTTCTTGGGCGACGCCTTCGCCTTAGACGGCGTCGTCGCCTTCTTCGGGCGCGGCGCCTTCGGCTTCTTCGTCGGAACCTTGGCGGCCTTCTTCGCCTTCGACGGCGACTTGGCCTTGGCCGGCTTGGCCGCAGCCGCCTTCTTCGCACCCGCGGGAGCCGCCGACGCCGCAGACGCCTTCTTGGCGGCGCCCGCCTTCCGACCGGTCGCCGCCTTCACGCCACCAGCCTTCTTTGCGCCGGCCGCGCGGCCGCCCTTCTTCTCCTTGCTGGCCGGAGCGGCGCGCTTCTTCTTCGCACCGCCGGCACGAGCCTTGCCGCCCTCGGCCGCCCCGCCGCCGGCGCCGGCAAGCTTGAAAGAGCCGGACGCGCCCTTCCCCTTCGTCTGCACCAGCTCGCCAGCCACGACGGCCGACTTGAGGTACTTCTTGATAAAGGGCGCCAGCTTCTCCGCGTCCAGCTTGTAGTGCGCGGCAATGTACTTCTTGATCGCCTGCAGCGACGAGCCGCCGCGCTCCTTCAGACTCTTGATGGCGGCCGTCACCATCTCAGAGGTGCGCGGGTGCGCAGGCTTGGCGCGCGGCTTCTTCGCAGACGCCGCAGACTTGGCCTTCTTCGTCGTGCCGGTGGCGGCGGGTGCCGCAGCAGTCTCGTTCGTAGCCGCCTGATCTGCCATTATTTCGACGGACGACGCGCGTACACACAACAACAGAACAGCGAGAGAGCGGCGAGAGCACGGCAGAGAATAGCCGCCGCGCCGCCAGGCCCAGCCAGTGTCGCGGGCGGGCGCGGACGGCCGAGAGAGCGGCCGCCACTCTGCGCGCCGCCGCGCCGCGCCTCCCGCGCTTGCTACCGCCCAACGTCCGACAGCCTGTGCGGACCAGCCCCAAACCTGCGCCGCAACCACCCGCGCCATTCAAACCACCGAGGATGGGGCTACACACGGCCACACCACAGTCGCCAACCAGTCGCCACGGCAGCGCCGCAAACCACGGCCAAACTGCAGCTACCGCGCGCTACAGCCTGGCTCGGCCCGCCGAGAATCGCCGCCCCCGCCCAAATGCCGCCCCCACAGCCCCAGCCGACGACCCGCCACAATGGCCAAACCTTCGGCAAAACTGGCGCACCGTCGCCGCGCCAGCCCGGCCAGCGCGGCCGCCGCCACAGCCACACAAGCGGAGGCGTGCGGCGATGACGGCCGTGCAAACGCACCTCCGCCGCCCCATCGCCCTCCCACCGTTTCCCGATCGGCCCGCGGCCGTCGGGCCACCTCGCCCGCCAACATTCGCGCCCGTTTCTCACAAAATTGCCCGCCGCAAAACAAAAACGAGCGCCGCCTGCGCAACATGGCCACCGGCCAACCGAGGCGCCGCCGCCCCTCGCCGCTTTAAGCGACGGTGGCTAACCGCCATCCGCAACTACAGACGCACCGAATCTGCCTTCAAAAGCACACACCGACAGCCGACCTCTAACATTTAGACTCCGCAAGCCACCCAACGGTGTGTGGCGGAGGGCACTTCACGTGCCACTGTCATTTACCTCCCTTCGCTGTTCCAGTCGCGTATGGTTTCGCGGGACGAACTGACAGTCTGCAAAAAAAAAACACCGCCTCCGTGCGCGCTCGAATCTCTCTAACCACATCCATTCGTGATCTCCTCGGGAGGTATACACGTAGGGGGGAAGCAATATATTCGATACCCCATCCAGAAACGCAATATCGCGAAACCTGGCGAGCAAGCTACACCGCGATGCAGAGCGCCTCTATTGCAGGGTCTGCCGCTTGGGTTTGTTAAACATCTCCGTAACGCTATCACGGTTACCAAATGACCCTGCGACGAAACGTTGGATCGTCTCCGGTCGCCTCCGTCAACGCGACCTGGTACGGATCCCACACTGATGGGCAACACTCACGTATGGGTCGAACGAACGGGTGTTTTGTAAGCCACCTCCTCCTTTGTTGATGGACTACATTTGCTACGCATTCTCCCAATAAATCGCAACCTGGTACCCGCCTTACCACCAATTACTTTTTTTGTTTTTTTTTTTTTTTTTTTTTTTTTTATATGATGATCATCCCACTCCCAATCACTCCGCACGCATACTCCCAGATATTTTACAGACGTAACTGCTACCAGTGTTTGTCCCGCTATCATCATATAATCAATCATACAATAAAGGGTCCTTCTTTCTTATATTATTCGCAATACATTACATTTGTCTATGTTAAGGGACAGTTGCCACTCCCTGCACCACGTGCCTATCCGCTGCAGATCGTCCTGCATTTTTCGCTGCAACTTCTCTGTATACTACAGCATCATCCGCGAAAAGACGCATGCAACGTCCGACACTATCTACTAGGTGTGTGAAGAGCAATGGGTCCCATAACACTCCCCTGTGGCACGCCAGAGGTTACTTTAACGTCTGTAGACGTCTCTCCATTGATAACAACATGCTGTGTTCTGTTTGCTACAATCTCTTCAGTCCAGCCACACAGTTGGTCCGACATTCTGCAGACTCTCTTACATTGTTTATCAGGCGACAGTGCGGAACTGTATCGAACGCCCTCCTTCCGGATGTCAACCAAAATGGCATCTACCTGGGAGCCTGTATCTAATATTTTCTGGGTCCCATGAACAAATAAAGCGCGTTGGGTCTCACACGATCGCTGTTTCCGGAATCCGTGTTGATTCCTACATAGTAGACACTGGGTTTCCAAAAAACGACATGCTACTACTCGAGCATAAAACATGTTCTCAAATTCTACAACCGACCGACGTCACAGATATAGGGCCTATAGTTTTGCGCATCTGCTCGACGACCCTTCTTCAAGCCCGGGACTACCTGTGCTCTTTTCCAATCATTTGGAACCCTCCGTTCCTCTAGAGACTTGCGGTACACGGCTGTTAGGAGGTTCTGTCGCGTACTCTGTGTAGAATCGAATTGGTATCCCGTCAGGTCCAGTGGACTTTCCTCTGTTGAGTGATTCCAGTTGCTTTTCTATTCCTCCTTGGACACTTATTTCGATGTCAGCCACTTTTTCGTTTGTGCGAGAAGGAACTGCAGTGCGGTCGTCCTCCGTGAAACAGCTTTGGAAACAGGTGTTTAGTATTTCACAGCTTTTTACGCGTGTCATCCTCTGTTTCAATGCCATCATCATCCCGGAGTGTCTGGATATGCCGTTTCGAGCCGCTTACTACTGATTCAACGTACGACCACAACGTCCCAGGATTTGATTTGATTTGATTTGATTTCCTGTCACGTCGGTACATGGAATTTTACTTTCGCATTCACCGGACGCTTCACGCATAGCCCTCCTTACGCTAACTTTGGACATCGTTTAGCGTCTGTTTGTCTGAGAGGTTTTGGCTGCGTTTCAACTTTGAGTGAGGCTCTCTTTGCTTTCGCTATAGTTTCCTAAACTTTGGTTGTTGTACCGCGGTGGGTTTTTCCCATCCCTCACAGTTTTACTCGGCACGTACCTGTCTAAGACGCATTTTACGATTGCCTTGCACTTTCTCCATACACACTCAACATTGTCGGTGTCGGAGCAGACATTTGCGTTTTCATCTGTCTGGTAGTCTCAAATCTGCCTTCTATTACTCTTGCTAAACAGATAAACCTTCCTCCCTTTTTTTTTTTTTTTTTTTGTATATTCCTATTAACGTCCATATTCAGCGATGCTGCAACGGCCTCTTGATCACTGGGTCCCTGTTCTGCACATACAGAGTCGACAAGTTCGGGGTCTGTTTGTCATCGGTAGGTCCACGATGTTATCTCCACGAGTCGGTTCTCTCTCTGTTTAATTGCTCGCGGTAATTTTCGTTCGGATAGTGCACTCAGTATAATGTCACTCGATGCTCTGTCCCTACCACCCGTCCTGAACATCTGGCACATTGAAATCTCCACCTAAGACTGTAACACGCTGGGGAAAGGAAAATGTATGTCCACATTTTCTCTCACGTGTTCGGCCACTAATGCTGCTGCGTCGCGAGGTCGGTAAAAGGAGCCAATTATTAACCTAGCTCGGCTGTTGAGTGTACCCTCCACCCACAATAGTTCACAGGAACCGTCCACCACTTCTACTTCACTACACAGGATAAACTACTACTACTAACAGCGACGAACCACTCCACCACCGGTTGCATGCACGCTATCCTTTCTAAAGCACCGTCTGTACCTATAACGATTGCAGCTTCGGTGCTTTCTATCAGCGCTTGACGTTCCGGTACTTCGACAGTTGACAATTACAATACCGATTGCCGCTTGGTCCCCGCATGTCCTGACCTTGCCCCGCGCCCGTTGAGGCTGTTGCCCTTTCCGTACTTGCCCAAGGGCCATCCAACCTAAACAGAACCGCCCAGCCCACGCCACACAACCCCTGCTACCCGTGTAGCCGCTTGTTGCGTATAGTGGACTCCACCTAAGACTATAACATGCCCTAAGGCATTCGCGGTGTACACCACCCTAAGGTGAGGTTAGGTTAGGTGGACGTGGGTTAGGTTAAGGGTTACAGTTAGGTTAGGCGTCAAAGTTAGGTTAAGCGTTCGGACGTGAGGCGTCAGGTGGCCGCACCTACCTTACGGCCGGACATCTTAGGTTAGAGGTTAGGTTAGGTTAAGGCGCCGAGAGGTCCGCGGTCAGGTTACGTTCACCTTCGGGCGCCACACGTAGGTTTCAAAGGTGTGTCGGTCGGTCGTCGGCAAGCCGCAAAAACTACAGACGACGTCGACCAAACCGCCGCAAGACCGAGCAGGAGGCAGATATACCGGCCGGCCGGCCGGCCCCACACACACACAACACAACACAAAATTAAAAACACCACCCACCGGCCAAACGGCACAAAAAACAAAAAAAACAAAAAACCACAAACCCGAGCACCACGTCGACCAGAGGCAACCCGCCGCTCACGCGACATGGCTGGCAACTAAGGGGCAAACTGCAACGGCGCTTTCCGCACCGGGCCGGATGCACGTACGACAACACCGCTACCCGTACGCAGGCCTCCCATTGCACACAGCCGCTCTGTGTTTGAACATCATCAATGGCGCGCCCGCGCCTCGTCGCGGTCGCAGCCATAACGCCGCCACTTTTGCACCAACACATTCACGCACGGCAAAACAGCTCGCCGACACAGCACAGCCGACAAACAAAAACAACCCGCGAGACGGGGGCGACAACGACAACGACAACGACAACGACAACGACAACGACAACAGCAAACAACTCGCACCAAGCGTCCAACAGGTAACAAACGGACAAGCACAGCCACTGCTAACGGCCACGACGCCCCAGCGGCACACTGCTCCTTTCCCGCCACACTCGATTCACAACGCACGCACGCGACCCCGTCAACGACACCGACACGACACACGACGGGCTCCCTTCCCGCAACCTACACCTTTCCGCCACTACGCACAGCTCCACCCGACGCGCCCGTCGCAACGACACTACTGCACGCACTATCCACCCGCCTCCTCCTCTCCCCCCCCCCCTTCCCGTACACAACAACACGGCCAAAAACAACACTCACGACCCAAACATAATAACGACATGGCACGTGCATCGGCGCACACCCCAACCAGTCACCGTCGACAACCACACGCAAGGCACGAAACCGGCGTCCTTCCACGTTGCCATCAAAGCTGCACAAACAACCACAGGAGGAACCACCAACAACGGGCCGGCCCGCCGGCCCGCCCCAATATTCTCCCACCCTCACCTCACGCCGCAACCACCAAACGCACATTCCCGCTCGCTACCACACACCTCTCGGCGGCCGCTTCGCAAAAACATGACGTGACGTGACGTGACGTGACATCATCACATCACGGGCTACGCACGCACACCGACCCACTTTCCTGCCCTTCGCCCTCTTCTTTCCGACGCCTGCCTTCGGCCGAGCACACGTACGTGGCACAACGCCCAACACAGTCACACACAGTCGACAGGCGCACGCCCAGGCACGCAACGACGCAGCGCAGCAAAGGCGCCCGCAACACATACCTCCTCTCTCTTCTCGCCGCCGACCGCCCGCCAGCCAGCCAGCCAGCCACTCGCAATGTGCACTGCCAACCAGCCACACGTCCACCGCGCCGCCTCCGACCACCCGCCAGGGGGGCGCTCACGTCCGCGACAACAGCGCGGCCCGCCGCCGGGCGGGCCCAGCCGAACCCAGCCCAGCCGGCGCGCGCTGCTCTGCACTCGGCGCGCCACACATCCTGCTGCAGACCGGGCTCGTCTCTCTGTACGCGTCTGCCCGCATCTCGTCTTCCTGCGCATCAACACAACGAGGCCGCGTGAGCAAACCCCCCCGTCACAACGCCACATCACACACTGCCTTGTCTACCGCCTAAATGCACTCACCAGCCATCCGCTTCGTCTTCGTCTTGTTTACTCGTTGTTGTTGCAGCGGCGCACACAGCCCCGGCCGGCCGCATCCGAGGGTGGCCCGCCGCCAGCGTCTCCTCCTTGGGCACAGGTGCGGTGCGGTGCCGTGCCGTGCCGTGGCCGCCCATCCATCCAACCGCACGCATTTTGCTGGCCGCCTCTGCTGCAGAAGAAGACAAAAAAAAAAACGAAACGTACAAACATACACGCACCCACAGCGTGGCCACACACGGACGGGACCGACAGGCTCCAAGGCGACCAAAGGATAAAAACAAAATAAAACACTAAAAGACGCAAGCAAGCACCAAGCAAGCTGTCGCCTCGCGCCTCTGTCCTTCCGCCCCCGCCATTCTCTCCCACCACATGCCCACAAACACCACCGCCTCCCCCTCCCCGCACCTCCACATTCGCCCCCTCCATTTTGTTCCTTTCTCGTTCTTCCCTTCTGTGTGTCTGCGTGCGTGCGCGGGCGGCGCCTCTCAACATCCGCCGGCCGTCCGTCCCGTTTTCGCCGTACCACACACGCCACCGCCTCGCCTCCTCCCCGTCCACCACCGCCGCCCCTGTCCGCCCCGCACAACACCATACACCGCTGCTTGTCCTGGCCGTTGCCACCAAAGGCGCCAGCCGCAAACCGCGCCAACGCCGCAGCGCGCGTGCCTCCTTCCTTCTTGCTTCCTTCTCCGTGCCGACGCGGCCTCTATTCCCGCACCCATTCGGCCGACGACACAGCCGTTGGGCTCCGCACTGCGCGTACCGGCGTTACGCACGCACACCCACCCCCCTCGCGAACGCACGACTCATTCATTGTCTTTGTTGTTTCTCCTCTTTCTTAACGTCTTTGTTTGTTGTTTGTTTTCTTTTTTTTTTTCGTTTTTCCCCACCGCCACATGTGACACAATGCCTCCCTCCACCTTTCGTTCGTGGTTGCTTGCTTTGTTTCTCTTTCTCATTGGTACACGTCCGACGCGCTCCATTTCCTCCATTTCCACCACACCACGGCCATCGGCCTCCTCAACGGGCAGGCGCAGTGTGCCATTCTCCGGCGCACAAGCACACCGCGCGGTACTGGCGCGGCTCGCCACGCCACGCCACGCCACGCCACCCCACGCCACCGGTGCGCAGCAGCACATGTGATGTCTCGCAACACGACACGCGGTGCGCACACCCCGACCACGCGGCTCTAAAGGCATGGCACCGGCGACATGCGCCGCCCCAGCCACGCATCCGTCGTCTCAAGTTGTTCACTGCCAGCCGCGTCTGAGGCTACAACCGCACCACCACATCAACGGTCCCCCTCCCGGCAACACATTTGTTGCACAAACAAACACAACCGCCGAGCGCAGCGCGAACCACCCACACGCGCCCTCCGCGTCTCCTTTCTCTCCTTTCGCCCCCTCCCATCTCCCGAATATGCCAGCAGCGCAGCGTTACGCGTGCCCCTCACCCGTCCACACTACCGCGAAACGAGCACGCCTTCCGGGCCACATGCAAGGGCACGCCCACCACCAAATACTGCCGTATTCACGGACGCAGTTCGCAACACGCAACGCACTCTCCACCTACCTTCTTTCTCTCGTCCCTTCTCTTTAAAAACAAAACAAACACACAAACCAACCAACCACGGCTAACACACTTTTTCGCGACACCTTTGACTGCGTTATCTTGACCGTGACGGCAGCTATCGACCATCCATTCCCCACTACACACACACACACACACATCATTCGCTACACCGCACACGAAACGGCAAAGGGCAAGGCACTCTCTCATAGATTCTTCCTCCGAGCCATATCGGGCGAACGTTGCATCCGGGAAGGCAATGCAATTCAGCCGTCACTTGCAGCCGCGCCGTAAACGCATTTCAGTGCGGCTGCAATGCACGGGAACGTTCCGTTGCTCTAGACGGCGCCTCTCCGTTTTTCCCCTGTTTCGTTTTCCGGTGATTGCTTCCCCTTCTTCTCTTTCTTCGTTTCGTTTTATTATTTTCGTTCCCCTCCTCCACCATTGTTTCCGTCCCCACAGTTTTTTTTTGCTCATTCCACACGTTCTGCCCAGACAAGACATGACATTCGACCGATCACAGCCAGCCTTTCGTCGCCGTTCGCAGCGCCGACGGTGCCACAGTGAGACGGGTGTTCGGACCGACACGTTGCCGTGATGCCGATAGACAGCTACTCAGAGCCGCCGGATCGGATCACATCACCGACAAACCGGCCATTTCACCGGGGGACACACAGACAACCGCGTGTACGCCCATAACAACAAACAACGACCGTCGTCGTCTACCGTCACTGAACCGAACACACGTGCACCTTGAATGACGACACCGGCGTGCGTGCGTGCGCACAACAATCAATCATTCAATCAACTGCAGAAACGGCTATCAAAATCAAGGGCCAAATAAATGGGTACACCACCGTGCGTGTCGCCTACCCCACCCGCCCGTACAATTCTTGCGTCTTCCTAATGACTAGTAAAGACACGTCCATTTGTTTTAAAACGTCACCAACACACCTCCACGCCGTACAGCAAAGGGAATAGTAGACGGCAACACAACATTTCACCCTCGCCATCATGTATGTATGTATGTATGTATGTATGTATGTATGTATGATGTGACAAACAAACAAACCCGCAGACGGCCCTAACGGTGACATCCAACAATCGCGAGGGGTTTCAATTGCAGTCACGTGACTAACCGGGCAGACAGAGACAAAGAAAGGAAAGGAAAGGAAATCAGCGACACAGACAACACCTCCTGTCTATGTGTCGACAAACAAACAACCAACCAACCACGCCAAGACTCGCGAGCACGCATAACCACATTCGAGACCACCACCACCACCACCACCACCACCACCAGCTGCTTCGCAACCAACCAAACCGGGTAGCTAGCTATGCGCCGCCTCACACAAACAACAATTCCGCTCTTCCCGCAAAGGCAATTTGGTGGCCCTGAAAAGGGCCGTTTTTTGCCGCTCTCGCAACGGAGGGGAGCTCCCTAGAGCCTTAACCCCCTCACTTGGAGCTCGTGTACTTGGTCACCGCCTTCGTGCCCTCGCTCACGGCGTGCTTGGCCAGCTCGCCAGGCAGCAAGAGCCGCACAGCCGTCTGGATCTCGCGGGACGTGATGGTCGAGCGCTTGTTGTAGTGCGCCAGGCGAGACGCCTCGGCCGCAATGCGCTCGAAAATGTCGTTCACGAAGCTGTTCATGATGCTCATCGCCTTCGACGAGATGCCCGTGTCGGGGTGCACCTGCTTCAGCACCTTGTAGATGTAGATGGCATAGCTCTCCTTCCTCTTGCGCTTCTTCTTCTTGTCGCCCTTCGAAATGTTCTTCTGCGCCTTGCCAGCCTTCTTGGCGGCCTTCCCGCTAGTCTTGGGCGGCATCTCGAACGTACAACAGCAAGCAGCAAGCGCTCCCCTCTAGTCAGCGTCTCCCCACACAGTGGCACCCGCCGCTACCGCAACACCGCACCTTTACCAGCTCGCCCTGTTGCGGCCGCCGACCAATGGGGCGCGCGCGCAACCGGCCGCCGCACCCGAGCCCATAAAGGGACCCCCACCCTAGTCCCGTAGCTCGGCGGACGCTGGAGACTGCGGACGGAGCGCACGGGCACGCTGTACACGTGGCAGCAGAAGAAGCCGGCGCGCACGCACCTCCACACGCAGGCGAACATGGCTGGACGCAGGAAGGGCAGCAAGATTGCGGCCGCGATCGAACTCCTGGTCGATGCGATCGGGAAGGACCGCGGTCGCAGTCGCCGCCACAAGAAGAAGCAGCGCACGGAGCAGCAATGCTTCAAGTGCCAAAAGATGGGGCACATCGCGAAAGCGTGCAGGGGCACTCCAGCGTGTTTGAAGTGTGCTGAGGCACACGACACACGCGACTGCACCAAGCCTCGCGACGCGGCTGCCAAGTGCGTGAATTGCGGCGGTGCCCACGCCGCAAACTCGCGCAGCTGCGCCTACGTGCGGGGCTACAGACACAAGATGGCCGCCCCACGCCCAGCAGAGGTGCCTGGCGTCGAGACGGACGTCCCGCCCCCCCGTTCCCGCGGGGGTGGCGCACCGTGCCGTCGCGAAGCCACCACCGACGACGCACTGGCCGCCTTCCACACGGCCCTTGCGGCCGAGAGGGCCGCCATGAGGGAGGAACTCGTGGCTGTTCACCGCCAGCTGCAACAGCTGCGTGAGGAGCTGCGGTTCCTCAGGAAGACGCCAAACCCCACTGCGAGTCGGCCAACGGGGGTCGACGCCTCCACCCAGACGGTGCCACCCGAGCCGCCAGTAGATGTGACGGGCGGCGCGGAGGCACCCATGGAGATCGAAGTGGTGCAGCCTGCTCTCCCTCCTGACGGGGAGGTCGAGCCGCGGGCACACGAGGAGCCGCAAGCGGAGATACCCCCAGTTACAGTGACGGCGGCGGAACTCCGGTCGCTGTCTGCGATCTCTGTGGACCAGGCGACGCAGATGTTCCGGACTATCACTGGCTGGGCAAAACCGGACCTGGACAACGCCTGTCCAGCCACTCCACCCCACAGGACGAAGACCGCTTCTTCGCAAGCTGAAGAAGCGGTAACAGACGAAGAGCTGCCCCTCCCGCTCCCAGACGAGCGGAGCGTGCAGCCCTTCCTCAAGAAGATCGTGGCGTCGCTGAAGGACGGGTCGTACCCTCACGGGGACAACCCATACCCCTTCACGCCGGCGCCCGGGAAGCCACCACCGCCTCACCAACCGTGTGACCTCAAACACATGCGTTGCATGTTGCATGAGGCCGTAACCAGGAAGGAGCTGAAATTGCTCAACAGCCGCCCCATCTTCACCCCTTCGGACTGGGAACACATCACCCGGGTCACAGAGAAGTGGGTGAAGGAGGAGTGGCGCTCCGGCAGGCGTCAGCCTGCCCCAGAAGACATACCAATGCATGACTACTTCGCTAGTCTAAACTCAGCGGGGTAGCCGAGGCCGATTCCAACGAGAGGCCACAAACACAACAACAACAACAGAGGAATCAAGGAGGAACAGCAGCACTGCTGCTTAGCCTCCACCATCTCCGGACTGAGGAGGTCCGTGATTTTCAAGCGAAGAAGAAGAAGAGCTCGCACCGTAGCCGACTCGCTAGCGCCGGGTGAGGAGCTGGCGCTTGTGTTTTTTCGCTTGCTTGCTTGAGGAGGAGGAAGGAAGAAGAATGACAGGCCGCGGCAAGGGAGGAAAGGGGCTGGGCAAGGGTGGCGCCAAGCGGCACCGCAAGGTGTTGCGCGACAACATCCAGGGCATCACGAAGCCCGCCATCCGCCGCCTGGCTCGCAGGGGCGGCGTGAAGCGCATCTCTGGTCTGATCTACGAGGAGACCCGCGGAGTGCTGAAGGTGTTCCTGGAGAACGTGATCCGCGACGCGGTGACGTACACTGAGCACGCCAAGCGCAAGACTGTGACGGCCATGGACGTGGTGTACGCCCTGAAGAGGCAGGGGCGCACCCTGTACGGTTTCGGCGGTTAGGCAGGCAGGCAGCCAGCCAGCCGGTGTGCTGTGCTGCGTTGTGGCCTTCCCGCGGCCGTGCCGTGCCCGTGCTTGGTGGGAGAGACGAAAACGGCCCTTTTCAGGGCCACCACACTGTTCGGAGATTGAAAAGTGCGAAAGAGTCTGTGTTGCCTGTGCGTGTTGTTGTTGTTGTTGTTGTTGTTGTTGTGCTGCGCGTGCGTTAGTTTTTGAGTTTGACGCGATGGGCGCGGCTGAGTCCAGTGTGTGCGTGGTTTGTTGTTTGTTTGTTTGTGGCGTGGGCATAGGCGGGCGGGCCGGCCGGATCGATCGATCGGATCAGCTGTTTGGTTTTGTCCTGTGCCTGTGCGTTTGGAGCGCGCGGCGGCCGGCGTGTCGTCGTCGGACCGTTTACGCGCTGTGTGTGCCACGCGCGCCCCTTTAATTGAAACATTAGAATGCTAACAATGATCATCACATTATCGGTGTATTGATGTCGTTGTCGTTTGGAACGCGACTCTGTGCGTGCGCGGAGGGGTGCAGAAACAGGAAAAAGACAAAAAGAGAGAAACGACAAAATGTGTGCGCGTTCGGCCACACGGGCTGTGGACAAGATGGCGGACGTGCGCCGGCGCTGGCTGTGCAATGTATGTATGTGGACGTGTTGTGTAAAGTGCGGCGAGCACGGACGACGGAAACTTTGCTTTGGACGTAGGTTTGTGTGGTGGCCCTGAAAAGGGCCGATTGTTGTGAGCCGAGCCGGCAAGGCAAAGGCAGGCGCGTTTGCGTGCAGGGAGCACGCAAGCGCAGCTCCGCGCTCTCTGTTTAGGCCTTCTTCTCGGTCTTCTTTGGCAGCAGGACGGCCTGGATGTTGGGCAGGACACCACCCTGTGCGATGGTGACGCCCGACAAGAGCTTGTTGAGCTCCTCGTCGTTGCGGATGGCGAGCTGCAGGTGGCGCGGGATGATGCGCGTCTTCTTGTTGTCGCGGGCCGCGTTTCCGGCCAGCTCGAGCACCTCAGCCGCGAGGTACTCCATGACGGCGGCGAGGTAGACGGGCGCCCCGGCGCCGACGCGCTCGGCGTAGTTTCCCTTGCGCAGGAGGCGGTGGATTCTGCCGACCGGGAACTGGAGCCCAGCCCTGCTTGAGCGGGACTTTGACTTGCCCTTGACTTTGCCTCCCTTTCCGCGTCCGGACATGGCGTTTGGCTAGTTGAAACACGTAACGTAACGGTGCGAGCCGCAGCGAGTCGAGCAGCGGAGTGCGTGGCGGCGGGACTAGGGTGGGGGTCCCTTTATGGGCTCGGGTGCGGCGGCCGGTTGCGCGCGCGCCCCATTGGTCGGCGGCCGCAACAGGGCGAGCTGGTAAAGGTGCGGTGTTGCGGTAGCGGCGGGTGCCACTGTGTGGGGAGACGCTGACTAGAGGGGAGCGCTTGCTGCTTGCTGTTGTACGTTCGAGATGCCGCCCAAGACTAGCGGGAAGGCCGCCAAGAAGGCTGGCAAGGCGCAGAAGAACATTTCGAAGGGCGACAAGAAGAAGAAGCGCAAGAGGAAGGAGAGCTATGCCATCTACATCTACAAGGTGCTGAAGCAGGTGCACCCCGACACGGGCATCTCGTCGAAGGCGATGAGCATCATGAACAGCTTCGTGAACGACATTTTCGAGCGCATTGCGGCCGAGGCGTCTCGCCTGGCGCACTACAACAAGCGCTCGACCATCACGTCCCGCGAGATCCAGACGGCTGTGCGGCTCTTGCTGCCTGGCGAGCTGGCCAAGCACGCCGTGAGCGAGGGCACGAAGGCGGTGACCAAGTACACGAGCTCCAAGTGAGGGGGTTAAGGCTCTAGGGAGCTCCCCTCCGTTGCGAGAGCGGCAAAAAACGGCCCTTTTCAGGGCCACCAAATTGCCTTTGCGGGAAGAGCGGAATTGTTGTTTGTGTGAGGCGGCGCATAGCTAGCTACCCGGTTTGGTTGGTTGCGAAGCAGCTGGTGGTGGTGGTGGTGGTGGTGGTGGTCTCGAATGTGGTTATGCGTGCTCGCGAGTCTTGGCGTGGTTGGTTGGTTGTTTGTTTGTCGACACATAGACAGGAGGTGTTGTCTGTGTCGCTGATTTCCTTTCCTTTCCTTTCTTTGTCTCTGTCTGCCCGGTTAGTCACGTGACTGCAATTGAAACCCCTCGCGATTGTTGGATGTCACCGTTAGGGCCGTCTGCGGGTTTGTTTGTTTGTCACATCATACATACATACATACATACATACATACATACATACATGATGGCGAGGGTGAAATGTTGTGTTGCCGTCTACTATTCCCTTTGCTGTACGGCGTGGAGGTGTGTTGGTGACGTTTTAAAACAAATGGACGTGTCTTTACTAGTCATTAGGAAGACGCAAGAATTGTACGGGCGGGTGGGGTAGGCGACACGCACGGTGGTGTACCCATTTATTTGGCCCTTGATTTTGATAGCCGTTTCTGCAGTTGATTGAATGATTGATTGTTGTGCGCACGCACGCACGCCGGTGTCGTCATTCAAGGTGCACGTGTGTTCGGTTCAGTGACGGTAGACGACGACGGTCGTTGTTTGTTGTTATGGGCGTACACGCGGTTGTCTGTGTGTCCCCCGGTGAAATGGCCGGTTTGTCGGTGATGTGATCCGATCCGGCGGCTCTGAGTAGCTGTCTATCGGCATCACGGCAACGTGTCGGTCCGAACACCCGTCTCACTGTGGCACCGTCGGCGCTGCGAACGGCGACGAAAGGCTGGCTGTGATCGGTCGAATGTCATGTCTTGTCTGGGCAGAACGTGTGGAATGAGCAAAAAAAAACTGTGGGGACGGAAACAATGGTGGAGGAGGGGAACGAAAATAATAAAACGAAACGAAGAAAGAGAAGAAGGGGAAGCAATCACCGGAAAACGAAACAGGGGAAAAACGGAGAGGCGCCGTCTAGAGCAACGGAACGTTCCCGTGCATTGCAGCCGCACTGAAATGCGTTTACGGCGCGGCTGCAAGTGACGGCTGAATTGCATTGCCTTCCCGGATGCAACGTTCGCCCGATATGGCTCGGAGGAAGAATCTATGAGAGAGTGCCTTGCCCTTTGCCGTTTCGTGTGCGGTGTAGCGAATGATGTGTGTGTGTGTGTGTGTGTGTAGTGGGGAATGGATGGTCGATAGCTGCCGTCACGGTCAAGATAACGCAGTCAAAGGTGTCGCGAAAAAGTGTGTTAGCCGTGGTTGGTTGGTTTGTGTGTTTGTTTTGTTTTTAAAGAGAAGGGACGAGAGAAAGAAGGTAGGTGGAGAGTGCGTTGCGTGTTGCGAACTGCGTCCGTGAATACGGCAGTATTTGGTGGTGGGCGTGCCCTTGCATGTGGCCCGGAAGGCGTGCTCGTTTCGCGGTAGTGTGGACGGGTGAGGGGCACGCGTAACGCTGCGCTGCTGGCATATTCGGGAGATGGGAGGGGGCGAAAGGAGAGAAAGGAGACGCGGAGGGCGCGTGTGGGTGGTTCGCGCTGCGCTCGGCGGTTGTGTTTGTTTGTGCAACAAATGTGTTGCCGGGAGGGGGACCGTTGATGTGGTGGTGCGGTTGTAGCCTCAGACGCGGCTGGCAGTGAACAACTTGAGACGACGGATGCGTGGCTGGGGCGGCGCATGTCGCCGGTGCCATGCCTTTAGAGCCGCGTGGTCGGGGTGTGCGCACCGCGTGTCGTGTTGCGAGACATCACATGTGCTGCTGCGCACCGGTGGCGTGGCGTGGCGTGGCGTGGCGTGGCGTGGCGAGCCGCGCCAGTACCGCGCGGTGTGCTTGTGCGCCGGAGAATGGCACACTGCGCCTGCCCGTTGAGGAGGCCGATGGCCGTGGTGTGGTGGAAATGGAGCGCGTCGGACGTGTACCAATGAGAAAGAGAAACAAAGCAAGCAACCACGAACGAAAGGTGGAGGGAGGCATTGTGTCACATGTGGCGGTGGGGAAAAACGAAAAAAAAAAAGAAAACAAACAACAAACAAAGACGTTAAGAAAGAGGAGAAACAACAAAGACAATGAATGAGTCGTGCGTTCGCGAGGGGGGTGGGTGTGCGTGCGTAACGCCGGTACGCGCAGTGCGGAGCCCAACGGCTGTGTCGTCGGCCGAATGGGTGCGGGAATAGAGGCCGCGTCGGCACGGAGAAGGAAGCAAGAAGGAAGGAGGCACGCGCGCTGCGGCGTTGGCGCGGTTTGCGGCTGGCGCCTTTGGTGGCAACGGCCAGGACAAGCAGCGGTGTATGGTGTTGTGCGGGGCGGACAGGGGCGGCGGTGGTGGACGGGGAGGAGGCGAGGCGGTGGCGTGTGTGGTACGGCGAAAACGGGACGGACGGCCGGCGGATGTTGAGAGGCGCCGCCCGCGCACGCACGCAGACACACAGAAGGGAAGAACGAGAAAGGAACAAAATGGAGGGGGCGAATGTGGAGGTGCGGGGAGGGGGAGGCGGTGGTGTTTGTGGGCATGTGGTGGGAGAGAATGGCGGGGGCGGAAGGACAGAGGCGCGAGGCGACAGCTTGCTTGGTGCTTGCTTGCGTCTTTTAGTGTTTTATTTTGTTTTTATCCTTTGGTCGCCTTGGAGCCTGTCGGTCCCGTCCGTGTGTGGCCACGCTGTGGGTGCGTGTATGTTTGTACGTTTCGTTTTTTTTTTTGTCTTCTTCTGCAGCAGAGGCGGCCAGCAAAATGCGTGCGGTTGGATGGATGGGCGGCCACGGCACGGCACGGCACCGCACCGCACCTGTGCCCAAGGAGGAGACGCTGGCGGCGGGCCACCCTCGGATGCGGCCGGCCGGGGCTGTGTGCGCCGCTGCAACAACAACGAGTAAACAAGACGAAGACGAAGCGGATGGCTGGTGAGTGCATTTAGGCGGTAGACAAGGCAGTGTGTGATGTGGCGTTGTGACGGGGGGGTTTGCTCACGCGGCCTCGTTGTGTTGATGCGCAGGAAGACGAGATGCGGGCAGACGCGTACAGAGAGACGAGCCCGGTCTGCAGCAGGATGTGTGGCGCGCCGAGTGCAGAGCAGCGCGCGCCGGCTGGGCTGGGTTCGGCTGGGCCCGCCCGGCGGCGGGCCGCGCTGTTGTCGCGGACGTGAGCGCCCCCCTGGCGGGTGGTCGGAGGCGGCGCGGTGGACGTGTGGCTGGTTGGCAGTGCACATTGCGAGTGGCTGGCTGGCTGGCTGGCGGGCGGTCGGCGGCGAGAATATGTGTTGCGGGCGCCTTTGCTGCGCTGCGTCGTTGCGTGCCTGGGCGTGCGCCTGTCGACTGTGTGTGACTGTGTTGGGCGTTGTGCCACGTACGTGTGCTCGGCCGAAGGCAGGCGTCGGAAAGAAGAGGGCGAAGGGCAGGAAAGTGGGTCGGTGTGCGTGCGTAGCCCGTGATGTGATGATGTCACGTCACGTCACGTCACGTCATGTTTTTGCGAAGCGGCCGCCGAGAGGTGTGTGGTAGCGAGCGGGAATGTGCGTTTGGTGGTTGCGGCGTGAGGTGAGGGTGGGAGAATATTGGGGCGGGCCGGCGGGCCGGCCCGTTGTTGGTGGTTCCTCCTGTGGTTGTTTGTGCAGCTTTGATGGCAACGTGGAAGGACGCCGGTTTCGTGCCTTGCGTGTGGTTGTCGACGGTGACTGGTTGGGGTGTGCGCCGATGCACGTGCCATGTCGTTATTATGTTTGGGTCGTGAGTGTTGTTTTTGGCCGTGTTGTTGTGTACGGGAAGGGGGGGGGGGAGAGGAGGAGGCGGGTGGATAGTGCGTGCAGTAGTGTCGTTGCGACGGGCGCGTCGGGTGGAGCTGTGCGTAGTGGCGGAAAGGTGTAGGTTGCGGGAAGGGAGCCCGTCGTGTGTCGTGTCGGTGTCGTTGACGGGGTCGCGTGCGTGCGTTGTGAATCGAGTGTGGCGGGAAAGGAGCAGTGTGCCGCTGGGGCGTCGTGGCCGTTAGCAGTGGCTGTGCTTGTCCGTTTGTTACCTGTTGGACGCTTGGTGCGAGTTGTTTGCTGTTGTCGTTGTCGTTGTCGTTGTCGTTGTCGTTGTCGTTGTCGTTGTCGTTGTCGCCCCCGTCTCGCGGGTTGTTTTTGTTTGTCGGCTGTGCTGTGTCGGCGAGCTGTTTTGCCGTGCGTGAATGTGTTGGTGCAAAAGTGGCGGCGTTATGGCTGCGACCGCGACGAGGCGCGGGCGCGCCATTGATGATGTTCAAACACAGAGCGGCTGTGTGCAATGGGAGGCCTGCGTACGGGTAGCGGTGTTGTCGTACGTGCATCCGGCCCGGTGCGGAAAGCGCCGTTGCAGTTTGCCCCTTAGTTGCCAGCCATGTCGCGTGAGCGGCGGGTTGCCTCTGGTCGACGTGGTGCTCGGGTTTGTGGTTTTTTGTTTTTTTTGTTTTTTGTGCCGTTTGGCCGGTGGGTGGTGTTTTTAATTTTGTGTTGTGTTGTGTGTGTGTGGGGCCGGCCGGCCGGCCGGTATATCTGCCTCCTGCTCGGTCTTGCGGCGGTTTGGTCGACGTCGTCTGTAGTTTTTGCGGCTTGCCGACGACCGACCGACACACCTTTGAAACCTACGTGTGGCGCCCGAAGGTGAACGTAACCTGACCGCGGACCTCTCGGCGCCTTAACCTAACCTAACCTCTAACCTAAGATGTCCGGCCGTAAGGTAGGTGCGGCCACCTGACGCCTCACGTCCGAACGCTTAACCTAACTTTGACGCCTAACCTAACTGTAACCCTTAACCTAACCCACGTCCACCTAACCTAACCTCACCTTAGGGTGGTGTACACCGCGAATGCCTTAGGGCATGTTATAGTCTTAGGTGGAGTCCACTATACGCAACAAGCGGCTACACGGGTAGCAGGGGTTGTGTGGCGTGGGCTGGGCGGTTCTGTTTAGGTTGGATGGCCCTTGGGCAAGTACGGAAAGGGCAACAGCCTCAACGGGCGCGGGGCAAGGTCAGGACATGCGGGGACCAAGCGGCAATCGGTATTGTAATTGTCAACTGTCGAAGTACCGGAACGTCAAGCGCTGATAGAAAGACCGAAGCTGCAATCGTTATAGGTACAGACGGTGCTTTAGAAAGGATAGCGTGCATGCAACCGGTGGTGGAGTGGTTCGTCGCTGTTAGTAGTAGTAGTTTATCCTGTGTAGTGAAGTAGAAGTGGTGGACGGTTCCTGTGAACTATTGTGGGTGGAGGGTACACTCAACAGCCGAGCTAGGTTAATAATTGGCTCCTTTTACCGACCTCGCGACGCAGCAGCATTAGTGGCCGAACACGTGAGAGAAAATGTGGACATACATTTTCCTTTCCCCAGCGTGTTACAGTCTTAGGTGGAGATTTCAATGTGCCAGATGTTCAGGACGGGTGGTAGGGACAGAGCATCGAGTGACATTATACTGAGTGCACTATCCGAACGAAAATTACCGCGAGCAATTAAACAGAGAGAGAACCGACTCGTGGAGATAACATCGTGGACCTACCGATGACAAACAGACCCCGAACTTGTCGACTCTGTATGTGCAGAACAGGGACCCAGTGATCAAGAGGCCGTTGCAGCATCGCTGAATATGGACGTTAATAGGAATATACAAAAAAAAAAAAAAAAAAAGGGAGGAAGGTTTATCTGTTTAGCAAGAGTAATAGAAGGCAGATTTGAGACTACCAGACAGATGAAAACGCAAATGTCTGCTCCGACACCGACAATGTTGAGTGTGTATGGAGAAAGTGCAAGGCAATCGTAAAATGCGTCTTAGACAGGTACGTGCCGAGTAAAACTGTGAGGGATGGGAAAAACCCACCGCGGTACAACAACCAAAGTTTAGGAAACTATAGCGAAAGCAAAGAGAGCCTCACTCAAAGTTGAAACGCAGCCAAAACCTCTCAGACAAACAGACGCTAAACGATGTCCAAAGTTAGCGTAAGGAGGGCTATGCGTGAAGCGTCCGGTGAATGCGAAAGTAAAATTCCATGTACCGACGTGACAGGAAATCAAATCAAATCAAATCAAATCCTGGGACGTTGTGGTCGTACGTTGAATCAGTAGTAAGCGGCTCGAAACGGCATATCCAGACACTCCGGGATGATGATGGCATTGAAACAGAGGATGACACGCGTAAAAAGCTGTGAAATACTAAACACCTGTTTCCAAAGCTGTTTCACGGAGGACGACCGCACTGCAGTTCCTTCTCGCACAAACGAAAAAGTGGCTGACATCGAAATAAGTGTCCAAGGAGGAATAGAAAAGCAACTGGAATCACTCAACAGAGGAAAGTCCACTGGACCTGACGGGATACCAATTCGATTCTACACAGAGTACGCGACAGAACCTCCTAACAGCCGTGTACCGCAAGTCTCTAGAGGAACGGAGGGTTCCAAATGATTGGAAAAGAGCACAGGTAGTCCCGGGCTTGAAGAAGGGTCGTCGAGCAGATGCGCAAAACTATAGGCCCTATATCTGTGACGTCGGTCGGTTGTAGAATTTGAGAACATGTTTTATGCTCGAGTAGTAGCATGTCGTTTTTTGGAAACCCAGTGTCTACTATGTAGGAATCAACACGGATTCCGGAAACAGCGATCGTGTGAGACCCAACGCGCTTTATTTGTTCATGGGACCCAGAAAATATTAGATACAGGCTCCCAGGTAGATGCCATTTTGGTTGACATCCGGAAGGAGGGCGTTCGATACAGTTCCGCACTGTCGCCTGATAAACAATGTAAGAGAGTCTGCAGAATGTCGGACCAACTGTGTGGCTGGACTGAAGAGATTGTAGCAAACAGAACACAGCATGTTGTTATCAATGGAGAGACGTCTACAGACGTTAAAGTAACCTCTGGCGTGCCACAGGGGAGTGTTATGGGACCCATTGCTCTTCACACACCTAGTAGATAGTGTCGGACGTTGCATGCGTCTTTTCGCGGATGATGCTGTAGTATACAGAGAAGTTGCAGCGAAAAATGCAGGACGATCTGCAGCGGATAGGCACGTGGTGCAGGGAGTGGCAACTGTCCCTTAACATAGACAAATGTAATGTATTGCGAATAATATAAGAAAGAAGGACCCTTTATTGTATGATTGATTATATGATGATAGCGGGACAAACACTGGTAGCAGTTACGTCTGTAAAATATCTGGGAGTATGCGTGCGGAGTGATTGGGAGTGGGATGATCATCATATAAAAAAAAAAAAAAAAAAAAAAAAAACAAAAAAAGTAATTGGTGGTAAGGCGGGTACCAGGTTGCGATTTATTGGGAGAATGCGTAGCAAATGTAGTCCATCAACAAAGGAGGAGGTGGCTTACAAAACACCCGTTCGTTCGACCCATACGTGAGTGTTGCCCATCAGTGTGGGATCCGTACCAGGTCGCGTTGACGGAGGCGACCGGAGACGATCCAACGTTTCGTCGCAGGGTCATTTGGTAACCGTGATAGCGTTACGGAGATGTTTAACAAACCCAAGCGGCAGACCCTGCAATAGAGGCGCTCTGCATCGCGGTGTAGCTTGCTCGCCAGGTTTCGCGATATTGCGTTTCTGGATGGGGTATCGAATATATTGCTTCCCCCCTACGTGTATACCTCCCGAGGAGATCACGAATGGATGTGGTTAGAGAGATTCGAGCGCGCACGGAGGCGGTGTTTTTTTTTTGCAGACTGTCAGTTCGTCCCGCGAAACCATACGCGACTGGAACAGCGAAGGGAGGTAAATGACAGTGGCACGTGAAGTGCCCTCCGCCACACACCGTTGGGTGGCTTGCGGAGTCTAAATGTTAGAGGTCGGCTGTCGGTGTGTGCTTTTGAAGGCAGATTCGGTGCGTCTGTAGTTGCGGATGGCGGTTAGCCACCGTCGCTTAAAGCGGCGAGGGGCGGCGGCGCCTCGGTTGGCCGGTGGCCATGTTGCGCAGGCGGCGCTCGTTTTTGTTTTGCGGCGGGCAATTTTGTGAGAAACGGGCGCGAATGTTGGCGGGCGAGGTGGCCCGACGGCCGCGGGCCGATCGGGAAACGGTGGGAGGGCGATGGGGCGGCGGAGGTGCGTTTGCACGGCCGTCATCGCCGCACGCCTCCGCTTGTGTGGCTGTGGCGGCGGCCGCGCTGGCCGGGCTGGCGCGGCGACGGTGCGCCAGTTTTGCCGAAGGTTTGGCCATTGTGGCGGGTCGTCGGCTGGGGCTGTGGGGGCGGCATTTGGGCGGGGGCGGCGATTCTCGGCGGGCCGAGCCAGGCTGTAGCGCGCGGTAGCTGCAGTTTGGCCGTGGTTTGCGGCGCTGCCGTGGCGACTGGTTGGCGACTGTGGTGTGGCCGTGTGTAGCCCCATCCTCGGTGGTTTGAATGGCGCGGGTGGTTGCGGCGCAGGTTTGGGGCTGGTCCGCACAGGCTGTCGGACGTTGGGCGGTAGCAAGCGCGGGAGGCGCGGCGCGGCGGCGCGCAGAGTGGCGGCCGCTCTCTCGGCCGTCCGCGCCCGCCCGCGACACTGGCTGGGCCTGGCGGCGCGGCGGCTATTCTCTGCCGTGCTCTCGCCGCTCTCTCGCTGTTCTGTTGTTGTGTGTACGCGCGTCGTCCGTCGAAATAATGGCAGATCAGGCGGCTACGAACGAGACTGCTGCGGCACCCGCCGCCACCGGCACGACGAAGAAGGCCAAGTCTGCGGCGTCTGCGAAGAAGCCGCGCGCCAAGCCTGCGCACCCGCGCACCTCTGAGATGGTGACGGCCGCCATCAAGAGTCTGAAGGAGCGCGGCGGCTCGTCGCTGCAGGCGATCAAGAAGTACATTGCCGCGCACTACAAGCTGGACGCGGAGAAGCTGGCGCCCTTTATCAAGAAGTACCTCAAGTCGGCCGTCGTGGCTGGCGAGCTGGTGCAGACGAAGGGGAAGGGCGCGTCCGGCTCTTTCAAGCTTGCCGGCGCCGGCGGCGGGGCGGCCGAGGGCGGCAAGGCTCGTGCCGGCGGTGCGAAGAAGAAGCGCGCCGCTCCGGCCAGCAAGGAGAAGAAGGGCGGCCGCGCGGCCGGCGCAAAGAAGGCTGGTGGCGTGAAGGCGGCGACCGGTCGGAAGGCGGGCGCCGCCAAGAAGGCGTCTGCGGCGTCGGCGGCTCCCGCGGGTGCGAAGAAGGCGGCTGCGGCCAAGCCGGCCAAGGCCAAGTCGCCGTCGAAGGCGAAGAAGGCCGCCAAGGTTCCGACGAAGAAGCCGAAGGCGCCGCGCCCGAAGAAGGCGACGACGCCGTCTAAGGCGAAGGCGTCGCCCAAGAAGAAGAAGTAAAGTAGTAAAGTTAAAGAAAGGCAAGGGAGAGGGGTTGGCGCTTGACGCCGTCGTCCCCCACCGCCCTCCCCCGCGTCGTCTTAGTGGCGCGCGATGGCACGGCTGCGGCTGTCGCGCGGCCCAAAACGGCCCTTCTCAGGGCCATCAAAGGACGTCGGGAAGGCGTTGATTGTCGTGCATGCGCCGGTGTGGTTGGTTGTGTGTGACCCTTTGTGGGTACTGTTTGCGTGCCGTGGTGGTTGGATTGTGGTGCCGGTGGCGGTAGGCGGCGGCGCGCGGTAGCGGAGCGGTTGTGGCCGTTTGTTGGTCTCTGTTGTTTTTTGTTTTGTTGTTGTTGTTGTTTTTTTTGCGGCGGCCGACGTTTGGTTGCTCATGTATGTTTCTGGAGACTCTTGTTTGTTTGTTTGTTTGTTTGTGTGTTTGCTTGCTTTGCGGATGTCGTGTCTTTTGTGTGTGTGTGTTGTCTCTTCTCTCTCTCTTTGAAAGCGGCGGGGGGGGACGTGAGACGTGGAAGTGGCCGGCGGGAATTGGGAAGGCGCGGTGGCGTTGACGTTGTAGTGTAGTGTAGTGTAGTGTAGTGTAGCGTAGCGTGCGCGCGCCTCGGAGACGGCGGCGGCCAGCCACCCGCGGTGTGTTGGTGACGTCGTCCGGCTGTTGTGTGTGTGTGTGTGTATTGTGAGGGATGGGATGACGTCGATTGTTGGCGAGAGCGGCTGTGGACGGGAGGGGAATTGGTGGTTGTTTGTTTTGCGGGGCGGCAAGACCGACAAAAGTTTTGCTCGCGACGGAGAGATGTTAGTGGCCCTGAAAAGGGCCGTTTTTGTTGGGCGGGCGCGCGTGCGCGGCGCGGTTTCTAGGCGCGCTCGCCGCGGATGCGGCGCGCGAGCTGGATGTCCTTGGGCATGATGGTGACGCGCTTGGCGTGGATTGCGCACAGGTTGGTGTCTTCGAAGAGGCCGACGAGGTAGGCCTCGCTGGCCTCCTGCAGGGCCATGACTGCGGAGCTCTGGAAGCGCAGGTCGGTCTTGAAGTCCTGGGCGATCTCGCGCACTAGGCGCTGGAACGGCAGCTTGCGGATGAGCAGCTCTGTGCTCTTCTGGTAGCGCCTGATTTCCCGCAGGGCGACGGTGCCCGGCCTGTAGCGGTGGGGCTTCTTGACGCCGCCGGTGGCGGGCGCGCTCTTCCTCGCCGCCTTGGTGGCGAGCTGTTTGCGCGGCGCCTTTCCGCCGGTGGACTTGCGGGCCGTTTGCTTTGTGCGGGCCATAGCGGAAGAGCGGCGTGGAGGTGCGTGCGGTACACGAAGCGTCCGGTGCTGCCTTGACAACGGGCCCGCGCGGCCCCGCGCCGCGCTTATATGCCCTCGGTGCGCGTGGTGGGGGGAGGGCGGGCCAGAGTCTATATATAGGGGGGCGGCGGCAGAGAGCTCGCACCCCATGTTGCACACAACTGCACCATGCCCGCGCGTTGCGTGAAGTGCGCAGGTGCACACCAAAGCCGTGATTGCGCAAAAAAGCGCGACGAACAGCCCAAATGCTGCAACTGCAGTGAACCGCATGTTGCCAGCTACAGGGGCTGTAACGCTTTCAAACCCCGCAAGCGTGGCAAGGCTGCCAAAAAAGTGCAGCCAGGAGTCAGTTTTGCGTCCGTTGCCGGGAGACGGGCTGCTGAACAGCAGGCCCCGCCTCGCGGTGAACGCCGCCTACCCACCCGCAACCTGCAACCACCTACCATCCCACAGCCGGAACCCAGTGCTGCTGGGCTGCCCCCACCGCCCCCCCCGACCCGCGCCGAAAATGGACAGGCTGCCCCTGCTGCGCAGACACCCGTCGCAAAACAGTGCCAGCCTAGTACAGCCCCAGCGCCACCCGCCCCTGCGGCCGCGAGCGCTATCACCGAGGATCTGCAGACGCTACTGCAAACATTAAACGGAATAATGATACAACTGCCCAAGCTAGTCTCCGCAGCTGCGACGGCCCTCCAGGCCATCGCCCAGCCCCCCAGTCATGGATAACGACCATACCCATGGCCTGACTATTTGCGTTTTCAACGCAAACAGTCTTGTACCGCAGCAGGGTGAATTTAGGGAATTTCTACACAACGAGGCAGTAGACATCTGCCTCGTCTGTGAAACATTCCTAAAACCCGGTGTGCACGTCAGGGTCGCAAATTACAGCTGCTACCGCACCGACCGGCCGACCCACGGCGGCGGAACGGCGGCGTATGTCAGGTCGTCCTTGCGGCACTACCCGGTGCAACTGCCACAACTCGAGCACATTGAAGCCACCGGCGTGACCGTCAACACGTCCGTCGGCAAGATCACCTTCGTGGCGGCATACCGGCCGCCGCGGGGTGTCCTGCAAGAGGCCGATTTCGACACCCTACTGGACATGGAGGGGAGGCTGTTCATAGGGGGGGACTTTAACGCAAAGTCCGCCCACTGGAACTCCCGCCTCACAAACGTCAGCGGGCGCCGACTTGAACGCGCCGCCCTCAGACACGGCGCCATCATACTAGGGCCCTACGACCCAACCCACATCCCAGTGCGCGGACAACCAGACGTTCTCGACGTTGCTATACTGAGGGGGGTCGATCGGTTTACGACTGCCGAGACGAGGACGGCTTTGTCATCAGATCACTTGCCAGTGATCTTTGACATAGACGTCGTCGGCGCGGCGGTGCGGGCCGGTCGTCCATCCTTCAAAAAGATCAACGTCGAGCACTTCCAAACCGAGGTACGGGAGTACCTCACAGAGGCCCCTGATCCGGAGGAGGTGGGGGCGGAAGCCGCCATCGCCTCCCTAAATCAGGCGCTCCTGCGAGCTGCAGAGACTGCCACACCTGGTCGCACTCGTCAGCCGCAAGACAGGTCGCGACGCCTCCCGCAAGAAATACGGGAGCTTATAGTGGCGAAAAACCACCTCTTCCGCGAGTGGCAAATAACGCGACAGCCAGAAACGAAACGCCGCGTAAACCGCATGCGTCGTGCCATCACTGCGGCCGTCCGCGAACACCGCAACCAAGCATGGGCCGACCTTGTCGAGTCCCTCGACCCGGACGACGGCAGTGCATGGCGCGTCGTGAGAGGTTTTCTGCGCCGCAGGCAGCGCATTCCTCCCCTGAAACTCGGTCAGGACCACTTCTGCGAGCCGGACGCCAAGGCAAGTGTCCTAGCGGACACCTTTGAGGCAAACTTCCGACCCGTGGTAGAAGACATTGACGTGGCCCACGTCCGTCTTGTGGAAGAACGTCTCCCAGTCTTCCTCGACGCACGAGAGGAGGGTGACAGCATACAGCCCATCACCGCCGAAGAAGTCGCATTGCAACTCCGATCGCTCAACGCCCGGAGGGCAGGTGGCATCAACGGCATCCCGAACTCACTCCTTAGGAATCTTCCTCAGGAGTATGAGCAATACCTGGCCACAGTCTTTAACGAAATCCTTGCCTCGGGTGTCTACCCCTCGGTGTGGAAACATGCCGAGGTGGTGGCCATCCCGAAACAGGACAAGGACCCCCAGTCGCCATCCAGCTACAGGCCAATCAGCCTCCTTCCATGCCTCTCGAAGGTTTTCGAGAGACTTTACGTGAGGCGACTTCTACAACACGTGGACCAGGAACGCATACTGCCAGACGAGCAGTTTGGTTTTCGTGGAGGCCACTCCACGACCCACCAGCTGCTCCGCCTCGTGGAACCAGCTATGAGGGCTCTGGAGACGAGGGAATGCCTTGGGGCGGTATTCCTAGACGTCTCACGCGCCTTCGACTCCGTGTGGCACGACGGCCTCGTCTACAAGTTGTTTGTACTCGGGGTACCGACGTCGCACGGAGTGCTTCTCAGGTCCTACCTATCTGGCAGGACCTTCCACGTCCGGGCAGAACAGGGAAGGTCCACCAACAGACCCATACGTGCCGGCGTACCGCAGGGGTCGGTACTTGGCCCCATACTTTACTCGCTCTTCACCGCCGACGCTCCGCGTGTGGACGGAGTAGAGTTGGCCCTCTATGCGGACGACACTGCTCTGTTCACCCGGAGCATGAACGCGCATACCATGGGGCGTCGCCTCCAGCAAGGATGTGAAGCGCTTGGTGCTTGGGCCACCATGTGGCGCCTTAAATTTAACGCTGGCAAGAGCCAGGCGGTGGCGTTCACGAAGCGCAGAGTGCCGCCAAACCTAGAAGCCCTACACATCGCGGGAGGCCCCATCCCGTGGTCAAAAACAGCGACCTACCTCGGAGTGAGACTAGACCAGCGGCTCACCTGGGCCCCACACATCCAGTGGATCAGAAACAAGGCGATAGGGCGGCTTCGTGCACTCTATCCCTTGTTAAACCCGGAGTCCACATTGCCCTCACGTCACGGCATCACGCTGTATCTGACACTGGTACGCCCAGTGTTAGAGTACGCGGCCGTGGTGTGGGGCAATGCCGCCGACTCCTCCATACGAACGCTACAACGCGTACAAAACAAGGCGCTGAAGCTTGCGCTGGGCCTTCCCAAGTTCTACCCCACCACCTTTCTCCATGAAGACACGGGTATCCTGACATTGCGGGACCGATTTCGAGTCCTAGCACGTCAGTTTTACCAAAAAGCGGGCCAATCCCGCAATCGGCTCATTCAGGGCTTGGGCCAGCAGCAACACCACCGACCAACTACCCGTTGGCCGGACCTGTTGCGGGAATAACCCTTCCCCCAACAACACCAGGACCCACGAGATGAACACCGAGAGGACCCCAACAACGGTTAGGAAGTCTTTTCTAAAACATCTATTCGAGGTTCTGCAGGAACAGCACACAAGTGCTTACCCTGCTCACACACGTGCCTCAGGAAGGCACGCCAGTAACGGAGTCGGAGTCGGAGAGCTCGCACCGTAGCCGACTCGCTAGCGCCGGGTGAGGAGCTGGCGCTTGTGTTTTTTCGCTTGCTTGCTTGAGGAGGAGGAAGGAAGAAGAATGACAGGCCGCGGCAAGGGAGGAAAGGGGCTGGGCAAGGGTGGCGCCAAGCGGCACCGCAAGGTGTTGCGCGACAACATCCAGGGCATCACGAAGCCCGCCATCCGCCGCCTGGCTCGCAGGGGCGGCGTGAAGCGCATCTCTGGTCTGATCTACGAGGAGACCCGCGGAGTGCTGAAGGTGTTCCTGGAGAACGTGATCCGCGACGCGGTGACGTACACTGAGCACGCCAAGCGCAAGACTGTGACGGCCATGGACGTGGTGTACGCCCTGAAGAGGCAGGGGCGCACCCTGTACGGTTTCGGCGGTTAGGCAGGCAGGCAGCCAGCCAGCCGGTGTGCTGTGCTGCGTTGTGGCCTTCCCGCGGCCGTGCCGTGCCCGTGCTTGGTGGGAGAGACGAAAACGGCCCTTTTCAGGGCCACCACACTGTTCGGAGATTGAAAAGTGCGAAAGAGTCTGTGTTGCCTGTGCGTGTTGTTGTTGTTGTTGTTGTTGTTGTTGTGCTGCGCGTGCGTTAGTTTTTGAGTTTGACGCGATGGGCGCGGCTGAGTCCAGTGTGTGCGTGGTTTGTTGTTTGTTTGTTTGTGGCGTGGGCATAGGCGGGCGGGCCGGCCGGATCGATCGATCGGATCAGCTGTTTGGTTTTGTCCTGTGCCTGTGCGTTTGGAGCGCGCGGCGGCCGGCGTGTCGTCGTCGGACCGTTTACGCGCTGTGTGTGCCACGCGCGCCCCTTTAATTGAAACATTAGAATGCTAACAATGATCATCACATTATCGGTGTATTGATGTCGTTGTCGTTTGGAACGCGACTCTGTGCGTGCGCGGAGGGGTGCAGAAACAGGAAAAAGACAAAAAGAGAGAAACGACAAAATGTGTGCGCGTTCGGCCACACGGGCTGTGGACAAGATGGCGGACGTGCGCCGGCGCTGGCTGTGCAATGTATGTATGTGGACGTGTTGTGTAAAGTGCGGCGAGCACGGACGACGGAAACTTTGCTTTGGACGTAGGTTTGTGTGGTGGCCCTGAAAAGGGCCGATTGTTGTGAGCCGAGCCGGCAAGGCAAAGGCAGGCGCGTTTGCGTGCAGGGAGCACGCAAGCGCAGCTCCGCGCTCTCTGTTTAGGCCTTCTTCTCGGTCTTCTTTGGCAGCAGGACGGCCTGGATGTTGGGCAGGACACCACCCTGTGCGATGGTGACGCCCGACAAGAGCTTGTTGAGCTCCTCGTCGTTGCGGATGGCGAGCTGCAGGTGGCGCGGGATGATGCGCGTCTTCTTGTTGTCGCGGGCCGCGTTTCCGGCCAGCTCGAGCACCTCAGCCGCGAGGTACTCCATGACGGCGGCGAGGTAGACGGGCGCCCCGGCGCCGACGCGCTCGGCGTAGTTTCCCTTGCGCAGGAGGCGGTGGATTCTGCCGACCGGGAACTGGAGCCCAGCCCTGCTTGAGCGGGACTTTGACTTGCCCTTGACTTTGCCTCCCTTTCCGCGTCCGGACATGGCGTTTGGCTAGTTGAAACACGTAACGTAACGGTGCGAGCCGCAGCGAGTCGAGCAGCGGAGTGCGTGGCGGCGGGACTAGGGTGGGGGTCCCTTTATGGGCTCGGGTGCGGCGGCCGGTTGCGCGCGCGCCCCATTGGTCGGCGGCCGCAACAGGGCGAGCTGGTAAAGGTGCGGTGTTGCGGTAGCGGCGGGTGCTCCCCCAACCTGCAATCTCCCATCTCACTGCCATCCTAAATAATTGTCTTACAGCACAGTATTTCCCTTCAACCTGGAAGGTTGCTAAAGTAATTTCAATCCCGAAACCAAATAAAGATCACCTATTCCCTCAAAACTATCGACCAATCTCCCTGCTCAACCATCTGTCTAAGTTACTTGAAATCCTCATCCAAAACTCCCTGCTACAATTCCTATCTGCCAACAACATCCTTATCCCTGAACAATTTGGATTTCGTGCTGGGCATAGCACAACACAACAAGCCATTCGTCTGGTGGAGCACATCTGCACAGAGAAGAGCCAGGGTAATAGCACAGCTGCCATTTTCCTGGACATTGAAAAAGCGTTCGACCGTGTTTGGCATGGCGGTCTGCTATACAAACTGTCAAAGATGAATTGCCCACTTCACCTGCTTAAAATAGTCCACTCGTTCCTGGTGGAAAGGAAGTTCTACTCTACAGTAGATCGAGCAAACAGCGAGCTAAAACAAATAGAAGCGGGTGTCCCACAGGGATCTGTGCTTGGCCCCCTCCTATATCTACTATACACAAACGATCTACCGAAGGAGCCGGGCGGCAACATTGCCCTATATGCAGATGACACTGCATTATACCACAGTGGCAGAAACATCAATTATCTAGCCTACCGCCTACAACGACACCTAGAGAAAGTGACAAAGTGGTGCAATCTGTGGAAAATAAAGATTAACGCAGACAAATGCCAGACTATCTTATTCAGCCACAAAATCAAACGCCCCATAGTGAACATCACGCACAACGACCTGGTACTACCCTGGAAAGAAGTAGTTACCTACCTAGGGCTAAAACTGGATAAGAATCTGACATTTACCCATCACATCAAAGAGGCCAGAAACAAGGGCTCCGCCCGGCTCTTTCAGTTATATCCCCTTCTTAAAGGCAGGGGACTCACCGTACATGCCAAACTGAAAATTTGGAAAACAATCATCCTGCCAGCCGTGCTCTATGGATCAGAAGCGTGGAGTATGGCAGCAGACACCAACCTCAAACAGTTGGAAATCATCCAAAACAAAGTCTTCCGAATCGTTGCGGACGCTCCATGGTCCTCGAGCAATGAGGAGATCAGAGCAATGTTAGGACAGCCCTCATTCTATGATCTCATTAAACAAAAATCATTAAAATTCTACGAATCATCCAACGCATCACCACACCAACTCATCAACTCTCTGGGAAGGGATGATAACCCTGACCAGAGAGCACCAATCACCACCATCCATCGCCAATTCAGGCGATAGTCATATGCTTTCACATACAATCATAAAGTTACATCGTCATTGCCACCGCCTCCACTAACATCATCTACCCAGGGGAAAACCGACCCCTAGCCAATACCGTATAACCCCCGAATTCGCACCATCAAGGAACATTTCGAAAGACAGAGCGTCTTCAAGGGCGCTGGCTCTTCAAGCACATCATGGGTGTAGAGACCCAGCCATTTCATGTCGGCGGCGGGTGCCACTGTGTGGGGAGACGCTGACTAGAGGGGAGCGCTTGCTGCTTGCTGTTGTACGTTCGAGATGCCGCCCAAGACTAGCGGGAAGGCCGCCAAGAAGGCTGGCAAGGCGCAGAAGAACATTTCGAAGGGCGACAAGAAGAAGAAGCGCAAGAGGAAGGAGAGCTATGCCATCTACATCTACAAGGTGCTGAAGCAGGTGCACCCCGACACGGGCATCTCGTCGAAGGCGATGAGCATCATGAACAGCTTCGTGAACGACATTTTCGAGCGCATTGCGGCCGAGGCGTCTCGCCTGGCGCACTACAACAAGCGCTCGACCATCACGTCCCGCGAGATCCAGACGGCTGTGCGGCTCTTGCTGCCTGGCGAGCTGGCCAAGCACGCCGTGAGCGAGGGCACGAAGGCGGTGACCAAGTACACGAGCTCCAAGTGAGGGGGTTAAGGCTCTAGGGAGCTCCCCTCCGTTGCGAGAGCGGCAAAAAACGGCCCTTTTCAGGGCCACCAAATTGCCTTTGCGGGAAGAGCGGAATTGTTGTTTGTGTGAGGCGGCGCATAGCTAGCTACCCGGTTTGGTTGGTTGCGAAGCAGCTGGTGGTGGTGGTGGTGGTGGTGGTGGTGGTCTCGAATGTGGTTATGCGTGCTCGCGAGTCTTGGCGTGGTTGGTTGGTTGTTTGTTTGTCGACACATAGACAGGAGGTGTTGTCTGTGTCGCTGATTTCCTTTCCTTTCCTTTCTTTGTCTCTGTCTGCCCGGTTAGTCACGTGACTGCAATTGAAACCCCTCGCGATTGTTGGATGTCACCGTTAGGGCCGTCTGCGGGTTTGTTTGTTTGTCACATCATACATACATACATACATACATACATACATACATACATGATGGCGAGGGTGAAATGTTGTGTTGCCGTCTACTATTCCCTTTGCTGTACGGCGTGGAGGTGTGTTGGTGACGTTTTAAAACAAATGGACGTGTCTTTACTAGTCATTAGGAAGACGCAAGAATTGTACGGGCGGGTGGGGTAGGCGACACGCACGGTGGTGTACCCATTTATTTGGCCCTTGATTTTGATAGCCGTTTCTGCAGTTGATTGAATGATTGATTGTTGTGCGCACGCACGCACGCCGGTGTCGTCATTCAAGGTGCACGTGTGTTCGGTTCAGTGACGGTAGACGACGACGGTCGTTGTTTGTTGTTATGGGCGTACACGCGGTTGTCTGTGTGTCCCCCGGTGAAATGGCCGGTTTGTCGGTGATGTGATCCGATCCGGCGGCTCTGAGTAGCTGTCTATCGGCATCACGGCAACGTGTCGGTCCGAACACCCGTCTCACTGTGGCACCGTCGGCGCTGCGAACGGCGACGAAAGGCTGGCTGTGATCGGTCGAATGTCATGTCTTGTCTGGGCAGAACGTGTGGAATGAGCAAAAAAAAACTGTGGGGACGGAAACAATGGTGGAGGA
This sequence comes from Schistocerca nitens, assembly GCF_023898315.1. NCBI lineage: Eukaryota > Metazoa > Arthropoda > Insecta > Orthoptera > Acrididae > Schistocerca > Schistocerca nitens. Next base: position 556,732 of record NW_026046046.1, read on the forward strand.
GGGGAACGAAAATAATAAAACGAAACGAAGAAAGAGAAGAAGGGGAAGCAATCACCGGAAAACGAAACAGGGGAAAAACGGAGAGGCGCCGTCTAGAGCAACGGAACGTTCCCGTGCATTGCAGCCGCACTGAAATGCGTTTACGGCGCGGCTGCAAGTGACGGCTGAATTGCATTGCCTTCCCGGATGCAACGTTCGCCCGATATGGCTCGGAGGAAGAATCTATGAGAGAGTGCCTTGCCCTTTGCCGTTTCGTGTGCGGTGTAGCGAATGATGTGTGTGTGTGTGTGTGTGTGTAGTGGGGAATGGATGGTCGATAGCTGCCGTCACGGTCAAGATAACGCAGTCAAAGGTGTCGCGAAAAAGTGTGTTAGCCGTGGTTGGTTGGTTTGTGTGTTTGTTTTGTTTTTAAAGAGAAGGGACGAGAGAAAGAAGGTAGGTGGAGAGTGCGTTGCGTGTTGCGAACTGCGTCCGTGAATACGGCAGTATTTGGTGGTGGGCGTGCCCTTGCATGTGGCCCGGAAGGCGTGCTCGTTTCGCGGTAGTGTGGACGGGTGAGGGGCACGCGTAACGCTGCGCTGCTGGCATATTCGGGAGATGGGAGGGGGCGAAAGGAGAGAAAGGAGACGCGGAGGGCGCGTGTGGGTGGTTCGCGCTGCGCTCGGCGGTTGTGTTTGTTTGTGCAACAAATGTGTTGCCGGGAGGGGGACCGTTGATGTGGTGGTGCGGTTGTAGCCTCAGACGCGGCTGGCAGTGAACAACTTGAGACGACGGATGCGTGGCTGGGGCGGCGCATGTCGCCGGTGCCATGCCTTTAGAGCCGCGTGGTCGGGGTGTGCGCACCGCGTGTCGTGTTGCGAGACATCACATGTGCTGCTGCGCACCGGTGGCGTGGCGTGGCGTGGCGTGGCGTGGCGTGGCGTGGCGAGCCGCGCCAGTACCGCGCGGTGTGCTTGTGCGCCGGAGAATGGCACACTGCGCCTGCCCGTTGAGGAGGCCGATGGCCGTGGTGTGGTGGAAATGGAGCGCGTCGGACGTGTACCAATGAGAAAGAGAAACAAAGCAAGCAACCACGAACGAAAGGTGGAGGGAGGCATTGTGTCACATGTGGCGGTGGGGAAAAACGAAAAAAAAAAAGAAAACAAACAACAAACAAAGACGTTAAGAAAGAGGAGAAACAACAAAGACAATGAATGAGTCGTGCGTTCGCGAGGGGGGTGGGTGTGCGTGCGTAACGCCGGTACGCGCAGTGCGGAGCCCAACGGCTGTGTCGTCGGCCGAATGGGTGCGGGAATAGAGGCCGCGTCGGCACGGAGAAGGAAGCAAGAAGGAAGGAGGCACGCGCGCTGCGGCGTTGGCGCGGTTTGCGGCTGGCGCCTTTGGTGGCAACGGCCAGGACAAGCAGCGGTGTATGGTGTTGTGCGGGGCGGACAGGGGCGGCGGTGGTGGACGGGGAGGAGGCGAGGCGGTGGCGTGTGTGGTACGGCGAAAACGGGACGGACGGCCGGCGGATGTTGAGAGGCGCCGCCCGCGCACGCACGCAGACACACAGAAGGGAAGAACGAGAAAGGAACAAAATGGAGGGGGCGAATGTGGAGGTGCGGGGAGGGGGAGGCGGTGGTGTTTGTGGGCATGTGGTGGGAGAGAATGGCGGGGGCGGAAGGACAGAGGCGCGAGGCGACAGCTTGCTTGGTGCTTGCTTGCGTCTTTTAGTGTTTTATTTTGTTTTTATCCTTTGGTCGCCTTGGAGCCTGTCGGTCCCGTCCGTGTGTGGCCACGCTGTGGGTGCGTGTATGTTTGTACGTTTCGTTTTTTTTTTTGTCTTCTTCTGCAGCAGAGGCGGCCAGCAAAATGCGTGCGGTTGGATGGATGGGCGGCCACGGCACGGCACGGCACCGCACCGCACCTGTGCCCAAGGAGGAGACGCTGGCGGCGGGCCACCCTCGGATGCGGCCGGCCGGGGCTGTGTGCGCCGCTGCAACAACAACGAGTAAACAAGACGAAGACGAAGCGGATGGCTGGTGAGTGCATTTAGGCGGTAGACAAGGCAGTGTGTGATGTGGCGTTGTGACGGGGGGGTTTGCTCACGCGGCCTCGTTGTGTTGATGCGCAGGAAGACGAGATGCGGGCAGACGCGTACAGAGAGACGAGCCCGGTCTGCAGCAGGATGTGTGGCGCGCCGAGTGCAGAGCAGCGCGCGCCGGCTGGGCTGGGTTCGGCTGGGCCCGCCCGGCGGCGGGCCGCGCTGTTGTCGCGGACGTGAGCGCCCCCCTGGCGGGTGGTCGGAGGCGGCGCGGTGGACGTGTGGCTGGTTGGCAGTGCACATTGCGAGTGGCTGGCTGGCTGGCTGGCGGGCGGTCGGCGGCGAGAAGAGAGAGGAGGTATGTGTTGCGGGCGCCTTTGCTGCGCTGCGTCGTTGCGTGCCTGGGCGTGCGCCTGTCGACTGTGTGTGACTGTGTTGGGCGTTGTGCCACGTACGTGTGCTCGGCCGAAGGCAGGCGTCGGAAAGAAGAGGGCGAAGGGCAGGAAAGTGGGTCGGTGTGCGTGCGTAGCCCGTGATGTGATGATGTCACGTCACGTCACGTCACGTCATGTTTTTGCGAAGCGGCCGCCGAGAGGTGTGTGGTAGCGAGCGGGAATGTGCGTTTGGTGGTTGCGGCGTGAGGTGAGGGTGGGAGAATATTGGGGCGGGCCGGCGGGCCGGCCCGTTGTTGGTGGTTCCTCCTGTGGTTGTTTGTGCAGCTTTGATGGCAACGTGGAAGGACGCCGGTTTCGTGCCTTGCGTGTGGTTGTCGACGGTGACTGGTTGGGGTGTGCGCCGATGCACGTGCCATGTCGTTATTATGTTTGGGTCGTGAGTGTTGTTTTTGGCCGTGTTGTTGTGTACGGGAAGGGGGGGGGGGAGAGGAGGAGGCGGGTGGATAGTGCGTGCAGTAGTGTCGTTGCGACGGGCGCGTCGGGTGGAGCTGTGCGTAGTGGCGGAAAGGTGTAGGTTGCGGGAAGGGAGCCCGTCGTGTGTCGTGTCGGTGTCGTTGACGGGGTCGCGTGCGTGCGTTGTGAATCGAGTGTGGCGGGAAAGGAGCAGTGTGCCGCTGGGGCGTCGTGGCCGTTAGCAGTGGCTGTGCTTGTCCGTTTGTTACCTGTTGGACGCTTGGTGCGAGTTGTTTGCTGTTGTCGTTGTCGTTGTCGTTGTCGTTGTCGTTGTCGTTGTCGTTGTCGTTGTCGCCCCCGTCTCGCGGGTTGTTTTTGTTTGTCGGCTGTGCTGTGTCGGCGAGCTGTTTTGCCGTGCGTGAATGTGTTGGTGCAAAAGTGGCGGCGTTATGGCTGCGACCGCGACGAGGCGCGGGCGCGCCATTGATGATGTTCAAACACAGAGCGGCTGTGTGCAATGGGAGGCCTGCGTACGGGTAGCGGTGTTGTCGTACGTGCATCCGGCCCGGTGCGGAAAGCGCCGTTGCAGTTTGCCCCTTAGTTGCCAGCCATGTCGCGTGAGCGGCGGGTTGCCTCTGGTCGACGTGGTGCTCGGGTTTGTGGTTTTTTGTTTTTTTTGTTTTTTGTGCCGTTTGGCCGGTGGGTGGTGTTTTTAATTTTGTGTTGTGTTGTGTGTGTGTGGGGCCGGCCGGCCGGCCGGTATATCTGCCTCCTGCTCGGTCTTGCGGCGGTTTGGTCGACGTCGTCTGTAGTTTTTGCGGCTTGCCGACGACCGACCGACACACCTTTGAAACCTACGTGTGGCGCCCGAAGGTGAACGTAACCTGACCGCGGACCTCTCGGCGCCTTAACCTAACCTAACCTCTAACCTAAGATGTCCGGCCGTAAGGTAGGTGCGGCCACCTGACGCCTCACGTCCGAACGCTTAACCTAACTTTGACGCCTAACCTAACTGTAACCCTTAACCTAACCCACGTCCACCTAACCTAACCTCACCTTAGGGTGGTGTACACCGCGAATGCCTTAGGGCATGTTATAGTCTTAGGTGGAGTCCACTATACGCAACAAGCGGCTACACGGGTAGCAGGGGTTGTGTGGCGTGGGCTGGGCGGTTCTGTTTAGGTTGGATGGCCCTTGGGCAAGTACGGAAAGGGCAACAGCCTCAACGGGCGCGGGGCAAGGTCAGGACATGCGGGGACCAAGCGGCAATCGGTATTGTAATTGTCAACTGTCGAAGTACCGGAACGTCAAGCGCTGATAGAAAGCACCGAAGCTGCAATCGTTATAGGTACAGACGGTGCTTTAGAAAGGATAGCGTGCATGCAACCGGTGGTGGAGTGGTTCGTCGCTGTTAGTAGTAGTAGTTTATCCTGTGTAGTGAAGTAGAAGTGGTGGACGGTTCCTGTGAACTATTGTGGGTGGAGGGTACACTCAACAGCCGAGCTAGGTTAATAATTGGCTCCTTTTACCGACCTCGCGACGCAGCAGCATTAGTGGCCGAACACGTGAGAGAAAATGTGGACATACATTTTCCTTTCCCCAGCGTGTTACAGTCTTAGGTGGAGATTTCAATGTGCCAGATGTTCAGGACGGGTGGTAGGGACAGAGCATCGAGTGACATTATACTGAGTGCACTATCCGAACGAAAATTACCGCGAGCAATTAAACAGAGAGAGAACCGACTCGTGGAGATAACATCGTGGACCTACCGATGACAAACAGACCCCGAACTTGTCGACTCTGTATGTGCAGAACAGGGACCCAGTGATCAAGAGGCCGTTGCAGCATCGCTGAATATGGACGTTAATAGGAATATACAAAAAAAAAAAAAAAAAAGGGAGGAAGGTTTATCTGTTTAGCAAGAGTAATAGAAGGCAGATTTGAGACTACCAGACAGATGAAAACGCAAATGTCTGCTCCGACACCGACAATGTTGAGTGTGTATGGAGAAAGTGCAAGGCAATCGTAAAATGCGTCTTAGACAGGTACGTGCCGAGTAAAACTGTGAGGGATGGGAAAAACCCACCGCGGTACAACAACCAAAGTTTAGGAAACTATAGCGAAAGCAAAGAGAGCCTCACTCAAAGTTGAAACGCAGCCAAAACCTCTCAGACAAACAGACGCTAAACGATGTCCAAAGTTAGCGTAAGGAGGGCTATGCGTGAAGCGTCCGGTGAATGCGAAAGTAAAATTCCATGTACCGACGTGACAGGAAATCAAATCAAATCAAATCAAATCCTGGGACGTTGTGGTCGTACGTTGAATCAGTAGTAAGCGGCTCGAAACGGCATATCCAGACACTCCGGGATGATGATGGCATTGAAACAGAGGATGACACGCGTAAAAAGCTGTGAAATACTAAACACCTGTTTCCAAAGCTGTTTCACGGAGGACGACCGCACTGCAGTTCCTTCTCGCACAAACGAAAAAGTGGCTGACATCGAAATAAGTGTCCAAGGAGGAATAGAAAAGCAACTGGAATCACTCAACAGAGGAAAGTCCACTGGACCTGACGGGATACCAATTCGATTCTACACAGAGTACGCGACAGAACCTCCTAACAGCCGTGTACCGCAAGTCTCTAGAGGAACGGAGGGTTCCAAATGATTGGAAAAGAGCACAGGTAGTCCCGGGCTTGAAGAAGGGTCGTCGAGCAGATGCGCAAAACTATAGGCCCTATATCTGTGACGTCGGTCGGTTGTAGAATTTGAGAACATGTTTTATGCTCGAGTAGTAGCATGTCGTTTTTTGGAAACCCAGTGTCTACTATGTAGGAATCAACACGGATTCCGGAAACAGCGATCGTGTGAGACCCAACGCGCTTTATTTGTTCATGGGACCCAGAAAATATTAGATACAGGCTCCCAGGTAGATGCCATTTTGGTTGACATCCGGAAGGAGGGCGTTCGATACAGTTCCGCACTGTCGCCTGATAAACAATGTAAGAGAGTCTGCAGAATGTCGGACCAACTGTGTGGCTGGACTGAAGAGATTGTAGCAAACAGAACACAGCATGTTGTTATCAATGGAGAGACGTCTACAGACGTTAAAGTAACCTCTGGCGTGCCACAGGGGAGTGTTATGGGACCCATTGCTCTTCACACACCTAGTAGATAGTGTCGGACGTTGCATGCGTCTTTTCGCGGATGATGCTGTAGTATACAGAGAAGTTGCAGCGAAAAATGCAGGACGATCTGCAGCGGATAGGCACGTGGTGCAGGGAGTGGCAACTGTCCCTTAACATAGACAAATGTAATGTATTGCGAATAATATAAGAAAGAAGGACCCTTTATTGTATGATTGATTATATGATGATAGCGGGACAAACACTGGTAGCAGTTACGTCTGTAAAATATCTGGGAGTATGCGTGCGGAGTGATTGGGAGTGGGATGATCATCATATAAAAAAAAAAAAAAAAAAAAAAAAAAACAAAAAAAGTAATTGGTGGTAAGGCGGGTACCAGGTTGCGATTTATTGGGAGAATGCGTAGCAAATGTAGTCCATCAACAAAGGAGGAGGTGGCTTACAAAACACCCGTTCGTTCGACCCATACGTGAGTGTTGCCCATCAGTGTGGGATCCGTACCAGGTCGCGTTGACGGAGGCGACCGGAGACGATCCAACGTTTCGTCGCAGGGTCATTTGGTAACCGTGATAGCGTTACGGAGATGTTTAACAAACCCAAGCGGCAGACCCTGCAATAGAGGCGCTCTGCATCGCGGTGTAGCTTGCTCGCCAGGTTTCGCGATATTGCGTTTCTGGATGGGGTATCGAATATATTGCTTCCCCCCTACGTGTATACCTCCCGAGGAGATCACGAATGGATGTGGTTAGAGAGATTCGAGCGCGCACGGAGGCGGTGTTTTTTTTTTGCAGACTGTCAGTTCGTCCCGCGAAACCATACGCGACTGGAACAGCGAAGGGAGGTAAATGACAGTGGCACGTGAAGTGCCCTCCGCCACACACCGTTGGGTGGCTTGCGGAGTCTAAATGTTAGAGGTCGGCTGTCGGTGTGTGCTTTTGAAGGCAGATTCGGTGCGTCTGTAGTTGCGGATGGCGGTTAGCCACCGTCGCTTAAAGCGGCGAGGGGCGGCGGCGCCTCGGTTGGCCGGTGGCCATGTTGCGCAGGCGGCGCTCGTTTTTGTTTTGCGGCGGGCAATTTTGTGAGAAACGGGCGCGAATGTTGGCGGGCGAGGTGGCCCGACGGCCGCGGGCCGATCGGGAAACGGTGGGAGGGCGATGGGGCGGCGGAGGTGCGTTTGCACGGCCGTCATCGCCGCACGCCTCCGCTTGTGTGGCTGTGGCGGCGGCCGCGCTGGCCGGGCTGGCGCGGCGACGGTGCGCCAGTTTTGCCGAAGGTTTGGCCATTGTGGCGGGTCGTCGGCTGGGGCTGTGGGGGCGGCATTTGGGCGGGGGCGGCGATTCTCGGCGGGCCGAGCCAGGCTGTAGCGCGCGGTAGCTGCAGTTTGGCCGTGGTTTGCGGCGCTGCCGTGGCGACTGGTTGGCGACTGTGGTGTGGCCGTGTGTAGCCCCATCCTCGGTGGTTTGAATGGCGCGGGTGGTTGCGGCGCAGGTTTGGGGCTGGTCCGCACAGGCTGTCGGACGTTGGGCGGTAGCAAGCGCCGGTCCGCATCTTCAGAGTGTCGTCGACTTAGGAAATGTAGTTTTTACCAAAGAGGCATTTACTACTAACAGCAGATCACAAGAAGGAAAGAAGGTGCTTCATGTTTATTTATATGTCATCAGGCAGGCGGTGGGGAAAGTAGAATCACAATAAGAGAGCGATACTTCGCAAGCTAGCGAGTAAGTAGCGCGCTGGGCCGCTTGTAGCGGTCTCTGTCGTGAGGCGGAGCACCAAGGCCCCGGATAAGAGGGTTCGCAGAGTCCGCAGAGGAACGGTACAGAAGTCTTGCTTGACGTTGGAAACGGGCGATGACGTAGTCCTCTTGGGCCGCCTCGTGGAGATAGTGCGACGGAAACGTGGCAGGAACGTGAAAAATTCGGCGGAGGGCCTTGTTCTGCAGCTGCTGAAGGCGATGAATGTGCTTGTTGGCTGCGTTTCCCCAGACGGCGCTTGCGTAATCCATCACTGGGCGGATAAAGAGACGATAGACCAGAAGCCCGTTCCTCGCGGAAAGAGCAGAGCGCTCGTTGAGGAGGGGGTATAAAGCCCCCAGACGCTGGTGCACCTTAAGGCGGACAGCCGCTGCTTGCTGTTGCCACGTCAGTTGACGATCCATTATGACACCTAAGTAGGTGGCGGCGTCGCTCCACACAATGTCCACACCAAACAGACGAACCGGCGGGACTGGCGGCGAGTGTCTCCTAGTGAAGATGACGGCCTGGCTTTTTAGGGCATTAAAGGAGACACGCCATCTCGTCGCCCACGTCTCTAGGTCGGCGCAAGCATCCTGCAACCGACGGTGGAGAGCTGCTGGCCACCGGCTTCGGGTGTAGAGTAGAGTATCATCAGCGTAAAGGGCCCTCTCGATGCGTGGCGATCGAGGGAGGTCAGATGTATAGATTGAATAAAGCGTGGGGCCCAGGACAGAGCCCTGCGGAACGCCCGCCGTGATCAGCCGAGTCGAGGACAGGGCGTCGCCTATCCGCACCTGGAAGCGGCGTCCCCGCAAGTACGAGGCGAGGAGATGAACTATCTTCTTTGGGAAGCCCATGTGTCGTAGCTTGTACAACAGCCCACAGTGCCACACACTGTCAAACGCCTTCGAGACGTCTAGGAAGATGGCGCCGCAGAACTCCCTGTTGTTGAAGGCGAGGGTGATTTCCTCCACCACACGGATCAACTGGAGGCAGGTGGAATGCCCCTTCCGAAAGCCAAACTGCTCAGGCGGAAGTATACGTCGGTGGTCCAGGAAGTCCCGTAAGCGGTGAAGCAGGAGCCTCTCGAAGACTTTGCTCAGGTGCGGCAGCAGGCTGATAGGCCGGTAGTTGCGAGGATCCTGGCGGGGTTTACCCGGTTTTGGAACAGCCACGACAATCGCACGCCGCCAAGCTGCAGGATAGGTGCACGTCCGGACGATACTATTGAAAATGGTGGCCAGTATCACGAAAGCGACGGGCGGCAATTCCTTAAGGACCCGCACAGGGAGGTCATCAGCACCCGGCGCTTTGGCGGATGATAAGGCTGCAACGGTGGACTTGACTTCCGCCGGAGTAATGGGAGCTAGCAAATCGTCCTCTTCGCCAACGTCTTCCGCCAGGTACGTGGCCATGGACTCCTCCACGAGGTGAACATGCTGCAGATCGACAGGGTCATCGATGGGGCGAAAGTTTGCTTCAAAGACGTCAGCCAACGCGTTGGCCTTGTCTAAAGGTGCATAAGCGACGCCGGCAGGAGCATCCAAAGGAGGAACAGAGGCCTTCCGCTTAGTGAAAAATCTCACAGCGTCCCAGGAGTGGGCGTCTGGGGTAAAGGAGGCCAGCTGCGACGCCCATTGACGATTCTTGTGCTCGATGATGGCGGACTTGACGGTGCGGCGGAGAAAGTTGACATGCCGCTTCAGGTGAGGGTCCCTCGTAAGCCGCCAGTCCTTGAAAAGTCGATTTCTCTCGCGGATTAGATCGAGGATGTCCGGCGGGAGACCAGGCCGCGGCGGTGGAGGGCGCCGAGGGCGCGGCGTGGAGGAATCCAACGCAGTCCCCACAGCGGCGGTAAATTCATCGATCGCCCAGTCCACGTCGCGAGCGTCGTCCTCAGGGTGAAGATGCGCGGAACGAGAAAGGCGGGCACGGAAACTGTCCCAGTCCATCCTCTTGAGGTCCCGACGGGCAGGTTGCGACGACGGGGAGACAGCTAGCCGGAAGAGGACAGGGAGGTGGTCCGAATTTAGGGCGTGGATCGACTCCGCTGTGAGAAACTGCCGCAGCCCTTTGGTGATAGCAAGGTCCAAGACATCCGGAGCACCCCTGGATGGAAAACAGGTGGGAGTGTCCGGCCCACAGGCGTAGGCATCCACCTGGTCCAGCACGCGAAGAAGTCGGCGGCCATTGTGCGTGGTGGTGATGGAATTCCAAGCAGCGTGCTTCGCGTTAAGATCGCCAGCGACGAAGAGACGGCCACGAACTTGGAGAAGCGCACGAGCTTCATCCATGTTGAGAGGTCCACGAGGCGGCCGATAGGCCGCGACGAACGTCACGAGGCCGGCAGAAGTCTCGACCGCGACCGCCGTTGTCTCGAAGGTCTGGAGCGGCGGCGTCGGTGCAGCGTAGTGACGGATACTGGCTTTGACATAGATGGCGGTGCCGCCTCCGGCCGTCATCCGGTCAGTACGATAGCACCGATAATTGGCAATATTGGCTCGAAGCGCGGGCTTGAGATGAGTCTCCGTCACTAGGCAGAGATCCACGTCGTAGTCTAGAAGGAACTGCCGCAGGTCCATGAGGTCGTGATACAGTCCGTTGGCATTGTAAGTAACAATGCAGAGGTCCTCTAGGCGTCTAATCGCGGCCATGCTGGACAGAGGGTGCCTCGCTGGTGGCGCTGAGCGCTCCTCGGACGGTCGCCTCGACCGCGGCTGCAATGGACGCAGGGAGAGCCTGAATGGCTTTGGACATCTCTGCGAGAGCAGCGAGCATCGTTTGAAGAAGGGTCGTCACGTCGCAGTCAGCAGCAGGGGGTTGACTGCCGGAGGGAGGCTGCAGACCAGCACCCGGACGGCGTCGCGGTGGTAACGCCGGAAAAGAGGTCGTCGACAGGTCCAACCCAGGAGCAGGAGCGGGGGCCTGGACCCCACCCCTGACGACATCGGCAGCCGTTGGGCGCTGCAGGACGTAGGCACGGCGCCGCTCCAACAGGGTAGGCGGCTGTGAGCGAGAGGCTGCTGCAGTCGGCGTAGACGCTGCGGTGTTCCCAGTAGTGCCGCGGGGTGAGCGACGTTTGGCGTTCAATGGTGGCAGTCCTCGCTGGCGGCGACTGGCCTCCTTGTGCTTCGGACAGGCACGGTAATTTGCCGTGTGGTTGCCGCCACATAGGCCACACTTAGCGGGCTCCTGCCGGGGGTGAGTGCAGGTCTTACTCTCATGACCACCGCCGCAGCGAACACACATAGCCGGCATGGTGCAATGGCGAGCTACATGATTGAAACCCTGGCAGCGATAACACTGCAGGACTCCACGTGACTTCCGAAGCTTCTCCACCGTCACGGCCAGGGCACAGAGCCTGGTCAGTTGGAAAATTTCACGATGGCGGTCCGTGTCTGGCAGTACGACGACACGCAGACCCGACTTCTTGTTCGTACCAGGGATCTTGTGGTAGTCCACGACGGTGGCGACGAAGCCAAGCTCCTCCAGCGACTCCTTCACATAGTCATTTTGAAGGGAGTTCAAAATTCCACGGATGACAACAGTCAGAACTGGTGGCCGCACCATCGGGAACGTATAACACGCGATGCCCTGGGCGCCAACCATATCCATGACTCGCATGTAGTCGTCAGTGTGAGTCAGCGTCAGCTTGAGCTTGTCCCCTCCGGCCTGCTTGGCGGTGAACGGCTGCTGGCAGTGCTGCTTAAGCCACTCGTACAACGTGCGGTAATCGTCAGGGTACTGCAAGACGATGGGCGGTATCCTCTGTTGCTGTGGTGGTGCAGGGCGTTGCTCCTGCGGCGGTGGCTCCGGCGGCGCGGCCGCTCCCGTCCCCTCGTCGCCTTCTTCCATAGCCTCAAAACGATTCTGCAGGGCGATCGCGTCATCAGCAACTTCCTGTCGATTTCGCGCCACTTTCTTCTTCGGAGGGCGCACAAACCCTTCCTCGTCGACGTGCGATGTTGAAGGACGTTGGCGTCCTTTGCCACTCACGCGTCTGCCACTCCGACGCAGGTTGGAAATAAACTCCCGCTCCGCATCTTCGTCGACCGACGCATCCGTAGAGTATTCCGCAGCAAAGTCCAGTTCACGTGCCGTGGTCGTCAACAGATCATTACCCGTCCTCCTTTGCCGTGTCGTCATCGGTGGAGTGACTGACGAGGCCGGCGGTGGGGCAAGCCCCACCGCACGGCGGTCAGTCCCCTCCTCAGCGCAGCTAACGTGATCCGAACGCATCGACATCCCCGTAGCGAATGGTGGTAGCAAGCGCACCGATCCGCATCTTCGTAACTACCGGCAGGTGTTGAGGGAAGGTAGTATTTACCCGAAGGCATTGACTACTAATTCTGTGTATGTGATAAGGAACTGCAGGTTTAGGAAATTGTCATCTTTATTTGCGGATTATAGAATCAAATTCATTTGGTCTTCAGTGGGTTGAACACCGCCAGGTGCATTACCTGTCTAGCAGTGCGACTGGTCGTTGGTATGTGTCCCGGACATCTGACGGGACTCCGATATTCCTTATGAGTGGATTTTCCGAGACCACGGCTTTTTGATACAGGCGTCTGGCTTTTTGTTGAAATCTGCGAAGGACCTCAGGTTCCTGCAGAGCTTCATGTACGTAACGAGACGGGAACTGCGGGTGCACGTGTAGGACTCTACGTAAGGCCTTATTCTCCAGCGCTTGTAGACGTTGAATGTGGCGAGCGGCAGCATTGCCCCAGGCGACGCAGGCGTAGTCCATGACCGGCCGGACGAATAGCCTGTAGATGAGGAGGCCATTTGCAACGGACAGTGAGGAGCCTTCATTAAGCAGCGGGTATAGCGCTCCCAGGCGCTGGTCCACTTTTCGGCGGGTGGCCGTGATGTGCTGTTGCCATATGAGCTGACGATCCAGCACGACGCCGAGATAAGTTGCTGAGGGCAGCCACGCGATGTTTTCGCCGAATAACCGAATTTCCGGCACTGGCGGCGGTCGTCGTCGGGTAAAGATGACTGCTTGGCTCTTCTGAGCGTTGAAGCGAATCCGCCATTTGCGGGACCATCCTTCAAGGTCGGAACAGGCTTCCTGAAGCCTGCGGTGCATGGCCTGAGGCCACCGGCTGCGCGTGTAAATGGCGGTGTCGTCAGCATACATGGCTTTGTCCACCCTGGGGGAGGTGGGGATGTCCGACGTAAAGATGCAGTAAAGGATCGGCCCAAGGACGGATCCCTGTGGGACGCCAGCGGCGATGGGCCGGAGAGTCGAGCAGGAGTTGGCAACGCGAACAGAGAAGGTCCGCCCTCGGAGGTATGATGCGAGCAGCCGTACCATGGAGCGAGGAAATCCGTGCTGCTTCAATTTCCACAAGAGCCCCAGATGCCAGACGCTGTCAAATGCCTTGGAAATGTCGAGGAAGACTGCCCCACAGTATTCCCGGTTGTTGAAGGCGAGAGTGATGTCTTCGACGACGCGAATCACCTGTTGTTCAGTGGAGTGGCCCCGTCTGAACCCAAATTGCTCCGGTGGGAGTATCCGCCGTCGGTCCATTATGGTGCGGATTCTTCGTAGCAGCAGCCGTTCGAACACCTTACTAATGTGAGGGAGGAGGCTGATAGGGCGATAGTTCGCCGGTTCCTTCCTGTTCTTCCCCGGTTTCGGAATGGGGATAACTGTAGCCCGTTTCCATGCCTCTGGATATGTCAGCGTCCGGAAGATGTTGTTAAAAACTGCAGCCAGCCAGATATAGGCTGCCGGAGGAAGTTCCTTCAGGGCTCTGTTGGGTATGTCATCTGCCCCCGGCGCCTTGGAGGTGTTCAGACCGGCGATGCAGGTCCGAACTTCGTCTGTCGTGACGGGCGGAATGGGGTCCTCATCTGCAGCAGCAGGTTGGTCCAGGTAGTGTTGGACCTCCGCCTCCACGCGCTGAACGTGATTGACGTCAACCGGGTCGTTCACAGGGACGAAATTAGCTTCAAATACGTCGGCGATGGCGTTGGCCTTGGCCTCAGGGGTGTAGACAAGTCCAGCCGGGGCTTCCAATGGTGGGATGGTCGTCCGACGTTTAGTGAAAAATCGAACCGTGTCCCAGTGATTGGCATCTGGTGTAAAGGCCTCGAGTTTCGTGGCCCACTGCTGGTTCCTGTGAGCGATGAGGGCGGCCTTGACGTCGCGCCGAAGTTGGTTGATATGTCGCTTAAGGTCTGGATCCCTGGTGAGACGCCAGTCTTTGCAGAGACGATTGCGGAGACGTATAAGGTCCAGGATGTCTTGGGGTAACCCTGGACGAAGCGGCTGCCGCTGTCTGGCCTGTGGCGTGGACTGCCGGAGAGCTGTGGTAACAGCAGTGGTGAACGCCGCCGTGGCATCATCGACGGGTGCATCCGGTGGAGTGAATGCCAGCAGATGGGGGAGCCGATCCCGGTAGCCATCCCAGTGCGTACGTCGCAGATTCCACCGTGGCGTCTGCGGAGGAAGATGGACGTTCAGCCGGAATATGACAGGCAGATGGTTAGAATTGAGAGCATGTCTCACTTCAGCCGTCATGAACTGATTCAGGCCCTTGGTTATTGCGATGTCCAGGACATCTGGATTGCCTCTGGAGGGGTAGCATGTCGGTTCATCGGGTCCACAAGCGTGCGCATCAGCTTGCTCGAGGACGTGGAGGAGTCGCCGTCCGTCATAAGTGGTGGTGAGTGAGTTCCACGCCGCATGCTTGGCGTTGAAGTCACCGGCGAGGAACAGCTTCCCAGGAAGGCGCAACAATGCCTTCGCATCGTCGACGTCAATGTGCGGCTTAGGTGGGCGGTAGACGGCCACAAATGTGACAGTGCCGACCGAAGTCTCGACGGCCACAGCTGTCGCTTCCATCTTCCGCAAAGGAGGCGTCGGGACAACATAGTGCGAGATTGTCCTCTTGATGTAGATGGCTGTACCGCCACCTTGAGTGGGGCGATCATTCCGATAGCAGAGATAATTTGCGATATTCGCCCTCAGGTCCGGCTTCAGATGCGTCTCACTGACCATGCAGATATCGACATGCTCATCTTCGAGGAATTGGCGAACCTCCTGTAGGTCGTGGTAAATGCCATCCGCATTATAGGTGGCTATACATAGGTCTTCATAGCGGCGGGGCCTAGGCATGTTGAGTAGGCGGGACTTCGCTGGTGGCTTGAAGCGAACCACGAATGGCCGCTTCAACTGTCGTGGCAAGAACTGCCGGGAGCGCTTGAATGGCTCGGCTCATTTCGGTGACGGCTTGCATCATGGTCTGCATGAGCCCCAGAAGTTGGTTGACGTCAGCCGCCGCAGTGGGCGGTTGGGGACGTCCGAAGTCTTCAGTGCGCCGGCTGCGAAGAGGTGGAAAGGACGCCGAGGCAATCTCAAATGCTGCTGGCGGGGATGCCGCCGTGGAGGCGTTGCCCTTCAAGACATCCGCCGCTGTTGGAGACTGGAGGACGTAAGCCGCGCGCCTTTGCATCAGCGGAGCTCGCTCCTGTAGCGGTGCATCGGTGAATCTTCTGCTGGCAGGTGTGCTTCTGACGACATGGGTCCCAGCACGTCTATTCTTGGCAGTGAGAGGTGGTAAACCCCTCTGTCGGCGACTAGCATCTTTGTGTTTCTGGCAGGAACGATAGCTGGCTGGGTGCTTGCCGCCACACAGTCCACATTTTGCAGGTTCTTCTTTGGGTACGGGACATTGGCGGCTGTCATGAGGGCCGCCACACTTCACACATACAAAGGGCATTGTGCAGAGCCGCGCCACGTGGTTAAAGCCCTGACAGCGGAAGCACTGAGTCACCCCTCGTGATTTACGTAGCTTCTCGACAGAAACGGAAAGTGCGCAAATTCTGTTGATTTTAAACACATCACGATTTTCTTGCGTGTCCGGGAGAACCACCACACGTAGGCCTGATTTCTGCTGCGTGCCAGGCATCCGATGATAGTCCACAACCGTTGCCTCAAATCCCAATGCAAACAATTCATCCTTGAGTCTGTCGTTCGGAAGAGAATCGACGATTCCTCGAAATATCAGCTTCAGAGTGGGCGGTCGAACAGTGGGAAACGTGTAGCACGGGATGCCCTCGGCTCCCACCATGTCCATAACCTTGACGTAGTCTTCAGTGGCTGTGACAGTGAGTTTCAACTTATCGCCTCCAGCCTGCTTCGCAGTGAAAGGCTGCTTCAGATTTTGCGTCAGCCAATCGTACAACTTCAAATACGTGTCCGGATATTGCAGGACGATCGGTGGAATTTTATGCTGCTGCTGTTGTGGTTGCTGCTGCTGCTGTTGTTGGTGGTCGTGTTGTGACTGCTGTGGTGCCGCATTAGCCTGCGGCGCCGCCCCGCCATCGTCGATGACGTCAAACCTGTTGCTTACAGGCACTACAGGTGCGTCTGCCGGTGCCTGGTTCTTCGCCTGCTTCTTTTTCGGCGGACGAATGAAGCCGTCGTCGGTGGGCGCCACAAGGGGCAGTCCAGGTCCGGGATCGCTGCGTTTCCGTCGAAACTGCGACGGCGACGGGCGAGTAGCGTCGTCCTCAAACGACGCATCAGAAGAATAATCCATCGTCATGTCCAGGGTCCTCGCTGTGGTCGTCAATAAATCATTGCCCTTCCGCCTTTGCCGGGTCGTCATGGTGGGGGGGCCGGATGGGGCCGCCGACGAAGCAAACTCCGCCGGACGGCGATCCGCCACACCCGTCGCTGAGCTAGATGCCGAACTCATGACAGCGCACGCGTAGCACGTCTGCTCGGTACGGAATACTAACTCCGAATGGTAGCAAGCGCGGGAGGCGCGGCGCGGCGGCGCGCAGAGTGGCGGCCGCTCTCTCGGCCGTCCGCGCCCGCCCGCGACACTGGCTGGGCCTGGCGGCGCGGCGGCTATTCTCTGCCGTGCTCTCGCCGCTCTCTCGCTGTTCTGTTGTTGTGTGTACGCGCGTCGTCCGTCGAAATAATGGCAGATCAGGCGGCTACGAACGAGACTGCTGCGGCACCCGCCGCCACCGGCACGACGAAGAAGGCCAAGTCTGCGGCGTCTGCGAAGAAGCCGCGCGCCAAGCCTGCGCACCCGCGCACCTCTGAGATGGTGACGGCCGCCATCAAGAGTCTGAAGGAGCGCGGCGGCTCGTCGCTGCAGGCGATCAAGAAGTACATTGCCGCGCACTACAAGCTGGACGCGGAGAAGCTGGCGCCCTTTATCAAGAAGTACCTCAAGTCGGCCGTCGTGGCTGGCGAGCTGGTGCAGACGAAGGGGAAGGGCGCGTCCGGCTCTTTCAAGCTTGCCGGCGCCGGCGGCGGGGCGGCCGAGGGCGGCAAGGCTCGTGCCGGCGGTGCGAAGAAGAAGCGCGCCGCTCCGGCCAGCAAGGAGAAGAAGGGCGGCCGCGCGGCCGGCGCAAAGAAGGCTGGTGGCGTGAAGGCGGCGACCGGTCGGAAGGCGGGCGCCGCCAAGAAGGCGTCTGCGGCGTCGGCGGCTCCCGCGGGTGCGAAGAAGGCGGCTGCGGCCAAGCCGGCCAAGGCCAAGTCGCCGTCGAAGGCGAAGAAGGCCGCCAAGGTTCCGACGAAGAAGCCGAAGGCGCCGCGCCCGAAGAAGGCGACGACGCCGTCTAAGGCGAAGGCGTCGCCCAAGAAGAAGAAGTAAAGTAGTAAAGTTAAAGAAAGGCAAGGGAGAGGGGTTGGCGCTTGACGCCGTCGTCCCCCACCGCCCTCCCCCGCGTCGTCTTAGTGGCGCGCGATGGCACGGCTGCGGCTGTCGCGCGGCCCAAAACGGCCCTTCTCAGGGCCATCAAAGGACGTCGGGAAGGCGTTGATTGTCGTGCATGCGCCGGTGTGGTTGGTTGTGTGTGACCCTTTGTGGGTACTGTTTGCGTGCCGTGGTGGTTGGATTGTGGTGCCGGTGGCGGTAGGCGGCGGCGCGCGGTAGCGGAGCGGTTGTGGCCGTTTGTTGGTCTCTGTTGTTTTTTGTTTTGTTGTTGTTGTTGTTTTTTTTGCGGCGGCCGACGTTTGGTTGCTCATGTATGTTTCTGGAGACTCTTGTTTGTTTGTTTGTTTGTTTGTGTGTTTGCTTGCTTTGCGGATGTCGTGTCTTTTGTGTGTGTGTGTTGTCTCTTCTCTCTCTCTTTGAAAGCGGCGGGGGGGGACGTGAGACGTGGAAGTGGCCGGCGGGAATTGGGAAGGCGCGGTGGCGTTGACGTTGTAGTGTAGTGTAGTGTAGTGTAGTGTAGCGTAGCGTGCGCGCGCCTCGGAGACGGCGGCGGCCAGCCACCCGCGGTGTGTTGGTGACGTCGTCCGGCTGTTGTGTGTGTGTGTGTGTATTGTGAGGGATGGGATGACGTCGATTGTTGGCGAGAGCGGCTGTGGACGGGAGGGGAATTGGTGGTTGTTTGTTTTGCGGGGCGGCAAGACCGACAAAAGTTTTGCTCGCGACGGAGAGATGTTAGTGGCCCTGAAAAGGGCCGTTTTTGTTGGGCGGGCGCGCGTGCGCGGCGCGGTTTCTAGGCGCGCTCGCCGCGGATGCGGCGCGCGAGCTGGATGTCCTTGGGCATGATGGTGACGCGCTTGGCGTGGATTGCGCACAGGTTGGTGTCTTCGAAGAGGCCGACGAGGTAGGCCTCGCTGGCCTCCTGCAGGGCCATGACTGCGGAGCTCTGGAAGCGCAGGTCGGTCTTGAAGTCCTGGGCGATCTCGCGCACTAGGCGCTGGAACGGCAGCTTGCGGATGAGCAGCTCTGTGCTCTTCTGGTAGCGCCTGATTTCCCGCAGGGCGACGGTGCCCGGCCTGTAGCGGTGGGGCTTCTTGACGCCGCCGGTGGCGGGCGCGCTCTTCCTCGCCGCCTTGGTGGCGAGCTGTTTGCGCGGCGCCTTTCCGCCGGTGGACTTGCGGGCCGTTTGCTTTGTGCGGGCCATAGCGGAAGAGCGGCGTGGAGGTGCGTGCGGTACACGAAGCGTCCGGTGCTGCCTTGACAACGGGCCCGCGCGGCCCCGCGCCGCGCTTATATGCCCTCGGTGCGCGTGGTGGGGGGAGGGCGGGCCAGAGTCTATATAGGGGGGCGGCGGCAGAGAGCTCGCACCGTAGCCGACTCGCTAGCGCCGGGTGAGGAGCTGGCGCTTGTGTTTTTTCGCTTGCTTGCTTGAGGAGGAGGAAGGAAGAAGAATGACAGGCCGCGGCAAGGGAGGAAAGGGGCTGGGCAAGGGTGGCGCCAAGCGGCACCGCAAGGTGTTGCGCGACAACATCCAGGGCATCACGAAGCCCGCCATCCGCCGCCTGGCTCGCAGGGGCGGCGTGAAGCGCATCTCTGGTCTGATCTACGAGGAGACCCGCGGAGTGCTGAAGGTGTTCCTGGAGAACGTGATCCGCGACGCGGTGACGTACACTGAGCACGCCAAGCGCAAGACTGTGACGGCCATGGACGTGGTGTACGCCCTGAAGAGGCAGGGGCGCACCCTGTACGGTTTCGGCGGTTAGGCAGGCAGGCAGCCAGCCAGCCGGTGTGCTGTGCTGCGTTGTGGCCTTCCCGCGGCCGTGCCGTGCCCGTGCTTGGTGGGAGAGACGAAAACGGCCCTTTTCAGGGCCACCACACTGTTCGGAGATTGAAAAGTGCGAAAGAGTCTGTGTTGCCTGTGCGTGTTGTTGTTGTTGTTGTTGTTGTTGTTGTGCTGCGCGTGCGTTAGTTTTTGAGTTTGACGCGATGGGCGCGGCTGAGTCCAGTGTGTGCGTGGTTTGTTGTTTGTTTGTTTGTGGCGTGGGCATAGGCGGGCGGGCCGGCCGGATCGATCGATCGGATCAGCTGTTTGGTTTTGTCCTGTGCCTGTGCGTTTGGAGCGCGCGGCGGCCGGCGTGTCGTCGTCGGACCGTTTACGCGCTGTGTGTGCCACGCGCGCCCCTTTAATTGAAACATTAGAATGCTAACAATGATCATCACATTATCGGTGTATTGATGTCGTTGTCGTTTGGAACGCGACTCTGTGCGTGCGCGGAGGGGTGCAGAAACAGGAAAAAGACAAAAAGAGAGAAACGACAAAATGTGTGCGCGTTCGGCCACACGGGCTGTGGACAAGATGGCGGACGTGCGCCGGCGCTGGCTGTGCAATGTATGTATGTGGACGTGTTGTGTAAAGTGCGGCGAGCACGGACGACGGAAACTTTGCTTTGGACGTAGGTTTGTGTGGTGGCCCTGAAAAGGGCCGATTGTTGTGAGCCGAGCCGGCAAGGCAAAGGCAGGCGCGTTTGCGTGCAGGGAGCACGCAAGCGCAGCTCCGCGCTCTCTGTTTAGGCCTTCTTCTCGGTCTTCTTTGGCAGCAGGACGGCCTGGATGTTGGGCAGGACACCACCCTGTGCGATGGTGACGCCCGACAAGAGCTTGTTGAGCTCCTCGTCGTTGCGGATGGCGAGCTGCAGGTGGCGCGGGATGATGCGCGTCTTCTTGTTGTCGCGGGCCGCGTTTCCGGCCAGCTCGAGCACCTCAGCCGCGAGGTACTCCATGACGGCGGCGAGGTAGACGGGCGCCCCGGCGCCGACGCGCTCGGCGTAGTTTCCCTTGCGCAGGAGGCGGTGGATTCTGCCGACCGGGAACTGGAGCCCAGCCCTGCTTGAGCGGGACTTTGACTTGCCCTTGACTTTGCCTCCCTTTCCGCGTCCGGACATGGCGTTTGGCTAGTTGAAACACGTAACGTAACGGTGCGAGCCGCAGCGAGTCGAGCAGCGGAGTGCGTGGCGGCGGGACTAGGGTGGGGGTCCCTTTATGGGCTCGGGTGCGGCGGCCGGTTGCGCGCGCGCCCCATTGGTCGGCGGCCGCAACAGGGCGAGCTGGTAAAGGTGCGGTGTTGCGGTAGCGGCGGGTGCCACTGTGTGGGGAGACGCTGACTAGAGGGGAGCGCTTGCTGCTTGCTGTTGTACGTTCGAGATGCCGCCCAAGACTAGCGGGAAGGCCGCCAAGAAGGCTGGCAAGGCGCAGAAGAACATTTCGAAGGGCGACAAGAAGAAGAAGCGCAAGAGGAAGGAGAGCTATGCCATCTACATCTACAAGGTGCTGAAGCAGGTGCACCCCGACACGGGCATCTCGTCGAAGGCGATGAGCATCATGAACAGCTTCGTGAACGACATTTTCGAGCGCATTGCGGCCGAGGCGTCTCGCCTGGCGCACTACAACAAGCGCTCGACCATCACGTCCCGCGAGATCCAGACGGCTGTGCGGCTCTTGCTGCCTGGCGAGCTGGCCAAGCACGCCGTGAGCGAGGGCACGAAGGCGGTGACCAAGTACACGAGCTCCAAGTGAGGGGGTTAAGGCTCTAGGGAGCTCCCCTCCGTTGCGAGAGCGGCAAAAAACGGCCCTTTTCAGGGCCACCAAATTGCCTTTGCGGGAAGAGCGGAATTGTTGTTTGTGTGAGGCGGCGCATAGCTAGCTACCCGGTTTGGTTGGTTGCGAAGCAGCTGGTGGTGGTGGTGGTGGTGGTGGTGGTGGTCTCGAATGTGGTTATGCGTGCTCGCGAGTCTTGGCGTGGTTGGTTGGTTGTTTGTTTGTCGACACATAGACAGGAGGTGTTGTCTGTGTCGCTGATTTCCTTTCCTTTCCTTTCTTTGTCTCTGTCTGCCCGGTTAGTCACGTGACTGCAATTGAAACCCCTCGCGATTGTTGGATGTCACCGTTAGGGCCGTCTGCGGGTTTGTTTGTTTGTCACATCATACATACATACATACATACATACATACATACATACATGATGGCGAGGGTGAAATGTTGTGTTGCCGTCTACTATTCCCTTTGCTGTACGGCGTGGAGGTGTGTTGGTGACGTTTTAAAACAAATGGACGTGTCTTTACTAGTCATTAGGAAGACGCAAGAATTGTACGGGCGGGTGGGGTAGGCGACACGCACGGTGGTGTACCCATTTATTTGGCCCTTGATTTTGATAGCCGTTTCTGCAGTTGATTGAATGATTGATTGTTGTGCGCACGCACGCACGCCGGTGTCGTCATTCAAGGTGCACGTGTGCTCGGTTCAGTGACGGTAGACGACGACGGTCGTTGTTTGTTGTTATGGGCGTACACGCGGTTGTCTGTGTGTCCCCCGGTGAAATGGCCGGTTTGTCGGTGATGTGATCCGATCCGGCGGCTCTGAGTAGCTGTCTATCGGCATCACGGCAACGTGTCGGTCCGAACACCCGTCTCACTGTGGCACCGTCGGCGCTGCGAACGGCGACGAAAGGCTGGCTGTGATCGGTCGAATGTCATGTCTTGTCTGGGCAGAACGTGTGGAATGAGCAAAAAAAAACTGTGGGGACGGAAACAATGGTGGAGGAGGGGAACGAAAATAATAAAACGAAACGAAGAAAGAGAAGAAGGGGAAGCAATCACCGGAAAACGAAACAGGGGAAAAACGGAGAGGCGCCGTCTAGAGCAACGGAACGTTCCCGTGCATTGCAGCCGCACTGAAATGCGTTTACGGCGCGGCTGCAAGTGACGGCTGAATTGCATTGCCTTCCCGGATGCAACGTTCGCCCGATATGGCTCGGAGGAAGAATCTATGAGAGAGTGCCTTGCCCTTTGCCGTTTCGTGTGCGGTGTAGCGAATGATGTGTGTGTGTGTGTGTGTGTGTAGTGGGGAATGGATGGTCGATAGCTGCCGTCACGGTCAAGATAACGCAGTCAAAGGTGTCGCGAAAAAGTGTGTTAGCCGTGGTTGGTTGGTTTGTGTGTTTGTTTTGTTTTTAAAGAGAAGGGACGAGAGAAAGAAGGTAGGTGGAGAGTGCGTTGCGTGTTGCGAACTGCGTCCGTGAATACGGCAGTATTTGGTGGTGGGCGTGCCCTTGCATGTGGCCCGGAAGGCGTGCTCGTTTCGCGGTAGTGTGGACGGGTGAGGGGCACGCGTAACGCTGCGCTGCTGGCATATTCGGGAGATGGGAGGGGGCGAAAGGAGAGAAAGGAGACGCGGAGGGCGCGTGTGGGTGGTTCGCGCTGCGCTCGGCGGTTGTGTTTGTTTGTGCAACAAATGTGTTGCCGGGAGGGGGACCGTTGATGTGGTGGTGCGGTTGTAGCCTCAGACGCGGCTGGCAGTGAACAACTTGAGACGACGGATGCGTGGCTGGGGCGGCGCATGTCGCCGGTGCCATGCCTTTAGAGCCGCGTGGTCGGGGTGTGCGCACCGCGTGTCGTGTTGCGAGACATCACATGTGCTGCTGCGCACCGGTGGCGTGGCGTGGCGTGGCGTGGCGTGGCGTGGCGTGGCGAGCCGCGCCAGTACCGCGCGGTGTGCTTGTGCGCCGGAGAATGGCACACTGCGCCTGCCCGTTGAGGAGGCCGATGGCCGTGGTGTGGTGGAAATGGAGCGCGTCGGACGTGTACCAATGAGAAAGAGAAACAAAGCAAGCAACCACGAACGAAAGGTGGAGGGAGGCATTGTGTCACATGTGGCGGTGGGGAAAAACGAAAAAAAAAAAGAAAACAAACAACAAACAAAGACGTTAAGAAAGAGGAGAAACAACAAAGACAATGAATGAGTCGTGCGTTCGCGAGGGGGGTGGGTGTGCGTGCGTAACGCCGGTACGCGCAGTGCGGAGCCCAACGGCTGTGTCGTCGGCCGAATGGGTGCGGGAATAGAGGCCGCGTCGGCACGGAGAAGGAAGCAAGAAGGAAGGAGGCACGCGCGCTGCGGCGTTGGCGCGGTTTGCGGCTGGCGCCTTTGGTGGCAACGGCCAGGACAAGCAGCGGTGTATGGTGTTGTGCGGGGCGGACAGGGGCGGCGGTGGTGGACGGGGAGGAGGCGAGGCGGTGGCGTGTGTGGTACGGCGAAAACGGGACGGACGGCCGGCGGATGTTGAGAGGCGCCGCCCGCGCACGCACGCAGACACACAGAAGGGAAGAACGAGAAAGGAACAAAATGGAGGGGGCGAATGTGGAGGTGCGGGGAGGGGGAGGCGGTGGTGTTTGTGGGCATGTGGTGGGAGAGAATGGCGGGGGCGGAAGGACAGAGGCGCGAGGCGACAGCTTGCTTGGTGCTTGCTTGCGTCTTTTAGTGTTTTATTTTGTTTTTATCCTTTGGTCGCCTTGGAGCCTGTCGGTCCCGTCCGTGTGTGGCCACGCTGTGGGTGCGTGTATGTTTGTACGTTTCGTTTTTTTTTTTGTCTTCTTCTGCAGCAGAGGCGGCCAGCAAAATGCGTGCGGTTGGATGGATGGGCGGCCACGGCACGGCACGGCACCGCACCGCACCTGTGCCCAAGGAGGAGACGCTGGCGGCGGGCCACCCTCGGATGCGGCCGGCCGGGGCTGTGTGCGCCGCTGCAACAACAACGAGTAAACAAGACGAAGACGAAGCGGATGGCTGGTGAGTGCATTTAGGCGGTAGACAAGGCAGTGTGTGATGTGGCGTTGTGACGGGGGGGTTTGCTCACGCGGCCTCGTTGTGTTGATGCGCAGGAAGACGAGATGCGGGCAGACGCGTACAGAGAGACGAGCCCGGTCTGCAGCAGGATGTGTGGCGCGCCGAGTGCAGAGCAGCGCGCGCCGGCTGGGCTGGGTTCGGCTGGGCCCGCCCGGCGGCGGGCCGCGCTGTTGTCGCGGACGTGAGCGCCCCCCTGGCGGGTGGTCGGAGGCGGCGCGGTGGACGTGTGGCTGGTTGGCAGTGCACATTGCGAGTGGCTGGCTGGCTGGCTGGCGGGCGGTCGGCGGCGAGAAGAGAGAGGAGGTATGTGTTGCGGGCGCCTTTGCTGCGCTGCGTCGTTGCGTGCCTGGGCGTGCGCCTGTCGACTGTGTGTGACTGTGTTGGGCGTTGTGCCACGTACGTGTGCTCGGCCGAAGGCAGGCGTCGGAAAGAAGAGGGCGAAGGGCAGGAAAGTGGGTCGGTGTGCGTGCGTAGCCCGTGATGTGATGATGTCACGTCACGTCACGTCACGTCATGTTTTTGCGAAGCGGCCGCCGAGAGGTGTGTGGTAGCGAGCGGGAATGTGCGTTTGGTGGTTGCGGCGTGAGGTGAGGGTGGGAGAATATTGGGGCGGGCCGGCGGGCCGGCCCGTTGTTGGTGGTTCCTCCTGTGGTTGTTTGTGCAGCTTTGATGGCAACGTGGAAGGACGCCGGTTTCGTGCCTTGCGTGTGGTTGTCGACGGTGACTGGTTGGGGTGTGCGCCGATGCACGTGCCATGTCGTTATTATGTTTGGGTCGTGAGTGTTGTTTTTGGCCGTGTTGTTGTGTACGGGAAGGGGGGGGGGGAGAGGAGGAGGCGGGTGGATAGTGCGTGCAGTAGTGTCGTTGCGACGGGCGCGTCGGGTGGAGCTGTGCGTAGTGGCGGAAAGGTGTAGGTTGCGGGAAGGGAGCCCGTCGTGTGTCGTGTCGGTGTCGTTGACGGGGTCGCGTGCGTGCGTTGTGAATCGAGTGTGGCGGGAAAGGAGCAGTGTGCCGCTGGGGCGTCGTGGCCGTTAGCAGTGGCTGTGCTTGTCCGTTTGTTACCTGTTGGACGCTTGGTGCGAGTTGTTTGCTGTTGTCGTTGTCGTTGTCGTTGTCGTTGTCGTTGTCGTTGTCGTTGTCGTTGTCGCCCCCGTCTCGCGGGTTGTTTTTGTTTGTCGGCTGTGCTGTGTCGGCGAGCTGTTTTGCCGTGCGTGAATGTGTTGGTGCAAAAGTGGCGGCGTTATGGCTGCGACCGCGACGAGGCGCGGGCGCGCCATTGATGATGTTCAAACACAGAGCGGCTGTGTGCAATGGGAGGCCTGCGTACGGGTAGCGGTGTTGTCGTACGTGCATCCGGCCCGGTGCGGAAAGCGCCGTTGCAGTTTGCCCCTTAGTTGCCAGCCATGTCGCGTGAGCGGCGGGTTGCCTCTGGTCGACGTGGTGCTCGGGTTTGTGGTTTTTTGTTTTTTTTGTTTTTTGTGCCGTTTGGCCGGTGGGTGGTGTTTTTAATTTTGTGTTGTGTTGTGTGTGTGTGGGGCCGGCCGGCCGGCCGGTATATCTGCCTCCTGCTCGGTCTTGCGGCGGTTTGGTCGACGTCGTCTGTAGTTTTTGCGGCTTGCCGACGACCGACCGACACACCTTTGAAACCTACGTGTGGCGCCCGAAGGTGAACGTAACCTGACCGCGGACCTCTCGGCGCCTTAACCTAACCTAACCTCTAACCTAAGATGTCCGGCCGTAAGGTAGGTGCGGCCACCTGACGCCTCACGTCCGAACGCTTAACCTAACTTTGACGCCTAACCTAACTGTAACCCTTAACCTAACCCACGTCCACCTAACCTAACCTCACCTTAGGGTGGTGTACACCGCGAATGCCTTAGGGCATGTTATAGTCTTAGGTGGAGTCCACTATACGCAACAAGCGGCTACATGGGTAGCAGGGGTTGTGTGGCGTGGGCTGGGCGGTTCTGTTTAGGTTGGATGGCCCTTGGGCAAGTACGGAAAGGGCAACAGCCTCAACGGGCGCGGGGCAAGGTCAGGACATGCGGGGACCAAGCGGCAATCGGTATTGTAATTGTCAACTGTCGAAGTACCGGAACGTCAAGCGCTGATAGAAAGCACCGAAGCTGCAATCGTTATAGGTACAGACGGTGCTTTAGAAAGGATAGCGTGCATGCAACCGGTGGTGGAGTGGTTCGTCGCTGTTAGTAGTAGTAGTTTATCCTGTGTAGTGAAGTAGAAGTGGTGGACGGTTCCTGTGAACTATTGTGGGTGGAGGGTACACTCAACAGCCGAGCTAGGTTAATAATTGGCTCCTTTTACCGACCTCGCGACGCAGCAGCATTAGTGGCCGAACACGTGAGAGAAAATGTGGACATACATTTTCCTTTCCCCAGCGTGTTACAGTCTTAGGTGGAGATTTCAATGTGCCAGATGTTCAGGACGGGTGGTAGGGACAGAGCATCGAGTGACATTATACTGAGTGCACTATCCGAACGAAAATTACCGCGAGCAATTAAACAGAGAGAGAACCGACTCGTGGAGATAACATCGTGGACCTACCGATGACAAACAGACCCCGAACTTGTCGACTCTGTATGTGCAGAACAGGGACCCAGTGATCAAGAGGCCGTTGCAGCATCGCTGAATATGGACGTTAATAGGAATATACAAAAAAAAAAAAAAAAAAAGGGAGGAAGGTTTATCTGTTTAGCAAGAGTAATAGAAGGCAGATTTGAGACTACCAGACAGATGAAAACGCAAATGTCTGCTCCGACACCGACAATGTTGAGTGTGTATGGAGAAAGTGCAAGGCAATCGTAAAATGCGTCTTAGACAGGTACGTGCCGAGTAAAACTGTGAGGGATGGGAAAAACCCACCGCGGTACAACAACCAAAGTTTAGGAAACTATAGCGAAAGCAAAGAGAGCCTCACTCAAAGTTGAAACGCAGCCAAAACCTCTCAGACAAACAGACGCTAAACGATGTCCAAAGTTAGCGTAAGGAGGGCTATGCGTGAAGCGTCCGGTGAATGCGAAAGTAAAATTCCATGTACCGACGTGACAGGAAATCAAATCAAATCAAATCAAATCCTGGGACGTTGTGGTCGTACGTTGAATCAGTAGTAAGCGGCTCGAAACGGCATATCCAGACACTCCGGGATGATGATGGCATTGAAACAGAGGATGACACGCGTAAAAAGCTGTGAAATACTAAACACCTGTTTCCAAAGCTGTTTCACGGAGGACGACCGCACTGCAGTTCCTTCTCGCACAAACGAAAAAGTGGCTGACATCGAAATAAGTGTCCAAGGAGGAATAGAAAAGCAACTGGAATCACTCAACAGAGGAAAGTCCACTGGACCTGACGGGATACCAATTCGATTCTACACAGAGTACGCGACAGAACCTCCTAACAGCCGTGTACCGCAAGTCTCTAGAGGAACGGAGGGTTCCAAATGATTGGAAAAGAGCACAGGTAGTCCCGGGCTTGAAGAAGGGTCGTCGAGCAGATGCGCAAAACTATAGGCCCTATATCTGTGACGTCGGTCGGTTGTAGAATTTGAGAACATGTTTTATGCTCGAGTAGTAGCATGTCGTTTTTTGGAAACCCAGTGTCTACTATGTAGGAATCAACACGGATTCCGGAAACAGCGATCGTGTGAGACCCAACGCGCTTTATTTGTTCATGGGACCCAGAAAATATTAGATACAGGCTCCCAGGTAGATGCCATTTTGGTTGACATCCGGAAGGAGGGCGTTCGATACAGTTCCGCACTGTCGCCTGATAAACAATGTAAGAGAGTCTGCAGAATGTCGGACCAACTGTGTGGCTGGACTGAAGAGATTGTAGCAAACAGAACACAGCATGTTGTTATCAATGGAGAGACGTCTACAGACGTTAAAGTAACCTCTGGCGTGCCACAGGGGAGTGTTATGGGACCCATTGCTCTTCACACACCTAGTAGATAGTGTCGGACGTTGCATGCGTCTTTTCGCGGATGATGCTGTAGTATACAGAGAAGTTGCAGCGAAAAATGCAGGACGATCTGCAGCGGATAGGCACGTGGTGCAGGGAGTGGCAACTGTCCCTTAACATAGACAAATGTAATGTATTGCGAATAATATAAGAAAGAAGGACCCTTTATTGTATGATTGATTATATGATGATAGC
Organism: Schistocerca nitens; assembly: GCF_023898315.1. Classification (NCBI taxonomy): domain Eukaryota; kingdom Metazoa; phylum Arthropoda; class Insecta; order Orthoptera; family Acrididae; genus Schistocerca; species Schistocerca nitens. Next base: position 585,012 of record NW_026046046.1, read on the forward strand.
GGGACAAACACTGGTAGCAGTTACGTCTGTAAAATATCTGGGAGTATGCGTGCGGAGTGATTGGGAGTGGGATGATCATCATATAAAAAAAAAAAAAAAAAAAAAAAAAAACAAAAAAAGTAATTGGTGGTAAGGCGGGTACCAGGTTGCGATTTATTGGGAGAATGCGTAGCAAATGTAGTCCATCAACAAAGGAGGAGGTGGCTTACAAAACACCCGTTCGTTCGACCCATACGTGAGTGTTGCCCATCAGTGTGGGATCCGTACCAGGTCGCGTTGACGGAGGCGACCGGAGACGATCCAACGTTTCGTCGCAGGGTCATTTGGTAACCGTGATAGCGTTACGGAGATGTTTAACAAACCCAAGCGGCAGACCCTGCAATAGAGGCGCTCTGCATCGCGGTGTAGCTTGCTCGCCAGGTTTCGCGATATTGCGTTTCTGGATGGGGTATCGAATATATTGCTTCCCCCCTACGTGTATACCTCCCGAGGAGATCACGAATGGATGTGGTTAGAGAGATTCGAGCGCGCACGGAGGCGGTGTTTTTTTTTTGCAGACTGTCAGTTCGTCCCGCGAAACCATACGCGACTGGAACAGCGAAGGGAGGTAAATGACAGTGGCACGTGAAGTGCCCTCCGCCACACACCGTTGGGTGGCTTGCGGAGTCTAAATGTTAGAGGTCGGCTGTCGGTGTGTGCTTTTGAAGGCAGATTCGGTGCGTCTGTAGTTGCGGATGGCGGTTAGCCACCGTCGCTTAAAGCGGCGAGGGGCGGCGGCGCCTCGGTTGGCCGGTGGCCATGTTGCGCAGGCGGCGCTCGTTTTTGTTTTGCGGCGGGCAATTTTGTGAGAAACGGGCGCGAATGTTGGCGGGCGAGGTGGCCCGACGGCCGCGGGCCGATCGGGAAACGGTGGGAGGGCGATGGGGCGGCGGAGGTGCGTTTGCACGGCCGTCATCGCCGCACGCCTCCGCTTGTGTGGCTGTGGCGGCGGCCGCGCTGGCCGGGCTGGCGCGGCGACGGTGCGCCAGTTTTGCCGAAGGTTTGGCCATTGTGGCGGGTCGTCGGCTGGGGCTGTGGGGGCGGCATTTGGGCGGGGGCGGCGATTCTCGGCGGGCCGAGCCAGGCTGTAGCGCGCGGTAGCTGCAGTTTGGCCGTGGTTTGCGGCGCTGCCGTGGCGACTGGTTGGCGACTGTGGTGTGGCCGTGTGTAGCCCCATCCTCGGTGGTTTGAATGGCGCGGGTGGTTGCGGCGCAGGTTTGGGGCTGGTCCGCACAGGCTGTCGGACGTTGGGCGGTAGCAAGCGCTCCGCCCGCTTCTTGAGGTTATCTTCTAACTGTCTGGCGTAGGTTTTACCTTTCGGCATTTCCTACAGCTTGAGAGGGTTGTGGTAAATTTGTTCATCTTTATTTGCAGTGTGGCTTGTGTGTGTGCGGACACGGGGTGTGTGCATGATTTGGTTGGGAGCTAATTTACTTTTAAGGGCACTGCTGCATTATCTCGCGAGCAGTGCGATCGGCCGTCGGTATCTGTCGTGTGGATCAGGTTCTTCTTCCCCCAAGTTTCTGATGAGGGGGTTAGTGGACATCGTTGCTTTCTCGTAGAAACGTCTCGCTATCTCCTGGTGACGCTGGAGCACCTCTGGTTCTTCAGCTGCTTCGTGTAGGTATTTGTGCGGAAATTGCGGGTGTACGTGGAATACCCGCCGAAGTATTTTATTCTGAAGGGATTGGAGCCTCTGTAGATGAGTCCTCGCTGCATTGCCCCAAGCTTCGCACGCGTAGTCGATGAGGGGGCGAATGTACATACGATAAATTAACAGGCCATTTTCGACGGAGAGATCGGAGCCCTCGTTGATTATAGGATACAGCGCTCCCATGCGCTGTGATACTTTGTTTCGGATGTCTTCCACGTGCGGTTTCCATGTTAGTTTCTTATCGAGGATCACCCCGAGGTAGCGCACTGTGTTTTGCCACTCCAGTTCCGTATTGTACAGTCGTAGTCGTCGGGTTGGCATGGTTCGTCGCTTCGTGAAGACGATCGTTTGCGTCTTGGCAGGATTGAATCGGATGCGCCATTTCGTTGCCCATTCTTCCAACAAGTCGCAGGCACTCTGAAGACGTGGCCTCATCACGTCGCGCCATCGGCTTCGTGTGAACAGCATCGTATCATCCGCGTATATAGCTTTCTCGACCCTCGGTGGTGTGGGGAGATCAGACGTATACAGGGTGTAGAGCACCGGTCCAAGGACCGATCCTTGGGGCACTCCCGCGCAGATCGGCCGTGCCGTGGAGAGTGCGTCGTCCACTCGAACTGCAAATGTGCGATGTTGAAGGTATGAGGCAACCAGCTTGACGTAGGCTCGTGGAAGTCCGAGCGAGTTAAGTTTCCATATGAGCCCCTGATGCCACACGCTGTCAAAAGCTTTCGTAATGTCCAGGAGAACTGCTCCACAAAACTCCTTCCTATTGAATGCGGTTGTGATGTCGTTGACGACTCGGATGATTTGGTGACTGGTAGAATGTCCTTTCCGAAAACCAAACTGTTCATTGGGTAAGATGTTGCGGAGAGAGATGATGTTTTGAAGTCGTTGTAGAAGAAGCCGCTCAAACAGTTTACTGACGTGTGGCAACAGGCTTATCGGGCGATAACTCGTCGGGAGGCGTCGGTTTTTGCCGGGTTTCGGTACAGGTACCACAACAGAGTGCTTCCACGCCGCTGGGTAGGTCGCAGTGGTGAGTATCCAGTTAAAAATAGTGGCTAGCCGCACTATTGCAGTCCAGGGTAACTGTTTTAGGACCCGCCCAGTTATGTCGTCAGATCCTGGAGCCTTGTTCGATGGGAGTGCTCGAATCCCACGTTGCACTTCTGCGGGGGTAACAGGTGGAATGGGGTCGCCACCGTCGTCATCTGCATCTTCTTGCAGCAGCGCTTCCGCCTCTTGATCGATGTTATTGACACGCTGGGGGTCCACTCCCTCATTCAGCGGACGAAAGTTGACTTCGAATGAGTCAGCCAGCAGGTTTGCCTTGTCTGTGGGACGATAGGCAGTTCGATCTGCAGTCTCGAGCGGCGGGATGCGCGTCCGACGGTTAGTGAAGAAACGGATGGCCTGCCAGTTAGCGGGGTCGGGCGTGAACGATCGAAGTTTGGCGGCCCACTGCTGGTTCTTGTGAGCAATGATGGCAGCCTTAATATCGCGGCGTAGCTGATTAATCCGCTTCTTGAGGTCGACATTTCGAGTTAGGCGCCACTCCCTGCAGAGCCTGTTCCGTGTCCTGATGCTGTCTAAGATGTGCTGTGGCAGTCCAGGCGGCGAGAGTTGCGGAGGCTTGGGTGGTGGTGTAGCCAGCTCCAAGGCATCGGTAATAGCGGTGGTGAGCGTCCCCACGGATTCTTCAGAGACCTCTTCATCTGCATTGATGACGTCAATGGAGAAGGTAACACACTCGCGAAAATGCTCCCAGTTTGTGTGTTTCAAGTTGAGACGGCCGGCATATTGGTCCGGAGCGACGTGCAAGTCAAACAGTACTGGCAGGTGGTCGGAATTAAGCGCATTGAGGGTTTCCGCATTCATAAATTGCGGGATGCCCTTGGTTATGGCCACGTCAATAACGTCAGGTCTGCCGCGAGATGGGTAGCATGTTGGCTCGTCAGGGCCGCAAACATAGGCCTGCGCTTCTTCCACAGCCTGGAGAAGAAGACGTCCACTCATATTGGTGACCTGAGAGTTCCAGGCGGCATGTTTACAATTCAGATCGCCCGCGATGAATAGTTTGCCAGGTGTTCGTAGCAGGAGTCGGGCGTCGTCGAGGTCCAGGAGTCGGCGTGGGCTGCGGTAGGCTGCTATAAACGTCACTGGTCCGGTTCTGGTTTCCACAACAACCGCAGTCGTTTCAAAAGTCCTAGTAGCAGGTGGCTGAATTTCATGATGTCGGATGGTTCGTCGTATGTATATTGCTGTGCCGCCTCCATGCGTCAGTCGGTCATTGCGGTAGCAGCAATAATTCGCAATGTTGCTGCGAATTCCAGGCTTGAGGAACGTCTCGGAAAGCATACAGATGTCCACGTTGTTGTCCACAAGAAATTGGTGTAATTCCGGCACATCATGCGTGAGATTGTTGGCGTTGAATGCCACAATGCGTAAGTCTTCGAGGTGAAGTGCTCTACTCATGTCTAGTAGGTGCAGCATCTCTTTGGGCCTGGAAGGCGCGGCTGATGGTCGCTTCAACGGCGGCGGCGACGGTGGCTGGAAGTTGCGACATGGTTTTGGAGACTTCAGCAAGAGAGGCAGTAATTTGTGTGAGGAGTGCGAAGACGCCTTGCAGATCTGGCTGGAGAGGCGGGGAAGCCGCTGGAGGTGCCGGGTCACATCGGCGTTGTGGCGCTGCCGGACGGGCAGGTGCTGCTGGAGTGACATCTTGCTGTAGCGACTTCTTGAGAGCGTCTGCAACCGTGAGATCGGCACGTATCTTGGCCGCCCGACGGTCCATTAGTGTGGGCCAAGCTTGAGCGCGGCTGGGCTGTACAGGCGGTGGCGGCGGCGGTGGCTGTTGGCGGCGTCGTCCCGTAGCAGTGGTCCTCCTCGGTGGAACAGGAGGCAGGCCACGTTGCCGTCGACTCGCCTCCTTATGTTTGGGGCAGGATCGAAAGTTGGCGGGATGAGGTCCGCCGCAAAGTCCACATTGAGGAGGCTGTTCCTTGGCCTTGGTGCATGTCCGACTGTCATGTGGGCCGCCGCATTTTACGCAGACCCAGTCCATGGTACACAGACGTGCGACATGACGAAATCCTTGGCACCTGTAACACTGTACAGGGCCGCGCGACTTCCGTAATCTTTCAACGGTGATGGACAAGTCATAAAAGCGGTCAAGCTGGAAAATATCTCGATGCGCCGGGATATCAGGTAAGATGATGATACGATGTCCTGTGTGCTGATTCGTCCCAGGCATTCGATGATGTTCGACGAGGGAGGCGGCGAAACCCAGGTCGCGCAGCTCTTCCTTGACGTCTTCATGCGTCAAGGACATTGGAATGCCCTTGACAAGCGTCTTGATGACCGGAGGGCGAACCGCCGGGAAGGTATACATTGCGATGCCTGATCTTCCGAGTTCGTCGACCGTGATGGTGTAGTCTTCTGTTGACGACAATTGTAGTTTCAGTGTGTCGTCGCCTGCCTGCTTCACTGTGAATGGCTGCTTGCAGTGAGTCTTCAGCCATGTATGCAGCTTCTTGTAGGATTCCTTGAAGCGGAGGACAATAGGTGGCACCCTCCTATGCGGGGCCGATGTCGGAGCCTGTGAGCGGTCCTGCGATGACGGCTGTTGGTCGTCCATGGGGGGTGGGGCCTCTTCTCCCGCTCGTTGTTGTGCCGCTGCTCGGCGCTGCTGCTGTTCCGCTAGTGACGACGCGGCTTCATGAAGCGTCGCTCCCTCCCCCTGGAGAGGTTGATAGCGGTTTGACACATCAAGTTCTCTGGCAACGACGACGCGCTGGGGCCGTGCTTGTTTCTTTAGCGGCGGCTGCAGGAAGCCGTCGGCGGATGCTTCATGTCGATGTTGACGCCATTCAGAAGCGCGATCGCGGCGAGTTCTTCTGCGCTGCGATGTCTGCTCGGTGGGATCGGTGACGGAGGCGTCGCCGGAGTCCGTATAATAGTCCATTTCTTCATCCAGGGGCAGCTCCGCGGCAGGGGTACTAATACTTCCCCCCTCCGCGGGTCCAGTCGTCGCAGGTGTGCCGGCTGGTGGCGGGGCGGCCGATGGGGCAAGCCCCATCTGACCGCGGCCGGCCGGCACGTGGTCGCTCGCTTCTCGCGCGCGCGCAAACTCTCCGTCCGTACTGTGCGACATCTCAGTCGGCACTGGTAGCAAGCGCGGGAGGCGCGGCGCGGCGGCGCGCAGAGTGGCGGCCGCTCTCTCGGCCGTCCGCGCCCGCCCGCGACACTGGCTGGGCCTGGCGGCGCGGCGGCTATTCTCTGCCGTGCTCTCGCCGCTCTCTCGCTGTTCTGTTGTTGTGTGTACGCGCGTCGTCCGTCGAAATAATGGCAGATCAGGCGGCTACGAACGAGACTGCTGCGGCACCCGCCGCCACCGGCACGACGAAGAAGGCCAAGTCTGCGGCGTCTGCGAAGAAGCCGCGCGCCAAGCCTGCGCACCCGCGCACCTCTGAGATGGTGACGGCCGCCATCAAGAGTCTGAAGGAGCGCGGCGGCTCGTCGCTGCAGGCGATCAAGAAGTACATTGCCGCGCACTACAAGCTGGACGCGGAGGAGCTGGCGCCCTTTATCAAGAAGTACCTCAAGTCGGCCGTCGTGGCTGGCGAGATGGTGCAGACCAAGGGGAAGGGCGCGTCCGGCTCTTTCAAGCTTGCCGGCGCCGGCGGCGGGGCGGCCGAGGGCGGCAAGGCTCGTGCCGGCGGTGCGAAGAAGAAGCGCGCCGCTCCGGCCAGCAAGGAGAAGAAGGGCGGCCGCGCGGCCGGCGCAAAGAAGGCTGGTGGCGTGAAGGCGGCGACCGGTCGGAAGGCGGGCGCCGCCAAGAAGGCGTCTGCGGCGTCGGCGGCTCCCGCGGGTGCGAAGAAGGCGGCTGCGGCCAAGCCGGCCAAGGCCAAGTCGCCGTCGAAGGCGAAGAAGGCCGCCAAGGTTCCGACGAAGAAGCCGAAGGCGCCGCGCCCGAAGAAGGCGACGACGCCGTCTAAGGCGAAGGCGTCGCCCAAGAAGAAGAAGTAAAGTAGTAAAGTTAAAGAAAGGCAAGGGAGAGGGGTTGGCGCTTGACGCCGTCGTCCCCCACCGCCCTCCCCCGCGTCGTCTTAGTGGCGCGCGATGGCACGGCTGCGGCTGTCGCGCGGCCCAAAACGGCCCTTCTCAGGGCCATCAAAGGACGTCGGGAAGGCGTTGATTGTCGTGCATGCGCCGGTGTGGTTGGTTGTGTGTGACCCTTTGTGGGTACTGTTTGCGTGCCGTGGTGGTTGGATTGTGGTGCCGGTGGCGGTAGGCGGCGGCGCGCGGTAGCGGAGCGGTTGTGGCCGTTTGTTGGTCTCTGTTGTTTTTTGTTTTGTTGTTGTTGTTGTTTTTTTTTGCGGCGGCCGACGTTTGGTTGCTCATGTATGTTTCTGGAGACTCTTGTTTGTTTGTTTGTTTGTTTGTGTGTTTGCTTGCTTTGCGGATGTCGTGTCTTTTGTGTGTGTGTGTTGTCTCTTCTCTCTCTCTTTGAAAGCGGCGGGGGGGGACGTGAGACGTGGAAGTGGCCGGCGGGAATTGGGAAGGCGCGGTGGCGTTGACGTTGTAGTGTAGTGTAGTGTAGTGTAGTGTAGCGTAGCGTGCGCGCGCCTCGGAGACGGCGGCGGCCAGCCACCCGCGGTGTGTTGGTGACGTCGTCCGGCTGTTGTGTGTGTGTGTGTGTATTGTGAGGGATGGGATGACGTCGATTGTTGGCGAGAGCGGCTGTGGACGGGAGGGGAATTGGTGGTTGTTTGTTTTGCGGGGCGGCAAGACCGACAAAAGTTTTGCTCGCGACGGAGAGATGTTAGTGGCCCTGAAAAGGGCCGTTTTTGTTGGGCGGGCGCGCGTGCGCGGCGCGGTTTCTAGGCGCGCTCGCCGCGGATGCGGCGCGCGAGCTGGATGTCCTTGGGCATGATGGTGACGCGCTTGGCGTGGATTGCGCACAGGTTGGTGTCTTCGAAGAGGCCGACGAGGTAGGCCTCGCTGGCCTCCTGCAGGGCCATGACTGCGGAGCTCTGGAAGCGCAGGTCGGTCTTGAAGTCCTGGGCGATCTCGCGCACTAGGCGCTGGAACGGCAGCTTGCGGATGAGCAGCTCTGTGCTCTTCTGGTAGCGCCTGATTTCCCGCAGGGCGACGGTGCCCGGCCTGTAGCGGTGGGGCTTCTTGACGCCGCCGGTGGCGGGCGCGCTCTTCCTCGCCGCCTTGGTGGCGAGCTGTTTGCGCGGCGCCTTTCCGCCGGTGGACTTGCGGGCCGTTTGCTTTGTGCGGGCCATAGCGGAAGAGCGGCGTGGAGGTGCGTGCGGTAGACGAAGCGTCCGGTGCTGCCTTGACAACGGGCCCGCGCGGCCCCGCGCCGCGCTTATATGCCCTCGGTGCGCGTGGTGGGGGGAGGGCGGGCCAGAGTCTATATAGGGGGGCGGCCAGGGGCCCGTTCACGTCGGACCACCCCGCGTACTGTAGGCCACTTCTCTTCCTCCGCACCTCCTTTAGGTGCCGCGCCACTGCACCAACGGCGCACGCTAGGCCGTAGGGCAATCCCCCCTCTTCTATAGGACCTTCTAGCCTTTTCTTTTCAGAAAAAGCATAATTGTCGTGCCCACCTTACCAATTAAAGCTCCTAAACACTACGATGGCAGATTCCGCCGGTGTTTCCCCCGCCCTAACCCGCAGCATGGCTGCAGCTAAAGAGGCGCGCGAGTCGGCTGTTCCCGTCGACATCAGCGTCCCGCTTGCCGCCGTTGGGGAGGTGTTGGCCGACAAGGACCGGCAGATCGCTGCGCAAGCGCAGGAACTGCTGAGCCAGCGTCGGTTAATAACCGACCTCAGCGGCCCAAGTGAGTCCCCCACACAAACAAACACACCCCACATTACGCTACACTCACCTGCAACTGGTGACTCATGCACCACTGTCCCACTGCGGCCGCTGACTCCAACGGCGGAACCAGCAGCCGCAGATGCGGACACAGAACAACACTACACTGGGCCCTGGCAGGTGGAGGGCCCACGTCGCAAACAGAGTAACACGCAAACAAGCGAGGAACCACACTCGCAAGGTAGCCGAAAGGCGCTGCTACCTACACCAAAACCCGCACTTCCGGTCAGGAACACGAAAACAACAACAAACACGACCCGACCTGCGGTCAGCAACACCGTACAAGTACCAGCCGCAGCTACGCCCGCACAACAGAAGACTGGTTTTCCCCCAGTCGTAATCCAAAACTACGGGGACCTCAGCGTCCTCAACACAACATTCGCGGAAAGGCACGCACCTTGCACGCTACACACAAAGTACTCTGGGGATAGGGCCTCACTGTACGTTTCAACTGACAATGAATACAAAGATCTCCTTATCTTCCTCAAAGAAAAGGAAATCGAACACTATACGTACAGGACCGCCGAAGAACGGACACAGCAGTACGTGGTAAAGGGGGTGGACCCCAGTACCCCAAACAACACAGTACAAGCGGCGCTTAGCTATCTTGGATTCGACTGCAAAAGTGCTTCCAGGATGACAGGCTTCCGCTCCCACCACCGTCTACCACACTACCTGGTTGAGATGGCCGACACGGCCACCTCCCGCGGCCTTCTGCAGATAAAAAGCCTTCTGCGGATGGACGTAAGGGTAGAAACCTATGAACCGCCACAGGTCCCCCAACAATGCAACAACTGCCAGCGGTTCGGTCATTCGGGCCTCCGCTGCGGCCTGGCACCCCGTTGCCGCGGATGCGCTGGCAAACACGCATCCAACGCATGTACACTGATACATGAAAACATACGCCGTTGCGCCAACTGTGGCCAAGCCCATGCGGCCAACTACAGGGGCTGCAACGTGTACAGAGAGGCGCAGAGGCGCAAAAACCAACAGTCAAGGCCATCCAACGTCATAACACGACCAAGGCCCGCACCAAACCCTGTCAGGAACGGAGTGTCGTTCGCCATGGCTACACGCCCTGGAGGAGCGGTGCAGGCCGCGGAACCTCTGCGCCCAGCACACGCACCTATCACAACCGCTGCGACAGCAACACAATCGTCTCAGCCAACAAACGACACTGCACCCACACCGGTACCAACACCAGCCGCCAGAAACAACACGACCCCACCCCCCGTAGCCACTGCCTGCGAACCTACACATACCACACAAGAAAACACACTAACACAAAGAACCCCAGAACCAAAAACCCAGAGAAGGCGTAAACGAACACATGGAAACAGGAGCGGGAACACACGTGCACCACAACAACGCACCCAGCGACAACAAAACACTAACACACAGACACACAGTCAGCAAGCCAGCGACACTACCACACACACTACCCCACCCCCGACCACATCTGACACACAGGCACCTCATGTTCCACATAACAACAACACAAGCGCCAGCCCACACATAACGCCAACACCCGCACCAGCGGCCGCCAACACCACAACCGAGCCACAGGCCGACACACACAACACCAACACAACATTTGGGGGCTTATTGGAAACAATATTCCCCCGTCATACGACCGGCCAGATCTTTCACAAGATCTGGACGACCGTCACCACACTCTGCAATCAGCTCATGACTGCTCAACCCGGGCAGTACGTGACTGTCATACAAACAGCACTCACCACACTGTTTGCACCCATACATGGATAATACGCCACACCCCGCCACCATCGCAAACAACCAGACACTAACACAGATCCTGTTCTGGAATGCAGACGGGATCAACAACAAAAGGGCGGAATTTGCCGCGCTCATGGAGCGTAAGGGTATCCTTATCGCACTGTTGAGCGAAACTAAGCTCAAACCACGCAACCAACTAAACTTCACCGGCTACTGCGTCTATCGTACCGACCGACCGGACGGCTCCGGTTACGGCGGAACAGCCATCATCATACACAAAGGCATAGAACACACAAACATAGTGCTCCCTGAACTTGAAAAACTAGAGGCAACCGCCGTCAGGGTCAAGTTCAACGGAGCCTACACTACACTGGTGTCAGTATACAATAGCCCTAAAAACATCAAAACACGCGACATCAGCACAATACTCAACATATCACCGCGCGTAATAGCCGCTGGAGATCTTAACGCAAAACACCCGGACTGGAACTCACGAATACGAAACTCCAACGGCAAGAAACTATACGATCACGCGCTAGGACGAAACTACATCACACTAGCGCCGACCGAACCGACGCACATTCCCTACCGGAGGGGACACAGGCCAGACGTGTTAGACATGGCCCTCATCAAGGGCATAACAACGACACTCAACGTTGCCGTTGAAAACGATCTGCCCTCAAATCACCAACCCGTTATACTATACATTGAAGAAACACTGCAGCACATGGAACAACGCAGGATGTTAGACTACAGGCGCGCGAATTGGACCCAGTTCAAGGAAACGCTTGACAGTCGCATCCCACCTATCCACGCGATTAACGAGACAGCCCAAATTGACGAGGCTGTCGAAACCCTCACCGGCGCCGTCCAGGACGCAATAGCCGACACCATACCAATCCGCACGCCACAACAGCACAGTGCTGCCCTGCCCCAGGAAATCCTGGGCCTAATCTCAATGAGGAACCGCCTCAGGAGATACTGGCAGCGTACCAGGCGCCAGCACTTCAAACGGCACATTAACAGGCTCCAGGGTATAATCCGGGAAAAAATACAAACATTCAAAACACAACAGTGGGACCAGAAACTCGAAGGGCTAGACACCACGCGACCTGGCGTGTGGCAGCTAGCCCGACACTTCACCAGGGAGAAACTGTACACCCCCACGCTACAAGGGCCAGACGGACCAGCATATTCTGCGGAAGAAAAAGCGGAACTGATGGCCCACACACTCGCAGCGTCATTCACACCGAACCTGGATCCTTCAGACCCAGCGTTCACACTTGCTACGGACCAGGAGGTCACACGCATCCTGGCCCAACCGGCGCGCAACAACATCCGACAAGCTAGTACAGCAGAAGTCAAATGGGCCATCATGCATACCACCGCTAGGAAGGCCCCTGGTCACGATGGCATTCAAAACCGTGTCCTCCAGGAGTTCACGGACAAAGCTGTAGATTACCTAGCACACATTACGAATGCCATACTCAAGCACCAACACTTCCCCGCCTTTTGGAAGACGGCCAAGGTCCTGATGTTCAGGAAGCCGGGGAAAGACCACTCCCTCCCACAAAATTACCGACCCATCAGTCTGCTGAGCGCGCTCAGCAAGATCGTTGAGAAGGTAATTTTAAAACGACTCACCAGGCACTGCATATCAAACGACACCCTGAGACCGGAGCAATTCGGTTTCAGGAATCACCACTCAACAACACAACAACTCCTCCGCGTCGTTGAATACATAACACACGGATACAACACAAGCAAGGCAACTGGGGCGGTGTTCCTGGACATCGAAAAGGCTTTCGATCGTCTATGGCACAACGGTCTAATACGCAAACTTAGTGACGCAGGGTTCCCCGACGGGCTCGTACGTCTCATACACTCATATCTCACGGACAGGAGTTTCAACACTGACGTGCAGGGCAAACAATCGACACGACATGGTATACAGGCAGGAGTACCCCAAGGAAGTATCCTAGGGCCCTTACTGTTTAACCTCTACATTAACGACCTCCCAGCTACACATAACACGACGGTAGCAATCTACGCGGATGACACTGCCATCCTTGCGCAAGATTGGAAGCCGTCTAACATTAACTCACGACTACAGACCGCACTCAGAACGGCGGAGCCTTGGCTGGTGAAATGGCGTGTTAGAGTGAACGTCGACAAGTGCGAGGCCGTTCTGTTCACTAGAAGACCGAAGCAACTGCGCAAACATCAGCACTGCAACCCAATAACACTACACACACGCCCAATACGTTTCCGCGAGAAGGTCAAATACCTCGGTGTCTGGCTGGACAGGAAACTACTCTGGGGGGACCACATTCAAAACGTGACCAACAAAGCTAACGCGAGGCTCAAACAACTCTACCCTATGCTTAACAGGCGTAGCACACTGAACAGGAGGGTGTCTAGGTCCATGTACATGACACTTATTAGACCCCTGATGACGTACGCAGCCCCTGTCTGGGGATACGCTGCGCCAACTCGCCTGCGCCGTCTGCAGCTCATACAGAACAAAGTACTCAAAATCATAAGCAACGCTCCGCGCTACACACGCATCGCGGACCTTCACAGGGAATACCGGCTAGATACTATCTTGCAGGTATTCCAAAAACTCTCCACACGACTGTACAATAACACGAGACACTCGCGCAACCCGTTTATCCTTTCTCTGGGTAACTACGACCACAACCATAGATGGAAGCATAACAGACCAAAGACATTACTGGCTAGGAACTGAACATCTATGGTCCATAGAACACTAACAGGACAGTACTGGCGAGCCCCTGCAACACAGTCATTACTGGAAACCCAGATGTGCGACTAGCCGAAAAACAGGCAACCGCAGGGAAACCGTACTGTACACAGCACGCAAACCAGCCACACACACCCCCTACACCGTCTGTGAGTCGATCTATGACCGATCGCCCACTAATCCACAACGACCTTGAACTGTTGCAGGGACGCAGCAACTGCAGCGAGCGCCGCAACAGGCTCCAACACCGACAAAGGTAACGATGCACGATACCTCGAACTAACTCAACCACACCTTGCATGCACTGTCGCAGATAGCAAGCCGCTACTGCCCTTACTACCCGTCCTACTGTCGCAGAGGTTTTTTTCCCTTGGCGCTGGCCTTGGCACTTTTTTTCCTCTGCTCTTAAAAACCGCTACCCTTCGATCGTTTTCGACCACTTCTATCTCCTGATGGACCATGTTAATGAGTAATCTTACCCAGACGCATGGACAACATCACAGCCCGCATCCTGTGACGCCTGATTCAAAAACTAACATGTTTACGGAGGTGACAGTAGAACTTTTGTGTTGGTCACCACGTTGGTGTGGGCGTGGAGGGGCCCCATCCTATAAGAAAAAAAAAAAAAAAAAAAAAAGAGCTCGCACCGCACCAGGTTAGAGCGGCCTGAGCTGGCGAGGTGAGCGCATCGCTGGTGTTGCGCGCTTCGCTTACTCGGCCGTTGAGAGCTCGTGAAGAGGTTTTCTGTGCTGTGGGCGCTGCGGAAAGCAAATTGTCGTGCGTTGTTTTGACAACGCGTGCAAATTGTCGTGTTCCGCGCCTCGCAGTATGGGGAAGAAGCGTGCGCAAGGGAAACCTGCCGCTACGAAGGGTCCTTCGGTTGTGCAACTCACTGAGTCTGCCGACCGTGCAAGGAACTCTAGAGAAGACGAGTCGCGGCCTGTCCCCCCTTTGTATGTGAAGTGCAAAGGCGGGTGGACAGCGCTGTTCGACACCATGACGAGCTGCGCTCGGAACGAGGTGGTCTACGAGTCTGTCGATACAGACTCGCTGATCTGCGTTCGAGCCGCAAACGTGGCCGACCACAGGGCGATCAAGGTCGCAGTGGCCGACCACATCGTCGACGCGCCGCCGGCGCGAGAGAAGGCACCTTCCGTAGGAAGGGTGAAGACGACTAAGGCACTCCTCAGGGGGTTGCCTTGGTGCTGCGACGAGGCAGCGGTCCGGGAAGGGCTGCTGCGAGCCGGGTTTGGTAGTGCAGCCGCAAGGTTGCACAACCGAACCAACAAGAAGAGGGCGCCGCTCTATGCCGTGACCGTGCAAACGGTCGACGGCGGGAGTGACATCTTCGACTTGCGGAAGTTGCTGGGCTTCCCGGTTACGACGGAGGCTCTCCCGACCGCCATGGATCCTCAGCCCCAGTGCTTCAGGTGCCAGGGCGAGGGCCATGTAGCGAAGTATTGCCGCAACGCGGCGCGGTGCGTCAAGTGCTCAGGTGAGCACGACAGCCGCGCTTGCGACCGCGGCAGCAACGCTCTGCCGACTTGTGTCCGGTGTGGCGGCCCGCACGTCGCCAGTTGGCGCGGCTGTGCGGCTTTCTCAAGCCGCAGCCGTGCCGGGGGCGGCGAAGCGGCCGCGGCCGCACCGACGCAGCAGCAGAAGAGAAGACGACGTCGGAAACGACGTAGGGCGCAGAACAGCCCGGCGCAGCTGAGGGACGGCGCAGCAGCAGATCCACCTGCCAGGGGCAGGGACGGCCGCTCGGAAACGGGCAGCCAGGACGCAGCTCGCCTTCCTGCGAAGAGATGTGACCTCGAACTCGGCACCGCCGTGAAGGAGGCCACAGCAGCCCTCAAAGCCGTAATGGCGGCGGAGAGGGCTGCCTTCGCAGCCGCCGTGG